>NW_006262201.1:19783549-19800533 GCF_000493195.1 Citrus x clementina | reverse complement strand
GGATTTTGTGAATAGTAAATTTTTTTTTTTTTAAGAATCACTTAAGACACTAAAAATTTCAGAAGTACTTTTTTAATAAGCATATGGGCACGCCTTAAAACCATTTTACTTTAAAATCACAGAAGTACTTATTAGTTAAAACGTGGGTACACCTTACTAAATAAATCCTTTGGGTTGCCTCTCAAAAAGCGCATTTGTTTTATGTCTTTGGCTAGATACATTCATGCATCAATCTCTATAAATGGGACTCTCGAGAGCCACATCCTCCACAATATTCACCAAAAACCCTTCATAAAAAGGTTTTAAGCGATGACCATTAACTTTAAAAACTTTGTCAGAGGTCGGACTCCGAATCTCAACTGCACCATGAGGAAAAATATTAGTAACAATAAAAGCTCCAACCCAGCAAGAAAGTAATTTACCAGGAAAAAGTTTAAGCTTAGAATGAAAAAGAAGAACTTTTTGATCAACAGAGAACTCCTTTCTCAAAATCATTCTGTCATGAAATGTCTTCGTCTTTTCCTTGTAAAAAACTTCCTGCACTATAGGGTTAATAACATCCACAGAAAATACCGAATGTTCCTCACTAGGATATTTCATGGCATCATTCATATTGAATTCTATAACCTCTCCATCAAACTCCATAGTGAGAGTCCCCTTATGTACGTCCATTTTAGTCTTAACAGTCTTAAGAAAATGTCTTCCTAGCAAAATTGGGACAGAAATAGAGGAGTTATCCTCTTCCATATCAAGTACATAAAAATCAGCAGGAAAAACCAACTCATTAACTTGTACTAAGACATCTTTTAATACCCCATCAGGATATGCATTAGACCTATCAGCTAGTTGAATTATCACGCCAGTTTCTTTTAATGGACCAACATTCAAATATGAATAAATAGAACGAGGCATGACATTAATAGAAGCTCCTAGATCTAACATAGCCTTTTCAACTCTAACACTACCAATTTTACAAAGGATAGTAAACATACTTGGATCCTTGCACTTAGGAGGTAGTTTCTTTGAAAGAACTGGTGAAACATTCTCCCCCATGTGAACTTTTTCATCTCCTCTTAATTTTCTCTTGGAGGTGCACAGTTCCTTAAGGACTTTAGCATATCGAGGTATTTGTTTTATAGCATCTAATAAAGAAATATTTACCTCAACCTTGCGAAATGTCTCAAGGATATCATTCTCTTGTTCCTCTTTCTTGGATTTTGCAAATCGGCTAGGAAAATGAGGAGGTATCACCACAGGTAGGGGTTTCGCTTTGGTGGGTTACGCATCTTGAGATTTAGGTATCAATTCATTCTTCTCAAGCTCATTTTCTACATGTTTTGTCACTTTCTTACTAGGCTCTTGCAACTCCTTCCCACTTCTAAGGATGACAGTACTAACGTTTTGCTTTGGATTCACCTCAGATTGTGAAGGCAATCTCCCTAATACTTGAGACTCCAGACGGCTCATTGTAGTCGCCAATTGACTCATTTGGTTCTCTAAATTCTGAATGCTTGTTGTAATTGCCTGCTGAAATTGTTGAGTGTTAGTCACAAGTGATTTAACAATTTCTTCAAGAGATATACCTGACTTGGAGTTTGACTGTGGAGGTGCTGATTGTCTTGGTGGATACTGTTGTGGGAATCCTAACGGCCTAACTCCATAGCTGAAGTTGGGATGATCCTTCCATCTCAGATTGTATGTTTGTCCATAAGGATCATACCTCCTCTGAGGCATGCCTGGAAATCCTCCAACTGCATTGGCTTGTTCAACGGGTTCTTCTTGAAGTGTAGGACACATATCAGTTGAATGACTCATATTGTAACAAATGCCACAAGTATTCACCTGTTACAAATTACCTACAACAAACTTTTCCACAAGAGAAGTATGTTTATCTAAACGTTGTTCAACAGAAGAAATATTTACCTCATTCACCTTCCTTGAAGTGGGATCTTGCCTGCTGCTAAATTGTTGTGCATTGGCAGCCATATTTGATATCAACTCCCTTGCTTGAATAGGGGTCTTGTTCACCAACACACCTCCACTAGCAGCATCTATCATACTCATATCCATCAATGACAGTCCTTCGTAAAAATATTGAATAAGAAGTTGATCAGAAATCTAATGTTGAGGACAGCTGGCACACAATTGTTTGAATCGCTCATAATACTTATACAAAGTCTCCCCAGGAAGTTGTCTGATCCGACAAATGTCTTTTCTGATGTTGGCAGCTCTTGAAGCAGGAAAGTACTTCTCAAGGAACTGCTTCTTCAAACCATTCCATGTTGTAATCGATCCAGGAGGCAAGTAGTACAACCAGTCTTTAGCTAGCCCATCTAAAGAGAAAGGAAAAGCACACAGCTTAATCTACTTTTCAGTCACGCCTTGTGGTCTCATACTTGAACATACAACATGAAACTCCTTGAGATGTTTATGAGGATCTTCACCTGCAAAACCATGAAACTTGGGTAATAAATGAATAAGACCAGACTTTAATTCAAAATTTACCTCCAAGTCTACATATTGAATGCAGAGTGGTTGCTGATTCAAGTCTGGTTCAGCTAACTCTCTAAGAGTTCTTTCTACAGGTGCAGCTCTATCAATCACTTGTTCCTCTGAATCGCTAGATGATTCAACCAAATTAGGCACCGTATCTGTTTCAGAAAGCAAAGGCGATGAGGATCGTTGCTTAGCTCGCTTCGTCTGTTGTCTCAGCTGGCGAGCTGTCTTCTCAATTTCAGGATCAAACGAAAGTGTACCTGTACGAGAAGAACGAACCATACACCAAGTAAAACGTAAAAAGGATTAAATAAACGACACCAATCCCCAGCAACGACACCAAAATTTGATGGTTGTCGAAGCCAGTAAAAATAAATACCAACTCTAAATAAATTGTGTATAGTGATTGAGTAGGGTCGTGTCCACAGAGATCGGTAATTATTTAAATCCTTGTAAAATGTAAAACAAAAAATGGGAGATTTGTTGACAATAATAAAAATCAAATTAAAATAACAAGAGTGCAAATTAAAATTGTAATTCAAATTGGAGAAAGCTCTGGTTGAAGGAATTAACTCAGCTTGATTCGACTACTGATCATTGATTCAAATATAAATCATTACTACTTATGAATAGACCGGTTATAGCTACTGAGACCCTCTAATAGCCAATCTCTCCTTAACTAATCGATAACCAAGGTACGACCGTTGGTTATTTCCCTAATCAATAGACAACCCTAGATACGATCATAAGATTTAATCAATTGACAGCCTGAAAAATCAGAGAGACCCAAATCCTAATCAACAAACGCATACGATGGTCCATTTAAATTAGATTGTTTATTCTCATAACACAACGCACTGCTATGCTATTTGTTTCAAACATTAAAATCTTTATACGATGAATCTTTTAATTGATAATAGATTAAGTTGATAATTAAATAGTGGTCAATTATCTAATTAACAAATATAATCATGACAATAATTCAGAGAATAAACAAATACCCAAAAAGTAATAAAACAATTAAAGCATAAGAAAGATCTCACAATAGTGATGAATCAGAGCTTCATTAACCTTCAACCAGAATAATAGGTTTAGTTCTTTATAGAGAGAAGAGAAAAATTTAGATCTAGGGTTTTTTTCTCTTCTAAAAATCCTCTCTCTTTTCACAATAGATTCCTCTCTTAAATACTCTTCTCTCTCCTCTCCTCTCCTCTAGAGTTCTTTTTAAAATAAAATACTAATATCTAAAATATTAAATTCGTAATTACAAAAATAACCAAAAATATAAAACACGTTAAACTAAAAACTGCAGGTCCATAGTTGATAGCATGCGCCCACACCTTATCAACAAAGTTCTTATGACGCTCATAATTTCTCCAAGAAAACAATCATCCTCAAACATCATCTTGTAGCTCAATTTTAGCACCAATCAATAAAATTGCACCTACAAAAATAAAACACAAGTGAATCACTATTATTAAGTGCAAAACATCGATATTAAGGGAAGTAAACAATGCAAAACTAGTGCAAAAATTGCACTCTAATAGGGGTCCTATGGGACTCCACCCCAAATAAGGTGAATTTTGAATAATTTTTGGGGAATGGGGTGGAGAATGGAGAAAAAATAATATTCAAATTCTTAATGGGGTGTAGTTTGGTTTTGTACTCCCTATCCCAGGCTCACGCCAATCCCCATTATATATAAATATTTTTTCTAATTTTTATTTAATAATTTTTGTTTCATTAGTTACAATAAGAGTTTATTGAAACTCTTATTCTCTCACTCTACAATTTCTTAACTTCTCTCTCTAAATGGAATTGAGAGCTGAAGAATGGGAATGATGAAATGAGGGGGTGAGACCCTATATTTATAGCCAAAATTGGCTATTAAATTATTATTATTATTTTCACCATCATTGATTTCTTCTTCATTCTTATTTCTTATCAAAGTTGTCTGTCTTCATTTTCTTTTTCAAAGTTCTTCTTTCTTCTTCCTTGGCGGTGCCAAATCCTTCAACATTTACTGCTTCCAAATTCTATTTTTCTTCTTCTTTTTTTTTTACTGTGGAATTCCACTCTTCTAGAAAGAATAAAGCCCACATCTTTGACATTCTCCCACTTTGAGATTTGATTGAGAATCAATCAATCTCTACACTATCCTTTCTGCTTTGTCATTGTCATGCTGCTTACGTCTCTGCTAGGCCACAAGAGGATCTACTCCATACAAACTTAACAGTATTGATTGGCTTGGTCATAACATCTGCTAGGTTCTCCTTTGCATGGATTTTCTGTAAATCCACACTTCCATCTTCCACCACTTCTCGAACGAAGTGATCGTGAACTCCTATGTGCTTTGTTTTGGAATGACAGGTTGGATCCCTTGCAATGTGCAAGGCACTCTGACTGTCACAAAACACAGAAATTTTCTCTTGTTTGTGCCTGAGCTCCTCTAATAACCTTTGTATCCAAATAGCTTCCTTGCAAGCTTGTGTAGCTGCCATGTATTCTGCTTCTGTTGTAGATAAAGCCACAACGGTCTGTAGTTTTGAAACCCAGCTTACAGCTCCTCCTGCAAGTGTAAACACATAGCCAGTGGTGGATTTTCTCTTATCAAAGTCTCTTGCAAAATCTGAATCCAGGTAGCCCCTGATAGTAAATTCTGATCCTCCATAACATAATGCAACATCTGAGGATCCTCTGATATATCTCATAATCCTCTTCACAGTTTTCTAATGTTCTCCACTAGGATTCGCCATGTATCGCCTGACTGCTCCCATTGCTTGTGCAATGTATGGACTTGTACAAATCATAGCAAACATCAAACTTCTCACTACTGATGCATACGGTACCCGAGACATCTCCTTCTTCTCTGCTTCATTGCTGGACACATACTTTAGGATAATTTAAAATTAATAGAAAGCGGGGTAGAAATTGGCTTACAGTCTTGCATGTTGAAGCGCCGCACGATTTTCTTCAAGTGGTTCTTCTGAGAAAGCCAAATCTTTTTTTTATTTCTGTCTTGGTGAATTTATATCCCTAGAATCTTATTTGCTAGTCTCAAGTCCTTCATTTCAAACTTCCTAGCCAATTGTGCCTTCAATTCTTGGACTCGATCTTTGTTGGGGTCTGCTATGAACATGTCATCCACGTACAACAACAAAATAATGAAATCATTATCTTCAAACCTTTTGTAATATGCACAATGGTCTGAACTAAGTCTGTTGTATCCAAGGCTCATGATGAAAAAATCAAATCTCTTATACCAACACCTCAGCGCCTGTTTGAGACGGTATAGAGATTTATTCAACCTGTAAACCATGTTCTCCTTTCCTATTTCAGCAAAACCTTCTGGTTGGAGGATATAAATTTCTTCTTCAAGCTTTCCATGAAGAAATGCAGTTTTCACATCTAACTGCTCAAGATATAGGTCAAATGTAGCACACATCGCTAAGACTACTCTGACTGTTGTGAGTCGACCTACCGGAGAAAATATTTCGTTGAAGTCAATACTTTCTTTCTTAGCATATCCTTTCACCACCAATCTTGCACGATACTGCTCCACTTGATCATTGTCATCACGTTTAATCTTGTAAACCCATTTGTTTCCATTAGCTTTTCTTCCATGTGGTAGTGGTACAAGTTCCCATGTCTTATTCTTGTGTATAGCTTCAATTTCTTCTTACATTGCTGTCATCCACAAAATAACATCTAAGTTGTTTAAAGTTTCATGAAAAGTTGATGGCTCTTCATCCTCTATTAGAAGACAGTATGCAACATTGATCTCTGTAACATACTCCGAGTGCCACGCTGGTGGTCGTCTCTCACGAGTTGACCGATGAACTTCTGGAGCCTCGGACTCGACTGGTTCTTGTTCATCATGCTCCGGTGCTGCTTCAAAAGAATCTGAATCTTCTTTTTCCAGATTATTTTTCACATATACCGGTACAATCTCTAACTTTTCTTTTACAATGCTATCATCATCATCTCTCCTTTGTAGTTGATCTTCTACAAAGATAATATCTCTGCTGATGATAATCTTATGGGTAGTGGGGTCCCATAGACGATACCCCTTTACTCCATCAACATATCTCAAGAAGATACATCTTCTAGATTTTGGATCCAGATTTGCTCTTTCTTGGGTATTGTACATCACGTACACAGGACATTCCAATGCATGTAGGTATGAGTAATCAGCGGACTTTCCAGTCCACATCTCCATCGTTGTCTTCAGCCCAATTGCTATGGATGGCGACCGATTTACTTAATAATATGTAGTTTTGGCTGCTTCTGCCCAGAATGAATTGGATAGACCAGCAGTCCTCAATATAGCTCTTATACTTTCTGTAAGAGTCTTGTTCATCTGCTCTGCCACTCCATTTTGTTGAGGAGTGTATGCTACCGTTAACTACCTTTGAATACCTTGTTTCTTACAGAAAACAAGAAACTCGTTGTCTGCATACTCTCCACCATTGTCTGTCCTCAAGCACTTAATCAATTTGCCAAATTCAAGTTCCACCCGCGCTTTGTATTCTTTAAACACTGGAAATACATCTGACTTATTTTTAATTGGATACACCTAACATCTCCTGGAATAATCATCTATGAAAGTTACCATGTACTTTGCACCTCCCATGGATATGTCTGGTGATTCCTAAACATTAGAGTGAACTAAGTCTAGAATTCATTTACTTCTAGCAATAGATCTACTAAACTTTAATTTATGCTGCTTACTTGTAACACAATGCTCGCAAAATAGTAAGCTTACCGATTTGAGCCCTGGAAGTAATTTTCACTCAGAGAGAATCTTCAAGCCTTGTTCCGATATATGGCCAAGTTTGAGATGCCACATCATCGTTGACTCTTCTCCATTTGATGCGACACATGCATCAGCCTCCTGTAGTGTTTCTCCTTCAAGCATGAATAGATTAACACCAATCTTTTCTACCTTCATCAATACAAACGCGCCTTTAACAATCTTCATAATTTCATTCTCCACATGAGTTTTGTACCCATGACTATCCATTTGTCCCAAAGATAATAGATTTTTCTTCAGGCCTTTGACATGTCGTACCTCCCTAATTGTGCGAATTGTATCATCAAACATTTTGATTTTGATAGTACCAATGCCAGCGATCTCCAAGGCATGATCACCACCCATATATACAGATCCTCCTAAGATACGTTCATATGTGTAGAACCATTCTCTCCGAGAGGTTATGTGCCAGGTGGCTCCTAAGTCTATAAGTCAGACATCAGATAGCCGTTTTCTGCCTTCTGAAACAGTTGTTGCCTCGCTATAGAGAATTTCGCCATCATTCGAGGTACTTGCTACACACCCCTAAGCATTTAATGACTCAGGTTCTTTGCTTTCTCTTCTCTTCTAATTACTCCAACACTCTTTCTTGACGTGCCCTTTCTTGCCACAATTGTAGCATTTGACATTCTTCTTACTTCTTGATTTTGACCTACCATGATTGTGACTCCCACTGGGGCCTCGTTCCGTTAATCTCCCTCTCGTCACCAATAGCGCTTCTGCCTACAGCGAACTAGCCAGTTTGTCTTTCTTATTTTTCCGCCTGCTCTCTTCATTTAATACGGAGGTTGCAATATCGTCGAAAACTAGACTATCCAATGGATTGTTGTTCGTCAGGTTGATGATGAGTTGATCATAAGAATCTGGTAGACTTTGGAGAAGGAGCTCTGCATGTTCATTTTCCTCTATATTATGACCCAACGCTATGAGTTGTGAAAATATAGTCTTCAAGGTGTTGATATGGTTGATCACCGATGTAGATTCTGCCATTCGAAGAGTATAAAGTCTCCTCTTTAAGAAGATCTTGTTGTGTAGCGACTTGGCCTCGTACAATTTTGTGAGAGTATCTCATATTTCCTTCACTGTCTTTTTCTCTGCTACACTAGATAATACTTGGCCAAGTGTAGATTAAAAATGGCGTTGCCGTCTATCTCGTTTCACTTTTTATCAGTTATCCCTATGGGAGTGGATGGATGTCACCTGAAGGGTAAGTATGGTGGAGTGCTATTAGCTGCAGTTGGTATAGATGCTAACAATGGGATTGTTCCATTGGCATTATGTGTTTGTGAAATTGAGAATACGGAGACATGGGGCTGGTTTATGGAGCACCTGCATAATTACTTGGATGATGGCAGACTAGTGACATTTATCAGTGACAGACAAAAGGGACTTGTTAATACAATTGCAAACACATGGCCTACTGCCTATCATAGGGCATGTACTCGGCATGTTTATGCAAATTTTTCTAAGTTGTTTGCCAGTGCACAGTTGAAACAACTATTTTGGAGGGCTGCTAAGAGTGGTAACAAGCATGATTTCAACGAGGCAATGGCAGGGATCAAGGCTGAAAAAGAAGCTGCATATCAGTGGTTGGAAAAAGAGCTTTTGGGGTATAATTGGTCAATGCATACGTATGACAGAAACTGTATGGTAGATCGAACTCATAATAACGCATCAGAATGCTTCAACAGCTGGATATTAGCTTATCGAGACAGACCTTGCTTGACAATGCTTGAAGAAATCAGATGTAGACTTATGAAACGGTTTACGAAGAGAAGAAATGAAGCAGCCACTTGGAAAAGCCCTTTGACGCCTAAGGTGTTGAAACATCTAGACAAAAAAAGCACAATTGCACAAAAAATGATTGTGCAAGCTTCTGGCGATCTTAATTTTCAAGTAATGGATAAAGCTTATTATCCAGCTAGGAGGTTTATGGTGATGTTAGAGTGCAGAAAATGTGATTGTGGTTATTGGGAAATTGCTGGCCTCCCTTGTGCACATGCTATGGCTGCCATGGGATATGCAAGACATGAAGTTCAGGAGTATGTTCCAATGTGGTTTAGCAAACAAGCTTACCTTAGCACGTATTCGTTGATGTTTAATCCTATTCCAGACCAGTGTACATGGGAGCCTACTGGAAGACCATTAATTGATCCTCCAATTGTGCAAAGGAAGATTGAAAGGCCCAAGAAATGTAGAAAAAGAGCCACAAATGAGCCACATAAAGAAAAAAGAAAATTTTTTATCATTTGCTCATTCTGTGGTGGATCTAATCATAATGTCAGATCCTGCCCATTAAGGCCATCCGTTGCAAAGGCAGCTCGAGTTAGAAAAAATAATTCCAATGTATGTTTATACTATTACAAAAAATTATTTATTACAAAAAATTATTACTATTTATTATGTTTATTGTTCAGCATTTACTACATTTATCATGTTTTGCAGGCATCACCTACAACAAATCAGCCACTGAATGCTTCAGAGCAGAGAATGAGGAGGAGAAAATAGGTGCTAATTTCCCATTTTTTATTTATTGTGCATTACTTGTGAAATTCGATACTCATTCACAACATGTTTCCCAGGCATCAGCATCACGTTCAAGTGCTTCAGGCCAACCAGCAACCTCATCTCAACCAGCAACTGCCTCATCCCAAGCACTAAGATCATCCCAACCAGCAATCTCATCCCAACCAGCAACCTCATCTCAACCAGCAACTGCCTCATCCCAAGCACTAAGAAAGCGAAAACAGGTGCATATCAAAATGCTTCCATGTTCTCATATTTTTGTTGTTGTGTTTGAGCTTGTTTAACTAACATTTCATGTATTCAGATACGAAGTGGTCCAGGAGAAACTTCTGAAGCTAGAACAAAGAAAAGAAAGGCTGGATCTAGCGGTGGACATGCTGGAACAAGCGGATGAACAACTTCGGCATGAGCAAAATGGAAGTAAACTTGACTTTTAACTTGTTTTGTAGGCTGTTGTTTAATACTATGATGGTTATTTTGGCTTCAGTTTGGATAATTATGATATGTTACTTTGGAAATCACATAGACTATTTATGATGTCTTAGTAGTTGCCCTCTTGGATAGTTACCATTTTGGATATTATGGTATGTTGGAACTTAGTTAAACAGTGATTTTGCTTCTTTTCTTACAGGGATTTTGCTGTTGTGTTAAAAAGCTTGCATTTGTTCAGTAGTTACCTTTTCGAGTTGCATCTGTTAATGTTGTTGATGCTAAAAGCATCACTAATTTATAGCTTATAAAACCAACATGACAGTTTTGGAGTATGCCACTTTATGCTAAAAGCATCACTAAATTATAATTGTTTCATTAATTGTCAGTGATAGAAGTTAATTACATTAATGTATATAAAAAGAAGCTACATTACATTTTAAAAAGCACAATTGCACAGACACAAAGCAACAGAATTATGATATATTTAAGCTTCCCCTCAATGAGCTTAAGTCTTTTCTTTATCTTCACTACATCATCATTCAGCTCCATATTTTGATTATCCGCCATTTGATCAATACTAGGGTATATGAGAGCTTCAGTAGTAAACCATTGCCAAAACTTGCATTTATTCAACTTACATGACCAAAACATTGCATTAGGATTCTGTTGTGTAGTAGAAACCATAGCACATGCCTGCACACCACACCAACAGTTTTTAGGAATGCATTTAACTTTTCTATGTGGCTGTCCACTAACTGCAGAACTTGAGCTATAACTCGATGCCATTTGTAAAAGAGAAAAGGAAAAGTTGTGAGCTTGAATGTGTGGATTATGTATAAGCAGGTTTTTAACTTCAATTTGGCTGGTAATGGTTGTAATTAGGACAAATGGATGGCATAATTGTCTGCTTTAATGTGCAGTTATGGGTTTGATGGATTATATGAGGCAGATTAGGTTGATGTATAAGCAGGTTTTTGGTTTCAATTTGGCTGGTTTTGAGCTTTAAAAATGGCAAATGAATGGTATAAATGATGTGTTTGAAGATGACGTCTTTGAGCATTGTGAGTTGTTGGACATGTTTCTTGTTATTTCTTGTGTTTATATATAGCCGAAATTGTAGCCGTTTGAGAGCTAACGGTTACATTTTTTTAATCTTATTTTCTTGTCTTTTATTTCGATTGAATTGTAATTTTCCCTTGAGGGGCAAAAAAGTCATTTCATTAATATTATGTTAACTCTATTAACGGAGACTAGACGGAAGTGGAAAAGTGAAATAAAAGGGTAACTTCAGGTGGTGCGTTGAAAAAAAAAAGTGTTTGTGTACTTTTGCAAAAGGGGAAACAAATAGGTGGACGGCTGTAAATTTCCCTAACAAAAAATAATGTTTCAAAAGATTTTGAAGAGAGAAAAATTATTTGATTTTGAATAATTTCATTTCGATAGTCTTTTGAAACTTTTAATTTAGTATTATATTTTTTATCTTATAATTCAACAAGAAAGAGAAGTGTTAACTATTACTTTTATAAAGTAAAATTTTTTTATTAAAATAATATATACTTATTTTTATTTGAAGAGTTTTTTGAGAGGTTATTTCTTTTTTCACCTTTTTAATTACCACATAAATAAGTAAATAAATATTTGAAAAGCTAAATTAGAAAAGTCTAAGAGAACGCAGCTTGGATGACTATAACTTAGTTGATGATTTTTTTCTTTAAATAAATTAGTTGATGAATAAAAACAAAAAAGACCACTTTTTATTCAATTTTTTTATTATTAAAATATAAGTATATTGATATTAAGAAGGTATTAACTACTAGGTCAAAAAGTATATGCCCGTTTTATTCATTTTATTTAGAAAAAGATTTAATTTTTTTTATGTTAATATATATTTTTTATCTAAATATTTAAAAATGAATTCAACTAATTCAAATATTCATGATGAAATTGTAAGGTAATATAATATTAATTAATTAGTGAATAATAATAATAATAAAAGGCATAGACCACTACTATTAAAGCTAGAAAATGGGTTATCGGGTCGTGTATGTTTCATGTTGTGTCAAACTTGAGCTGACTCAAACACAATTATTTAATAATTGTGTCAAGATATTGAGACTCTAACCCGATACGAAAATATACAAATCACCCATAATCCACTTAATATATATATAATTAACAAAATTTACTTCAAACATATATATGTACGCGCGTGTGTGTGTATGCATTCTCATTATAACAAAGTGAGAATGTCACTAACAGACAAAAAATCACAAATTTCAATACACTAACAGATAAAAAACACATTTTTAAATCAGTTAATGTATTGAAATATGTACCTTTTATATCTTAGTACGCATCTCACTTTAACAAAGTGAGAATGCCATCACTATAGAAGGATTAATATCTTACATATTTATATTATTAAAGTTCTAAATACATATAGAATTTTATAAATGAAACACTATGTATATGTTCATCTTCCCTAAAAAAAAAAGAGAATCATATTAAATATTTGAGTTTTGATGATAAAAACCTACAAATTGATTTAGAATAAAAATTTTAATTCTAACCCAACACAAAAAGATTGTGGTAACCCAAATTCAGCTCATTTAATAATTGTGTAATATTTGATGGCCATTAGTTCATTATCCATTTATTCTACCATATTAGTATCGGATTATTGAGTTGTGTCAAGTTTTGTCAACTCCACAGTATACTTGGCAATGAGATTGGGATGGGACGAGATTTGCTAATCTCAGTCCCGTATATATAAGTGAGATAAAAAAAAAAAAAAAGTCTCACTTTCATCCCTATATTTTTGTGTGGGACAAAAATATGTCCCACAAGATCCCAGCACATGAGTAAAAATTAACATCCCTACAGTATAGGGACCTATGTAGAAATAGTATAAGGTTTAACCTTTATTGTGAGTTTATTAAAAAAAATATGGAGCCATTTGTTATTAACTCTTTCCAGCATATCTGCGGGCATAAAAAAAGAACAGGGTTTTAGGGTTTTTGCGTTGCAATTTCAATTTTCAAGGTCTTGAGGAATTTGCCTCTGTTTATCCCCAAGAAACAGCCATGACTGCTCAGACCCAAGAAGAGCTTCTCGCCTCTCTTCTCGAACAGCAAAAAATCGATGTATCCCTCTTATCTCTCTTTATCTCTTTTTTTTTTGTTTAATTTTATCTTTGATTAATTTCTTTTATTTAAGTAAATTTTTTTTTTTTATTTGGCTTGAATTAGAACATAGTTTATGATTTTGATAACTGAGAGATATCAGATCTCTTTTCATTCAACCATCATAGATCTCCGTTGATTTTTTAATTTTTTTAATTTTAAATTTTGGGTTTTAGTAATTTGGCAGTATAGTCATCCATCTGCTTGACTGCTCTGACAATATTATGATTCATTTTAGATTTTTTAGAATTTAATTTATTAATTTTTTAAAAGTTTGTTTGAAAACAACTTGATGGATTACTGATTGCAATTTGCTAATTGTTATGCTTTTACTCTTTCTTTTGGTAGGATGATAAGCCTGTTGTAGAAGATGATGAAGATGAAGACGAGGATGAGGATGAAGATGATGAGAAAGACGAAGATGAAGCCGATGGTTAGTTAAACTGCATGCAAAACAGTTGGAAGATCAATTGTTGCCTTTTTTCCTTCTGCTCTAAATTCATTTTAGTGTATCGGTTTTGATGTTAGTAACATTACTGAGTTGCAAGAAAACACATAAAGATGTTCTCATAGTTGTTTGTGAATACTTTGATAGTTTCTTAAGCTTTGGGGATAAATTCGGAGATTGTAGAAGTATGACATGAGCTAGTAGAATGGGTGGAATATGAAGGATGTGTGTCCATACACATGCTTCTGCGGACCTTCATATGGCTGTATTTAGCAGTGGCAAAGGAATTCTTAATACAGATAATTGTGCCAAATTGCAAATTGATTGTTATTTTGATAAATAGTTTTGCTGAGAGTGTCCATTTTGTTAGTTTAACTTCATGTAATTTAGAAAATTTTATTTAAAAAATAATTTTGGTAGCAGATGCATGCTAAATGGGATATTTCCATTTCACAGCTGTAATGCAAAAAGGGAGACAAAAATAAAGTTGCTTGTGTGTGTATATATGTCTTAAATTTGGATGTAAGATGTTGATTCTGAACTGTTTTGTAAATCTATAAAACTCCTTTTAGACCTGGGATTTGTTTTTGATGCATTTGATTATCTGTTGGTCACTACTAAGTTTCTATATTCATATTGTGACGGCCAATTTTCATGCATTAGGCCTCTACCATGCTCTTGTTACATAAGTAAGAATTGCACATTCTTGTGGTACCAGTGATTTCATTCAAATTGATATGAAATAAGAACAAATGACCTAGTTGATTCAAGGAAGTAACATCAAAGAATACTCAAACGGGGGAAAAAAAATTATAATAAGAAAGAGAAATAGTGAAAGTCTTATTTAATTTCTTCCTAGTTGAATTCATCCCTTTCCAGATATTAAGAAGGTTGCAATAATGATGGAAGCCAGCTGATCTATGATTTGCCGCTTTCATATAATTGCCGTCTAATAGTTTCCTCCTGTTATTGTATTAGAGGGGCACCGAGATGGAGAGGCAGGTGGTAGGTCAAAACAGAGCAGAAGTGAAAAGAAGAGTCGCAAAGCAATGTTAAAGCTTGGAATGAAACCTATCCCTGGTGTTAGCCGGGTTACCGTCAAAAAGAGCAAGAATGTTGGTTCTCTGCACTTTGATCTATTGATGTCGTTCAATCTTTATACCGACTCTGCCTCTTTTAAGTTCTCTAGTTTGTTTAACATGATGGTGTTGTTTTATTAGATCTTGTTTGTTATCTCAAAACCGGATGTTTTCAAGAGCCCGACGACAGATACATATGTAATCTTTGGTGAGGCAAAGATCGAGGACTTGAGCTCACAATTGCAGACTCAGGCAGCAGAGCAATTTAAGGCTCCTGATCTCAGCCACGTGGTCTCCAAACCTGAGTCATCAGCCATGGCTCAGGACGATGAAGAAGTAGATGAGACCGGAGTTGAGCCTAAGGACATAGAGTTAGTGATGACACAGGCAGGAGTCTCCAGGGCAAAGGCTGTGAAAGCGCTGAAGGCTGCAGATGGGGACATAGTTTCAGCTATCATGGAGCTTACCAACTGAGAGTTTTCTTAGATGTTTGTGGTCATTTAGTAAACCTTCTATAATTTTCCATTCCATGTGTCCTTTAACCTCTCTTTTTTTTTTCCCCTGCTTTTTGTGATTATTTCTTTTTCCTTTGTTGTATTATCAATTCAACTGTGGCTGCATCTTTTGATGATAAAATGGAGTCTAGTTTTTACCTGGACGCCTGTTTCTTCTAACTGAGTGAGGTTATTTGCAGTGCTGCTCACAAGAAAACATTCCACGCCACAGTATTCTTTATTACCAAATACCCAATATTGTCTGTGGGAATTGAAGAGAAGAGAATCTGCAAAGCTGTTGATTGTGAAATGGAACTGTTTGTGATTCCTTTTGCTTTTGCTGGGCAATTTACTTGTTTTTCTTTCATATGTAACTGCTTCCTGGCTAAGTTCCTTTGTATCAAGACCAGGCTTTTCTGAATGGTCGACTGAAGGATTCTTGCTAAAATGATTTACAATTATGGTTACAAAAATTTCAGTGGTTGATCCCATTTCTCTCCTTGTAAACGATTCGACATTAAACAAGGAAAAGAAAAGGGAAAATAATATTTGCACTCTCGTAGTTTTGTAAATTTGATTGAATTTTATTTGTTTATTTGAGGGACATAATGAGAAAGATTACTGATAAAAAGAGGGTCAATTTTATTTTTATTATATTAAGTAGTATTTTTTTAATACCATCATGAAGAAGAACATTTTGTGCAACAGTTCTCCCCGTATATGATAGAAAATGACCCTATTATCTTGAATCGATCTTATTTGAAATAATTAATTCTAAGTTTGTCGATAAAGAACATATTCAATTGTATTAGTCTCTATAATTGATTTTTTTGTGTACTATAAGATTTTTTTGTGTACTAATTGATAGAATTTCATTTATAAGTACTATAAGATCTCGTGCATTGGAAACAAAGTTATGAACTCCAATTCATTGCCCTGTGACATTTTCTTTTCCAAGTAAAATCCATTGGTATATGAAAAAGTAAAAAAGTGCTTTTGTTGGTGGAATAAGAAAGTGAAAAGATGCTTTCATTAGTGGAATAAGAAACCTTCTTATTTATGCATGTATTTAATTTATTCGGAGCTATATTAAAGGACGTGGTGTCAAGTGAGACATTATTTGCGACCCATATCATTAATCAGATTACATGATGTCGAAAAGTTATGGAAGTGATCTACTAATATGATTTCTTCTAAAGGAAGGAGATTGTGATACCCTCATCAAAAATCGAAACCCAATAATTGAAAGCACACAAAGGGCAGATAAATGTAAAAACACTCGGCATTGACGGACTCACTTGAGAGCATTTGCAAATCCAAACCCAAATCCAATTGACTTATGGAGAGAAGACATCATTCTCAATCTCATTCTCAACGACAACAAGGAAGAAATCATTTTTCTTCATCATCATCTAATCAAAGCAGGAGCAACAACAGGTTCTCGTTTCCCAAGTCAAGCTCAAGCTCAAGCTCAGCCAATGATGTCCGTGACAGAAGAAGAGAAACCCAAGAAG
>NW_006262201.1:19760463-19783449 GCF_000493195.1 Citrus x clementina | reverse complement strand
TCCCATTGATTTGATTTAATAATTTTATTACAAACCAACCCAGAGGCGGAGAGGCTCCAGCGCCAGCGCCTTCGTGATTTAGCTGTCTTTGAGAGACTTCATGGAGATCCTCGCAATTCATCTCCAGCCCTTGCTGTTAAAAAGGTTGCTTATTTTCATTTTAAGCTTGTATTGCTACTATTGTGTTAAATAAGATAATCCAATCTGATAGTTATGTGGTACCAACTAACCCGTCAATTGCCACTCAGTTTGGATACAAACTTTGTATGCATAGCATTGCTTATGGTAATGAATTGAATGTTCATACGGAAGATTATGAAGTAATGAATATTATGGAAAATTGAAAAATGCAAGTGGGTGTTTTAGTTATCGAAATATGTGCTCTTGCTAGTTTTGCAGAACGATGTCGGCCAAGGAAGTGCGGGCATCAGATGTGCGGCCTCTCCCAGTACTGGAAGAAACTCTAAACTACCTTTTAAGCTTGCTGGATTCTACGGAACATCCTTTTGAAGTGATTCATGATTTTGTCTTTGATAGGACGAGGTCCGTGAGGCAAGACCTTATCATGCAGAATATTGTCAATGACAAAGCAATCAACATGTTCGAAAAGATAGTAAGAAAACTTGTTAATCTTTTATTCATCCTTTCTCTCACTAATATTATTTTTAGCACATACTTGAGAATCTCTTATGAACAATCATCTTTTCAAATTGAAATGGGTTGACTTCAGTTGCATTTTTCAAGTCCCAGTGCAAACTCATTGAAATGATGTTGAAACCATAATAAGCCAGTTGGCTTTACTAGTCAAAAAGGCGTTGAACTTGCTGTACTAGGACTGATGAGTATTTTTCATTCTTTGGTTTGACAGGGCTACATAATTTAACATGTATGTCTTGCATAAGCAGAAGACATGTCTAAATCATGATCACGCCAAGCTCTGACTGTGTGTGATAGATTATTGGGGAACAGTATTTTGTTTAATCTCGTGATTAAATTAATAAGGAATGAAACCCAAATTTCAACGGTGCTGGATATGTTCGTGAGGTTGTTTCGGGATCACTTTTGATTTAAATAAATAAATAGTTTTAGAGCTTGATAATTTTGCAGACAGAAGATTGTTGCAAAGTGTTGCAAAAACTAGATAACCAACATGGAGTGTTTCTATTGGATCCAGCTGATGGGCAAATAGAACTTCAGCAGATATATCATGCACTGCAAATATATTAACTTCAGATAAATTTTATTTAATCTGGAACTTAAAACAGTTCCACACACTTTTCTCCGCTCTGGATATCAGATATACACCTTTTTGAGAATTACTTGGGTAGTTGATTGTTTATTACTTTGTGTGAGAAAATCGAAACCAATGGCTTCATCTAATGTTGAGTCCATATATTTCATCCCACAGGTCAAATTTCATGTCATATCTCACCACAAGCTTCGAAGTAGCTGTAGCAGTTCGAGCATTTCTCCCTTGCACTACCTCAACTTGGAGCAGCTTACAAAAGCTCTGACATCTCTTTATAATCTGTATGAAGCTAATTGGAGCTCCAAACCTATTCATGAGAAGGAAGCTGAATTTCGTTCATTTTATGTGCTTCTTCACCTTGATTCTAATGGTCAACCAGTGGTTGGTTCTGCTGCTGACATTTTTTCCCCCTTCTTATTGGAATGGCCTTCTGGGGACTTGAATTTATGAAATATAGTTATTTTCCTGATCAACAGGGGGAGTCGCTTTCTCTCTGGTTTCGTCACGTGCCTTCTCCTATCATCAAGTCAAAAGAAATGTGGTTTGCTCGCCAGGCCTTACGGTAACAAACAAATTTTCAAATATTCAATTTTCCACTTTCAACTTATTCAAAACTGAGATGTTATTCTTTTTTATCCCATATTCAATGATAATTTCATTGTAACTGAAATGTTGTCCTTCTTTTCCATTTTCAATGTATAAAAGGTACTTTCAGATGGGCAATTATAGGCGTTTTTTATCGACTGTTGCTGCTGAGGCATCATATCTACAGTACTGCATTATTGAACCTTATATTGATGAGGTAATCAATTTTGTAACTCTTGCTATAAACATTTTCTTCTGGCATCCTGTTCATATAGGTATTACTAAATTTTACTGATAATTAATTTAAAGCTTTCAAATGGGTGGCTATTGTTTAATTAGGTATTGATTTTGCATTATAGGAATTTGCTCTTAAAATGACCTTTGTTTTTGTTCTCACTTTTGCTGTCCTTTTATGATATTTATAGGTTCGATCACTTGCTTTGTGCTGTATACATAATTGTTATTATAAGCTCCATCCGTATCCTTTAGGGCACTTATCTAAAGTCTTGATGATGGAGGTATGTTGGGCAGCAGGTGGAATTTATTGGTTTTATTGTTGGGATAATGCAATTAGATATTGAAAGATGCATGTGGTTCTTTAGGAATCGGACGTGGAATTATTTTGCAATGCATATGGTCTTCAGACATGCATAGATGAACTAGGAAATAAATTGCTACCCACCAAGCAAACAACTTTTTGTCGTCCCAAGGGTGGACTTCAAAATTACAGCTTTTTGGGATTCCAGCAACTTGGGAGGTAACTTTTGACATGCATTCTGGCATTTTAAATTTTAAATTTTAAGTTTTTTTATTAGACCTATGGAAAAGATTTGGAGATATATATATATATATATTAGCTTTCTAGAATAACCATCTTTAGGTCTTCTGACCTGTCTTCACTATTTATGGAGGCTAAATTCAAAATTTGTCTTACAACTTAGCAGCCATATGTTATCCTCGTTGTTCTACAATCACTTTCTGTTGGTTCCCATGAAGCCTTTTTCCCAGTTTGATGGTTGGAACTAGAAGTTTCATAAGGTCAGCCAAATTTTTGACTGACTGAGAAAGAAAATTTGATTCTCATAAAAAATTCATAGATGTATACTGTCTTACATAACAGTGAGATAAACATACTCTATGCAAGATATATTTGTCATAATTCACTGCAGGTGTGCTGAGGCGGAAGTTTTTTTAGAATTTTATTAACAATTTGTGATTTGCTAATATGCTCCTTATATGGTCCTTGCCAATGTAGGATGTGAGGGCTATCTTATTGTTGTGCTAATTTAACACCAGCAGCCTTTTAAAACTTTGTTCTGAAAATGCTACTTTGTTGATTGACAAATCAATGCTTGATTCAAATTGCAGGCAAATTGAACTTTGAGCTGCTTACATAATCTTGCACACCTGAAGAACATTGGTGGATTGACTGTTGTATCAATATTAAATCATGGGTAACTTCACTATGTATTAGGATTGCCTGTAAGCAATTTTTGTATTGTTGATGAATTATGTAAGATACAGGAAATTCTGTGTAAAAATAACTGGTGCAAAACAAGTAATGAACTTAACTGGGTATGTTTTCTGCTATATTTATTAGATTACCATATACACAATTTATATAGTTGAACTGCAGTACTAAATGTTGCAATATCGTTTGTATACAATCTGTATATGGTGCCAGATTTCTATAATCGATCGCTCTGCGACTGATCATTCGAAACTAACTTATAGCCTGCATATGCCCTATCCCTACCCTGTTTGGGAAGAAATGAACTGTTTAGATTTGTATTTTCAAAGAGCTATCAGGTCGTACATTGCATGTTTTCCTTTAATGGTGTGTTTACTTGTGGGTTTGGGGAATGGAAATGAAAGAATGGAATGAAACCTATGTTTACTTGGTAAAATATAATTTGGGAATATGAATAAAATGTGTGGGTTCCATACAATTTGGGAATAAGGAATGAGAATTTTATTCCCATGGGGGTTGAGAATGAAAATGTAGGAATGGAAATGAAATATAAATTTACTTTTCTATCATTCTAATTTTTTCATATTTCTTAAATTACTCTTGTTCAAATCACAAATAATTTTATTATTTTAAATGTCATTAATAATAATAATAATAATTATTATTATTATTATTACTATTACTATTATTAAATTTTATTAACTTTATTATTTTAATTATTATTATTATTATTATTTTCACTAATATTATCATTATTAACAATTAAAATAATGATAAAAATAATTAATTTATCATTATTAAAAATATTATCCTTATTGTTATTATTATTATTATTAAATTTTATTAACTTTATTATTTTAGTTATTATTAATTATTGTTATTATTATTTTTATTAATATATCATTATTAACATTTATCATTATTATTATTAATAAAAATAATAATAACAATAAATAAAATAATAAAGTTAATGAAATTTAATAATAATAATAAAATAAATGTTAATAATGATAACATTAATAAAAATAATATTAACAACAAAAATAATAATGATAATATTGTTAATAATGATAAATTAATTACTTTTATTAATTATTAATACTATGGGTATTTTGATAAATTGATTTTCATTTCAATTCTTCATTCCTATTTATTTTGCCAAGTAAACACATCAATGGCATTCCAGCACATCTTATTTTCATTTATTTTTGTCAAGTAAACATTGAAATCTCATTCTCATTCCCCATTCTCATTCTCATAAAATAAACGCACCATAAAAGTTGCACGAGGATAAGCAACATGATTGAATTGAATTGAATTTTAGGATCAAGTTGCACTTGCAACATGATAAAACAAACAAATTTAGTTTATTTAGATAATTGTAGTCTACAAGTACCAACTCCCCGATATGCTGTGGGATCAGCTTGAACATTACAAGATGGCAATGACTGCATATTGACTAGAGTTAAGTGGATGAAATGATTATGAACTGAAAGGCTCTCTCCATCCAGGCAAGTGAGAAGAAATAGATGTAGCTTTCATGCCCAAAGCAATGTCACAGCAAGAAATAGTATAACAGCCAGTCCAAAGCAAAATCCGACAATTGCCATGAAAGCCTGGAAACAGCTAGAAATAAGTGACAATTACTCAACTGGACAATATTAAAAAAGCTTGAAATTTTGTCTCACTTGCCTTTCCCTGAGTTTGAAATTTAAATTTGACAGTGAACCATGACAATCCTCTATCTACCAAAGGTGCAAGAGCAAGGGCGCTGCATAAAAAAACACCTCTTTTGAATTAAGAGGATCTTGATGGATGATGCATGAAAAGTTTATTATAGATCAAGAACAGAAAAAATAAATACATACTTTTGTGAAGAAACAGGAACCATCACAACATTAATAAATTTTAAAACGAGGAAACAAATTCTGAAATAAGCTCATCCTCGAGCTCTTGCAATAAATTTGCAGTGAGTTGTCGCTTATAAATTAAAGCACTTAACTGGACAAGTCAACCTATAACATCAAGGTATTAGTGAACTGCTAAAATAAGGAAGGCAAGTCCACGTTATAGCAGCTTACCCTGCAGCTCTTACAAGCTTAGTAACCTGGCTGCCAGCCCAAACCATGGCCATTACTTTCAGAAATCTGCAAAGCACTTAAATCATTACATGAAAAATTGTCTCAGAAGCTGAAGTAGAAATTCTACCTCTCAACAGCTGCGACATAACCCATCCGTCCAGGAACAGGAGCCACATAAAACCTAGAAATCAGGTGAAGAGCTGCCTTGTGTCAAACACTGCATGACTACATAAATGTATTCGTAGAACGTACACGATGCTATGCAATCATGAGAAAATAATTTTCTTCCACAAACATCAAGGAATTTAGGGGTTTTACTCTGTAGGTTCTCTTACAACTGTTAACATAAGAGATGTTTATTGACTGTGCATTTTGAATGGCCATTAGCCTTGGGTTAAATAACCTTTAACTCAGAGCGTCAATTTCAGAGTGATAAAAACTGTTCTTCTAGGAGCAGAAATGAAATTTCTAAATACTCAGTATAAAGCTTATAGAAAGATCTCTAGGTCATTCGAGAAAGAAAAAGTTTTCTCATCTCCAGAATTTGAGCTCAGTTCCCAACATACGGAGTAATGGCCCCTATTACTATCTCTAACAAAAAGGTGTCACTAGGGAGGACTTTCCAAGTGTCTCTAAAGTTGATTAAAATGTTGTTCTCAACAAAATACATCATTACAGGCAACAATTATAATAGGCCAAAGTTGCACAAACAGCAGATCCATGCATGGCATAGTGTCAGAGGTAGATGTGAATGGCCTTACTATATTACTCACCATACCAAGAGGAAGGTTGTGAGGTAGTAGGCTGTGTTCAGTAGCCCATATGACAAAATTCCAGAAATTCCATATCTCCTCAGTTTCTTCAACACCCTGACAAGTTGCACAGGTGACAGCTATTATAAGCAAACATGCCTAAAACAACCATAGAATTATAACCCTTTCTAGCATACAGTCCCAATTCTGCCTTCACGTTGTTTCTACTTATTAGAATTTCCAGTAGCACAACAAACAAGAAACATTAAAAGAATAAGAACAGAATCAACTCATGCAAACATTTTTTAGCCAGAAATTTTCTTTTAGAAGAGAAAAAAATAAATAAATAAAGCCAAAGGAAACATGCTCAGAGGAGAAAACTTTCTCACGCATAATTCTCTTTCAAGATACAAGCTATGTTATTGCAAGTAAATAACACAATAACAATTGCACATAAATTGATAAACTAAACAAAATGAACGAAAGTAACAGACTAGCATCATCATAATCAAATGATCATCACGATTCAGTAGCCTTTACAATTGATCAAAAATATTTGCAAGTCAAGGAGTGAGTACTCTTTAGATGAGAAAGACTCTTTCTGACTACTTTCGGACTTTTCCATTGAACCTTCAAAAACACATCAATAAAGCAAATTCATGAGAAATTGAAAGTCATATAAATGAAACACTAGTTTTTAGCATTATAATTATTAAACATCCAAAATGTAAAAACAAACATTTTCCTTGACTTTATCATCTATGAACCACCTATTAGATGTTGAAAGTACAAGTAGCCACTGAGGATCTCTGAAATTATCTCTAGACCACCCGTTGTTTCATTTTTTTAATCACATAGACACTTTCCCATCACTTTTGGTAATGAAATTTAAAAAGTACAGGAAAATATGTAAATGGGTAATAAGCGGTTTGTAGATAATTTCCCAATAGATGAAAATCATGTTCCCAGTGTACGTGACATGACGTACCTTCATCATTAGCCGAGTAGTTACCAGCATCAGAAAAACCATCAGCCTATTCATAAATAATCCAATTTTAATAAAAAAATTTCCATTTTCAATAAACAAATAGCTGCTGACTAAACAAAACTAAAAACTGAATATGGAGATGATAAAGTTGTCTTTACTAACATTGCTGTCAGCGTTAATCAAGCAAAGTGATCGAAAATTGCTGTGATTCAGAGGGCAATAATGTAAATTCCGCGAGGAAAAGGGCGGCGGGAAGCAGACCCTCGGAATTGTGACAATCGTCGGATACTCGTTGAAACCCTTAATTGAAATGAAATGAAGCATTTATAAGAATGAAGAATAAATTAAATGATGCAATTAAAAGAAAAAGAAAAAAAGAATTTTGATTTGGTTTGAAAACTTACCAAGTGATGGCCGTGCAAGCCTTGAGGGCTGATTCTGAGGGAAAGAGACATCAACATCAGCACGGGGGAGAGAGATTTCCCACTTAAGAGGATATTAGGCGGGAGGAAAAGGCCTTTGATATAGTTATATGTTACATTTTACATGTACTTTACTCCTGGGTCAGTATCTTTTCAATTTCGTCAATTACGTCCCAGTAGGGTGTAGACTGTAGACTGTAGACTGTAGCTTGTAGTGTAGTATTTGTAATTATGGTGCATTTACTTAACGGAGTGGGAGTGAGAATCCATCACGCGTTTACTTACACATTTAAGAAGAGAAGTTGGAGACTTACACATTTAAGAAGAGAAGTTGGAGTCTTATTCTGTAGGTCTCACTCATTTTGGAGTGAGAATTGGAATTCTCATGGGAGGAGGTGGGAGTGGAAATCTACTCTCTACTTTTCTTTTTTATCCTTATTTTATTGAATATAATATAATTATATTATTAAAATAAAATAAGGTCACATTTATTAAAAATAATAATAGTAAACTTATTTAAATAAAAATATTATTATATTTGTTGAATTTTTAATAGTATTATATTTATTTAACATTAATAATTAATAATAATAAATAGTTTATTATAAGAAAATATTAATTTTATACTATATTATTAATAATAATGTTTTATTTATGTTGCTCTTATCAATAATTTTTAATTTACATAATTACAGTTAAGAATAATAAAAAATTGTGATCTATATAATTAAGAATGTTAATAATAATTATTAATTTATATAACTAAAATAAATAGTTAATTTTACAAATATATTTTTTTTTCAATTTGTAATTAAAAACTATAATTCTTTACGTAAGGGTAAAGTTGTATGTCATTATCGCCTATAATGCTATCTAAGTATTGTAATCGAGTGGCATGGTTTTGGAATGTAGGATTACGAATTAATTTTCTTTGATTATGCCTTCGGATCAATATCATTAACAAAAAAAAATGTCACAATGAACATGAACCTCAATTTCATTTGCCACATGTCGAAAAAAATTTGTCCTCTCATGTCCATATCTAAAACAACAAGTAAAAATGAACCAAAAAAAAAAAACAAATCAGCTAGCTGGGCATTGATAAATGTCCATAAAGTTAAATGCTAGCACATTTTTTTTGTCATTTTCACAAAGAAGAAAATAGAAGCATGCATATATATATATATATATATATATAGAGAGAGAGAGAGAGAGAGAGAGAGATAGGTTATTATTACTATTATTATCATTACACACACAGAGAGTCTATGGACCCTAGGCCTAATTAATGACTTAAACAAATCATGTGGAAAAAAAAAATCCCATGGTATATGTGTATATGTTTGTGTTTATGTATATATATATATATATATATATATATATATATATATATGTATGTATATTCTATTTCTATGGACCCTAGTCCTAATTAATGACTTAAACAAATCATGTAGAAAAAAAAAATATCCCCATTTTCTTCCATCTTTGTACATGTCCATTGAAATTGTAACATGCAGAATATAATATATAAAAAAAAGCATTTTTTAGGCACAAAATAAAAGAATGCAGTGATGAAACCAAGATTAGAAAAAGAAGCATTGTTTCGCAGGAAATAGATGTATAGGTGCCAAAGCAATGCAAGTTGGCCACAATAATCTTTATAGAACATGATCATTAAATACCCAAGACAATCAATTGCCCAGGCTTAGATATTTTTAATATCTACTGTCGTAATTATCAAATTACATACTGGAGAAAGGACAATAAAAATTCTCAAAAAAAATATCAATTACTAGCTACAATTCACTGAAAACTACTATGAAAAAAAAATTGTAAATAGAAACTGCAAATAACCTAACTCATCCTTACCTATTAGCCAAAGACATAAACTCCAACACTAAATCATCGAACTGGTATAAAATCTAATTAGGCATCCATATCATAAATTAATCACCATTTAAAAATAATTGATCAATTTTCATATGCCTTATTGACAAGGAACCTTCAGCACGTTACCCTTCAACAAATCAATTTCATGAATAATATCGAATATGCTAACTGACTTTTGCATAATTCTTCTCTTCCCTTTTCTCTCTCTCTCTCTCTCTCTCTCTCTCTCTCTCTCTCTCTCTCTCTCGCTCGCTCTCGCTCTCTCTATTTATCCTAATATGGATATTTGTGGATGGAAGAAATAGACAAGACAAATAAAATCAAACACTAATTTAAAAATCAAACATAAATTAAAAAATTAAAGCCAAATTCAAAATCAAACCTTAGACGGTGAAGGGTCGGCACAATGATGGTGTCGCGCAAAGGGTAGCAGTGGAGTTGGGGTCGCACGGAGTGTGGGTGTCGTACGGGGAGGTGACTGCGAAGGGAGATAGTGTCGTGGTGGAGCGTCGTGAAGTTGGCTTCTATTGAGCACAAGGGGAATGACACAGAGAGTGATTTGAGAACGACAGTGATGAGAACAGAACAATTTTTTTTTTTTAAATAGCTTCAAACCCGCATAAACCCGACCCCCCCCCCCCCCATGGGTTTATTTTATGCGGGTTTGACTGTATTAACATTTTACTCTAACTACACTACAATCCTATGTAGTGTATTTATCAAACATTGTATAATAATACCCTAATACTACGAGGATTCCTAATACCACACAATGAGGGGTACCAAACCCAGCCTAAAAGAATGAGTAATCCAACGATTACTTAAAAACACCTACAAATGGAGGTCCAATAATATTGATAAAAAAACAGAAAAAAAAAAGAATTCTTTCTGAAATTTTAGATGTTATAAAAAGAAAAAAGAAAGATTCTTTTTTCTTCCTTTGCACACAATCTTCATAATGAAGTTGATTTAAGCATTGGAGTGCCTTTATATTTACATCTAATCGCCATCTAGATTAACAAGTTTGAAAAATTTTTCTTTGCTCATCTTAACCTGTGAAGATTATAAAAAAAAAAACTTCTTTAAATTGTTTGCTCAATTTTATTGCTTGTGTTGAAAGGGTGAAAAGCTAATTTTATATTCCAAAGACTTGTATAACGTTATTTTTAGAGACTTAAAAGTGATTTTAAAAAGTTAAAAATTAATCTTAGTGTTTGGTAAACTATAGTGGAGGGGTGCTAACACATTATTCTAAATTTAGTGATAAAAAAATACAAAATTGAATGTACTATATTTTGTAGTGGTGAATACGAATAATGATAGACATCCCAAAATTTTTTATAAACAACTGTGAGCGATGCTACCTATTTCCACTTCAATGGATAAAGGCCCATGTCTTACTATTCAATCAGCTTTCCTTTTCCTTAATTACCTGAGCTTTGACTAGACGTTTCAGTTTACCCATCCCATTGGCTTTGAATTAATGATATTATCTCATCAACTAATTGATGAATAATACATCAATTGTGATAGTTTTTTAATACAAAAAAAAAAATTGAAATGTGTAATACTACTCATAATATATCGAAACATGTATATTTTTATTCTATTACATATTCTCCGAGTCTCGTGCAATTATTGCCAAAAATATTGAAAAGTTATGCAACAAGTCACTAGTGATTTCTATCAACTTACAACTTCTTACCCTGTTTCACCTGGAAGAAGAATGTACATTAGGTTGATTGAAGAAAAGAATCTGGCATTTTTGGAGATATATGTGCCGTTTCTTTGGATATTTATTTTTGCAGGATCATATATGATGCATATGCAATGTTCCCACGCATTCAATGAAAAATGCATCACTCCCTGCCGAAAGAAAAGAAAATATTGCCCCCCTATGTTGTTTTAAGTTTCCTTTGTGTACTTTAAAATGTTTCTTTCATGTATGAGAGAAAAAAAAAAACATTACAATAAATTTGGGTTATTTGTATCTTTCCAATTATGATATCATCATGTTCACTAATTTCATACTTAAAAACTAAGTAAACTACCCAGTTTGGGATCGCGGTGCTGATTGAATAAGTAACTTTTATTGTGCGGATTAAATAACAGCTTAATGTTTGTAATTGTGTTGTTGCTATTGCTATGAATACACTGGCAAAACTTGACACGATCCTATTATCTGACACGAACATGATACAAATAAATGAGTATAGGTTATCAAATTTGACACGATTATTAAATGGGTCGGGTTTGAGTCGATACGATTTTTTTCTTAGTCAGGTTGGATTAAAATTCTTAACCCATTTATCTGATAAATGAGACAATTATATTTGTTATTCTAAATCAATTAGTAAGTTCATATCATCAAAACTCAAATATTAGACATGATTCTTTTTTTTTTTTGGGAGAATGATGAACATATAAATAGTGTTTCATTTGTAAATGTGTAAAATATTTGTAGATATGTATATTTTATAATATTGACACACACACACACATATATGCACGTGTGTGTGTGTGTGTGTGTGTGTGTGTGGTGTAAATTTTATTAAATATATAGATATTAAGCGAGTTATAAAATAACCCATTTATTTTCCTGTTGAGTTAGGATCTCAATATTTAGTACGATTATTAAATGGCTCGTGTTTAGATTGGCTTAAATTTAACACAACATGAAACTGACACGACACAAACACGACTCGGTGACCTGTTTTGCCAGCTCTGACAGCAGTGGTTAATGTCTTTTATTATTATTATTTACTAATTAATTAATATTATATTACCTTACAATTTCATCACAAATATTTGAATGAGTTAAATTCATTTTTAAATATTTAGATTAAAAAATTATATATATTAACCACACGGCCCAAACCCAACAGCTGGACCCTCCAAAGTCCAAAGTCCAAAGCATGCACCCGTACCCGCACCCACACCTACCATGACTAATCGTGTTGTTCAATTAATGTTTGTTCGATAATACACATTCTCAAGTTGGAGAATCGAACCAAGTGTAAATATGAATTCTCACTATTAATTAGCCAGCATACCCATAGAATTCCATACAGCCGTTGAAATCGATTGAATGAGACACAACTAGACTCCACATTTACATTCCCGAATTAAGACTTTGTGAGAGATGTAAGTGTCATTGCTACATACGTAGCTATTATTCTGTCACTTTCATGAAATTTCACATGCATTTTTATTTTATATTTACCCAAAAGCCCAAAAAAAAAACAAATAAAAAAAAAGTGTATTTGATGATACATACATCTCACATGCTTATGTGCATTAATTTCAAATATGCCTTGTGTTATGTTATCTTACTCTTTCAGGCATTGACAAACATTTTAGAACGAGGAAAAGAAATAAACTGCTGCCTGTGCTTTTTCTTGTTGATTAATTGTATTGTAGCCATCTCGTGCGGAGTGCCTCATTTCTCTTATTTAGAAAGCAACATAATAATAATGTCACAAAAAGATATACGTGGCTGCATGTGGCCACTACAAAAATATACTATTTGGTTCAGTGGATATTGTCTTCCTCTCACAATAATAATAAAAAAATTAGATTTGAATTTGATTTATTCAAATTTTAAATTTTTTTGCGTTTATGTTATTATCTTTTCATCACTTCAAGAATTGTAAAATGTTAAATGATTAAAAGAAATATTGTTCCCTTTCATTTGAATACAATAACTTTGCAAAATATTTCATTTTATTACTTTTTCATTAAAATCGTTAGTTGACTAGTAAAATATTAATTTTACTCTTTATGGCAAAATACACAAATAGAGGTGTCAAATAATTGACGAAAAACTTTCTTATTCTCTTGAATTGTTAAATAATAGTTTTAACCATGAATTATTAATAACCTTAAATTTATTATAGCTATAAAAGTAGTGAATTAACAAAAATACCCTTAGATACTTTTGTTGAAAACACATACAATATGTTCTAGAAAAAGAAAAACACTTAAAACTTATCTACCCATATTTAAGTGTTTTTTATTCAAGGGTGTTTTTGTCAATTCACTACTTTTATTGTTATAATAAATTCAAGATTATTCATAAATTCATGGTTAGAATTATTATTTAAAAATTTAAGGGCATAACAATAAGTTTATATCTATTATTTGATACATCTATTTGTATATTTTATAATAAAGGTAAAATTAATATTTTATTAGTTGACTGGTCAACTAACAATTCTAATCGAAAGTAGTGAAATGAAAGATTTTACAAAGTTATAATAGTAAAATGATAGGAAACAACATTTTTTATATTCATTTGATATTTTACAATTTTTTAAATAATTAAATGATAATAACCCTTCTTTTATTATGGGAAATTATCACCGCATCATTTCTGTTTTGTCTTATGTTCATCTAACCATCACAAAATTCTAACATATTCTCTATACTACCTTTCTTTTTAAATTCGTATCAACTAACCACTTTTGCACTAACACCATTAAATAATTTAAACGAAATGATAATTTTACCCCTAAATAAATTAAAAGATCATTTTATCTTATAAAAGCTTTGAAAAATAAAAAATATATATAATTATAAGAATACCGCTAAATTTAATAAAAAACAAATCACAAATAGAGGTGCTCAAATGAATTTATTTACTAAAAAAATAAATTTCAAAATTTTAATAATTTAGGGGATTTTTATTAAATCCTAAAATTTTGTAATTATTTTTATAATAATTTTTTATTAAAATAAGTTTTATTAAAAAATAAAAATTCTAATTTTGAAATTTATTTTTATTAAATTTAGGGATATTTTTATAATTATAATTTTTTATTTTTTAAATTTTTATAAAATAAAATAATCTTTTAATTTATTTGAGGGTAAAATTATCATTTTATTTAAATTATTTAACGGTGTTAGTGCAAAAGTAACTAATTGATACAAATTTAAAAAAAAAAGTGGTGCAGAGAACATGTTAGAATTTTGTGGTGATTAGATGAATATAAGATAAAATAGAGGTGGTGTAATAATAATTTTCCTTTTATTATTAACAAAAGGGTAAATTGCACTGTACCCCCTACTAGAGTGACTATCTTCAAAATACCCCCCAAGGATACGAAAACATCACTCTACCCCCCAATTGCCGTGACTTGAATGGTTGACTGACGTTGAATAATTAAATTACGTGATTATCCTCATATGAAACAGAATATTCTATCTAACAGTATTATTGGGTGAGGTTTTGATGTGACATTTCTGTCAAAAAACGTGGTAGTGTTAAAGTTTTTAAATTGATTAATATTAAAATGTATATTTAATTGTTTGGTCAAAAAGTTTTAAATTGATTCCTTATTTGGGCTTTTGATTGAAGAAAATTACAAGGCATGCCATAAAATAACACTTGTTTACTGTGATTTGCATTGTGATTTCAACCACTCATTTTGAAAGTTAAAAAAAAAAAAATCATCCTTCTCTCCCTTTGATTACAACAATTCAAAATCAAAATCAAACTGACCTTTATTTTACATATTTGAACAAGCTTCGTATTAGCAAAAATCTCAAACGAGACATCACAAAAAAATTAAAAAAAAATAACAGTAGGTATGTCGTCTTCAAGAGGAAGTTAGTTTGATGTAGAAGATGAAGATGAAGATGAAAATGAGAAGTTGGAGATCAATGGGAAGGTGCTCAAGTTAAAAAACAAAACATGCAAAGATTGTGGTAAACGTGCATCTGTATACATCTCAGAGTCTGCTGCAAATCCTAAAAAGCTGTACTACAAATGTGATAATGAATGCTGCAATTTCTTTAGATGGTAGAAACCAAATATGTATGAGTATAGAGTACTCATAAGAGGATTGCGAAAGTTGCATGAAAGTTTCAAAAGTGATGATGAAATAGGAATTAAAGACAAGAAGATGCTAAAGATGGGAATTAGTAAACTTGCTGCAAAATCAAATTCAATCATTAGGCTGCTGTATATTATCCTGTTCATGCTGGTACTTTGCATGATGTATATGCTTACTGTTGCTCATAACTGAAGTATGAGGGTAGAAAGTAGTAGAAATTATTTAAATAAAATTAAATAGCTGAATGAAAAACTTCCATGTACCAGAAGCTCATGTATTACATTCAGTAATATATACTTTCAGTTCAACAAAATATTACACCTAGTTGTTGCGGTCAATATTCACCATCACTAACAACATATTACATTTTGTCTTTTCAGCTTCTATGACAAGGGATTACAGACCATACCAAATATTAACTGCAACAACCCCAAGAAATAGTAATTTAGCCTAACTAATTACATAAAATTATAAAATTAACAATTCCAAAAAAACATGAGCACACATACTGCGTCTCAGTTTTTTAAAGTCTACAATTAGGTTTTAATTACAAATATATACTGCACTGTTGTAGCAGTGTATTCAAAAGCACATCAAAATATCAAAATCAGCAGCACCATTTTCTGTAAATGTCCATACTGCTACCATCATGCCATTCATTGTAACAATATTTCTCTACAACATAAAGCCCCACTTAGTTGTTACCATTTTGCCAAAACAAAAGATTATTTTTTAAAAGAAAAAGAAAAAACTTACAACCAATTTGAGCGGCTGCTTTGCCCTTCAAATCTCTCTTTGTTTGAACTGGGCCATATTGTGGAGTGGTCCCATCAGATTTGCCTCCCTCTCTAATTTCAATGCCTCTTGTTGGTGGCATTGAAAATTGATCAAAACCTATGTTTGTTGTTGTTGATGCATTCCTTTGTCTCTCTTTTCCTCTGCTTATTCCTATTGCTTCCTTTGTTGCTACTTCCTTTGTTGTTGCTGCCTTCTTTGTTGCTGAACCCCTTGTTGATTGTTCTAGGGTAGGCGTAGAAGTATTAGGTGATGGCTCAGTTGCTGACCCATCAAGTGTTGAGTTTCGAGCAACATTCACTCTTATAAATGATGCTCCTGAGCTTAAGGCTGCTGCCAAGTTCTTGCGATACTTTTGTTCAGTACAGTTAAGTAAATTTTGAGTTTATAAGGTTAGTACACCTAAACTTTGTGAAAAATTCATATTACTCCCAACATATAGTGACAAAGCTTCAATTGACATCCCAAAAATGTGAAAACATCAGTTAACCCCCATATGTAGTCACTCTATGTGGGGGGTAATTTGAAGATAACGTAACAGTAATAAAAAAAAATTTTTAAAAATGAATGTTTAAATTGTAAGCAATTTCAAACTTAGCAATATATGCATGGTCTTCTTATGTGCATTGGCTGGATCAACAAGACAGCCCTTTATATTGTGACCAACACTGTGATAGTATGAACAATATACTGCGAGCCTTCTTCTATGTGCTAGTCGTTCATCTGCCTCCCTTCTTCTACATGTCTTAGGTCTGCCAGGTGGTCTTTGAACAATTAGGGGTAATATTTCATCAGCTTCAACATGTGGCCATTTAGATTTTTCCGGCATTGGATGAATAATGCCAGCATAGCATCTCAAATATGCATCCTTTAGGAAACAATGGGCAACAAACTTCTCATAAGTAGCCCAAATGTGAGTTATACAAGGCATTGCATTCTTACAAGGTAAGCCACTGATCTGCCACAGGCCACAACTACATGTATGCTCATCGAGGTTGACAATATTTGGTCTCTTAAATTTTTATTGACCTCTATTTTACCACTGACTTTCTTTTACCACCTCTTTTTCCAGTAGCAGTTGCATGTACCTGTTGTTGTGCTTCAACATTATCGGTTGCTTGCCTTTGAAACACAGACAACACACTCTGAGGTTCAACATCAGGCCTAGCAGCAACATCCTCTATATCATCCTCAAACAACCTTCTTTTAATTACATTCATCACATTAAGTGGTATGATGGTCATGTCAAACACAATCTCTGTAAACTTTTTCTTATTGTACAACTGCCATATCTGACATAACTCATGATAATTATCTATTATACCCTTCTTCCTTCCATGGCAGTGTAACTTCAATGATGAATCTCTCGTCTCTACAATTGTTTTTCCCAACCATTCTTTTCATTGCAGCAATGATCAGAACAACTATACTTAGAAAGTCAGGGTCAATGAGGCAAACCTCAAAAGTTTCACTGAGAAAGCTGACAATGCCTTTCAACCTCAACTACAAATGCGATAATAAAAACATTACAAATATCAATAACAACACCAATGTAGGCATGATATCTAAAATTAAAAGAAAAACCAAAATATCCATCACCAAAACCTAAACAACCACTTTTTTTAATCTCCAAGAGCAACTTATTTGTTTAGGAAATACTATAAATTGTTAATGGTACAATGAAAATAAAATGCCCCATTTCACTAAGAACTAGGGTTTAAACCTATTTTTCTTCAAATAATAACATAATAGCACAAATTTTTCATATAACACATGTCATTCTTCTAGTTAATATTATCCTGCATACCCCTAAAACTCTGCTAAACCCATTTTAATGGAAATAACTGAATGAAAAAAATAAATTCCTTACCTCTACCATCGTAAGGTTGTGGTTACCGGTAACTACTCTCCAATGGTCACTTTTTTTTTGTCTTTCGAACAAAAAATGTCTTCTTTATGACCAATATTTTGATGCTCTGTTTCAAAGTTTCTCTCTCTAAATTGTGAACAAGATGATGGTTCGCGCCAAGAGAAAAGGATCCTCTGTTGTTTTTACATTTTGACCACTTATATATTTTCTCATTAAAAATTTTGAAATAACTGATTTTATATTACCCTATATAAAATTATAAAATTCTTGTGAGTGGTTGAAAGGGTGCCTTGATTTGACATGTCACAATTCTCTAGGCTAACGCTCGTTACGGTGTTTAAGCTCATTATTTTACCCTTGATTTTACCCTTTAAGCTCATTATTTTAAAAGGAAGATCACGGCAATTAGGGGTAGAGTGATGTTTTCGTATCCTTGGAGGATATTTTGAAGATAGTCACTCTAGTAGGAGGGTACAGTCAAATTTACCCTTGACAAAATAGGCTAGCTGGTGGAATATGACCGCAACGGCTTCATGAAACTCGCCAACGACATATTAACATCTCCCTCGTCATTGACTGAGACATTCAATTGCTTGCATTTATTTTACTTAAGACGATACTTTTTTGAGAGGAAAAATATAGGTGATTATGCAAGTAAGTACTGAATTGCGAATTGCCCTTATTTCATTCTGCAATTAAAAAAAAAAAACACTTCTTCTTAATTCTAATTGAGATGTCTTCAATTTTGGTTTTATATGGAGTGATGTTTCATTTTTGTAGCCATTAATTGCTTGCTCCAGGGCACTCCCTATTCGTCTATTTCTATTATTTATTAATTTACCAATCATCAACCTCAAGGAGCTTCTCTTAGTGCTTGCTTTAAACAAAACTTAAAATAAAAAGTTGTTATTGGAAATTAAGTGTTCATGCAAATGTTTAACATTACAAAGTAGCAAGCTTTGGCTATTTTTAATTTAATAGGCATCAAATATAGCCATAAGCTGCCCTTATTAAATCCTTATCTCTTGGCCAAAAACCCAGCTGAAAGGAACAGCACTGCCTGCTTTCTCAGCCATATCTACCAGAGCTTTATTCTCCAATATTCTTCTAATCCTCGAAGGCAATCCACACACAAAATCCTGAGCTTTACGCCCTTCACTTGTAAGACCTACCAACTTTTCCACTCCCCATCTCTTAATCAGAAACTCCAAGATATCAGCATAGTCCTGGCCAGTGTACACTCCAAGCCTTTGTGTAACAGCTGAGAAGTGATCAAAAGTCTTATCATCTTGCCCATCATACATCAAATGTCCCGGCATTCTGAACCTTTTCTTCATCATGCCTGCTAAAGCTAAGATGGTGTCGTCCGGGTCGATTTCAAAGAGCTTTTCAACAATCTTTGCGTAGGCAGTTTCATGGCGTTTCTCATCGGAGGCAATGGTGCCACATATTTGTGCCAGCTTCATGTCCCCATGCTTCTTGACTAGCCTCGCTGTGTTGCCATGTGATATGAATGTTGCTCTTTCTTGAAACGATGCGTAGACGAACCCGTTGTACGGATTGTTTTCAAAATTATGGTCCTATAATAGATTACACCAAAATTTAATATTGAAAAATTAAAAATATATGGGTAAATTTGATCGCCTTGAGTCATTGCAGTTTAGATCAGTTATTTAAAAAAAAATTACTCAAAATATTGCTAACATTTTAACAAGTTAAACGTAGAGAATAATTTAGTAAATATGTATAAACAGAATAATTTAGTAAATATGTAGAAACAATAGTGATATTTTAGATTTCGTGTAAATAAATACATGTAAAATTCTCTTTTAATTCATAATTTTTTTAAACAATTAGTCCATAGATTTTAACCCAATTAACCAGTTAGTTTTTTTTTTTAAAAAAAGCCCAAAATATGCTGATTGTCTATTATTTTTCGTTGAAATTTACTTAATAATTCTCTATTTTTTAAATTTTAATATACATATACATATATATTTTATATGTATATAAATATATATAATTAAGGGTAAGATACTAAGGAAGTAAAGAAAGACTGATAGATGTTACCATTCCTGAGCGGATAAGATACTGAATGGACCTCTCAATTTGCTTCATGTCTACACGGCCAGAGAGGTAAAGATACTTATTGAGAAGGTCACCATGTCTGTTCTCTTCAGCAGTCCAAGCCCTAATCCAGGTTGCCCAAGAAGTGAGGCTTGCACCAGTCTCATCCCTAACACCATCTAGTGAGTTAAGCATTGTTTGGTAAGTTGGCAGAGCTTCTTCTGTGATCATTTCCCCAACCAACACAACGAAATATTCAGCAGGGAGTTGCTTGCATCTTTCTCTCAACTCCTTGACCTGTTCAAAGAATCCTTCTGATGCTTCGGATTCCGGCAGAAAATCGGTTGGCTGCCAACTTTTGTCGACGGGTTTCAGGTGAATCAAAACGTTGTGCTCAGCCCAAGTCTCCAATGATTTGAATATTTCAACTTTTTCTGGTGCCATGGAATGCGTCACGACGTCCCTGTGATGATGATCACCAAATTGAAGAATCATTTTGAGTGCAGAACTTTAATTTCCTAAGTGAAAATTATTCTATTTCTATGACTCAACACAATTTCCGATACAAAAGAAGACAAAGTGTAAGCGAACACAAAAAGACAAAGACCCATCTAAGCAAACTGAGATCTTGCCTGAAAATACTCCAATATGACCCTTGATTAATTAATTTGCTACCATATATGATACAAAATTTAACTAAAAAATTAAGAAGGCTTACATAGTTTTGGTGTGAAGAGAAGAAAGCATCAAGCATCTAGGAGAAGCGATGCAGTGGCATTGAGAAGGTAGCTTGCGGGACATAAAGTAAACTGCTTGCAGTCTCAGGGCCATCAATTTTTTTTTCTCTTTTAGTTTGTTTAATTTTCATTCAACGCAACTAATATGAATTGTTTTATCATGCGCAATCTTGACAGCAAAATCTAGATTTTGGATTTTTAGGCTTTCGTTGGTCCTTCAATCATGTAGTCAATATATGTGACAAGTGAGCACACACAACACTACGCAGCTGCTTGAGAGTGTTTTAGTTTCGTGTGAATCAATTGTTGGTGCATGCTGTAAGAGCTCCACGCACATCAACACGACCAAATTAGAAAATCAGAAACTGGCATGCATAGTATCTCAGTTTTGTGCCAATTAAATCACACAGCATGCAACATCATTATGCATGTCCTTAAAATAAAAAATTATTAACTGATCACTTCACAGAGTGTATTTTATGAAAAATACATTTCAATGTTGGCAGAAAGCAACTTGGTCTATGTACAAAAATGATAAAAATAATAATTCAAAATAAATAAATAAACTCACTTAGTTTCGGCGCCAAGAGTAGAGCACATCAACGCTGGAGGAGATGATTTGGTTCTGATGATGCTCCTTCGGTAAGATTGAGAATAAGGGAGCTTCCGGGGTACGAAGAAGGAGAATGTGTTTAGTTTCAGAGCCATTCTTTTTCTTCCCACTTATGATTTTCCTGAAACTTTCCTTTTCTTCGTGTATCCGCCTCACACCCAGAAAGCACCTACATATACATAAAGGAGAAGTGTGTAACGCTCTGAAAAACAGTTGTTTCAGAGTTTCAAAAAAAGGCGTAATTTATTAATTATTTTTCCTTGAAAGTTACCTTGATTTTAGTTACTAGTATTTTTTGCTTTGTTTGCTTATAATCAATAGAGCAGGCAAAATTTGACACTATTCACTTATTTGACAGGAACATGATATATAAATGGGTATAGATTCTCAAATTTTATATTATTATTAAATAAGTTGGGTTTTGGTCAATACAATTTTTTTTTGTTGGATTAGATTTAAAGTTTTTACCTATTTACTATATTAATAACACAATTATGTTTTTTATTCTAAACCAATTTATAAGTTCTTGTGATCAAAATTCAAATATTAGACATGTTATCGCTTCTTCTTCTTCTTCTTCTTCTTCTTCTTTTCTTTTAGGAATGATGAACATATACATGGTGTTTTATTTATAAAATTCTATATAGATTTAGAACTTTAATAGTGTAAATGTATAATATTTTAGTAAATATATATATATATATATTTTTTTTTATAATATCGATAAATTACACACACTCACAAACACAAAAGGAGTGTAAATGTTTGATATAAATTTTGTTAAATATATAGATATTAAGTGGATTATTAGATAACCCGTTTATTTTTTGTGTCAGGTTAGAGTCTCAATATTTTGACATGATTATTAAATGGGTTCTATTTGGGTTAACCTAAATTTGCCACAATACTGAGACGAGACGAACATGACTTTGTCACCTGTTTTGTCAACTTTAGCTATGAGTTTAAAAAGTAGTATACATGCATTTGGTAAATTTATTGCAAAAGTGTTGTTTTATTATATAATGACCAAATAGATGTAAATCTAAATTACCTTTTCTTTTACAATATATTTAATAATGTTTAAACATGTTTTTTTCTTTTTAAAACACATAAAATTACATAAAATGAAAAAAAAATAATTAAATGAAATCTAATGAACTTTCATAATCTATTACATAAAATATGATAAAAGTTCTTATTAGTACATAACCTGAATAAAATAAAAAGGTAATTAATATGCAATATATTCAAATTAAACTTGTTACAATAACACTATGACTATAGAAAAATATAAATAGAATGAATGTTAAAAGTCATAGTCAACCTTAATGTGAAATTGTTCATAGTTCAATGAAAATTTACGTAATCTTATAAAACTCTTATTGAATCTGATAATGGAAAATAAAAGTAAAGTATAAAAAATATGAAATTAATAGATCAAAACTTTGATACTAGAGAGAACATACAGTAGTTGTGGCGATAATTTGATCATGTGGTAATATGATATATAATGATTTGTATTTTGGGAGATTGCCAATTTCCCCCCTACAGTAATCAACATATACCATTTTCCCTTGCTATTTTTATAATGGCCAAAAACCTCCTGATAGCATAAGTTTACAATATTACCAT
>NW_006262201.1:19744837-19753896 GCF_000493195.1 Citrus x clementina | reverse complement strand
TTATTTATTTTGTGAAAATTTTCTTATAATAAATATATAAGAAAATTATTATAAAATGATAAAAAATTTATTATAAGAAAACTTGAATGACAAATAAAAATTTATTATAAGATAAATAATAAAATATTTTTCCTATCTTTTTACATTTAATTTTAAAATATTACAAAATGTTTATTATAAGAAAATGTTCACAAAATAAATAATTACAAAAAAAAATTATTATTAATTTTTTTGCTCATATCAAAACATAAATTTCTTGTTTTTAATACTTAATTTTTTATTTAGATTCTATTCATTTAATTTATTTAATTTATAATAAATGTAAATAAAAGAGTAGTTGAAAATAAGGGTAATATTGTAAACTTATGCTGTCAATGGGGTTTTTGGCTATTATAAAAACAGCAGGGGGTAAATGGTATATGTTGATTACTGTAGGGGGGAAAGTGGCAATCCCCCTTTGTATATTTGGGTATATAAAAAAATAAGATATAATGGGTGTATGAAAAAATAAGATATAATTATGTCTTTGTTAAAATATTAAGGTTATAGTAAAAACTTTAAAAAGATGTGATGTTTTATTTAATAAGCTACTTATAAAGCAACCACTTGTTTTTAAAAATTGATATGAAAATGAAGAAAATTATCAAATAAACGGTTTTATAAAATTTACCAAATACTATTTTTATTAAAAATTAAGAAACAAACAGCTTATTGAGTTTTAACTTTAATGGACTCTTAGTCAAATTAATTATCGATTCGCTTCTTAAAAAAAAGGATTATATGTATATATATATATAGACAATATTTGACGCGCAAATGTGTTTGCAAACACCATTTTATTCAGGCAATTGTGCAAAGTGTTGGCCCATGGTAAGTAATAATTAAATGGGTCGTATTCATGGTAAATAATATAATATTATTCCCAACTTTAAATTCAACCCTTTTAAACTGTAATTCTTTATCATTGAGGCTCTATTTGGTATTGAGATACTGTATCTTTTAAGTTGTAACTGTTGTGGAGAAAAATTATATTTATAAAATAAAAGTTAGTACTATGTAGTAAATATAATTTTAAATAATAATTTTGACAAAATTAGTAAACATATAATAAATTTTTCATCACACAAATGTAAAATCAAATCAACTTTACTTTTAACTTACAACAGTTAGTGTCTACCATATACTTTAATTAGTGTTGTAATATTTAAGTTATAACTATCTAATTTCAATATTAAACAGAGCTTGAATTGAATTATTGACCATAAGAAGGGGTTTAGCGTAAGGACCATAGTTATAATAGTTAATTACAGATTTGACCATTGAATTAAACGAAATTGAGAGCATGCTGCCAAGTGCCAACGAATAAACAATAATCCCTCTGAATTTATATTTATATTCGACTGATGCTCATACATGACATGTCGAGCAACGCTATGAAGATAACTTCAATGTAGAATATTTTCATGTTCAGTTGAATATGACAAATTTCAGAATCTGTAAAGAAAGCTACAACAAAAGATACTACTAAACCCTTCATACATGTATTGAAATCTTGAAATAAACAAACAAAATTAACTTTTCGTGGAAAAAAAAAAAATTATCAGAAATGATTTGAAAATGGTGGGTAAAGCCCCTGTTGGAGAGTGCTTCGCTGTGGCAACCCAGCGCAGTAGCAAAAAAATAAATTCATATTATGGGAGCTAGCTATCATTTGTTTAAGACCCTATTAGTTTTAAGGTATTTTATATTATAGTTGTTGTGGAAAAAATTATAATTATGAAATAAAAATTAATAATGTGTAATAAATATGACTTTTAAATAATAATTTAATAAAAATAATAAATAAATTATAGGTTTTTCATTATCAAGTAGTGCATTAAATCAACTTAACTTTCAAGTCAAAATAAGGCACCTATAATAGCCAACCACATTTTGCAAATTTTCTAAATTTATCATAAGGAAGAGGAAAGACACACAGGGTCACATGCACAGACTTGACAGGCACGTGACTCGCTTAAACTAGAATCTATAACAGTAGCCATACGACGGTGTAGTGCCATGACCAATCACACTGCTTATGTTCCAACAGGGGAAGTGGTTATTTTCTGCTTTGTTTCTTATCTCAGTTTTTTTTTTTCTTCAATAGAGCTTGTAATAATAGAATTTTAATAAATAGAGCTTTAAAAAAATATATATGTGATGTTTTGTTATCAATAAGAATTTTTTTAAAAAAAATTAAAAAATTACTCCAGTAAACAAATTTTTAAAAAATTATATTATGAAATGAATGATATATCATATAAGATTGTGCAATAAATTAAGAGTACTTTAAAAAATTTAAGCCTTTAAAAAAATTATATAACTTCTACTTCTAAAAGTTCAAATTGTTTAAAATACCTTTAATTTGAGGTACTTTTAATCATTAGATAAAAGCCATACCAAACATACATAAATACTAATTTTGTTTACATTTATAAATTTTAATAACATACTTTTGTATTTTCTTCTCTATTTTCTCACCCTTTCTATCGGACATCGTAATCTTGAGATGGTCTAGGACTTGCCTCCTTCAACCCTTAAATGTTTTACAAGTTGTTAAAAAAAACACACACACACGCACACACACATAAAGCCAATAATTCTTCCCAAGAAAATCTTTAAAAAATCCCAAAAATAAAAATAATGTTAAAACCCTGGATACTGCATTTCCATGAACATTTTGCTGCGTCTACAGAATCAACCTTCTAAAATGCAAAATAAAACTTAGCAAAAGACAAGTTTAAGCTACTTAATTACCAATAATGTCACTTCCAGTTCTGCAAAACCAGCTTCGCATATTCAGCTTTTCTTTTTTTCTTTTTTTCTTTTTTTCTTTTTTTAATTTCTCATTTTGGATCATTTCTCTTGTTTTCTACCGTCAAAAATATCACCATCAACATTCTTTGTTATCATCAAAATTAAACAATCACAGAAATTAATTAAAACAATAATTAACTAATTGAGCATGGGAAACATCAAACTCCTCAACAATGAACTACTATTAAATCTAGCTAATTCTCACCACACTCACTATGAAGAAAATTTGCCAGGGCCATTCCTCGTATATCCGAATCTGCTCTGAAACTGATTCCATTTGATTCTTGCTTGGATTCACGACCACCCCATTTTCTGTTATCAACAAAACCACATCTCAATTCTGATTCATCTTCTCCGAAAGTTCTCTCGACATTGTTATTTTTGCTGTATTTTATTAAGATCTAATTTGTATATTCCCTCAAAGTGTTTTTTTGCTTCTGAATTCATAGAAAATGACAGAAGAATTATGTGAAAGAGTGGTGGTGATTCAGGATGCATCAAGGGATGTGAATTCTAGTGCAATCGGAGGAATCCTGAAAAACTTGTCACTTAAACATGGAGATTCACTTAAATTTCTTGCTGTTCTTCATCAGGTTAATAATCCTAGTACGTTTTCTTTCATGCCACCTCCAAAATTGAATAAGAACTTTCCATTATTATTATTATTTCCCAAATCTTAATAGACATACATATCTTGGTAATATTGTATTGTGCATGTTAATTGGTTCAACTCGTAAAATATTTAGTCTGTACTTGTAATCCGATGATGGGCTGGTTCCTGTCCTCATGGAATAAGGACAGATTTCTCCCCAGATGTTATTAGGGGGAGTAGATTCCTGAGCTAAAATCCTAAACTGCACAATAAAATATATGTATCTAGATTCCCAATAGAAATTAGAAAAAAAATGTAAAATTCTCTGGAGTTTTGAATTTGGGTCACACCAGAATTGAGAATTGAAGAGGAGAGATATGCAAAGGAAAGGGAAACTGATTCGGTTGAGTAAAGTAAAATTCATTTTGCTAGCTTTTTAATTCTTAATTTTTTTTATTTTTATGATCAGTGGGATACAAGATCAGATTGGACTCGAGTTCCATGGTTAGAACAAACCAGAAAATAATTGAAGAACATATTTCAAGGAAGAAGGAAGAGTACCAAACAAATGTGGGGATTGAACAAATTTCCAAGCTATGCCAAGCAGAAAATGTAAGATTAATGTAAATCATTGTGCTTTATTTTGTAGTTTTTTTTTTTAATCGCAAATTCAAACCTGGAGCTTCCATCATGGACTTAACTTACATCCATGCAGTTTTACTTTTACTTTTTTTTATTTGCATTCTATCTGATATGTCACTAATTATTATTTGTCATTTGTAATATTATCTTGCAATTCTAAGGATGTTATGATCTTTGACGTGGCAATTTACTGGGCCTGAAATTCACAGATCGAGTTTGAAATAGAGGTACGTCCAGGAGTCTCTTTGAAGACTGTTGCTGTTAGAGTTGCCAAAAAATTCAAAGCAACCTGGATCATACTTGATAGGTAAGCTCTAAATTAATCTCAATCTTGGTAATTATATAACTGCGTTTGAGATAACTTTTTAAGCTTCTAATTATAATGTTGCAGTAGAAATATTCCAATTCAAGATATAGATTTTATTAAAATTTGAAGAAGTTATTAAGTTATATAGTTTAATTAATGTAAAAGTCAAAAAAATTCTTAAATTAAATAATTTAATAATATAATATTATTATATTAGTAAATTATATAGTTTAATAACTTTTTCAAACTTTAATAAAATTTAGAATATTCTAGAACAAAATAATAGTAAGAGCCTCCACACTGTTGTCAATACACAAGTGACTCCACACTCTCTATAAATTATTATATTTTGATTGTTGTGTAATTTGACATGCACAGGCACGTGAAAGAAAAAAGCTACTACTTGGAGAATCTTTCATGCAAAATATCAAGGATGAAACGAGACAACTCAATGGAACATCTAAGAGGGCACAAAGCCATTGCAAAGAACAAATTACAGGTCGAAAAAATCAATCAGGATGACCAAGTTTCATATGATGAAATGATTCCTGGAAGTCCAAGGAGAAAAGACTCGGCCGAAAGTAAGTCACTGAATTTCACCCCAGTCATATTTTAACATAAATCAAAACACAGATTTTCATCTATTAATTTTTATAATTTTATAGTTTTTTTAAAAAAATAGGAAGGTGTGTCAAGTTCAAATTAATGTTTAAGTTTTTATTTGAACTCGGATAATTAGCCAAATAAACTTTTTAAAACTACTTGGCCAGAGCTCTAGAGGCAATATGAAAAACAAATTGATAAGCACGATATTTTAATATACCAATTGGTTATCCAACAGATGTGTTAATCAAAATAAGTCAATTTTTTTTTTTTAATTGAAAAGTGACATTTATGATTTACCTTTAAACCTAGAACAGTAGAACATAGTGCTAGAAAAAATAAATAAATAATAAAAAATCTGAGAAAGATAATTGTCTTAATTGAACTTTAGCCAATTTCTTTGTTTCGATGTCCTCAAGTTCATAGTTTCAGTTAACACGGATGAAATGTGGTACTAAAACTTTATAAGAGACCATCTTGGTAAAACTAATATCCCTCAGAGATTAATGTGTCATTATCCCTCCTACTACTAATACTAAAATACTTGATAGTATTGACTACCTAAGTACTTCAAAAGTACTTTTGTTGAAAGTGCTTACTCAAAGACTCTTTAATTTCTGATTTTTCAGAGTCTCAGATTTCTCACAAGCCAAACTCAGATGACGAACAAGATGACGGTGTAGGGGAACCCCCATGGCATAACAATAGGAATAAATCTACTTCATTTCCTAAAGCTTCATCAAGTGATCAGCTTTTGACAATCTCTAGGGTATTAACCAAAGAAGCTTCAAGTTCAGGTTACACTGAGACAAAGCACTCTTCTCCCTTGGAACCAAATGGAGAAGAAGACGACACTTTTTCCATTGATTTGAATAAAGAAAACTTTACAAGCAGCCCAGATGCTGATCTTGAAAGCCAAAAGCAAATAAGCAAAAACATTGAAAGTTGGCTTGCAACAAGTCCTAACGAAGCCTTTGACAACTCCATTTGTCCAGTTTGCCAAAACAGAAGGCCAAAGATAGGATGGACAAGAGACTTTACTTGTGCTGAGCTACGAGCCGCAACAGATGGATTTTCGGGCTCGAAATATTTATCAGAAGGCGGCTTTGGTTCTGTGTTTAAAGGAGAAATAAATGGTCTAATGATTGCTGTAAAGCAACATAAAGATGCAAGCAGCCAAGGAGACAGGGAGTTCAAGTCTGAAGTTCAAGTTCTTAGCAAAGCCAGACATGAGAATGTAGTCATGTTATTGGGGTCTTGTTCTGATGGAAACAAAAGGCTGCTTGTTTATGAATATGTTTGCAATGGCTCTTTGGATCAACATCTATCAAGTAAGCATGCTCAAATTGACTTAATTACCAAATTTATTATGGCTTGTTCATCAAGACTAATTGAAAGGAATTGATTATCACAGAGCACACACGCACGCCTCTGAGCTGGGAAAAGAGGATGAAAATAGCACTGGGGGCAGCCAAAGGCTTACAGTATCTGCATGAAAACAACATCATCCACAGAGATATGGGACCAAACAACATTCTTGTGACACATGATTTTGAACCAATGGTAATTATTAATTTACTCACAATATCATATCTGCTTGGTTGGTTCTCTGTTTCATGTTTGTGAGTGTGACATTGCTTGTGTGACAGCTTGGAGATTTTGGCCTCGCGAAAACTCAGCACGAAGATTCGGATTACTCCACAGAGACAGGAGTTGTGGGAACTCTGGGATATTTGGCCCCAGAATATGTTGAATGTGGGAAATTGTCAACTAAAACAGACGTGTACTCATTTGGAGTGGTTCTGTTGCAGCTAATAACAGGACTCAAGACTAATGACAAAACACTTGGAGAGAAAGGTCTTGTGGGATGGGTAAGGACTTCTAGCAAACACCACACACAATTTGTCAATGAAATTTAAACTGGAAATCTTTTCAAAGTTCACCGGTATTTTCATTACAGGCAAGACCGCTGCTAAAGGAAAGAAACTACCCAGATTTAATCGACCCCAGAATCATAGATTGCTATGACGTTCATCAGCTGTTTTGGATGGTTCAAATAGCCAAAAAATGTCTGAGCAAAGATCCTCAGAAGAGATTACCAATGGATACGGTATGTGTTCTTGCAAAAGATTTACTTGTCCCATTTCATGAATTCAGGCTCTTAGTTATTATATTTACAATAACTTAAAGGTGGTGGATGCATTGAAATCCATAATGGAAGGCACTGCAACTAGCAATATCAGAGGTTTCTCCCCAGGATCGGATTATGGAAGTAGCACCAGCTACTCTGACTCGTCTGAATCACCATCTCAATCTGAAGATACAAGCTTGAGTGTAGATACGACATCGGTTAGTAGCATGAATGTGAGGTACCCACCAACACCCCCCATACAAACTTTCCGAAGACATCCACCTTCGCCGTCACTGCCAGCCAGAAGATCTACCTCATCCGTGCAGAGAAGAGGTTATGTGCTTTATGATGAGATGATCATTTAGATGTGATGCACAAAAGTTTCTGTTTCTATGATCGTTAAAGCCTAATAATGTGCACTATGTAAGGACAGCCTCCCTACAAGATACCATCAGATTGGTATCGTAACCAAGTGCATGAATGTGTGGTGGTTAAAATATTCTGTATATTTATGTTGTCAAGCATGTCCTACCAGTTTTATATTCTTAAGTCGTGGCTCCTGTAGTTTTTTACATAATTATATGGTATAAAATGCAGCTGAGTAATCAACTGGCTGAAATGAACAGAAAGTAGTGAAGACTATGATCACCACCTTTAGGTTTTTATTCGAAAGCCATTCAAAGTATAATCTTATGAACTATGATCACACAATTGTCCAAAAATGATCACGTCATCACAAGAATTGTTGCAACCCTGTTAACACATAATGCCCAATCCTAGACATTATCTGAAACCTGATTCCGGCAAAAACTAATCCATAAAGAAATCATTTCAATTGCTGGCTGTCCAAGTACGTTGATGACGGTTGATAAATAGCAACTGTCAAAGAAAAATGGGTGTTTACCATATAACCAAGGTATATCATTTTATGGGAAAATATAAATTTCCATCAAAGAGAACCAAATGAAAGGGTTTCATAAAAATTCCCACAGAACCGAGAATGGAGTTTTCAATGAATTAGTAAACATTTAAGATGCTACACCCAAAATCAAGTAGACAAAGCAGTTTTAACTTGAAACACAACCCTAAACAGCGTAAAGATAGATTAATACTTTGAGCACAAGTCAAATTTGTTTTCATTTCAGAGCTCAAACCAGCAAACTGCACACAAAATTCAATAAACAAGTAAAATCTATCACATGAAAGCAAGCAAATATCACCTTGGAAGTGCATAATTATTTTTAACAACTGTAACAAAAGCCTGAATGCATTTATACACACCTAATCAGTTCCATATTGGCATACAGGCATCACACTGGTTCGGAAAGCAAGAAATCAAAATCCACAAACAAAATAACCATGACTCCGTACAAATCATACTACAAGTCTCAATCCCAAATGAACTATGAAACCTAGCAGGCACCAGGACCTGACTAGTGACTACCAATAGTAAACTAATCATCAACATTAATGAAGCGCCAAAAGTTTCAAAAAAGGGTTCATACATTTGGCAAACAGCGGATTTCAAGGGAGTTCAGACATTTGGCATACGGCAGGCATGTTATTCCATGCACAAGAGCTGAAGCCCCATCCTTGACTTGGTGCAGAAGTACCTGTGGAAATCTGCTTATATTCACTGCGCAAATCATCACCAAGAAGGGTTGCTATAGCATCATTCATGACGATTGGGTCCTTAACATAAGATGAACCATGCTCAAACCAATCAGATGCTAGTAAAGCATCAGGCTGACTAACATACAGGTTACTACTTTCCTTCTCTCTATCTGGAGTCCATGCCTGGTCAACTGGTTCTGATTTCACCTTGTATCCTACAGAACAATAAAAAGCAAGTTGATAGACTATAGCCCAAACCAGTAAGCTGGGGGAATTCATACAGTTGTACGATAATTGGCGTAGGGGGTTCAAAG
>NW_006262201.1:19743236-19744737 GCF_000493195.1 Citrus x clementina | reverse complement strand
CACTAAACCATTTCATAAAAAGGATGACTCAAAAGTTCTAGAATGACCTTTCAAAGTAATAGTCAAGATCAAATGTAGATGCTTACCAAACGTCTCCACAGGTGCTTGTTCATCCAAGGAACTTCCACTGGCACTAAGGGGAGTGCACTCATTAAAGAGAGAGGTTGCAGAATGACCCAAAGGAGAAAGAGGATCACTGTAGTCTTCCCATTCTGTTTCACAAAAATTCCGGGTGCAACTATCAGCAACATCAGGTGTAACAGAAGACGAATTTGAACTCTTATCCGAGGAATGATTTTTCAGAATGTTAGACTCATGGATTAAAGCATCTAGCAGGCCACTGTTACGTGGTGAAGGACAACCTGAGTCAAGTGTCCCAGTCGGTGGAGGAGACTGGATAAAAGCATCAACTGTCTCAAGTAAAGGTTGTGGGGAAGATGTTCCCCAGCTACCTAAATCAGTTTCTGTATATTGGAGTGAAGGGAGCTCCAACTTCACAGCCCCCAAATTGGGCTTAGAAGCAGAGAAATTGCCATTTGAAAGGGTGTGGCTACCCTGTAACATCCCAAAAGACTCGGGGGCCTTGGGAGTAGTATCGGGATCAAGTGGAAAAGACAGCCCAAAAGATCGAGCTATCTTATCCGAAGTATCATTGTGGAACTGATCAAATGAGAACTCATTTTTAACACTTCCACCATAACCAGAAAATAATGGCACTGATTCTCGAAGACGCTTCGGTCGATGCATTACCGGCGGCACAAAGCTACAGTATTGAGAACCCAGACCTTTCATCAGCATGGTGCTTGCAGTAATATCAGGAATGTCAGGGACATAAGGTAGGACGCCCTGGTTGGCCTTCAAACTGTCAAATACAACATCAGGTATCTCATAACCATTGGCCTGCAGGAGATCATGATGGCCTTTATCCCCACTGTTAATTCCATTGATGTTCTGGCATTGAGACTCTTGCAATGCTTGGAAAGACACTTCAGGAGGATAAAGAGGTAAACCAGCACGTTGGCGTCGTTTGATTCGGGTATTCCAGTAATTTTTTATCTCATTATCTGTACGACCAGGCAACTGGCAAAAAATAAATATTATCTTAGATAAAGATCCTATAATAAAAGAACAATCAGAGGAACCCAGATACATATATATATATTTTAGTCACTAACAATAATTTACAAAAGGAAGAAATTTCAAAACCCCACCTAAGAACATCAAAGAAGTCCAAACTGAAAAGAATAAATCTATCCCATTTTGAAGGCAGATTTTCCTTGAATCAGGAATTACAAGATTAAAATTATTTCATACAGTGAGGCAGACATGTAAGAATGAACCCCTTTCACAAAGAGGATTTGCTCTATTTCATGAAATGCATGATCAACAACAATATTGCAGGTCAACTCCCGTACAGCAGATGTATGAAAAATTTGTCTCCCAAAACGGTGAAAAGGTCCTTAACATTACCTATAAGCTGACATATACCTATATCTCTTTT
>NW_006262201.1:19731954-19743068 GCF_000493195.1 Citrus x clementina | reverse complement strand
TAACATTGTATAAGTTCACCAAATATACATCAGTGCCATTCTTATTCATCTAAGTTCACCAAATATACATCAGTGCCATTCTTATTCATCTCATGTATATATACAACAATTTCCCAACTCAATCTATTAATAACAAATGATTTCCTTTATGTTCTTACGCTCTCTATCTTATTGTAGACTACAACAGCCTAACTTAATGCAAGTACTATTTACATTCGTAGGAGCATTTCCAAGCACCAAAATAGAGCTACTTTAGGAGCCATGGCACCCCCAAGTACCAAAATGGCTTTGCATGAAGTTAACTGGTTATTATCATGTCAGATGTCAGAATTTTCTTTGGGTGATGTCCCTATAAACTTAATCTATTATTATTATTAATTGTTTTAATGATAAAATGATAACTACTTTTTCTTCTACTGTATAATGGAAAAGCTTAATATTAACACTTGTGTCTGTCAAATAACTATTTAATTTGAATTGGTGTGCACTTCTTACAGTCAGTGCCAGAGTGAGAATTTTCTTAGGGGAACATTATAAGAATATATTAACTAAGCTAGCCTCTTAAACTGCTCAAAGTTTATTTTCAGATCAGTAGATGAAGTTAACTAAGCTTGACTCAATTGCATGCATCCATATCTCTGAAATTCATGAATATCACAAAATTAACAATCCCAGTTTATAAAGGCAATCAAAAGCACTCGTAAAATGCCAAACTGAAAGCTTTTAATTCATTAAAAGCTATAATATTTTTCAAATTATTTTCATAAATATAATGATATCTTTCAAAAAAAATTTTAATGTAAACCCTTTACAAATAAAATAAATTACTTATACATAACATAACAGTTTGGTTGTACTTTTGTCAGGCATTATGCAGTTCATCAATACAACATTTTCTTGCCAAGCTCAATAATCTAAAGATAAAAACATGATTCTCACCACTTAACCGGTTAACAAAATCCAAATTCAATATAACATATACATGTGTCTAAAGGTTAGATCTAGCTTGGACAAATATCTAACTTTAATATATTCTTATGATGTTCCCCTAAGAAAATTCTCACTCTGGCACTGACTGTAAGAAGTGCACACCAATTCAAATTAAATAGTTATTTGACAGACACAAGTGTTAATATTAAGCTTTTCCATTATACAGTAGAAGAAAAAGTAGTTATCATTTTATCATTAAAACAATTAATAATAATAATAGATTAAGTTTATAGGGACATCACCCAAAGAAAATTCTGACATCTGACATGATAATAACCAGTTAGATGCTCATGATGATGACCAATAACCATATAGAATATGAACATACCATTTTTTTTTTGGTTCTTTTTGTCATTTGAAACTAAAAATTTACAATGCATTCAACAAAAGAATTTTCAATAAATAAATATCTTTATTTCACGGCATCCAAAGAAATAAACTAAAAACTTACATGCGCAGCCATTCTTGCCCATTTGTTTCCCATTTTGGCATGGAGCTCAACAATCATCTGTTCCTCTTCTTGAGTAAATGCCCCCTTCTTTAAGTTTGGCCTCAAATGATTTGCCCATCTCAAACGACAGCTTTTTCCACAGCGGAACAAGCCTGAGTTCTTTTGAACGGCATTCCAGTTCCCCTCCCCATGCTTCTTAACATAGTCGATCAAGATCGCATCTTCAGCAGATGTCCATGGTCCTTTCTTCAGGATAACTCCTCGAGCTGTACCTCCTCCACCTTCATCCATTAACGGTGAGTCAGTCTGATCGTTGGAGAGCATCATATCATCACTTCCATTCGATGAGCAACTCATCTCTCCCCAGAATCGCAATAATCCCTAGCCAGAGCCAAGAACCATTCAAACAGCAGGGCAAAATCCTGAAATAAAAAGCCGAAAAGCAAAATTACACGAAAGAAAAGGTTGGGTTTTTCTTTTCCCCAGAATAGCAAAACTGGCAGTAACTTTGCACAACCATTCACAAATTAAATCTAAAAGCCTCCTGACAAAAAGTAAAGATGAAACCGAAGTAACTAGGATACCTGAAAAATCTGATATAACCTATCTACAGAATCAGTATAATTATCAAGCAGACAAGTAAGAGAATGAAACAAATAGCTTATACAAAGTGTTAACTTTCTACCAAAAACACAAGTAGCCAACAGTAATAAAAAGAACAGATATTTTAAAACCAAAAATGGAGAAGCAGTAAATAAACTTATCAAGTTGAATTAAATTATATTCTGCCCAACTTGGAAGCCAAATAAACCACTAACAGGCCCCCATAATTTGAAACTAAAGCAGACCCCATCAAGCAGAATTAAATTTGTCAACCATTAATTAATAATCATTACACAACATAATAAATTCAACATTAAGCAGCAATAAATTAAACAAAGATAGTCAACTAAATAGTATAACAGAATTTGACATCTTAATAAATTTTTCAAAACAAAAACTAAAAATGGTAACCTTTTAGAGCTTCAATCAATTCAAATCCCCACAAAATCCAGTTGAATTTAAAGAAAATGGAAAAAAAGGGTAATAATATACCTGAATCAGACTGAATTAATACAACCCAAAAACGCAAAACACAGTCTCTTTTAATAACTCAATTAAAGCGCCTGAATGAGCTAAGAGCTGAAATGAAGGTCAAAATTGAACACCTGAAAACAAACCAAATCACATCACTCATTAATTACAGCAAATCTTAGCTCAATATTAGCCCGAAAACTTTGAATTAAATTAGAAAAACGGACCCTAAAAATTGCTTTTCCCAAAAATCAAAGGTTTGAATTTTAAACTATTTTTCTTCTAATCAAAGTCGACTCAGATGAAAAACGCGTGTAGATCCCAAAAAAAAAAAAGACAGAGAGAGAGAGAGAGAGAGAGAAACCCTAGATTAAAACGAGCTGAAAAGGAGAAATTAAAAATAGAAAGAGAAGAAAAGAAAATCCTGACCGGAAATTATGAAAGACAATCAACAGGATCCGAGCATAGAAAGAGTAAAACATTGAGATCTAGATAATGATAAGAAGAAAAGAGAACAGAAGGCAGAGTGATGTTTAAAAATGAAAATGGAGAGCGAGAAAATGAATGAGATTTTTTTTTTTTAGAATAAAAAAAAAAAGGAAAAAAGAAAAAGAAAAGGAGAGAAAAATGGCAACTCAAGAGAAATATCAGGGGAGATAAAGGAGGAGAGAGTACCAGCTTTTATTTTCAGCTTTATTAGCTACTTTCAGAGAAGCCATTTTCTTAGTTATATTCTAGTACTTTCCCGTAATTACATTTAGTCCTTTATGTTTTATGTAATTTAAAAGTAGAAACATTGTTTATAATTATTTTTCACATAAGTCTCTAGTTTTTAAATTATCTCAATTTAAAGATGCATAATCCAATAAGCTATTTTCAAATTTTTTGTTGTTATTTAGTTTTTTTTTTTTTTTGTAGAGATTTTGAAGATTAAAACTCCATTTACTATATTTTTTCGAATAGTACTTATTTAAGTTTTAATTTAAAAAATTTTGTTTGTTTAATTATGAACAAAAAATTTTATTAAAAATTATAAAATTATTTTAATAGGTAAATTTTCTAAAATTATACCATAAAAAGAATGAAATAACATTGATCCGCTAGACTTATTTAACATACACTTATAATACTTGTGTGTTTTCAAATATAGTGATGTCTTTGTTTGAAACGACACTAATTATGAAATTTAGGTGTCTATATGCAGCAATATCAATGATCCTGTTAATGAACCTATTGATGGGGACTCATTTGAAAAGAATGTAAACTTTGTCACTATTTATGACATTTTTACTATAAAGAGAGAGAAAACGAGTGACTGACTGACTGGATCAACCCAAGTGCAGAGCTGAAAGCTCTCTCACTCTCTTTCTTCTGTGTTTTGCACTCTTACTTGCTCTCCTTTTGAAAGTATTGTGTGTATCAAAATGGCAAATGCAGCCGCAGACGATTTTTGATGATGATCAATCACAATCAGTCAATCAGAGAGTTCACGTTTTGCTTTTGCTACGTCGGGTCCATGACTTGGGTCTTTTGCTCCTCATTTGCACGTGTACTCCACGCGCTCCGGCAGAGTTTCCTTGAATGCCCCAAGCCCATTTATGCCCCGTGCAATGCGATATTGAAAGAAGTTGGGACCGTCCTTCACATGCGGATACAATTGTAGCCGTTGATCTGATTTCTCCAAAATGCCGTATCGAAAGGTGGAGAGTTTTTCACTTTAATTTTTAAATTTGGATACAAGTTTTTATCTTTGGATTTCTCATAATCTAATGGCAAAATTTTGAAATTGTAAATTTTTTTTTTTTAATTTTGACAACTCATTTACATTCTAGCTTTGCATGATGTAAATGATTAAGAATTTGTATCATTATTTACATTAAAAAAAATTATGTTAAAAGACACTACTAAATTTAAAATATTTGATTATCTATTAAGTTGTGACTCTGGTATTTCATGGCCATTATACTCCTAAATTGTACACTGTCGATTTTTTGGTCATTTAACGGTGTTTTATCTCGAATCCTTTGTAATAAGTTCTGAACCTATCAAATTCCTTTAGTTAGCATGAATTTTATTTATGTAAGTAATGAAAAAATATATTTTGATTGTTTCTTTATTTTTAAGTTTTGGAATTTACGATTGTTTATTGCTTAATTAATTAAAATGTTGATAAAATAAGATACGTTATTCTACATACTAGGAAGGTGAAATTCAAAAATTCAATGCAAGTACATGTAATACATTATGGATAATGAGTTGTTAAGTGCAAAATGTTCTTAAATAATCTTGATGGAATAATGAACGAGTTCGGGTTCTCTTGTGGTTGCTTTTATTTGTGAAGAAGTGAGGCTTTCGATATTAAAACATGATGATCATATATATTTTTAGGAATGATAGAGTTATTTGCACCAGAACACCCATATTTCAATAAAAATATCCATAATGTGAAATATTATTAAAGATAATTTATTATGGATAGATATAATTGTTTTATAGGCATATTGTTGGGACCAATTTTATTATTATAAGCATATTTTAACTTAGTAAAGGTTTAGTTCAAAAATTGTTATTTTAACTTAATTATCTTTAGTATAATTAATATGGATGTAAATACATTAATGATTAATTAATAGAGCATGTCAATTCCATGAAGCTCTAGATATGCTTGAAAGTTAAAAATATTTTAGTTTCGACAAGAAGGTATCCATATTAATGAAAAAAAAAACATTTTATCCTTACTAATGAAAAAAACATTTTAAAGGGGTTGGAATCAATGTCCTATTCCCGAGAGTGATGTTTTGCCTCCAACAATTGGGGAAAAAAACTTAATGGATTGTGTCTATGGAGGAATAGCATGTTAACATCTTCACTATTGAACAAGAGTTCTTCTTTTATGGACTATTTTAAGTCGTCATCGACTCACCATAGCCTAATCAAGAGTATCCGTGAACTATTTTTAATTGGTCATCATGGTTAGACTAGAAATTATTTGCATTATTTTTAGTAAGGATTAGTTTGATAATATTATATTTTTATAAAAATTGTCATTAGGTGTGCCAAAAAAAAAAATCGGTGGTCAAAAAAGTCAATTAACATTTGGTAAAATTTCGTTTTACAAAAGTTGTAAGTTTTAAAAATTGCCTATATATTTGGTCAATTTTACTATTTAAAATACTGTAAAAATATAAATGATTGAAATAAATATGATATTAAATAAAATTTATTTACATATTTATAAATATATATATATATATATATATAATACATATATAATACATATTTTTTAATATACATATGTAATAACTTAAATAAATATTTTTAGTTTATTAATTTTATTTTTATTTTGTTATCTCAATGTAATTGTTAATAATAATCATCTCTTTAAGTTTAATAATTTTATTTCCTAATTAGATAAGGATAATTTTAAATTTTTATATTATATGTGATGAGATATGTAGAATTGTATTAAGTATAAAATTGAATTTGAAAATCAAGTTTTGAAAAGTTACGTCTTTTCTGCTTGTCAAAATTTACTCTAGAATTGTGTGATTTTGTTAAAGTGATTTTTAATAAAATTTATTAAATATCAAAATTAATTTTTATTTTTTCAAAATTATTTTTGAGACTCAAAATTAATCCCAAATGATTCAACATGGTCTGATCCTTAAACTAACTATTTATGGCCAATTATCATTTTCTAGCCAAGAACTCCTCATCTACGGATATCATAGCTAGTCGCTATGATTTGACCAAAAATTCATCCACAGACTATTGACGGTTTCTTTACGAATTCTTGAACTATCCTTAACTTCTCCTCTGTGGACTATTATCGAGTAGTCATCATTGTTTGACCAAAAATTATCCTATATAAACTATTCATGACTTGTTTAGAATTCCTTAAATTATTTTTTGGGCCATTTGGGATACTTTTTTACGAGTTAAAAATTTATTTAGTCTCTATATTTTAAAGTTAATGTCCGTTTAATATTTATGTTTTTAAAAATATTTTAAAATATTTTTACCGTTAAATTTTTTATCATCCCTACCATTATTTTTTGTTTCTTTTAATTTTTTACAATAATATTCTCTTACAATAATGTTTAAATTTTAGGATATTAATAAAAAAAAATTAAATTATCAATTTAATCCTAAAAATAAAATAGAAACAATTTAATCCTAAAAATAAAAGAATATATATTAATTTTTGTAAAACACTTTGCTGAGGAGTCAATATATTCATTTTTTTATTAATGTCCAAAAGATCCGTAATTTAATTTTTTAATAATATTAATTTTTTTGAACTTACGTGAGCTTCTACAAAAAAATTAATATATAGTCATTTTGTTTTTATTTTATTTTTGTGGGTAAATTGGTAATTTACTTTTCTCTTTTTACTAATGTCCAAAAGAAGAAACATTATTGTAAGAAAATAATATTATAAAAATAAAATAAAATTAACAAAAAGTAACAGTAAGAGTATCAATAGTTTAATGACAGAGATGTTTAGCAATATTTCTAAAAATACAAAGAGTAAACGAGTACTAACTTTAAAATATAGGGACCAAAAGAGTTTTTATCCACTTTTTTAGGTTTAAATGTGATTTTGAGAAGTCAAAAGCTAATTTTCCCACTGGATAAATTTTAAAAAAATTAGTTTTAGTAAAATCACCTCATTCTCTAATAGATTTTGAAAAGTTAATAAAGAAAAACTTTTCAAAATCTGATTTTGAGAATATATTTGTACTTGATACGATTTCATATATATCCTCATATATATTATATAAATCCAAAATTATCCTTATTCAATTAGGAAATAAAATTATTAAATTTAAAGAGATTACTATTATTATAATTATATTGAGATAAGAAAAAAAAATTATTTTAGTTGCCAATCTATATATATGTATATGTTTATGAATGTGTAAATAAATTTTATTCAACATTATGTCCATTTTAGTTATTTGTATTTTTTCAATAATTTAACAGTAAGATTTACCAAATACATATGACCTAAAACTCACAACACTTTAAAAAAAAATTACCGAATGTTTAACAATTTTTATTACTGATTATTTAAACAACACAATTAACATTAATTATTTTAAAACCTATAACATTACTAATTTACCCTTATTAGTCTCATAGTCTAACTAAGAACTCCTCCTTCGTAGAGTATTATTTGTTAGTCCTTGTGATCTGATAAAGAATCTCTTAGATTATTTGTAGTTAATCTTTGTGACCTGTTCAAGAGTACCTTGAATTCTTTTCTAATCAGTTATCATCCTCAGATAAGAAATTCTTCCATTTTCTTGCTTCTTTAAAATATGAATTTTTTATTATTAAATTTGCTATCTCGCCACAACACAATGCCATAATTGATGTAGAAGCGTCTTGACAAATTTGTGAATATATATATATCACTAAAAGTCTAAAAGCGGCAATAAGGTGCATCACAAAATTTGTCAAACATGGGATAACATGCATTATTTAATGCTATGCTGTGACACACTCTTTGGGCATTCAAAATTTAGTGTTCTCCAATGAAATTATTGCTATGTTTACATTTTAGATTTGGGAGTTCTCATAATTAATTATTTATGAAGTGGATTATATGGGAATTTTATTTCGTGGGTTTCAATCATTTTTTAGATAGAAAGTAGGATTACCACTCCCATGGAGGAGGTGAGACTCTCACTTCCACTCCTTTCAATTCTGAAAATTCCCTTAACAAATCTTAAAAATTATAATCTTACCATATATAAAATGGAAAAATCTAATAATATAATTTAGTATTTTAAATTGTCTTTTTGTTTATACAGATGAATATTATCAATAATTTCTAGTTTAAAATAAAATTAATAAAAATTTTAATTTATATCATTAAAAAAACTAATAATAATAATAATAATAATAATTATATATAATTAAAATTAATAGTAAAATAAATAGGTGATTTTACAAATATATTTTCTTATTCATTTTCTAATCTAAAGCTACATATTCTTCATATAAGTGTAAAATTATAATTTGAAACAATTCACTCCTAACTCAAAACAAAATAAACACATAATTGGGATTTTAATTGGCAATTCATACTCTCATTTCAGTGTATAGACATACCTTATTTATACTCCTACTCTACACTCTTAATCTTAAAATTTCTATTTCTCAGAATTTCTACTCCAATCTGTAAAGTAAACGCTCCATATGTATAATTTCTATTTCTCATAATCACATATTCTTCTTTTCATTATAGAGACGACAAATATTTAGGTCTAAGTTGGGTTTTAGTGTACCTGCATTTGGGTTAAAATCCAAAATTAATCATCAGTGATGATACTCAAAACAAATATCTTAATTTATTTACCAAATGCCTTCTAGGTCTTAGATTTTTAAGGAATCTCCAACATGCTCTAGGTTAACTTCCATTATATGAAATACCTTTTTTTTTATGAAAATATTAAACAAATATTAAATACTAACTGAGAATGAAAATGAAAATTTAAATTTTACTGAAATTTATTGCTTATATGAATAGACCCGCCGATCTCCATTCATAATAGGTCCAATCTTTATTCTTGAATAAATTATTAACAAAATTGGAAAGCCACTGTTCTTTTATATTTCCAAAAATCGCTTTTGGACAATTGCATTTACTCAATACTTAATCCACTTTGCCAAGTTGGGTGACATGATGAGATCATTACAGCATAAAAAAGTAGCTTTTACGAAAATTATGAAGAAGAAAAATTATATATACAATGAGGTCATTAAGACTTTGTATTATTATCATCATTTGGGATCATTGAGGAATACATGAATTTTAAGACTATAGTTTTCACTTGTGTATATTTTTGTGTTTTGCATGGTCCGTTTGATATAACGAAATGGTAGTTGCGCAATGATAACAACTTTATAAACTTACTTCATACATTGTTCTTCTTCTTCTTGTTTTTTTTAAAGCACAGCATGATGAAAATACTTTTCAATTTATTTGAATAGAATCTAGACTTCAAATTTTTTCTACCATTTAAGAAATTTTATCAACAAAATACTAACATATATTACTATTGTCTGTTGTATATTATACATATATCACAATGCTATTTAGTGGTGTGACTTTGTGCAATCAAGCAACATATATCTCATAATAAAGTTTGTGCTATATACATTACAATTATAAGAAATTCCAACTAAATTATTTTATGGTTAGATTTTACTCGAGGGTAATTATTGGTGCCGTATACCATGTTATTTTTTAAAATTCATGCACTACCGTTGGCAAGTTCTCCATGCTTCTCCATTCACTCTATCCTCTCATTTACTGCCCTATCTCTAGCTTCATTTGTGATCTCTTGCAAAGTACAGATTTCGTTTACCCCTACTCTTGTTCCTTGAGCGTCATGACCTCTAGTGTTTTTGTTTGTTCCCCTTTTTGTGATGGTTGCGTCTTCTCCTAATCTTGATCTTTTACAGCAGCTCGCTTAGGTAGAATACTTTTTTGTTCCATCCCCATAGATGATGCCAAAATGTTAATGCATAAATCTAGTCGAGTGGCATAATGACCAGGTGACCAGGTTAGCACTTAAATTTATAGGTGAGGAGATGGTCTTAACTTGCAGCTTCTCACTTCGAGCAAAATAATGGACCTCGAGCACTTTTCAAAAAACTCGTGCACTCACAAAAAACTCATTAAAGAGACATTGGAAGTTTTTTTGGTGTTAACCATTGGACTCTCAAGTCATTTATTTGGATTTACTAGCAAAATATTCATAAAGATCACATGAATCAATTTATATTGCTTTTAAATGAAAAAAGCTTTTAAAAGAATTGAGAAAAAGAAAGAATGATAGCTTCTACTGCTTTTTTTTTTTTTTTTTCTAAGAGAGAGTTAAATGGTAAAGAGAGAAGATATAACTTACCTGGTTTGAATTTTGAGTAATGATACAGCCACAAACTCTTGTACAAACTTATTTTGTACAAACTGATGTGACATGATAAGATTGGTTGAATTAAATATCACTTGGCCCACATGATTTGTTTTTATTAATTTATATTTTCATTCGACCAATGAATTAATGCCACGTCAGTTTGTACAAAATAAGTTTGTACAAGAGTTTGTGGCTGTATCATTACTCTTGAATTTTTGGGTGCTTTTATAAAGGTCCAAAACTTACGACCCTTGGATTAAAGGAATAGTCATTGGTGGATCAGGTTCATACCTGATTCTTCGAAGGAGATCGGCGAGTTGACTCTTGACCAAGTCTTCAGGTTGACGTGATTTAAGTCTCTCCTCGTAGAACCTTATGCAACCACATTTGTAAAAGAACCTATTCGCACCTTCATAATTCGAGGAAGTCATTAGCAAGCACCAGTTGAACATAACCCATGAAGGCTTTGTGCTACTTCGATGTTTTACATTGAGGGGAGCATGATTTGTATGAAAGTGAGAACAAATCAAGCTCCCCCTCTTTATCCATCAAACAATACCAAAATTTTTTATAACTACATGAAATTGATTCTTATTTAAAGTATCACTAAAAAGAGTTTTAATGCTTTTGACACGGATCTAACATGCCCTATTCATGAATAATTATGC
>NW_006262201.1:19731139-19731854 GCF_000493195.1 Citrus x clementina | reverse complement strand
GTTTATAGATCCGCATTCATAATAGGTCCAATACCTTACCAATCCTTGAATAAATTATTAACAAAATTGGGAAGCCATTGTTGTTTCGTGTGTCCAACTCTCTTTTGGACAATTGCGTTTAGTTTATTACTTTGCCAAGTTGGGTGATGTGCTGAGGTCATTAAAGCATTAAAAAGTAGCTTTTGCGAAAATTTTGATAAAGAAAATGATTAGATCATCAAGATTGTGTATTATCATCATGTGGGATCACTAAAGCATTAAAAGGATATATATTCTAACTCATGAATTTTAAGACTGTAGTTCTCATTTATGTACATTGATATGATGAAAATATGTAACAAATCAACAATGGCTAAACAAGTCAAAAAGTCATCAACTTTTTTTTTTGGTCACGAGTTCTGCAAATAATAAAGAGAAGGATAAGAATTAATGGATGAAACAAATGGCTTCAATCATCCACCATTATCCAATTTTGTCGTGTAATTTATGTGTATAATAACAAGAGCAATGATATCCAACAAAAAGGAGAAAGATAAAATAGATGATGAATATATGCATGAAATTATATATGATATTTTTTTTGTCATTTTCTAACAATCCATTGTTCTTCCATCTTATATAAATACGAAAGCAAATAAAAGGAAGATAAAAGGTTGTTTTTTTTTTTTTTAATATAGAAGACTTCAGAGTTAGAGCCAGGCTATATTCTCGTGAC
>NW_006262201.1:19728561-19730340 GCF_000493195.1 Citrus x clementina | reverse complement strand
TTTTTTTTTTCAGTTCATACTCTACAAACTTGGTTATATTTGCTTTTAAGGAACTCTTTTATGGACTACTCTAAGTCATCTAAGTTGGTCATCGACTCATCATAATCTAATTAAGAATTTCTCTTTTGTGGATTATTTTTAGTTAATCATTATGTTTGAATTAGAAGTTATTTGGATTATTCTTGATAAGGGTTAATTTGATAGTATCCTTTAAAATAGTTGTTGTTAATTATGCTGTAGAAATAATCAATTATGAAGAGAATAAGTTAAATATTTGGTAAAATTTATTTTTAAAAGCGTTACAAGTATTAAAATAGTCATATACGTTTACCAAATCTTACTGTTTAAAACATTATAATAATTAATACAAATAACTAAATGAATGCAAAGTTAAATAAAATTTATTTACACATTTATAAATATGCATATATAATTTTTTTAATGTCCATATATAATAATTAATAACTAAAATAAATATTTTATTTTGTTAATTTTATTTTGTTATGTTATTTTGTTGTCTAAATATAATTGATAATAATAATAGTCTCTTTAACTTTAATGATTTTATTTCCTAATTGAATAAGGATAATTTTAAATTTTTATAATATATGTTAAATATATATAGAATCGTATTAAATATAAAATTGATTGTCGAAATCAGATTTTTAAAAATTACGCCATCATTACTTGTCAAAATCTACTGTAGGATAATGTAATTTTGCCAAAAATGATTTTTAATAAAATTTTCCAAACATAAAATTAATAGTTACCCTTTTAAAATCACTTTTGAGCCTTTAAAAAATAATCTCAACGTAGTCTAATCCTGAATTCCTTAGACTAGCTATTTATGGTCAGTTATTATTCTAACCAAGAACTCCTCCTTTGTGGACTATTATCAGTCAATCATTGTGGTTTAACCAAAAATTCCTCCTCTGTGGACTATTTATGGCTTGTTTAGGGATTCTTTAAATTATTCTTAACTCTTCTTCTGTAAACTATTATCGGTTAGCCACATGGGTTTGACCAAAAATTCCTCCTCTGTGGACTATTCGTGGTTTGTTTAAGAATTCCTTAAACTATTCTTAGGACACATTTGAGATTGATTTTGAGAAGTTAGAAGCTAATTTTGGTGTTTAGTAAATTTTTAAAAAGTTAAATTTGGAAAAATCATCCCATTCTAAAGCAGTTTTGAAAAGTAAGGAAGGAATACATATATTTATTTTAGTTATCTGTATTTTTGCAACAGTTTAATAATAAGATTTACTAAATACGTATCACTTAAAACTCATAACACTTTAAAAAAAATTACTAAGTATTTAACTAATTTTCTTTATAGCGAATTATTTACACAACCCAATCAACAATAATTATTTTAAAAACTACAACATTACTACCCCTCGGTTAGTCGTCATAGTCTAATTAGGATTTCCTCACGTGTGAACTATTCTTTGTTAGTCCTCATGATCTGTTAAAAGAATTTCTTAGATTGTTGGTAGTTAATCATCATGACATCTAAAATACCATGAATTTTTTCTGATCCGTTACCATCTTCATATACGAAATTCGTCTACTTTCTTGCTCCCTTAGCATTTTAATTTATTATTATATTTTCTATTACGCTGCAACATAGTAGCATAATTGATGTACTCTTAGCAAGTTTATGAACATATTACTAAATGCCACATTATGATGCATTACAAAATTTGTCGAACATGAGATAGCATGCATTAGTTAATGCAATAATGTCTAATCCCATGTGCAAACACAATCTTTGTGCAT
>NW_006262201.1:19716374-19728461 GCF_000493195.1 Citrus x clementina | reverse complement strand
TTGTCTACTTCTAACTCAACTTGTTAGCAATTGGGAAAATGATGCGAGCAATTTTGCAAATGCATGCATACGAAGCTTTAAGAGATTGTTTCGAGGGCAAAGCTTTTATTATTATTATTATTATTATTATTATTATTATTATTATTATTTTCATGGTTGATTAGCTAATAGCTAATAGCTATTGAGAAGTCTTAATTAGGCGGTGCCAACATCATCTTTCATTGAAATTAGTAATGGAAGTATATATGTTAAGGTGTGAGACCTTGAATTTAGTATTCAGTATATACATTGTGGTATATATAATTGAATAGTAATACGATTAAATGATGGTATTGATCCCACGTAATAATTAAGATTCTAAAGCGTGAATTTATCAAAATAGACATTTAAATTATTGTGGCGTAATGAAATTATGCTATTGGAAATAAAGAAAAAAAGGAGTTTCTTCAATATATATTTAGAAAAGAATATAAAAATCGAAAAGAATCAACAAAATAGGAAAAAAGTCTTATGTTTGCAATTTAATTATAATTATCAAGTGAAATTACGCAATAGTACATCCAGTATTCTAGTTCATATTAAACCAAGTCTCACTTTTCTCTACGAATCATCCTTGTCAATACACACATATTTGTTTAAATATAACCATAAATGTAAAGTCACAATCTCATTTCATTTTATATTTATACACACACACACACATATATATATATATATATGTAATTGTACATTTGTTATCATTGTTAGAATTACCAATAGTTTCTTTCCTTTGAAAGAACTTATGAAAAGACACAAACTTTTTTTTTTATTACATGAAACTATTGTTCAAACTATAACTTATATTAAATGAGACTATACTGATATTTATAAATCAGACTATTATTGGGACCAACTTACATCAATGCTTATGGAGCTCTGCTTAGATTTTAACCTTCACTCTAATATTCAAGGGATGTCTACTCCACTCACTCTTGGGTAAGGGAGAATACTACATTCACTCAATTATACAATATAATTAATGAAGAAAATACCCCATATTGCACTTGTGGGGGTTCGAACTGCTATCCTCCAACTTGGAGGGCAACAGCCTTTGCCCGAGTGGCTAGAAAATACACAAACTTTGAAACTATTGGATAAAGAGTAATATACATCAATTCTCACAGTATAATAACCAAGTCAAATAGAATGTGCATAAATAGAGAGAGATTAATGTGGAGAATTTATCAATAAAAAGGAAGGGATTGGGGGTCTGTGTGGCATTTAGATGGTTATGATTAGAAATTACACATTATTAAGGTAATAACTAGGGTTTTCTTAGTAAAAAGGTTTCTAAAAGAGTATTTGAGGGCTCGAATAGTGCTACTCTAAGGGTCCGTTTGAGATTGCTTTTAGGAGGTTTAAAAGTGATTTAAAAATTTTAAAAGTTAATTTTAGCGTTTGGTAAAAAAATCAAAATCAGCCTCTCCTATCGCTGTTTTGAAAAGTAAGGAATGAGTAGCTTTTAAATTCTGATTTTTAGAATTAATTTTTTCCTTTAATACAATTCCATAAATATTCTTAAAATTATCCCCTAAACCCAAAATTATCCTTATTCAAATTGGAAACAAACTCAATATTTAATAAATTTTTACTATAATTCATCAATATAAATTTATTACAATCAATTGTAGGTCTAATTATTATTAAATCTGTTTCACTGTATTATAAATTTAATTATCAATTGTTTTAAGATAAAATAAAAAAATAAAATCAATATATTATAAATTTTATTTTTAGTAAAAATAATTATAATACACAATTAAAATATTATATGTACATGTTTTTATATGTATAAGTAGATTTTATCCTACATTATGTAGATTTTAGTAATTTATTTTCTTTCAGTAGTTTAACAGTAAAATTTACTAAATGTCTACAACTACTTTCAAAACTCATAGTACTTCTGGAAACAAAATTTACCAAACACTTAACTGATTCTTTTCACAGCTGATTATTTCAATAGTACAACTAACAATAATTATTTTAAAAGTTACAGCACTCCCAAACTGGCCCTACATGTGATTTGCTAGCTTCCACATGCTTTTTCGTTTTATAACATTTTCTTTGAACGTCACAGACTCTATAAATTAAGTTAATTTTAATATATAGGTTCGTATTTTATAAGTTAATTTGGGATATTTTAGGAAATAAATTTCAAGAAGAGCCTTATAAGGTTATTAGAGGGTTGTTAAAACCTCCACTTTTTTTTTTGGGAATAACTAATACGTATTGTATAATTCAAAATCTACCGACGATATTTTCATTAAATATCTATCGTGATTACCTAGATCAAGTTTATTATGGTGCAAATCTGATTTCAACATTCATAAATATTGAAAGAATATTTACTCCGCTCACAAATTAGTAGAGAGATATCTATCTTCACCCAACTTTAAATTGGGAGATGAAATATTGTGGGCACTCAAACTATATTCACCGCTCTTTTACAAAATGTATAAAGATTAGAGCTTTTAAGAGCCCTTCATATGTGAAAGCAGAGCACATCATGGTGCTTGATTATGCATTTACGAAAAGGCAGTATATTTCCTAGCGTCATATGACAGAATACAGATCTTGTTTCTAGATGCTTGCCATTCAAATGTAGGTTTAGATTTTATTTTACAAACATTTATACTTAAAAATTCTTACTATAATTTACCTATGCTTCTGTAATGTTGAGCACAGTTTAGGAATAAATCCCCTCTTTTTTTGTACCTGATGAAGAAGAATATTTTGTTAAAACACATAAGTAGCTCACAGTCAGGAACGAAATGGTGTATAATTTTGCATTGGCGCTAAGCTTGCTTCCTCTCACCTTTATGCTTTTCATAAGAGCTGTCATTTTAATTTTTTGTCTTTGAGGCAATATTTTTCTCATCTAAGAAAGATAGTTCATCTCTTCTAAGTCCCATATAATAAGTCTTGTCTTGGTACAAGTTTGTCTCGTCTTGTCTATATGACAAGTTTCTTCTCTGCAGAATTTAAATTTTCTACTTAGTTTTCTAGCATTTCTCTCCTTTCGTCAGTGGCGATGTCTGAAGGAAACCCGGAGATCGAGATTAATAATGGTTATGCTCATATCAGTTTGGCTGAGGAGGAGGACGGGGGGCTCATTGTTGAAGGAGACGCTGGCAACGAGGGTGGTCCAGCGAGCATTGATTTTCGGTTCTGTTTGGTGGGCAGATTTCTTACGGATAAAGTTATTAACTTCCCTGCCATGAAGAACACAATGGCTTCGGTATGGAGACCAGGGAAGGGAGTCTGCATTAAGGATTTATCTCCCTCGCTTTTTCTATTTCAATTCTTCCATGAAGTGGATGTGAAAAGGGTCATTGACTCATGCCCTTGGACGTTTGATCAACATATTCTGCTTGTTAAACGGCTGGAGGAGAACGAACAGCCTAGGAATGTTCCACTTTACTTTACCTCGTTTTGGACCCAGGTTTATAACCTTCCAATAGGATTCATGTCTGCGAAAATTCTAAAAGACATTGGCAACTACATAGGCACTTTTCTGGAGTCCGATGAGCATAACTTAATGGGGGTTTGGCGAAACTATATGCGTATCCGAGTGGCTATAGATGTTAGGAAACCTCTGAAGCGAAGGATGAAGCTAAAGAAGGTTGGCGGAGACTGGATTTGGGTGGATTTTAAATACGAACGCCTCAACATCTTTTGCTTTATTTGTGGATTACTTGGCCATACTGAAAAACAGTGTCCCCAATTGTATGAATGCACTTCTGGGGAGATTGTGAAAGCCTATGGTCACTGGATGAAGGCACCACATAGAAGAAATGCGATGAACTCCGGCGATCGGTGGCTGAGATCTATCCCACCGGAGGAAGCTGCTGAGGAAAAAGGAAGGTACGGAGACTTTGCAGCTACCATGGCAATTGACCCAATTCTTGCCGCAAATCCCGGGTATGCCATCCCTCAAAACCTCGAGGGGAACGAGGACGTGGGAAGCAGGGTAGTTAATAAGAAAGGTGACAGCTTAGTGTCTACTAAGACTCTATCTTGTGTGAAAGGAAAGCAAGTTGCGGGGGCAATAAATGAAATTGATATCAATCCGGATTCTGGGGAAGATATGGATGAATGATTAATTGTTAAATATTCCAAAAGGAGAAGGTCACAGGCAGGATTGTGCAGCCAAACGGGCTCTGAAGGAGAGGCATCTTCCCAAGTGTTGCTTTTACCTCTTGAATCAAAAAATGGACCAGCGGTGGGCCCTGTAAATCAGGCCCACCGAGACAAATGAGTGTCTTAAGCTGGAACTGCCGTGGGCTGGGCCAACCACAGACAGTTCAAATGCTGGAGGAATTGGCCAAATGTAAGAAACCAGTTTTTATTTTCCTAATTGAAACTCTTTGTAATAGAAATACTTTAGAAAGATTAAAACCGAAGTTGGGCTATGAGGGGCTGTTTGTCGTTGAGCCTTTGGGCCGTAGTGGAGGGATTGCCCTCTTTTGGAAAGCTAGCAGCAAAGTGAGATTACTCAAGTTCTCTAGAAACTTTATAGATGTGGAGGTAGAGTACCCTAAGCTTGGTAAGTGGAGGATGACGGGCTTCTATGGTTTCCCGGAATCCAGTCGTCGGCGTGATTCTTGGAACCTCCTTCGCACTTTATCTGCTGTGTTATCTCTTCCTTGGGTGTGCATTGGGGATTTTAACGACCTTTTAGCTGCAAACGAGAAGCGAGGAAAGCATAAGCATCCCAATTGGAAGCTGCAGGGTTTTAAACAAGCTGTGTCGGATAGCGGATTACTTGACATCGGCATGGAAGGTTATCAATTCACATGGGAACGGTCTCGGGGGACGGATAATTGGGTGGAAGAAAGGTTGGACAGAGTTCTAGCCACTGATCTGTGGATAAGCCGGTTCAAGGAAGCTCAGGTTTGGAGTTTGGAGTCTTCAACCTCAGATCATTTACCTATTTTTATAGACCCAAAGCCTTTAGCTCATTCCCGTAGGCTTAAAAGATTCCGTTTTGAAAATATGTGGCTGAGAGAGGCAAACTGTGCAGAGGTGGTTCGGTCCAGCTGGTCTTCCTCGCGTGGGTATCTAATTCAGCAAAAAATCTTAGAGTGTGGGTCTGCCTTACTTCGTTGGGGAGGTCACTTAGCTCAGGATTTCAGAAATCATATTTCCGAGTGTAGGAGGCGGATGACTCTCTTGAGGGGTCGTCGTGATTCAGCTGGTCTTGAGGAGTTTTTAGAGGTCAGGAAGCGGTTTAATGAACTTCTCCATAGTCAGGAGGTTTTTTGGAAGCAGAGATCAAGATTGCTTTGGCTCAAGGAAGGGGATATGAATTCTCGATTCTTCCATGCTACTGCAACTGCAAGAAAGCGAAGGAATTCTATTACGACTCTCCGCAATGCTCAAGGTCACTGGTGTACCACCTCGGCTGACATAGATGATTTGATTTCTAACTACTTCTCCAATTTATTTACTTCTGATGGTTGTCTGAACGTAGAATCCTTAAATTGTGTCGAGATAAAAGTTTCTGCTGAGCAGAACAATTTGCTTCTCAAGCCTTTTTCAACCGGTGAGGTTAAATGGGCCCTTTTCGAAATGCACCCGGAAAAATCGCCAGGTCCCGACGGTATGAACCCGGCCTTTTATCAGCAATTTTGGCTTCATGTTGGTGAGGATGTGACGGAGGCATGTTTAAATTTCATTGCTACTTGCTCATTTCCTAAGGGTTTAAATGACACATCTATTGTGCTGATCCCTAAGAAATCAAAACCAGAGTCTCTTTCGGACATGAGGCCTATTGCGTTATGCAATGTCCTATATAAAATTGTCGCTAAAATGCTCTCAAATCGTATGAAAACTGTTCTGGGCTCTGTATTATCTGAATCTCAGAGTGCTTTTATTCCAGGTCGAGCCATCACCGATAATATCCTTATATCCTCTGAAATCATGCATTTTCTAAAGAGGAAACGTCAAGGAAAGGTTGGGGCAGCTGCTCTTAAAATCGACATGTCGAAAGCTTATGACCGTATTGAATGGGATTTCTTGGAAGCTATGTTGCTTAGGTTGGGTTTTGATGCTAAATGGGTGACCTTGATTATGCTATGTGTTTCTACGGTTCGGTATCATGTTATCCGGGATGGGAAGGACATTGGTCCTATTGTTCCTAGTAGAGGGCTTCGTCAAGGGGACCCTTTGTCGCCGTACTTATTCATTCTTTGTGCGGAGGGGTTAAGTGCTTTAATCCGCAAGCATGAGCGTGCTGGTTTGCTCCATGGGGTTAAGGTAGCTAGAGGAGCTCCTGTTGTTTCTCATCTATTTTTCGCGGACGACTGCTTTTTGTTCTTCAAGGCTAACAACAGTGAAGCTCGTGTGATTAAGCGCATCCTTGGGGTGTATGGTCAAGGGTCAGGCCAGAGGGTAAACTTCAGCAAATCCTCAATTTCCTTTAGTTCCAATGTTAAAGAAGATGTTAAGGAGCAGCTTTGTCATATTTTAGAGGTTAACGCTACTGCTAACCATGGCACTTATCTTGGCTTACCCTCTTTTGTTGGCAGGAATAAAAAGGAAGTCTTCAGTTCTATTCGTGATAGGGTGTGGCAGAAGCTTCACAGCTGGAGTATGAATTTTTTGTCAGGAGCTGGTAAGGAAATTCTGTTAAAAACAGTGGCTCAAGCTATTCCCAATTATGCTATGCAGGTTTATCTTTTGCCTCTAGACCTTTGCAAAGAATTAGAAACCATGATGAACTCTTTCTGGTGGGGAAGCATACATGAGGGGCGAGGTGGTATTCGCTGGATGAAATGGAATTTGCTGTGTAAACCCAAGACCACTGGAGGAATTGGCTTCAAAAACCTTCACGCTTTCAATGTGGCAATGTTGGGGAAACAAGTTTGGAAGCTGTTAACGAATCCGGAATCTCTTCTTGGCCAGATTTTCAAAGCTCGGTATTTTCCTCGCACATCTATTGTAGAGGCTGTCTTAGGTCATAATCCAAGTTTTGTGTGGAGATCTCTGTTGGCAGCCAAGCATATTATTGTTCGCAGTAGTAGGATCCAGGTTGGCAGTGGTCAGAACACTCTCATCGGGTCGGATCCTTGGCTTCCTGATGCAGATAATGGGTTTATTTCCACCAGCTTAAATGAAAGTATAGTTTCAGCTCCAATCAGCAGTTTGATGGTCCCTGGGCAGCGTAGATGGGACTATGATGCAGTGGCAGATCTCTTTGATACTCGAGACCGAAACCTCATTTTGCAAATCCCGCTGAGTTCTCGAAGAGAAAAGGATGTTTGGTACTGGATGGCTGACCCCCATGGGTTGTATACTGTTCGGAGCTGTTATAGATTGCTTAATAACTATGTCAACGCCCCAACTTCTGGTATTTGGAGGAAAATTTGGAGCCTGGAGGTGCCTAGTAAGGTGAAGGTTTTTCTTTGGTGAGCCACGCAGAATGTGCTTCCCACCACCGATAATCTTATTTAGAAGCGTGTCGAGGTAATGCCCATCTGTTCCCTTTGCAATCAGCAAAAAGAAACTGTTGTGCATGCTTTGGTGAACTGTGTTTTTGCTCAGACTTGTTGGCTGACTTCTTCCCTTGGTTTAATTGGTCCTCAACCTTCTTTTCTTAATTGGTTGGAGCTTGTTTTTTCTTGCTGTAATAAAGAGATGTGTAACCTCGTTGCCATGATATGCTGGAGGATCTGGCACCGGAGGAATGAGAAAGTTTGGAATAACAAAGTCTGTAGTGTGCGTCATGTCCTCAACTCTGCTGGAAATTATTTATTTCAATGGCAAACTGCGAGGCAGAAATCTGAGGTCCATAATGCTACTTGTTTCCAAGGCTGTCATGGGGCAATTTGCTGGACACCTCCTCAGTTAGGTTGGCTTAAGTGTAATGTTGATGCCGCAACATTTTCAGCTCAGGGAAAAGTGAGTTATGGAGGGGTCATTCGCAACTCTGATGGGCTTTTTGTGGCGGCTTGCTGTGCATCTATCCTGGGTAGTTTTGGTGCAAGGGATGCTGAAGCGCTTGGTGTGCGTGAGATCCTCAGCTGGATTAAGAAGCGGCATTTGTCTTGTGTTGTAGTAGAATTGGACTGCATTCAGGTTTTTAAAGCTCTCACAGCAAGCTATTCTTGTCCTAATGGGTATGGTCTTATTCTTGATGATTGTCTAGCTTTAGCTAAGTCTATAGGAGATATTGAGTTCTCTTTTGTTCGAAGGTCTGCGAACACTGCCGCCCATGTTACTGCTCGGGTGGGGGGTTCTTTGTCAGGCTTTGAGGAGTGGAATCATGTTCCACCTCCTTGGTTATTTACTTCTCTGTAATCTTTGCCCTTTAATGAAGTTTCCAGTTTCAAAAAAAAAAAAAAGAGCCCTTCATATCTCCACTTTCGTGAAATTGCACAAAAGGCCATAAAATTATAACAGAATTTCAATTGAATCACTATCATAATATCATTTAGAGTAAATTTTAAAGACATACTTTTTCATAGATAAAATTATTGTTATCAAATAATTTATTCTTCAGTTTTTCAAACTTGTTTTGATTTTATCAATAAAATTAACTATATCATATATTGAAATTAAAAGTAAGATAGGGTCCTTGATCTGTAATAGAACTATGATTAAAGTTGTTTTAGTTCAATTAAATTCATATTTGTCTTTTTATGTAATTTTCAATGATAATAGAACTATGATTACAAAAGTGAGTTTGATATAATGATTCTTAAAGGGATATAAAAAGCTTTACTCATGTCAAAGATGAATTTTTTCAATTATTATTTTGGAATAACGAATATGTATTGTATAAGTAGAAGTTTAATAATGATATTAATATTAAACATCTATTGGGGTTACCTAAATCAAGTTTATGTGGCACAATTCTGATTTGAACAATCATAAACATTGAAAACAAAATCTGCTTTACTTATAAATCAGTAGAGAGATATCTACTTTCATCCAACTTTAAATTAGGAGAAGAAACATTACTGAGACTCAAATTGTTCTCACTGCTCTTTTACAAAATGTATAACGAATGGAAAATCTAACACCTCGATAAAACTCTTTTTGTGAAATTACAAAAAGGACATAAAATTATAATAGAATTTCATCACATAAAATTATAATAGAATTTCAATTCAATCATTATCCTTTAGTGAAAATTTTGTAAACATACTTTTCCATAAATAAAATATTGTTATTAGATAATTTATTTCTTCATTTTTTCAAAATTATTTTGATTTTATCAACAAAATTAACTATATCATATATTAAGATTAAAAGATAGTTGGGGTTTATGATTTGTAAAGTCATTTTACTTTAATTGAATTCATATTTATCTTTTTATGTAATTTCTGTAACAATAGAACCATCATTAAAAAATTGGTGTGATACAGGGATATTAAGGCGAGAAAAAAGGATTACTCGTGCATGAATTCACAATGAATGGGGAGTTGGGCTTGAGTAATTGGGCTGGGCTAGGAATGGACAACTCAAGGGGTGTGTCCAGTAATTGGCATGTGTCTGTTTGAAAAATGAATAGACCTTTCGTGACCCCAAAATTCCTCATAAAACTTATTTTTAATTGAAATTATTTAAAATAACATTACTCAAATAAATTCATTTCTTGTTTTGAATGGAATATAATTCAATACTTAAATAAATTATCCTTTAACAAAATTTTATACTCACCCATTTCATAATTTATATGTATATTTTCATTTTAATTAAAAACTATTTTTTGAGGAAATTATAAGAACTTAGAGTTGTGAAGGTAGAAATTACAAGAACTTAGAGTTGTGAACTTAGAACTATCATTAAAATTTGCATGTAATTTGAAAAGAAATATTTTTTTGGATAAAATGTAAAGGGAGGATAGTTAATTTTAATATATGGATTTGTATTTTTAAGGATATTTTAGAAAAAAAAATTCAAATAGGGTGTTATAAAGAATTTGGAAGGGTGCGGAAATTTCCACTCTTAAAAAATTATTTAATTTAGATATCTGTGCTACCAGCTGGTTTCGAGCTGTTGTTTGTTTAAAGCTCGGGCCAAGCTCCATTTAATAACACCTAGTTAGGGTGGTTTTGTTGCCATATTCCCTACCAGTTCCACTATTGATTATTGAATTCGATACACGAAGACACGTGTTAATTAAAAAATAAAGTGGCGAGATTTTCACCCTCTTAATTTATCTCATCAATCCTTATTTTTCAAATAACATTATTTATTTTAGAATTGCCTCATTATTAAAAAAATAAATCTTTTTTTCTTCTATCTCAAGTTTTCAATAGATAAACTTATTATTTCTCAATCTTTCTCATAGTTTTAATTGATTTACAATTTAAATCAAATATTGGCCCCACTTATGTGAAATTTATAACACAAAATCAAAACTAATATCATTAATAACAACAAAATCCACCAGTTATAGATAAAATTTAACAAAACTTAACATTGAAACTCATCATATGTTGGTAGAAGTGATGGATTGATGGCGAAGAAGACATGTGGTAATGACGATGGTGAATGATTTTTCGTTAATAAGCTATTATTACTTGGTTGATTGTAGATACACCAGTGGGATGAGTTTTCTTTCATCATTTAGAGGGGAACTTTATCATTTGAGTGACTTTATGGATATACATCAACCTAATAACTAGAAGAGTTGTTTAATATGAAGCGCTCAAATGCTCGAAATGTAATTGAACGATTTCTTAGATTGTTGAAAAATGGATAGACCTACTAGGAAGTCATGCCTTTTATGATATAAAAACACAAAGGTGTATCATGTTTGTTTGTTGTATGCTACATAACTTCATTTGAATAGAAATGTCTTCCGATGACATGAAAATGGATATGGAAATGGATAATCAACCAACTTTGAATATTGACTACAACTTAAAGGTTATTGATACTATTAAGCCCTCAAATGGGCAAACTATTTAGAGACAAAATTTGGCTTAAGAGATATGGAATACAAGGCTTGCAAGCAAACAAGTATGAAGAGTTAATTGTTTATGACCTTACGGAATTTAGTTTGTTTAATATTATATTATATTGTTATTTGACATTTGTTATTGTATTGTTATTTGACATTGGATATTATGCTATTTGAGTTTGGATATTGTATTATTTTTTTACTATGAATATTATACTGAAATATATAGAAGGAGTTCTATTTCCAGTCCTACTCCTAGAGGTCAGATATGAACAAACATTTCTAGACAAATGTTGAAAATAATGCATTGATTGATTCATTGTTGGAATTGAGACAAACTCCTATATGAAGGTTTGATTGTAGTTTTAAAAATGAATATTTGCTACAATTGGAAAATAAAAGATAGAAGGCAAATTGTCGGATTTTGGTCTGAAAGCTTCTTCTCACATTAAATCTAGAGTGAAATGGTTCAAGAAAAAATATTGTACTATGTTTGATATGTTATCTCTTAACTTGTGGGTTTGGATAATGAGAAGATGATGATAATACGTGAAAAAAAAATGTTTTTAATGAATATGTTAAGGTAAAGTTTTTAACATTATGGTGTTATTTCTACTCCAACAATTCAACAAATAAGTTTAGGAAAAGAAAAAGTAAAGACAAATCATTTGATCACATGTGCTTAAATATTGGAACAACTGCTAAGTTAATGGTAAATGGTTTGATTAGTGCGTTTTCTAATAATAAGATTAGTGCGCTTTCTAATGATAAAGATATAGCAGATTTATAAGGTAAGTTATATGAAGAAATAAGTAAAATTAAAGGCTTGGGTAATGCAAAAATATATCATGCAGCTAGTATTTTGGCTTCAAAACATGATTTACTATGTGTGTTCTTTATTTTGCATGATCGTCTCAAGAAAAAATACGTCATTTGAATGCTTCGTTGTGAGATATAATTTGATATCAGTTACATGTTAAAAGTTTATCCTTGTGCTATTATGTTGAGATTTTCAGCTATATATATATAGTAGGTGATTTATTCAACTAGTGATGCTTTAACTTCTATACGTGTTTTGTAGGGATTTTTAATTTGTTGTTATTGCAACTTATATTGTAATTTGCATTTTATAT
>NW_006262201.1:19710917-19713286 GCF_000493195.1 Citrus x clementina | reverse complement strand
TCGCAAGATTCTGTGGAACGTGCTCATGCAGAGAACACTCTCAAGTGTTTCTCTGTGAATACCGATTACATTTCTCAATGCCAGTTCATTCTTGACAATGCACTAACTCCTTACGCTTTGATGCTCGCTAGTTCTAGTTTGCTTAAGCAAGTTACTGAGCATAGCCTGGCTTTACAGCTCCGTCTTGATATCAGTAATTCATGTTCCCAATCTACTTGTGTATTTGCTATTTATGCTTTTCATGTCTGTGTGTCTCTTATTACTTACGTTCTGGTTTTGATGTTTTGCTCTGTAGGGAACTATCTTATAAACTATCTGGCGAAGAGAGGGCCCGAACTGCAGTCATTTGTCACTGCATCTTTGATTCAACTCTTGTGTCGACTAACAAAGTTTGGTTGGTTTGATGATGATAGATTTCGGGATTTAGTTAAAGAGTCTACAAATTTTTTGAGCCAGGTGAAGTGGCATGTTTGCAATGAGTCATCTTTTAGTATTTGGTGTATTTGTAATGGATACTGTCGATGGAAGTAGATTATGTTCTCTTAATAATCGTCTGTGCTTGATGTTTACACTTGTAGTTGTTACCAGTTATGCTTTTTGTGTGAGCACACACACACACTACCTTCTTATCAGATAAAATGGGATTTAACTGATATTAGTTCGCTTTTTTACATTTAATTAACTCCTTGCATTGCAATTTTTATTTTCATTTTTCGAATAATTATTTATTTCTGTATACTGGTTCTAGCCAAGTATTGTAAATTTTGCTCTCTTGTGGAATATGATGCTAAAGATATTTTATCTTTTCCAGGCAACATCAGATCACTATGCCATTGGTTTGAAGATACTGAATCAACTTGTTTCTGAGATGAATCAGGTTACTTTTCACTTGCATTTATATCATCCTTAAGGTGGTATAGTTGCTATTCATTGTTGGACAGTGTAAAATGGTTTGTAATTCTCATGAGTGATACCTTGAAAAGAGTTAGGGTGCTGTCGAATAATATAGATCTTATTACAATTGTCTGTACTTCATCAGAGAATATTTAAGGATTCTGTAATATTTATTTGTTTAATTCTATTGAAAACAGGTAATTCCATTCTTTGATTTGTTTTGGTTGAGATCGGTATTTATATTGAAAATCTGAAAACCATGAGATGAAAAATTGCCTTTTCTGTGATTTTGATTGATTGAAATTTGAAATTGCATTAATGCAATTGATGAAGGAAAGAAACAGGTCAATAAATTATTTATGTATCATGTGGAATCCGGATATGATGATGTTAAAATGCATATTTTAGATTGATCTAGGTTATGCGGACAATTATCAATTGTAGATGCTATGGTAGAAAAGCTTACCGATTGTGGGTGTTGACTAGCTGACTGGTAAAGTCTTTTATCATCACAAAAGATGTATGGATCAAAAGGATAGTCCTACTGTGAACCGAAAAGAACAAAAGTAAATTTGAAATCATGTTTCCCTCTCCTGACAATATTATTGCATCTTAAGGCACGATGCTGATTCGAGTCACTCATCTTATTGAAGCCTGAAATTTCAGGTTAATTTTCCCTTATTTTATGGATAACATTTAAATCAATCTCTTCACTATGCTGTTTACCCGCTCAATTTGTTTCCTAAATATTCCGAAAGTCATTCCTCCATCTCCAATAGCTGAATTAGGATATGATCAATTGGAGGAATTTTGTTGATACCAATCACTCTTTATTTCTTCTGTTAATTAGCAGTTTATTGGTTCCTAAATGGGTCTTAACTTTCAATTGACAAAGTGGGGTTACCCTAAGTCTAGTGCTCTTAGTTTTTTTTTTTTTTTTTCATTGTCTGTGACCAATTTATGGTCATCGATAAGCTTTGAATAGACAACATACATTATTGGCTTTTACATGATAACCATTTGCTGATGTATTTATTTTTATTTTTTTTATTTTTCTTATGTTCTGCTTAGAGACAGTCAGCAGGTATGCATTATATTTTCTCATTTCTTCTATGTCCTTTTGTCTTTCTATCTCATCAGGATATAAATTCCAGTAACTTCTATGATTCAATAGATTCAAGGGGTCACCTACATTTTTTGTGTGCCCTGAGGGCCTTCTAACTCTTAACATTCTTGTCTGTTGTGAGTTCCTTTAATTAATACTATAACTTTCTGACACTTCCTTTCATCTCCTCTTTCCATGCTATTTGAATTATTTAGATAGCTTCTTTTTCAACTATCTTCTCCTGGCCACCTTCTATATATTGTCATTTTTGTGAATTATTGTTGTTGTGTGGCAATTTCTAATTTGTGAACTATTGTTGTTGTGTGGCAATTTCAAATCATCTAGCCTCTATGTTCTAGTGGAGGCTGTC
>NW_006262201.1:19648535-19710817 GCF_000493195.1 Citrus x clementina | reverse complement strand
GTGCTTGTACATTACAGTCAATGCACAGAGATTGCCATTATGTGCATGAAATATTTGAAGGTGCCTAATAGCTCTATAATGCAAGACTTGGTTTGGATTGAAGAAATGGAAGAAAGAGAAAATTAATGAGGGGAGATAGATATGTTTCGCTTGTGTGTTCTAGTAGTTGGAAAATAAAGGGGCAAACCTTCCACCCTTGCCTCACTTTTTATTCTCTGCCAAAGGTGGGAAACATCAGAGGAAGATGAGATATGACACCAAGCAATAAATAATTTTTATTCCCTGCTTTGTAGTCCTAATTCTTATCAATTAACTTTGTCATTGATTTGCAGTCATTTACAGCTTTTTTAATCTTAACTAAAATAAAAACTTTTGTTCCGTTTCTTCATTATCATTATTAGTGATTTTATTGCTGCTGCTGTTTTTCTTTTTACTGTTATTGCGATTTTGGTATGCTCGCTGACATCCTTTTGTATGTTCTTTACACTTAAAATATCAGCCTAATCCAGGGTTGCCTTCAACACATCACCGAAGGGTTGCCTGCTCCTTTAGGGATCAGTCGCTTTTTCAAATATTTCAAATATCTTTAACATCATTGGGTCAACTGAAAAGTGATGGTATTGTGCTAAATTTTATTCTTCTGTTTTGACTTTTCATTATGACTTCCCTCTCTCTCACATTTGGTCATTTGTTTTTATTTCTATATTTCAGTCTATTTTGGTGCTTCTTTGTTGATAACGTTTGATGTGATGCATTTGCTTTGTGTAATTCACAGTTGCTAGTCGCTTGCAAGAATTAGCACTTTCTCTTTGTCTTAAGTGTTTATCTTTCGATTTTGTGGGGACATCTATTGACGAAAGTTCAGAAGAATTTGGTACTGTTCAGGTATTGACTGATATCTATTCATTTGATTTCAACCATTAAGTGTTTAAAGGCCATATACTGTGTTGGCCTTATGCAATGAATCTTGACAAATGAAGTAATATGGTGATTATCTTATAGATCCCATCTGCTTGGAGACCGGTTTTAGAGGATCCTTCAACACTACAAATATTTTTTGATTACTATGCCATTACAGAGGCCCCTCTTTCCAAGGAGGTTAGTATATAAAATGTTTCTTTTGTTTTAGTGCTTTGTAGAGATCATAAAAAGGAGAACTAACCAAACTGCAAAAAACTACTGAACCATTCTGCCTAGAACTCTTGTTAAGTATACCAGTTTAGGCTTTTATGCAAACTGTTCTTAACCTCTGGTTTACAAAATTAGGTATCAAAGAAGTAATCAATCTTGGATATACCCCCCCCCCCCCCCCCCTTTTGTTGCTACTGTGGATTTCAGCATTCATCTTTGCTTGTATTGCAGAATGTTTTTCTCTGTATGCCTTGTTTGTAGGCGTTTGCTTTAGAAATTCAAGGGCCCATTATGGTGGTGAGATAGGAGGTTCTGATTCTTAGGAATTTGAAAGATCAAGCTACTGTATTTTTTTACCTTATTTATCTATATATCATCTTTCTCTAGTGAGAGAGCCCTCTTTTTAACAAATAATCATACTAAAAGACAAAAGCTAAAAAAAACAAACTCCACTAAGCTAAAAGACAAAAAACACTGTTTTGTAGTTCATCTTTTAGCTTGGTGAAGTGAGGAAATTTGAGTTCACAGAACTTGAGAATTTCTTGGAAACTATTTATAGAAAAGGAATAGGGGAAATGACATTACTTTTTTAGGGACTTAAAAGTCCCTTGTTGATAAAAGACAGAGAAGTATCAAATGTCAAACTTATGGGACATTTAAGTGCATTTTAGAACACTCTATCCTTCAATTAATTGCTGTCCCACTCAAACAATTATAGTTTGTTTTGCCCTTTGAGAAGTCTTTTCCCTTCTTTCCTCAAATGAGGAAAAACAAAGAGTAAAAACAGAAGGAAGATAGTACCATTCAAAACCTATTCAACCACCGCAATGTGCATCCATCCTTCCCCTAGCCAAATGTCATTGAAACAAAACAAACATTTATTGAAGAAATAAAGAGGAAAAGATTACAAAAGTGAACCAAAGGTCTACAAATTAAAATCTTCCCTACCGTGAAGAAAAATAATAACCATACAACTAAATCTCTGTATAAAGTATATCCAGAAAACATGACAATGAAAAAGAAAGGAAGAAACCCAGGATGGTATCCTGGTCATGCTGTTCAAAAAGGAATGGAGAATCTCGAAAATCCTAAGAAACCAAAATCCATAGAGCAGTAAAGAAACTAATCTTTTCCCATAAGCCGTTGATATCTCACTCTATTTCTCTTTAAAAAATGTGGCTATTTCTTTCTTGCCATATTGCTTACAACAGAGCTATGTCTGCAACACTTCCAAAAAGTTTTAGCCTTCATTCCAAAATATGAGTGGGTTGGAAAGCAAAGGCTATTGACCTTTGTTGAAACAATGAAGAGGGAGTGTTGGAATGGAATAGTTCTTTAGTTTGAATTTTATTCAGAAGAAATGAAAATAAATTTGATGGTTGTTTCTGGAGTTCTCAGGTATAACCTCTGTGTGGGCATTTATTTCGCTCTGTTATTTTAAACCAATTATAACTATTTGCAGTTAAGATTATGTCAATATAAACTGGTGGATTGTCATGGAATTGGTCATGTTGTTCTGTTTTATCGGAAATTAGGGAAATCCTTTCTGTGAGTTATTCAATATGTAACTTCTTTTTGTCTATTCATGAAATTACTCCTTTGGAGTTATTATTAGGTTATTATTTAAATTTCTTTCTAGGCACTGGAATGCTTGGTTCGACTGGCTTCAGTAAGACGCTCTCTATTTACAAATGATGCTGCACGTTCTAAGTTTTTGGCCCATTTGATGACAGGAACCAAAGAAATTCTTCAAACGGGGCAAGGTAACGTTATCTTATGAATTCCATTAATTTGCTGCAGTTGGCAAATATCAGAGATATTAAAAAAATTTTAACATTTTATTGCGAGTGATCAGGTCAGATGGAACATATGATCATGATGTTTGTATGATACTTGTTTTAAGTTGGAAAAGGTTAATGTTGCTTTATTCTGATCAGCAGTTGGCTGTATCATTCTAAATTTGTTCTTTTCATATGCTTGGAAACCATGAAATAGTTTGGTTCGTCTTGCTGTTGGTGTTTATGGGTTATCGATGCATGTTCTGTGAGAATTGAAGTGGTTATTCAGAAATTGGAACCAAAGTAAAATTGCAACAGAGGTTGGATTTATTTGGTTTGCACCATAAAAGTTTGTAGGAAAAACAATTCAAGCTTAAATATAAGATGCTTATTAGGATCATGTTCCGGCAGGAAACCTATGCCACTGACTTATGTTTTGCATGGTTGAAACATGTTGGTAATAGACACTTTTATCGTGCTCAATTATCATTCTTCTCTATATTAAATCAGGTATAAAGAGTGTATTGATTTTGGAAGAGTTTATGATAATGCTTTGAAGTTTTTCTGCTGTAAAGTGGCATCAAATTCTGATGGTGCCATACCCAAATAGCCTTTCATTTTTAATCCATTTTGATTTTTTTTTTTTTGTGCTTTTTATTTTTTTTCTTGTCATTTACAATTTGTATCTGAAGTACAGGTCTTGCTGACCACGATAATTACCATGAGTATTGTCGCCTTCTTGGACGTTTCAGAGTGAATTATCAGGTAATTGTATCATGAGTTTTCATGTTAGATTGTTAATTGCCATATGCGTCTGGATACTATTGATAGCTGTGTTTGCATGTACAGTTGGTCTTTATGGCGTCCACATTTGGTTCACAACTGCAAACTGTTGTATGCCTTTTAGATTTGATACATGTGTGCATGTGTGCTGTCTGAATGGTCTTAACTTTTGTGATTGAATATTCAAAAGCAATTGTAACAGCATAAGCTGGTATTTTAGTTCAGTGAATATTCAATCTAGTATATATGTCTAGTTTCTTAAATTACAATTTGCTATCATCTACTGTTATCAATTTGATTGAAGGAAAAATATAATAGTAAAAATCTTCCTCTGTTTGGAATAGGACTGGCTCTGAAATTCCATGGCAGAATGAATAGCAGCAAATCCACTCTGCTGTATATTGATTGGCCCAACTACTGGGGCTGGCTGTGCAAATTCTCTTTGTTGATTTCTCTGTCTGTAACCCATGTCCTTGTTGTTGTCCCAACCATGAAGACAGTGTTGTTCTGTACAAACTGGCTGTAACAAATTGTGGAAGGGAACAGTAGAAGTCCCTTGAATCCATGGGTTTGAGAAAACATCTCGTGTCTTCCCTAATGCATTAGATTGTAATAATGTAGTTTCTCGACATACATTCTATTCCTTCAAATATAAACTGATTTTTACTTGTCACTGTGCCAGGCACTAAGATGGTTTGCTTTTTTTTTATTTTTTTTTTTGAGAATTATGAGAATTAATCAGTTTATAATTATAATATTAGGACTTCCTTGCTGTGTTATGGTGGATGATTTTGGGGACATTGTGAAATTTTTTTTTTTTTGGGCTACAGCAGCAGTTTTTCATGTTAGATCTGTGTTCTTTCTAATTCACATGAACGACAGTTCTTCAGTGTGCTTTGTTGGTGATCTTTGGTTTACTATATAATTTTTGCTAACATAAATGAATTGGAAGTTGTCTATGTCATCTGATATCGGGACCTGTATCTTTTGTTGCCTTTCTAACTAAATTGTCTTTAATTTGTATTATATGATACCTTCTAGTTACCTTTCTTCAAAATTGTTTTACATGACTGCTCATGTTTATTGAATTCTGAAATCATGTTTCAGTTGTCAGAGCTTGTGAATGTGGAAGGCTATAGCGATTGGATACAATTAGTTGCAGAGTTCACTTTAAAGTCCTTGCAGTCTTGGCAGGTTCACTGGTGTTCATAACTTTTAAGAATGTATATATAGTAAGCTTTAATCTAATAGAATGTCCTGCAACTTGAATTTAGTTATCATGGTGCCTTGAGCTAATTTATTTAGGAACGGTTAATTGGTCTGCATTTACAGTGAGAATTATTTGGGAGATTGTCATACTGCATCTTGAAAACTAATTACGGTTATGTCTTTTACTAGTGGGCCAGCAGCAGTGTCTATTATCTCTTGGGGCTCTGGTCCAGACTGGTGACATCTGTACCTTATTTGAAAGGTGATGCACCAAGTTTGCTGGATGAATTCGTGCCTAAAATCACTGAGGGTTTTATCACCTCAAGATTTAACTCTGTACAGGTATTATTTGCTTCTCTTTGAGACTGATGCTTTGATTTGTCTATTGAAATACAATTTATTAAAATTATCCTTTTGTCTTTCCATTTTCTTTTCTACATTTCCTGTAGGCTGGATTCCCTGATGATCTTTCCGATAATCCACTGGACAATGTGGAACTACTTCAAGATCAACTAGATTGCTTTCCTTACCTTTGTAGATTCCAGGTTTAAAATCTGTACACACACACACACTCTTAGATATCCAGCCATAAAGAAAGTCTAGGGTTGAAATTCACTGTTGCTTCTCTTTTACTCTCTCATTTTCCTTTATCAAGCTCTATAGTTCAGTGAGGTGTGAATGACTCCTTCCTTTTCTTGGGCCGCAGTATGAAAATAGTGGCCTGTATATAATAAACACAATGGAGCCTATTCTGCAGTCATATACGGTATGGTTCTTTATCACAGGCAAGACCTCAATTTAGCATTTTGTAGACAGTGAATTATAGCATCAATCATTATTTTCAAATTAAATGTATAGGAAAGAGCACGAATGCAGACTGGTGACAAAAGTGAGATATCTGTCATTGAAGCCAAGCTTGCTTGGATTGTCCATATTATTGCAGCTATTGTTAAAATAAAACAATGTACTGGTTGTAGGTAAAAGACTTATTCCAGTTACTTTTATTTTGTTTTTTATTGCCAGAAATCTAACTGATGTTTGTTTCAGCATGTACTAATCTATTAGTTATTTTCTTCTGTGCAGTCTGGAGTCACAAGAAGTGCTTGATGCAGAACTTTCAGCTCGTGTTTTGCAACTAATAAATGTCACTGACAGTGGGCTACACAGCCAGGTAGAGCAGCTACAGGAGATGTATCTGATTAAATAGAATAGTTGAACTTATATTGAAGTATCAACTATCTGATGCTCTTTTCCCTTTGCCCATAACTCTATATGCTGTGCTCTATGTGTTGTGCTCTGTCTCATGCATAAGTTTTAGGGTAAAATCTCTGACCATTTTAGAATAATCTTAGTTCCAAAGGTTGAAGAGATTACCAAGTTGTTCATCTGTTTACGTTTTTCCGTGTATAATATATTCTAAGATCATTATTGAGAACATGATGAAGCATAATGGAACTTTCCTCTGGAAAGTGGGAGATGGGTTTGGAGTTTCATATTGTGTGCTGATAAATAAATCTGACCCGTCATGAGGGCAATATAGCCTAGAGTGTAATTTCTACTGCTGGTAGTTTTAATGCAGAAGGTGCTTGAGAATGGTGGAAAATACATATTTTGCATTTAAGGAAGATATTTAAAGTTGCAGGGTTACTACTTGTGAGCAGCTAGGTGAAAGAGGTCTCTTGGTTTCGGTCAGATGCTGTATGCGAAGACCATCGGGTTGTAGGAAAATATTCTTGTTAGTAGTAGCTGATTAATTTTTGCTCTGCAAATTTGAGTGTGAGAGTGAATAGTCATCCATTTCATGGATATGGCTGCTTGAACCTTATTGCACCAAAAATTCAGTTTATTACCACTTTTTTATTGTATGAGTGGTTGCATACTTAATGGGCCCTTGATTTTATTTTGATTCTCATAGGCTGGGCCTCTTGGACTTAATTTTAGCTGTTGGTGCATTAACATTCATTATTCTCATGTTACAAATGAAGTGTTGGTTTCTCAATGGCTTACAATGTTGGTAACCGGTGCATCATTGGATATTGACTTATTGCACTATTTTTAGGTTAATTTCACCCTTTCTCATGCTTTAGGTTAATTCTGATCAAAAAAGGAAAATAAATAATAAAAATAATTAAAAAAAGGTTAAAAAAAGATATCGTGCTTTTCCTCGCATTTGACAATGAGCCAGATGCTTGTAGATCGGGTGGCAACATTCTCACAAGTTTCCTCCATTTAATTTTTATCATTAGATGGACTTGTTTATAGTTGGGAAATCTTTTATTGAGAATCTGTCATGTGGTGAGTTTGTTTCTTAAAATAGCTTTTCATGTCTCGTTTCTTTACTTAAATGTTGCTTGCTTTTCTGTCTTTTTGGCTCTAGCGAAACTTGTCCCTGATAGTATACTCATAAAAAATGAATAACTTTTGTTTGAAATGTAATTATATGTTCCCTAGAGCATTAAAATGCCTTCTGCTATCAATAGAATGGGGTGGGTAATGATGTTTGTTGTCAAATGTCAAGCATGAGGCCCAAACCATATTCTAGTAATTTTTTGGTCGATTATTGCTAGACTAGATTTTTCACATTTATTTCTTCTTTTTTTTTTTTTTTTTTAAAAAGTTAATTGTAATATACATTTCATTATCTTGGCTTTGGCAGAGATATTGTGAATTGAGTAAGCAAAGACTTGATCGTGCCATCCTCACTTTCTTTCAGCATTTCAGAAAATCTTATGTAGGTGATCAGGCAATGCATTCCTCCAAGGTAATTAAGTTTCTCTTTTTTCTTTCTTATAATTCTTTTTAGATGTTTACATATATTCTTTTGAGACTGTCTTTTTCTGTTGCAGCAGTTATATGCCAGGTTGTCTGAGCTTCTTGGACTCCATGATCATCTATTACTATTGAATGTGATCGTTGGGAAGATTGCTACTAACCTTAAGTGTTATACCGAGGTGATTGCTTATCTTTGTATTCTGTTCACCATATTGTTCTGTTTATCTGTATGATGCTTACATAATTACATTTGTGTGTGTCCTTTTTACAGAGTCAGGAGGTTATTGATCACACGTTAAGTTTGTTCTTGGAGCTGGCATCTGGGTTAGTATTACCATCTCAAGTGTATTTCTACACTGGAGTCTTTAATTCATTTCATTATTTTATTTTGTTAAATTTGTGTACACTCCTCAATATTATTTTCTTATTTGACTACTATATTCCACTTGGCAGATATATGACTGGAAAGCTGCTTTTGAAGTTGGATACTATCAAATTTATAGTTGCAAATCACACCGTAATCCCATTTCTAACATTATTTTATTTGTTTTATTATGCGTAGCTTTACTTGTGTTTTTGGAAATCGATAAAACCTTGTTCTAAAGGTCTGTTTTTGAATTTCTGATTTCAGAGAGAGCACTTTCCTTTTTTGGAAGAATATAGATGCTCTCGCAGCAGAACAACTTTCTATTACACTATTGGCTGGTTGATCTTCATGGAGGAGAGCCCTGTGAAATTTAAGTCTTCAATGGATCCACTTTTGCAAGTACGTGCGCACTTTATCTTCTCTAATGGGCTTTCACATTTTTTTGGCCTCTAGGCAATGATCATGATAATGTAATTCATGTTTTATCTTTGTAATGCTCTTTATGATTTTTTGTATGATTTAAAATCTGTTTTTAAAAAAATTTCAAACTTTTGTGCTTTCTGAATCTCATCATGTAAAATTTTTTTCATGGGGTGCTTGGACCAAAGTCATTGGACCTAGTTTGCTTCTCATTGTTATTGTTCTTGCTATATTGTACTGATGAAATGTACTTGATGATAATCACCATTCTTGTACTCCAATGTGTAATGGAGTCATAATGATGTTTATGGTGCTATAGGTTTTTATCAGTTTGGAATCAACTCCTGATTCAATGTTTCGCACTGATGCGGTAAAGTGTGCTTTGATTGGGTTAATGAGGGATCTCCGAGGCATTGCTATGGCCACAAATAGGTTAGTAGCAATTTCTGAATTGCCTTTTTTTTTCCCCATTTTTTGATGAATGGTATGGTGATTCCCTTTTTATTTTTATGGTTATCCTTCAGTCGCAGAACGTATGGACTTTTATTTGATTGGCTATATCCAGCGCACATGCCCCTTCTCCTAAAAGGCATCTCACATTGGACTGATACACCAGAGGTATCATTAATTTTTCTCACCTTCAGATAGCTGTGGCAATAGTCCTATATAATTGAGCAAACTTGACGAAGCCTCTGGAATTCTTTTGACCTGTTGCATTATAACATTTAAAATCAAAGATTCTGATGTTTCTCTTCTCTTTGCGGCAAAATCTCTTCACTTTTGTTTTCTTTTGCTCTGTAATGTTCTTAATGTTGATTAAATATAAATGATGTTGGTCATTTATCACAGGGTGGATGGGAATGTATAGTTAGCATGTTGATTTTTGAGAAGGAAGAAATCTGATTATCATTCCTCTAATACAATTACATCGTTGTATATAAAAAACATTAGTTCACCTACATTGGGCTATTACATTAAACTACCATGAATTAGGAGCTAGAAATTAGGACCCAAATCACAATGCGATTTGTATAAGCTATTTATGGAAAAATATTGCCTTAAGCTGGAGCAAAGATATTTAGCTTCCCAAGGTTGTTGCTTTACTTGGGAAAAGTTTTGTGAGCATATCTATAACCTGTTTGGAAGAGGATGCATTGGGAGTGCAAACTTTCCCCATTTCTAGTTTCTATTTGATGAATTTCCATGTTTGGTCCAGTCACAATGCACCGCATTATGGGCTATATTTATAGCCGGTTTGTTATCACAATACAACAATAGTTCCTTCACTCCCACATTTTTTCTAAAAGTATTATTTTCAGCCAAAGCAATTTGCATATCATGTGAGCCATAGCCCTGAATTCGGCCTCTGTGATAAACTGAGCAACCACTGGTTGTTTCTTACTTCTCTATGCAACTGAATCCCTCCTAAGAATGTGCTGCAACCCGTAGTTGACCTCCTGTCTACAGTGGATCCAGTCAATCAGCATTCATAAAGCCTCTAATTTCAACTCTTATTATTTTTGAAATAAGAGACATTTGCCTGATGTGCCTTTCACGTGGGAATAATCCTTATAAACACTTTCAAGATGTCATTTAAATGGAGCATGGATGAATGAACATGAGCAAGACATACTGCATAAATTATGTCTGGCCTTGTATGTGACAAGTTATTCAGTTTTCTAACAAAGAATCATAGCCTATGCAGCAAGTCAATTCGTGCATGTCGGACAATGTATGCAATCACAGAACATCTTCTTTTTCCACTCTTGTTCATTAATGTCACTTTACTCTTTTTAGTGCTCGTTTGATGAATCTTTTTAGAAACCAAGTATTTGTATGCTGGTCATTCAAATGATTAATGCACTTTCTCTTCTCCATTTTATTTTAAACATCTTGGCGCCCATACGAATTTTATCTTTTGCGTCTTCGCCTGCTTTGTATTTGTTATTATATTGATTTTTGAGGTTTATTATCAGATCTGGTCGGGTGATAAAACTGAACTGTTTTTGCTGAACAGTGGACTTTATTGTTTGACTTAATGCTGCAGGTTACTACTCCATTGTTAAAATTCATGGCTGAGTTCGTGTTAAACAAAGCCCAGCGTTTGACTTTTGACTCATCTTCTCCTAATGGCATTCTGCTATTTCGGGAAGTTAGTAAGCTAATTGTGGCTTATGGATCAAGGGTTTTGTCTCTTCCAAATGCTGCTGATATATATGCCTACAAATATAAGGGAATGTGGATTTGTTTCACTATTCTTGCAAGAGGTGATATGAACTATTTTTATTTTCTTTTAAGCTTCAACAATGTTGTGGCTTCCATTCTGTTGCCATTCTTGTGTTGCATGATATTGTAATTGACATGCAGTACTCCTGTTTTTGTGTATGATGTTTTTAGTTTAAATTGCAAAAAAAAAAAAAAAACTAAGTTCCGTTAGAAGTTTTAAGCGTCAATTTACCCAAGAATCATGAATACTGGCACACTGATGCAAGATATGTTACTGTTTCATTTATCTTACAGCTATTCTCAATGATTTCTTATGAGAAATATTGTTCCTGTAATATACTTGGTATGTCTATCCTGTCAAAAAGGTATTTCTCTCCAGCCAGGAAATGAAGACCGGCCTCTTGGACTGTGGTATATTTGACACATATAGGTTCTGTTATCTGGCATGATACTGGGGGCACCGTGATATCTGTATTAGCTGTGTGGTGTTAGTTTTGTTTCATATTGATTGAATATTTCTTTGAACAAGCAGCTTTTCACATGCAACAACATCATGAGCTGATTTCATTTTGTTTTTCCAACAAATGGCAGCTCTTGCGGGAAACTATGTCAACTTTGGCGTGTTTGAATTGTATGGTGATAGAGCTCTCTCAGATGCACTTGACATTGCTCTGAAGATGACCCTCTCAATTCCTTTGGCTGATATATTGGCTTTCAGGAAGGTATGGAACATCTAGGGATCGTTTGGTATCAAGTTTTGATTGCCGTTTGATTGTTTCTGTACAATAGTTGCTAAATTTTTTCTAAAAAGCTTGTATGATTGTTTGTCATTATGGATGTCAAAGAAATATGTTGGGACCCACCCGAACTAGATGAGATTAGTGTTAAAATTTAAAATATTGAGGGAAGAGATGGGTTTCGGCATAGACCCAGACCCATTTTGATGTTGAGCTGAGGATCCTAGTTGACACCTTGACCTGTCCTGGTTTTATAGTAATATATATTACTTTTTTTAAATTTTAATTTTAATATTTAACATCTTATAAATTATACCACTTCAATAAATTGAATCTAGATTCTTAGACCTTGTGCATAAGTAACTCCTCTTTCTTCCTTACCCGAAAAATATTATTGATTCTTTGGTTTTTTTCATTAGGTTTAATCCCATAGCTTTCTAAAATTATTGTTGATTTGAAATGAAAAATTGTTGTTTTTTCGGATGAATTTGTTTTAAAAATAATAAAGAAAAGATTCAATTTAATAAATAATTCAGCTTTTTATTTATTTATTTTTATTTTTTAAAGAAGGAAAAGGCAAAAAATAATTAATAAGAGAGCAGTAGGATGGGGTGGAGTCCACCTAGCCATCTTCCCGCTTGATTTCAAGTTGACCATATAAGTGCTATTCTGCGTGCATAATATTTTGGGGATACATATTTTTTAGAATTAAAAATGGAGAAATGTTCCAGATCAAATAATCACCTTTTGCAAAATCTTTAACTCTTATCTTTAATATAGGGTTGTGAAGTCTTGTTGGTCCAACTGGATCTCTTACATTATATGAAAATATCTCTAAACCCAGTGATGTGTGTGTTTGATCATAACAGCTGAATGTCCATTAGTTTAGACCAAATTGGACGATCCATTTTGCTCTTTCTTGCTTCAAAAAGAATGGGCTTTATCATAGTATCTTGTCCCTTGACTGTTGAAATTTTAGCTGGTTGGTGTTGCCAAAGAAAGGAAAACGAGTTAAATGCCAAAAAATAGGAAGAAACTTCGGGCCAAGTCTATACTTTTGGGATGGTTTTCAATTAGTTTATTGCTTTTGTTTAAGGAGCTGTCCATCATACGTACGTAAAGATCTAGTTAGGACAGGTTCAGGTTCTTCCTAATTTTTGTGGATAGGTAGTTCTTTTTTTTTGGGGGGGGGGGGCGGCGGGGGTGTAAAATCTCATTTCATTAATACAAGTTTTCTTTCTTTCTTTTCAAAAGGAAAGAAACAAAGGGTAAATGGTTAAATGATATGGTTAGTGTAATACATCAAGATACTGATGGAGTTTTTCTCGTTGATTTATTTTCTCCATTGAGAAAATGTTTTCTCTTGCCATAGTGCATTACAAAGTTACAATGCTTGGGTCCACATAGGATTTGTTGTTTTGTTTATTTCTTTTACAAGAGCCAGTTCTTTAATTCCATTGTTTTTCTTGCTTGTTGAAATTCTTGGATTAGATACTTTTACATACAACTGGAGATGAGAAAACCTGGAATGATTGGAAATTGGTTTAGAACTGAGGAAATTGGAGCAGTGAAATTATGGATTGATGTTCAGTTTATTTGCAAAACGTGGAAACTGAATGAAAGAAAGTGATAAATACTAGCCCTATTCTAATAGAATTCATCTCTGTAAAGGAAAGGTATCATCACACGCAGATTTTGTAGCACCAAAACAATGAAACTTTTCTTTTTATTATTGTTCAATATATTTGAAAGAAGTTATTTAAATGCTCTATAGACTTGTGAGCAGTTAACTCTGATCATAAGAAGTCCGGACCAGTGAAAGTCCCACTGCATTAACACTGCTAACTTGCCATTCTTCACAACCACAGCACTTCAATACCAACAAGACACTGCCGCCCCAAACCCGATCGCTTTCCCGAACCCCAGGGAGAAGAAGAAATGTCCCATTGCATTAACATTTCTGCTATTGCCATCTTCGTAATTATTCATATTTGAAAGTTTGAAACTGCTGGTCTCACGTCATCAGCCACTATTTTTTACTTCACCATTGCCATTCCGCTCGTCTTGAGCTCTATAGACAGTACTTGGTGACTGACATCATTTGACCTCTGTTCTCACTAATTATAAAGATTTTCTTCTTATCTTAAAGGTTTTATTTTCTCTGTGCCTTGAATTACTTACACAGTGGTTGCAACCTCCAAATCTGTTCACTCTTTACCCCCAAAAGAAGAAAAATTACTGCAAACAATGCCAGAGTTTTCAGATTTACAAAAGAATTATGATGATGACGGTGTCATTGCCAGAGCAGTCTTTCAATTCTGGACAATGACATCGGGGCATAAAGATAGCTATACTTTCTTGGGATTTTGTCATATTAATGGCCTGTTAACAATAAGATATTTAGAGCAATGAAGTCAAGTTTTCACATTCCTTAAACGATGGAAGTATATATGGTGTGAAAGATACCTGAATCTATTAATAATAATGCTTCTAGGATGATTTGGAGCAAGTTAAATGTGTATACTTGGTTCCTTTAATGAATCTTTTTGATTGCAGATTACTTTGTTGTTTAGTTTGTATAGTTTCTGTTTCTTTGCAGTTAACGAAGGCCTACTTTGCATTCTTGGAGGTTTTGTTCAGCAGCCACATCACATTTATTTTGAATTTGAATACAAACACCTTTATGCATATAGTTGGTTCCCTTGAATCTGGTCTTAAAGGTCTGGATACGAATATCTCTTCACAGGTATGTATTAACGTTCAATCAGATTATTTCTGATCCATCCTCTCTTTCCTTTGAAGGTGTCTTGTGTTAATTTTTTGAATGAGGTTTCCTTGATGTCTTTTGATGATATGGTCCTTTAGCATTAATTTTTTACTGCTGTCCAGAGTACATTTAGACCATGTTTGCAACCTTTTAGGGTGTTCTTATTTTCATGAATGACTTCCCTAGTTTGCATCCTTTCTTTGTAATAAAAGTTTCTTTGTTTCCTGTCAACAAAATTAAAAAATAAAATAAAATAATGCAAAGTAGTATTTAAACTTCCCCCCCTCTCTCTCTCTCTCTATCTTCCTCTTTCATTTTTGAAGTGCCAAGAATTAGTTGGTTCAGTAGAATGCAAAAAGTATGGTTTTTTCTTTGGTGATTTTTTTTTTGGGCCCCCCTTTACCAGAATTGCTAGTTGATAATGGTAAACTTCCATTCTGTCTTATGAATAGGACTATAGGAGGTAAGGCAAATAGAATGGGTTCATATTCTAATCTTGTGTATTTCTACATAACTAAGTGAATGTATAATAAATACATGACCTCTCACTTTTATAAATCTTCAGTCTGATTATTATAGTTAATGTACCCCTGGCATCGGATCATATCATAATGGATCTTTTGGGAATTTGTTAGAATTTTCTTTTATCTTCAACTGGGAAAAAAAAAAAAGATACAGGAAATAATAAGAGAAATAAAAAATAAGAGACAAGATAGTAAAGAAATGGATTATCATATATATATTTGATCAAGAAGGATCAATAAGCATTTCATTTGGTTCTACATTTCTTGAGCTTATATGCAGGTATATGCCCAAAAGTGGCACCAAGTTATCTGTTTATGTCCTTTCCGGTTTTCATTGGAATGTCTTGTTTCAGTGTGCTGCTGCTGTGGACAATTTGGCTGCTTTCTATTTCAATAACATAACTATGGGGGAAGCACCCACCTCACCTGCTGCAATTAATCTCGCAAGACACATTGTAGAGTGTCCCACTTTGTTTCCAGAAGTAAGTATAGAGTTGTTTATATATATATATATATATATTAATGTTTACTAATAGAAACAAGATATCCATTGTGATAAAAAATTAGTGGCATACATAGTAAAGCAGTTATCTACCTCAAAATACCTGAACATGGAAAAATAGAAAATAAGAAAAATAGAAACAAGAGCTAAGATCTTAAAAATCAAAACCAAAACAGCATTCCAATTTATAATTTTATATAAAAGCCCCCTTTGTAATAGCCTCTTAAAAAAACCTTTAATTTTTGTCCATCCAGCAAAGTTAGAAATAGTCAACACACCATCTCCTTGTAACTTAAGCCAAAAAAAGCTAAGTGAATGATTTCTTTTGTTGTGTTTTTAATTCAAAGCGTCAAAAAAGCTTTTATTAATGACTAGAGGGTGAGCAGGATGTCAACAGAAACTAGGAACAAGTGGAAGGAGCTCAAAAAGATCTAGACTGTATAAATCAGCTCTTACAATAACTATAAGCAACTGACAAATCTGAATTAAAACACAAAATGACCTGAAACTCCTCAGCAGCTTTAGTGCATAAAGAAATATGAGGTACCCTGGAATCAGCTCACTCCACAAAACTTTCGCAACTTGTCTATTACCCAGGATGTGAAAGTGTTTCATGAGAAAAGAGCTTCAGTGTGCTGTAGTGATGCACCAAGTTTTCACACATGAATTAGTTTATACCGCAAACTTAAAGCAATGTTGCAGTGCAAGGACAAGGATAGTCTAGTTAAGACTTAGATTTCTCTATCATTTAAGTTCCTTAAACAGTTGGAGTGCCAGTTAACCGTAGGAAGCTGTGGAAAAGCTGGGTGAATGGTTAAGGAACCAATTAATTTTAAGGTGCTGAGTTGGTGGATGGTTTCTGAAATGAGAATAAAGAAGGCATGAATGTGGCCAATATGCTTTTGTTTTTTCTCTCTTCATTGGCCAATATGCTTTTGTTTTTTCTCTCTTCATTTTCTTTATTTCATTCCAAATTCAACTATACTTTGGGGGACACAGGCTGTTTTTTATCTCTCTTTCGCTTTGTTTACAACTGAGAATTTTGTGAATTCCTCTTTATTCTTCATTTTGCAAATGAGAATGTTTTCAGATAGTATTATGATTTTCTGTTTGTATTTCATATGTGCCGTTATTCTTTTTATGACTTTTAATTATTTATCTTTGGGGGTGGATTGCTGGTTCACCTTAGTTGTAGAACAAGTTTTTATTGCTTAAAAAAGAATTTTTTTTTTCCCTAAAGAAATTAAATTAAATTAAATATATCCAAATTCAACTATCTTGTCTGAATTTTACTGGAGTTCGAGTGGTATTTTTAAGTCAGATGTAATGTGACAAAAACATTTACCTCATAGTACATGCCATAGCCAAGAAGCAGCCAGCCATTTCCATATGGCCTTTCATCACTGGATGACACTGAATGGTTTGTAAATCAGAATGTGGAGTATATATTCCATATAAATTATATATATATTTTTTTTGGGAATTATGGATTGGATATACCCTGGAAATAGGTACCTCTTACATTAACTATCTAGTTCCAAATAATGTCGTTATATGTTTGACAGGAAAAGTTCTAAAGCTAGAGTCTTTGACTGCAAACTCTTGAAAGTATAGGTTTGTTCGTGCTAGAAGATATATGAGCACTAGAATGAGTTGAGTTTGGTGTTGAGAATATCTCTTTGTCAACTTGCTTTTCTGGTTTATATATAATTTTGCGATGATTAATGTAACCATGGTGCATTTTATATTATTTTTCCCCTTCTTTTATTGCAGATTTTTTGCTATTACCCCCTTTTTTCTCATAGTGCTTTCTTTTATTGAATCTCTGGGTGAACTAATTTCTTCTCTATACAGATATTGAAGACCTTATTTGAGATTGTTTTGTTTGAAGATTGTGGCAACCAGTGGAGTCTAAGCAGACCTATGTTAAGCTTAATTCTTATTAGCGAACAGGTGATTGTTTATAGCATCTAACTACATAATTTTTCTTTTACTTCCTATATTACTCTGTACACTTCTGTATCATAAAGATCAGATACTGCTATTTGAATAATTGATTTGTTTAATATAATATAATTTGCCCATATATGCTCCTCATCGAACATCATAAAATTCCTGTCATTCAACAATGGAATGGCAAGTTGTATTGGCTGTCTGGTAGTTCTTATGTGTGTCATTTTACATGCTTCTGCGTTTGAAGTCTGGCAGGTTTGCATACCTCATGTCACTTACATCTTGTTCCAATAAGTTAACCTTTTTCATAATAATTAGTAAAGAAAATTTGGAAAATGATTATTAGGTAAAGCGGTTGGACAATTTATGATTTTTCTTAGTTGGTTCAGATGACCATGCAAGACCTCAAATCTAGTTTTTTAACAATATAAGATGATGACTGTTTATACAAGGCTTATGGTAACCTATAGTCATAGTCACAAACCTTGGTATGGTAGTTACATGACCTCTTAAAATGGATGGGTAGAATAGCAGCACAAGACAAATTTGTATGCCACATGACATGCATGTTTTATATGCATTCTCGCTACTGTCTTATTCTCTACTTGACTGTGAGAACGAAAATTTACCTGCAGGTATTTTCTGATCTGAAAGCTCAAATTTTGGCTTCACAGGTAAGTTAAACAAAACTATTTATATGTTGAAGGATTGGTGGTATCGATTGCTTTTCCCTGTTCCAATATTGTCTAATTCTTAACATGATTCATTTGCCATGTATCTTGCAGCCAGTCGATCAGCATCAACGTCTCTCTGTTTGTTTCGATAAACTAATGGCTGATGTTGCTCGAAGTTTGGATTCAAAGAACAGGGACAAGTTCACACAGAATTTGACCGTATTTAGGCATGAATTTCGTGTAAAATAGCTCCAAACCATATGTGCAGTAGCTACCCGTTTTGTAAAATGGAAGTGAAATGTACTGCTGATGATGTTTGATTAATCAAATCCCTCTCTTCAAGCAAGAGCTTCATGTCTTAAGTACTTCAAACTATAGACATGGATTCTTTGGGTATGGACAGGAGGTCCAGCACGGTGTTAGTTTTGTTGGCCCAGCTTGAGGACGGCAGGGATTCTTCGCAGTCTGTTGGTGTGACATTGGGTTAAGTTTTGAATGAAACTTTTTTTGGTGGTGTTTTGTAGAATTATTGCATTTGAAGGGGGCAGTGTACCAAAAGAAAACTTAGCAGACAGGTACTGCCATTCCAAGATGTGACTCCCAAGGGTAGGTTTGCAGAAGTTAGCGATAGGGTGTGAAATTTGGTTGGGGATGGCCAAAAATGCAACTGGATTAAATTCTTTTTAGAAGAAGATAGATGTAAAAAAAGAAAATCATTCTTAGGAGGCTTATCATGTTTGAGAGATCAGGCCAGTGGGAAGTAAATTGTCTGTAAATTTAACCTCTACATAATTCTTTTGTATCTGTTGATAATAGAATAGAAAAGAGAGGAAAAGAAAATTTACTTGAATGTTGGCTCTTTTTTTTTGGGGGAAATTTTCATATTATCTTCACCCGTCTCAATGCTCTTTTTGGAGACACCCACCATCTTTATTTTTACCCAAAAATGTTCGCACTTTTATAATTTCCTCACATCAAATCCCCAAATTGAACAGAAATAAAACCTGATCATCAAACATAGGAGATTGGGTCAACCCATCAGTTTGTTAATGGTATGTTACAATACTAGACGGGTTAGAGAATGGTCCTAATATTCTTCAGTGCATATTTGTTAAATGTCTACAATTAATTTGTTTCGCAATTTAAATCAAACTTGTTCATAAAAAACATAGGAGCTTTTATGATTTCGAACCCAAGAGAATCAATCATGAGCAAACAATTGGGATATTTGTATATATGCCATTATGTGTCATTCATCGATTAATTTGTATGTTAATAATAAAATCAATTAATATCACACACACAACTATATATAGTTAATGGGGCCATCAATAAGTATATTAATTGAGTAAACATAATATTATTGATAAATCATAGGATGATGGTATTTCCGCTTCTACGCTTAAAAATGAAGCTTTTTCAATTGATTGCATTTAAAGGTTGCATTTGCAAATTTGCTATCCTTGATGTTTACGTCTTAATAGAAGTGTTTTTTTTATCATCTTAATGGCTATCAATTCACTTAATAAACGTGACTTTCTTCTTGTAATTAGTTCTCCATTACACCAATGAAATGCGCAGTAAGTCAGAACATCATAATCGAGAAACAATAACTGGCAATGGACATAAAGAAAAGTAGCATTTAATGGCCTAATTCAAGTGAGGTTATTTATCAAAAAGCAGAAACTGCAAAGACAGTTAAATTTGATGATTTCAAGTGCTAGTAAATAACTGGCAACAAAGGTCACAACCTGGTTGTTTTACGCTAATTACATGGAAGTTTTCACAGATGTGTTGGGAGTTGGGATCACCCCTATGATAGGCTATTTCAATGTCTCAGTATCAAAAGATTTCCCCATTCCCACAAAAGTGGAAAAAAATTTACAAAGATTTCATCTACTGACAATAAACCAATCTAGGTTTCCATCGAAAACCTTACCTTTTTACGAGAACTTTTACCTTCTTTCTCCAGGACTCTGGACTTCTTAAGGCATGATCTTATGTTGAATCCAGGCAATTCTGTTGCACATGACGGAGAGGAAACAAGATTCTTGGATTCTCTCTTATCTTGCAAAGGATCAAGCCAAAATTTGACATCTGCTTTACCAAAGGCAATCTTCTTCCTCTTTGCATATTGGTAAGCCGCCATTGCATCAAGCTGGTGTAAGAAGACTACTTGAGCAGAGCCAGTGTAGAAGTAGACTTTTGTGTTCAAACAATCTATCATACCAAATGGACTAAACTTTTTTACCAGCTCCTCCTTGGATGGCAGACTAAAATCCTTTGGGAACTTCATCAACAAAGATCGAGAAACAGCAAGAGTTGGAACTTCTGATTGTTGTCCCACTTTTGAATTGACCGCTGAAGGAGTAACAGGTTTTAAGAGCTTCTTCTTCTTCTTAAAGCTGTACTTGGATGGCACACTACTGCAATGCATCATCTTGAGTTCGTCAGCAGTAGGATGAGAATGTAAATTCCAGGTTCCTCTGGTTACAGTAATTGTGTCATTAGTATGAATTCCGATTGTGTTATTTGACATGGATTGAGCAGGAGGAGTTTGCATCAGCTTCTCAGTAATATCATTAGCATAAGATATCAAGGCACTATGATTTTCCATAATGGATCCACAATCTTCTGGCTGCTGGACATTGGCAGAAGGTATATGGGTTCCACGGTTGTCAACTGTCTGAACAGTTTCATCTGGATTCTGAACTGTAGAGATTTCAATAATCTTCTGGTTGCTACAATGAGATGTTGTGCATTTTATTAGGGAAAGATAGAGCAAATTCAGATCCAAGTCCTTCAAGCTACTTGCTGAAGTTTGAGCCACAATAGCAGAGGGACTTTGAGTCTTGAAGTCCAGTTGGGATCCGGAAAACAAAGACTTGAATAAGTCTGACTCACATCCAGTTATATTTCTTAGAATATGACCACAAGCTTCAGTGAAAGATAAAGACATATTTGTTGCCATGGTATTGAATAATTCACAAAGACTGGAAAAAGCATTTCCTAAAATGGAAGTATCAGAAAGAATGGCTTTGAATCCTTCATTACTTCTCCAAAGATAAGCATCAGCTCTATTTAATGAGAAAGACAAAGAATTGTGTAGCTCTAGAGGAGGTTCAAAATCAGAAGAAGATTGGTCAAGCTGCCTCTTTAGACCTAGGCAGTTAATAGGGCTTTCCAGAGAAGGTTCAATGGGAAGAGTAGTGTTCCCTTTTCCTCCACCACGAACCTTAATGTCCTGCCGAAACATAATATAGCCAGGATTAAAAAGTCGAGCTTCATCCCTTTCAATCAAGTTGTCAGAGGTACATTCACAGGACAGACTTCTAAAGCTAAGAATGTTCAACTTCAAAGTATTCATACATTCTCCATCTAAATAAAATGTATATCTAGAGCAGCAAATTTGGAGTTTTACCATCATGTCTTGAAATGGTTGTATCTTCTGTCGTTCAGTTTCACTCGTCGAACAGACTTCAAGCTGATCTTTGCCCCAACGGCTTAAAGACACTTCTGGGGAAATATCGCTTATGTTGCTTCCATTGGAAGAACAAGCTAACATGTTATCTTCCCCTTTCTCAGAGAATTCCCGACAATCATCGCCAGCATCCAAAGCAGCTGGATCTGCTTCTACACATGAGCAGTAGGTATTCACACAAAAGGAACTTATGAATAGCAAAATCTATTGTACACCTTCATTCCTTCATTCTACAGTAGCACCTCAATTTCAAAAATATCCTTAGTAGAATGCTAAATCAAATTAAGTTAGTAGAAAGTAAAGCTTCAAACTAATTGACATAATTAATCAATTTGTTGTGTCATTTATCAAATGAATTTGAATCCATTGTCGGTCTCTTTTATATAATTTTTAGTGAAAAAAAAATTAAAAATGAAATAAAATCGCAAACCAGAAGCTGGGCTGAAAAAATGACGGCGAAAAGCAGTAAACTGAGCAAAGGCATTAGCAGCGTCAAGATAATCGACAACTTCGATCCAAGACGAAACCGCCGCGCTGCGAGCAAAACCCAAAACCTCTCGAGGCCGAAACAAATCGGAACGACGCCGTTCTTCCAAGCTCGACAAAACATTTTTGCCGGACCGCTTCAGGGCGCGATTCAACAAGTCGTCGTTCGTGCACTTGCGGACGAGGGACTTGAAATTGGGCTCGAAAGAAACCACTTCTGATTCGATGAAATATCGACAGCAAGGGCAGTTTTGGGAATTAATATTTTTGTTGTTGTTGTTGAAAGAGAAGGAGACTAAGACGCCGAGAGAGTCTTGTCTGATAACAACCCCAGGCCACCATTGGTGAGGATACACTACTCTTGCCCACACTATCTCTCCCCTCTCAAATTTTGAATTTCGCTCCTCCTTCTCCATATTTTTCCTTTTCTCTCTAATTTTTCTTCCCTTTCTTCTGTTCTGTTTCTGAAATTATTTACTCAATTCATTCATCCCATTGCTTTTAATTTGGCGGGAATTTTCCGATTTGCCGCCGAATTGAATTAGAGAAAATGGCTATAATGGGCCGCCGCTGTGTAGCCCCACTCCAGCAGTCTCAACTCTAAACAGTATATATTGGAGGAATTTTAATAATTTCGTGACATAACGGATTAATTTATGTATAATATGTGTAATTAAATTTAATATAATTATAATTTTTTAATAATTTTTTAAATTAAATATATATATGTTATTATATTATTTACTTATTATATAATTAATATAGTACTTATGATGTATTCTAAAATTTATCTTATCATACATATAAGTATTTAGTAGGTGTAATTTTGGATTACTCTCCTCTAACTATTTTTAAATAATTATCCTTACTTTTAAAATCTAAATTTACCCCCTATTTTTAGTAAAAAGACAAAAAAAAAACTCATCAATTCAACTTCATTTTTTCATTATTTTAATATCTTTGACCAAATTATAGGATAATTTAAAATTTTTAAAAATAGGTAACGTAATTTAAAAATAATCAATTTATAAAGAGAGTAATTCAAAATCCACATTCTCTAATTCTTCTCGTTTCTACTCTTTCTCATTTTCTTAACAAGGACAAGACGCAAAAAACCATTTGAAGGAAATATAACAAGTAGTACCAAAGCAGGTTCATGTTAAGGGAGAAATTAAAAATGTGGCTGTGATCAAGACCTATAAGAAAATCATGGTTTACAAATGTTCTTTTTTTTAAAAAAAAAAATTCCATTCTTGAATATAATTATTGAAAATAGAAGTTTCAAATTTAGAATTAATACATATATAAATCTCTGGCTTCTCCCTTGTTAAAAATATAAGAGCAGTAAAAGAGGTTACATAAATTAAGTAATTAGCTCAACTTATTAACAACAATATTGTCACAGCACATACATAATATTTTGTTTTCATGGATGTCTACAGTCTATAAAATAACTTAAATTGATTAGGCACAACATAAACTTTTTTATTGTCAAATAACTTAAGTAGTTACCATAAGAGGGTGAAAATGTAGCATTTTTATTTATTTATTTGAAGGTAGTAAGTATCATAACCCCTTTGTATTTGAGTGTAAGTATTTTCAACTTATATTCGAGTATAGGAAATGTGTAATTTTCCCATATTTTGTATCAAATCTTGTATTATAAAAAGGCTAAATTTAATTATTTATTATTGTTATTAATTGGGAGCGAATTTTCCCGAATTGCCGCCAAATTGCTGCTAATTGGGCCGGGGTGTATGGCCCAATTATTAGAGCACATGCCCACATGCTATTACTATATTTTTTTTTTTTCCAAAGCAAAAAATATTACATAGAGCATAGATTATCTGAAAATTTTCAACTACAGACTTGCAGCTGATGTAAATTGTAAAATACAAATCTTTGCAGCTGATGCTTTAGTTTGCAACTTCTCTTGGGCAACTCTATGGGACTGCTGCATATTTTATAACTTGGAAGGCCATAGCTTCGCTGCCACTTCATTTTACTATAAATTTCACTACATTGGTTCAAATTTCTCCAAGGTTGTTTGATACCCTCACTGATGGCTATCCCTTGTTCAATTAATGAACATTTGTGTAGTGGCACCCCAGCCCCCCGAGGCCAAAAGAAGAATAAAGTTCGCTATAACAATTAGTACAATATCTATAAAAGACAGGAAAAAAAAAATGTCTTATTGTGAAATTTTATTTTGTTATATAGTAATTTTTTTTTATTCTGCAATAAAAATAAATTATTATTATTGGGTAGACTTTAGACCATTTCGTTTCATCCGGGATATCAGTAGTTTCCGATTCTGGAACTCCATTTTTGCAGTGGATTTCATAGTTTGTAGCTTAATTTATGCACCTTAATTTTGTTATATTTAAATAATAATTTTTGTGTTTGATTGACAATCAACTAAATGTTTAATTGGGATTGAGGTTGGACAGCTGTAAGTTAAAAGTTACAGCGCTAAAATGTTTGGTAAACACTATCTACTATACCTTAAAAGTCATGTTAACAAAAATTTTCACTTATATAGTAAAAAAATATATTTTTAATAATTTTATTAAAATTATTATGTAAAAATTATATTTACTAAATACTATTAATTTTTCTTTCATTATTTTATATATATATTACGGTTTAATCCCAAATAGAACCGAAGTACTTGTGTTTTCCTTAGTTTTTCAAATATCTTCGTGCGCTTAAATCTATTCATTGGAAGCCAGCAATCATGTGGTCTCATGCAAGATTCATGGATGAGTCTTCCAACTTGGGATCTTTGGATTGGGTTTCGCTCAATTATTATTATTTTGTTACATTACCTTTTTCATAGTTTTTTTTTTTCATTTTATTATTACTATTATTACCATTATTATTATCACCACCAAATGGCCTTCTTGAGTCCAAATCAGCTCTCATCTGTTTAAACGCACAAAACTATGAAAATAAAAACGAGAATATTAATGTATTTTATTCTAAGAACACCCACATTAATTAAGTCTAAAATCACCCTTTCACGGTCTAAAATTAACTTCTTTACAAATTTCCTGTTGGCCAAAAATATGCATGATGTTTCAGTCTGTTGATGAATCTGAGTTAAAAGAGTGTTAAATCTTCCCAGGTTTAGTAAAATGCAGATTCAGAGACTTAACAAAAAATTCGAATTGGAACTTATTATCATAACCAATTCCAAGACGATAGATACACAACCTCATCAACATTGGCAATACAAAATAATTATTAACACAGAAAAGCAGAATAACTATGCCGCGGCAGAGATAAAAAAGGGGGGAAAGAAAAAAGGTAGTACACAAAGCCGGTTTCTTACAATAGTGCAACTACTAGTTACAATAACTAAAAACTACAAACATCATAAAAAGTGACCAGCAAAGTGCTCCATGAGATCACTGTCAACAGCCTCAGTGTGTCCTCCCTGGCTATAGGTTTAGGGACAACATACAGAGTTTTGTGCCTACTTAACTGGTGACATTGCACCCAATAGCTGGCGGCAGGCAGAGTTTCTTCATCAACAGGAGGAATTGACCACTACATCCTAAGAATTGTATGAAAAGTTAATTAGTCAATGATATACATGAAGATAAGAAATCAGATAAGAAATCGAGAGATTTTCTCTCTTGTAGATACATTCAGTGCATCTTGGGGGCCCAAAAAAGGCAGAAGAAGCTTCTTCAAGACAATAGATCAATCAAAATGGTAGTATAACAATGAATTGGAGAAATAAGACAATAGATCAATCAAAATGGCTTCAATATTGACTAGAAGATGCAAAATTTCAGCCTAACACGAAATATAACAAAATGTCTAATGAGTCTGGCAGTATAACAATACGCTCAAATTATTATGAGCAGAAATTCAGTCATAAAAATAATCAAACAGAAAAAGTATTATCTATTATGACAAAAGTAATACTTGAGCTTCATGAATTACTTTGTATATTTAAAGAAGGTATGTCTGTCCGCCGTACAAAGAATCAGTTTGCATAGAAGAGCAATTCATGAACAAGCAAAGATTTGTTGCTTCCAACAATATCATATAAAACATTATCTTGAGAAAATTCATATTTATAACAACAATATGTGGCCCAACTAACAACTTCTGCATGCGTGCGTGCCACATGGATAAAATTACTAGCATAATTTTGGCATAAATAATTCATATTTGTTGTCTAATAAATCAACAATAACAAAAATCATAAGAATCTCTGAAAACATCATATTTCATGGTAACAAGTTCATGAAAAACAACATAAGTGAGATACTGACCTTTTACAGTGCCAAGGTTGGCAATACCATTCTTTTCCACTAATCAACACGCTTTCAACATCATCCAAAATAACCTCGGCATTTCAGTGTTCCGCATAAGCATTTCTTTTTCCTGTGGGGTTCATAATTACCCCCATCAGACTTGGAAATCCCATAATCATATGTCAACTCTGTCATGGGAGGAACATGTCTCATTGCAAAAAATGCAACATGGACGAAGGATTCATTATTGTTTTCAAATATAATCGGCTGCCAGAAAACATTTGGAGAGCAACTGTGATTCATGAATCGAGCAACATTCCCAACATTCTTGGCACTTATGACTAGGGGATATGGTAAGTCATATTCCTCAGTAGTGTCACTAGGATCATCATCTTCAATTAACCCCGGTTCATAATTCCACTTGAATGAGTCATAAGTACGGGTTGTATCAAAAACATAATCTTCATTACTGCCTTCCCCATCTTGCCTTGCCTTAAATTTATCTACTACTTCACCTGCATATTCACAAATGAAAGTACCAGCACGAATAGGATCCAAAGATCGCAGGCCCCAACCCCTATCTTTCGTTTTAAACACATCCAACCGAACTTTTAGACCAGTCTGAGACACTCTGTTTTTGCAGTCGCGATTGCATGGACATGATGGACCACATTCATATATCAACGGCTTCCGACTTACTAGGACCCCATTAGCAGTATATGGAAAATCGCCCCCATTTTTCTGGACACAAGAGCAATTTGGATTGCCTGGGCCACATGCACTATAACAGTTGCAGCCGAAAGAAGGCTGAGTTAATCTGAATGATTTAGAATACTTAACAGTGGTGAGATAAGTGAAATACGCAGGCCCTTTCTCATCATCAACATCATTTATAAGTGCAATGGGTATAGCCTCGGCCCCAGACGAAAGGTCTGGAAGAATAAGTCCAACCCTACCAGACATGCCGTCCTTCCACCTCTGAATCAATTTCCAAAGAGCAAAAGCACCAGGCTGCCCAGGTATTCTAACCAATTTATACTTGAAAATATTGCAACCTGACTTCCCCTTTTCAGTCCACGACTCTTGAACCATATAGAGTCCATCATATACGTAGACCTTTGAAGATTGGTTAATAGCATCTTTCATTCCCCGAATGACTCTTACTTCACTGGCTCGGCGCAAGCTCCTTTCTAATGCAAGATTACCCCTTTCGAGCTTCTGATCAGCTGCTTGCTCACCCTTCCTATTAGCATTCCCACCCTGGCCACTATATATCAATATATCACTATCCTCAGCATCGTCATCGTATCCTCCGGATGATATAATGCTTACAGCCACTGGTTCTTCGTCTAAATCACTCCTTGTAATCATATAATCAATTCCGGCCATGGACTGGGAATGCAAACCGATCAAACACATCTCCATCCGAAAGAAGAAAATATCACCAATTTCCACACCTGGAACAACTCCAAGCCTCTTCCTCATATTGGTACGTACTCCTTTGCTCATCAATATATTGCTTGCTTTCAAATCCGCACGCCTAATCAACCCAGTAGAAGTCTCCTTAGCATCCTCAATCTGACTAATTCTTCTTCTAAGGGCATCAAATCTCATCAGCACATTATTAACAACTTGCCTATTACCATCATCTCGCTCAAATGAACTAATCCCCACAGAAAAATCCGAGTCCTGAGCATTCTTGGGCCTCTTCTGCTTGTAACTAGAAGCACGACGTTTTTTCCCGTCTAGAAACCCATCCGAAGACCCCAAATCACCATTAGACCCATCCACAAAATTAACATCCGGTGACCTAAATGACCGAATGGGGGTAGCAAACGACGTTGGAGGTGTCTGTGTGTTGTTGTTTTGGTTGTTGTCAGGAGTAAATTCCGGCGTACTAAAGGGGTAAAATGGAGAAAACCCAGGTGGGAAAGGGCCAAAAGGAGGTGCACAAACAAAAGGAGGTGCTTGAGGACTTGACGGTAACACAGGTCTCAAACTACGCAAAGGTTTTACATCCAACACTTTTGTTTTGTCTAAAGGAGCTGAAGGAACAGTGCCATCCATCACTAAAACAACCTAACTCAAAAAACACACTAAACAAAGCTTAAATTCAACAAACCCAGAATTAAACGCACTAAATCTTTCTTTTTTCACAATCCCATTTCCTTAAAGAAGCTCAATTTTAATTTTTTTTCTCTGCAAAAATAAAGATCAAACAAGTTTTAAATGGTCCTAAAGAACAAGCAACTTAAACTGTAAGATCTAACTTACCGAACTGACAAAAAAAAAAAATTTCAGATTAAAATTAAGAGTATTATTATTACCTCTGGAGATTGCATGTACCGTTAGTTGCTAGGGTTTGAACTGAGAAATGGGGGGACTTTGGCTGCTAAGTCCATTGAAATGAAAAGCCTGCTTGCTCTCCGCCCAATGCGTTTCACCTTTTCTAGTCCGTCCACTTCGAACTTGTTCTTACACTGTGCACAAACACGTGCTTCATTAATGCATTCTTAAAGGTTGTAGGTTTCTTAACTAAATCCGATATGCTTAATCCGTGGTCTATATAAATTTAATTTGTAAAAATTTAATTCGTAGATTAGTGAATTAAATAAATGATGTGTTTATTTGAGGGTTTAGAATATAAAAATAAAAAAATAGAATAAAATTGATGTTTACTTGGTAAAATTAGGGGTGGGCAAAAAAACCGTAGTCTTAAAAAAACCGAACCGAACCGACGGTTTTTTCTAATTCGGTACGGTTTTTTTTTTAAAAAAAAACCGAACGGTACAATTTATAAAAAAACCGAAATGTCGGTTCGGTATTCGGTTCATTTAACTGAACCGAAAAACTGAATTATTTTTAAATTTTATTAAATTAAATATGTGTTAATTTTTAACTGATTGTGTAAGATAGCTAACATAAACTTGCATACACACAATCAGAGTATATATATATGTTAGTGTTACAATTTCGTAAATTTTTATTTCCCAAAATAAACCCTAAAATCAAATATAAAAAAATTTCATAAATTTCGTAAATTTCAATTTCTTGAAGAATTTTTTAGGCTAATGCAATCTTAAGAACAACAGCAAGTAGCTGAGGAGTAAATGATAGTTGATTGATGTTGCTTACCAGTAAGTTTTCTTTATTTTTTTTTAAACTAGCATCTTATTATATAGATTGTTTATTTAATTATTTATTAATAGTTAGTAAGATATTATTGATAAAATGTGTTTTGAATACTTTGTATTTATTGTTAATATTTGTAATGAAATTAGGATGAACTTGTTGAAAAAAATTATTACATTTATGAAGTCCAATGGGCTAAAAATTTAAAAATTCAAAATATGCCCAGAACCGAAAAAACCGAACCGAACCGAAAAGAACCGTTTGAGTTCGGTTCTTTTTGAGTTCGGTTCTTATTCGGTTCTTTTTATAAAATAACCGATTTAAATCGGTTCTACTTAATTTCGAACCGAACCGAACCGAACCGAACCGTGCCCACCCCTAGGTAAAATATAATTTAGAAATATGAATAAAATATGTGGGTCTCACACAATTTAAGAATAAAGAATGAGAATCTCATTTCCATGGGAGGTTGGTAATGGGAATTATTATTCCCTGAACTGATTTTTGTATCCCTCTAATTTTTTCATATTTTCTAAATTACCCTCGTTCAAATTACAATTAATTTTATTATTTTAAATGTTATTATTATTATTAATTTTATTTTTTAATTAATAACATTTTTATAATGAATATTTATACATGTATTTAGTTAATGAAAATTATATTATTTAATATATGGATATTTTGGTAAATTGATTCTCATTTACATTTCTCATTCCCATTTATTTTGCTAAGTAAACACATCAATGACATTCTAGTACATTCACATTCTCATTTATTTTTGCCAAGTAAACATTAAAATCTTATTTTCATTCCTTATTATGATTCCCAACCCATTCACATTCCATCCAATTATCATTCTATGAAGTAAACGCACCATAAATTAAAGATTTAAAAATCTACTATAGGTGGATTAGATATAAATTTAATTATGTAAATCCGCAAAAATTTGCGAATCCGCAAAAAAATTTATCTAATAAAAAATTAAACTTGTAAATATGGCATTAGTACTTACTAATAAATAAATAAGTTATAATATAGTTATATTAAGACCATATTATATCTTATCAGATAATAATATAAAATGAAAATAATTAAATAAACAAATATAGCTTATTAAGTAGTTAATTTTCATGTACTAATATAAACAAACGAGTTTTTTTCTTTTTAGTGTGTTATATTTTAAAACTTTGAAAGTATTTTCTAACTTTATTTAAACAATTAATTAATTTAAATCTCATTTAATCTTAAATTTGACAGGTAGGAAAATTATTTTTATATTAATTTTTTTATTTAGTTAGTTCGTGGATAGAATAGAATTAAAAATTTTTAGCCCGCAAACCAATTCGCAAAATGGTAGATTGGATATGGATTGAGTCAAATCCGCATTCGTTCCGCAAACGTATGGATTGGATTTGAATTGAATTTCACTAATTTGTAAATTAGATTGGATTAAAAATTTATATCCGCAAAATTATAGATCGGATATAAATTAATGTCCAATTCGTAAAATTTGATATGCAAACACCCCTACTTAAGGTCTCTAACTCTCTTTCAGTCCTAATTTTTGAGTAAATTATGGTGTTCTCGCAATTATTTTTCATCTATTTCATATAGGTCCTTACTACCGGCTATTGTAGTGGATACCCATTTTGCCCATCCATATTCCTACGGATCTTCAAAACTTGAGAATGCTTTGGGCTTGGACAACATTTTAGTTTTGGGTATGAAATTGATTTTCATACTTAAGAAATTATAATCCACAATTCAATCGTCTAAAGGACTGAAATGATTGAATAAACGAATTGAAGCAATTTTTGATATGATCCAATCTGTTTAAATTCAAATTTGAATTAGAACAGAAAAAAGGAATCAATCAAGGTTTGAGTAATTATTGTGATGTAAAGCGGAAGCAATATTAAATTTTATTCTAGCGTACGTCTTGAAAACTCAAGAAAAAGGGCTCTCGCAAAGGAAAAAATATATCAATTGAGAAAATACTGAATATTATTGATTGAGAAGCTTATGTAAAGAAACAAGCATAACAAGCCTATTTATACTAGTTAGAATTATCATATTCCTAATAAAATTATGATTCCTTAAAAGTAAAGGAAAGGAATATGACTTAAATAAAAAATAAAAAATTAAATCCTAATCAAACAAAAAAAGGAAATTAAATTTATACTCCTACCATGACTCGAGTGTCCTACATCAGTCTCCTCTCTTTAGAAGAACTCGTCCTCAAGTTGACTCAATGATATGGCAATCATGCAGGTCCATGATACTTGAACAAATCTTGAACATTGAAAGTCTTGGAGATATTATGGTTTGTTGGTAGGTCCACGACATAAGGATTGTCATTGATTTTCTAAAGAATGCAAAATGATCTAATCTTCTTTTTCTTGAGCTTATTGTATTCTCTAATAGGAAATCTATCCTTTTGTAGATGAACCATCACTTGATTTTCTACGGCAAAGGTTTTGAAGCGCCTATGCTTATCTACATTTGCCTTGTACTTAGTAGCAAATTCTTCTAGTTTCTTCTTGATTTCCTCATGAACATTGATTACTTTGTTTACCATATGATCAGCAATGATGCTCATTCCAGGTAGTTTAGGCAAATGCACTAAAACTAGGGCATGTAAGTGAGGTTTAATGCAGACAATCTCAAAAGTTGACTTTCCACTTGATCGATTGGGCACATTATTATAAGTGAACTTTGCTTGAGGTAGAAGATAATCCCATTGGTGGGGATTTGCCTAATGTGCGATTAACAACTTTAGTTTGCCCATCTGTCTGTGGGTGACAAGTACTATTATATTTGCAAGGATGTATCTAGTCTCCTCTATAAGGTCTTCCAAAAGTAACTTAGAAATTTACTATCGATCAAAGACAATAGTCTTAGGTAATCCATGTAAGCGAAAACCTCTTGAAAGAACAATTGTGCAATATTCCTCGCGTCAGAAGTCTTCTTGCACGGAATGAAGCGCACCATTTTAGAAAATCGATCAACAACCACCAAGATAGAATATGTTCCTCGTTGAGTTCGTGGAAGTCTTAATATGAAATCCATAGATAAATCTTCCCAAGGAGCCTCAAGAATAGGGAGAAGAGTGTATAAACTCGTATTTTGTGCATGGCCTTTAGCTATTTGACACGTGGAGCAACGTTTAATGAACTTCTCAACATCTCTTTTAAGATGTGGCCAATAGTATCATGCTTCTACTAATGCAATGCTTTTATCTCGGCCCATATGTCCTCCTAATCCTCCGCTATGTAGATCTCGAATTATATGCTCCCTTAAAGATCCTTGGGGAATGCATAGGTGATCTCCAAAGAACAGGAATCCATCATGTATCTAATACTTGCTTGAGGCTCTTGAGGTACATTTGTTCTATCCTTCTTTAAAATCTTCATAATTTGCATAGAGATCTTTTAGGTATTCAAAACCAATAATTTCACTCTTTACTACGGTGAGAAAAACTACTCGGCGACTCAAAGCATCAGCTACCTTGTTCAATTACCCTAACTTATGCTTAAGAGAGAAGGTAAATCTTTGGATGTAGGCAATTTATTGAACATGTATGATTGACACTAAAAAGTGTAATTTAATAAGGATATAATTATTAGTTTTTCATTTATTGTATCGATTAATATGCTCATTATTTCTAAATTATCTTAATACTCCCCAAATATATTTTTATGTTAAATTAATTCGTAATATGCTAATTTTTATCTTGTAAATATTTTTCAAGAATAAAGATGGAATTGGAATTGAAATTGAAAGTAGGAACAAAGAAGGATTGTTGGAGTAATTTGGAATGCATTATTAAGGAGATGAAATAAATAAATACTAAAAAAAAATAAAAAGTAAAAAAATAAAAAAAAGGAAGAAGAGAGCAACAATGCTCGTGATGGTCAAGTGGCCATCTTGGCCACCTGACCGTCATACCTTTCAAAAAGATATATATTATAAAATAAAATAAATAAAGAATTATGCATTCCTTGCCTATATAATTCCAATCATACCCTATCGACTTGTTGATAGAAAGTCTTACCACTTACCGGTTGAACTTGAACATAATTTATTTTGGGTCATTAAAGCTTTTAATTCAAATCTTAATGATGCCGGTAACGTGCGTAAATTGTAATTCAATGAACTAGAGAAATTAAGGAGTGATGCATATGATTATTCCAGAATTACTAAGGCAAGAATTAAAGTTTTTTTATGACAAAAGAATTTTTCGGAAAACATTTGAAATTGGTCAAAAAGTGTTGCTTTATAATTCTCATCTTTATTTGTTTCCAGAGAAGTTAAAATCAAAGTGGAATGGTCCATTTATTGTAAAAAATGTGTATCCATATAGAGCCGTAAAAATTGAGAATCCAAAGGATGGTGTCACATTTAAAGTTAATGGTCAAAGATTGAAGTCATATCTAGAATACCAACCATGTGAAGCAAACATCAAAATCAATTTGAGTGACCCACCATATCTTGATTAAGCATTTTTTTCAACTTTTTGTGATTTTGTTTTCCTATTACTTCATCGTTTGAATTGTTTGATTTTTTTTCTTTTCCCTATGTCTTGAATGAAGTGCATTACGTTATTTCTTGTTTAAGTGTATTGTTTGACAATTGTGCTTTAGCTCACCATTTTTTATACATGTCATGAGTACCTCCATGAGAATGATCATTTTGAAACATGTTAGAGAGCTTTTACATGAAAAATTTCACTTGAGGAACTTGCTCTGATTCTGTAAATCACATCTTATTTGGGATCTACAACCACCAAAGTTAGTATCCCACGTTAAAGATCTAGAAAGACAACTCAAAGAAATAGAGGATTGTATTTATGATCTGCAATTGGAATTAGAGGTAAATTCAATAAAATGACGAATGTGAGTTATATTCATTCTGTGTTTTTATTTTTTTCTTCTTTACTTTGATTTGATTTTACAGATTTGATTTGTTTCTTTGATTTATTTTGATTCACTCTACCGCGTAAATAGTGGATAACGGTGCTCCGTAACTTTTAAGTCGGTATTTTTAGTTTCCTACAATAATTGAACCCCAAAATCAAGGATGGAATAAATACAACATAAACTGCATAAGTGTTTTCCTTCTCTCCCTCAAAATGCTCTTAAGAAGATTTACAAAGCTCGTTGTGAACGACTACGTTTGTTAATAATCAATGTAATTCCTACTGACATTCGTTGGTTAATTAAAGCAAATGTCCGACTGACAAGTGAGTTTTCTAATCCATTTATTTTCTACATGCCTGGTTTTGATAAAAGTACATTTGGTAAAAAAAGAATAGCAAAGCGGCTTGGCTCTAAATGTCCTAATTGTGTAAGGCTTACTTGCAAAAAACCACGTTGTAAAACTTTAAGAATGATTTTTGTAAATCGTGAAGATAAAAATCAAATTCATTAAAGATGACATGAGTAAAGAATTGTTGGATGATATCTTACGATCTTTTGAGACACATCCGAACGGATATGTTCAACATGAAATTCATAATTTATGGAAGTTGTTCTAAAAGGAAAGTGCACAATTTAGTCTTGGGAATATGACTCTAAAAGACCATATTTGCCAATTTTTAAGAAAACTAGATGAGAAGTCTATCCTCAACCTATAGAGGGCGTTCAAACTGTTACTGGACATAAAACTAGAGGAAGATGTAAGCCACAATCACAACTACTAGTAAATATCCTTTTATTTTATCTTTTGCATTATTATTATTATTATTTTGTGTGTGATTTTATATGTAATCATTGTTTGCTTTTTCTTTTCACTGTTTGCCTTTGAATTATTGAGCCAAAAGCTTCACCCGTCATTTGACAAACACATCATCCCATTTACAGATGTGTATCATTATGTCCGTCACCAAGATCCTTAAATAGGAGCTTTTTTTCAAGCACCCACAAATTGTTTCTTTTTTAGAATTGTTCTAATGGCAACAATTTCAAGCAGACAACTTAAGAACATTTGTGTGTTTTTTGAATTTCGTTATGAAAAGTATAAGGAGTTCGTTCAGACAGCCATAGATCTTGGTCGTGCTGTAGTAGAGAGACAACTACATCTTGTATATGAAGGAGGTGATCGAGGGTTATCAAAATTTGTTTCTGACGCTACTTTCGTTTGAGGAAGCCAAGTGCTAGGTATTATTACAAAAGCCTTAAAACCTTTAAGATATCTACCAGACCCACCAAATGGAGAAAAATTAGTTGTCTCATACATGTAAGAAAGAATATCTAAAATGTTAAATCATGCTGACACTTTCATTTTCTTGCCAGGAGATCGTGCAACTTTAGAGGCACTAATTAAATTTGCTTCTTTGGCCCATTTGAATATCCATGAAAAATTCATCGGTTTGTTAAATATTAATTAACTTTTATGATGACTTAATAGCATTTCTTAATCATGTTCGACCCTCAGCGAAAAAATCTTTATTTGTGCTCCTACTGTCAACGAGTTACTTGATCTTTTGCAAGCTCACAAACTAGAGCCAGATCTCATGACTTTGACGTTGGATTGGGCAACTGATGATGATGGCAGTAACCCTCGTAAAAAGTGTAAATTAGATTTAACTATCTATTTATAAATATTTTCCAGCAATGGCCAGATGATGTCTTCTGAATTCTACTCCTTTCTTTTTTAGACATTGTGGACAATGTTTCCTTCAGGTTGGAGGGAGGGAATAGTTGATAGTTGTGGATTGTCTAAATCATGGTGATGTTTTTACTAATTTTTGTTGTAAAGACTAACTTTGAATAAAAATTTGAGTTGAAGATAGCAGAATATAGAATGTAGTGTCTCTAGAAACGTATCTTCTTAATTTTAGTATTTTGTTTAAAAAAATTATTTTCTAACTTCTTTTTTCTTTCTTTTTCTCTTAATCACCTCCCTTAAGTTTATGCAATCAATTCCAATTTTTTAGTGTCTTCTTTAGCTAAAAAAAAAGAGTTTTATTTTTCGATGTGATCTTTTAACATTGGATAACATGATGATTTTCAAATTTTTTTATTTGTATTATCTTTAGTCTTGAGTTATGTTACACTATGTTTTCCCCTATGCATGTTGAAACGTAAATTGAGAAATTTGATGAGATTAAGGCATTTCAAGGAATCCATATGTTATGAAAAGTTCAAGTGAGTTTTTGAACATATTATCATTAGAGAGTAACCATGTTTGTCTATACAGCTTAACAATTTATTGTATAAGATCTCTATATTTTCTTTAAAGTTAAAAAAAAGGTGAAAAAAAGAAAGTTTGTGCAGTCGCATCTAAAAGTCCATTGAACTAGTGGATATGAAAATTATTTAGAGTCCTAAAAGATGACAGAAGGTCATCTTTGATCCGTTTGAGCCTTTCTAGCCAACCCTATTATAAAGTATCCATAGTTCACCCCTTTGAGCCTTAAAAAAAATTTTTTCTTTGATAATCTATCATCTTATCCCACTTCAATATGGAGTATCACCTTATGTTTTATATTTTTCACCACCCAATTATGTTTAAAAATAGGGATGATTATGTATTCATAATATAAAAAAAAAGAGAGGATATGTATAAATAAATAAAATGAAAAAAAAAGAAAAGAAAAAAATTCCAAGCACCTTGTAATCTAAAAAAAAATCTCCTATTTTTCAAACATATATTTTTATTTTTCCTATTACCCTTTTTTGTTAGCCATGACCCTAGCTTACATTATGTCCTAATGAAAGTCTTTCTCGATTTTAGGGAACTATAGTCTGAAGTAAAAACTAGTAATATGAACTAAATGATGTGGTGATGCATAAAAATAAAAATATATTTTGCTAGTAATTCCTTGCACTTGAGATCATTTCATTCTAAGTTGTGGGCATTATTTTTTCATCTTGGTGAGAGCGTGTGGCATTATTTTACTATTTTCTCAATTTACTACGTTTTAGAGTGACAGTCTTTCTGGGGTATACTTTTTTTTTTAGAAAGTCACACTTAACAGTGAAGTTTTGGGGCTTGACATATTTTTCTTAAAAGTGGCTTGATTAATGTAGCTATGATAATTGATCATTTTATATGATTTTACTTAACTGATTTATGTGGGTGTGATTTTCTCTAGACTGAAGATAATGCGTATACTTTTATTTAATTTTTTTCATTAATATGATGAAAGTAGTAAACACAATTTTTTTTAAAAAAATTCAATTTGGTTTTGAAATTTCGCTAAATTTTAATCTCTTAAATTGCTAGGGCCTAGCAAACGAAATAAAGTTTGTACATAGTCAAGAGGTAAAAATCTTTTCCTTAGGATGTGATGCATGCGATACCATGTCTTGACCTTTTATTTTCCTTGTGGCACACAAGAAGTTTGTATATTGTTCTACCAAACTGCAGCAGTGCCTTTAAGTTTATAAGCTACTATCTTGACTTTCTTTGATTCCGAAAAGTCCATTGTTTCAAAAAATCGTTCAACATCTGATAACCAGTCAAGAAAGTCTTCAATGCCTAGTTGCCCATTGAATGAAAGGAGATCAATTTTGATGTGATAGTCAATCTGATGCGTTTCTCATCGCGCATCTTCTATCTTCTCTTCATTTGAATCGTCGAAACTTGGAAAAGGTGGAGAAGCTTTTGTATTCCTACTGGAGCTACATATTTCCTTTATTCAATTGGTCTTCTTTTGCTCACTAAAATTATTTCCTAACTCAACAATGTCAATACCCTTTGCATCTTGATTACCTCTTTGGGCTAGTCTAATCTCTTTTAATTCTTATATCACGTCAAGTAATGATTCTTCTATTGCCGTAATAAGAGTTTGTATTGACTATAGGATTGTCATTATTTCGCGCCATGCTTCTCCTGAATGAGTTTGGGATTGTTCGAGTCGCTCTATCTCTTTTGTAATTCGAGCCTTAAATGAAGTACTGCTTTCTCTATAAACCATTTTTTTGGTGAATTTTCTTTTTTTTTCTTTTGTTTTTTTTTTTTGGGTATTTAAAAGAACTGAAATTTATAGGGTAATAATGTAATTTAAGAAAAGTAATGGGACAAAATTATAAATAAGCAAACATTTGTGTTGTCGGTGATAGTGTTTGGAAAATTGGGCTAGGATAGGTGGATTTGAAAGATTTGATGGTGTTGAGGGTGATGGTGGTGTTGGTTTGTCTCGAATCGTTGTAGATTGATCGGAAAATTGAATTGAATTTGCGATTAGGGGTTGGTTTCGATTTCTAGTGAACCGGCCAGCGGTGAACAGCGGGAGTGGGCTGGAATGGTGGGCCTGATGATGGTGAACGAATTGCTGGTGGTGGAGGCTGGTGAATCGAGGTAGGTTACGGTGGATCGACTGGGGTTTCGTGCGGCAGTTTGGTAGCAGTTTTGGTGTGTTTCTGGTGGCTAAAGCGGCATATCGATGGTAAGATGGTCCGGTTTTGATGATCGGCTTCTTCTGGTTCTAATGGTGGTGGAGGTTGACAGAAAAGATAAAGAACGGCGTTGACGATAGCCAAGCACAAGGGCAGTGACGGTGGTTTTGGATTTTGCTGGGTTTATAATGTTTTTTTTTAACTTGATGGAATTAATGGATGGTGGGGGAGGGATATGTGAATGAAGGGTGGTTGGCGATTAGGAAAGTTCTGCTTGCTACAGAGAAAGACTCTAATATCACTTGTCGTAAAACAGAAGTGATACTAGATTTCGTTATAACGTACGTCTTGAAAACTCAAGAAAAATGGCTCTCGCAAAAGAGAAAATATCTCAATCGAGAAAATACTGAATATTCTTAATTGAGAAATTTATATGAAAAAACAAGTACAACAAGTCTATTTATACTAATTAAAATTATCTTATTTATAATAAAATTATGATTCCTTAAAAGTAAAAGAATACGACTTAAATAAAAAAATAAAAAAAATTAAATCTTAATGGAACTAGAAAAAAGGACATTAAATTTATACTCCTACTAAGACTAGGGTGTCCTACATCATACTGCCACGCTTTTCTTGTTGTTTATTTTTTCATGATTCAATTATGAAACTTAAAAAGGTAATAAGTAACTTAATTAAACAAATTCTCATAATAAACCAATGAATCATATAAGAAAATATGAATTAGTGAACTCAACTATTTGTTTCATTTATTAAATGAGATGATGAAGATTCAACTCATTAGCAACATTTTTGTTATTACTTTTAAATTAAAAAAAGCACACTAGAATTTCATTAAACCGAAAATAGATTATATGATAAGAGATGGACTTATTATGCATTTACTTGGGGGATTGGGTGATTGGAATTTAGAATGAGAATAATTGATGATTTTTACTTGTTAAACTAAAAGTGAAAATCATAATGAAACATGTGAGTCCACATGTTTTCTGAATTAAAGAATAAGTACTTGATTCTAGTGAAGGCTTGAGAATCAAGTTCTCATACTTTCACCTATATTTCATAATTCTACTTTTGTCCTCAATTAAACTACTATTATATTATTGTTATCGTTTTTATTCTTATTCTTACAATTGTTGTTAATAATAATGATGACGATGATGATAATTTTAACCATAATAATAATCATTATTACTTTTATTGTTAAAACTATTATTATTATTATTATCAACATTTATTTTGAATAATAATAGTAATCAAAATTATTATAATAAATAATGATAATAATCAATGAAGGTCGTTTTATTGACTTCAAACAATCTATCTAATTTCAAAGCAAAGTAAACATCGATGATATTATAGTTCATTCCAATCTTGATTCCTACGGATAAAGTAAATGATTTATTCTAATGCATATTCCCTATTTGGATTCCTAGAGAAGACAAAATCATCCATGGGTTTGGAGCCCAATGGGGCCCTATCCCAAATAGGGTGAATTTTGAATAATTTTTTGGAATGAGATGGGGAATGAAAGAAAAACAATCTCGAAATTCTAAATAAGGTGGGGTTTGGTTTTGTACTTCTCACCCATCCTCACCTCAATCCCCATTATATATGAATTTTTTTTTTAATTTTTGTTCAATTATTTTTGCTTTATCAATTTTCATGTTGGTTAATAATTTTCTTTTCATTTAATATAAATATGTTATAATTAAAAGAAAACCCTACGTTATAATTTTGATTCAACCCTAAAGTGTGATGTTTTCTTTTAACTCTCAAGGTGCTGCTCTCTTCAAATATTTTTTAGTGTTGATATTATTTCAAGATATTATTTCAACTTTTTAGTGATTTTTTAAATCATTTATATAGTTTATAATATGATAATAATTTTAGTTAAGTCTATAATTTTTAATTTACTAAAATTATTTATTTGTGCTTACTATAAAATAAATAAATAAAAAATAGATATGAGATGAGAAAATCATTCCCCACATGATAAAGTTTCTTAGGAAGATAGAGGACGAAACAATCAATTTACTCTTTGTTCTTAGCAGTTGTTGGTTTTGAGTTTGAATGCTTGGAGATTATGATAAAGTTTGATAAGCCCTCACAAGAATCTCTAAAAATAAACTTCCACGATTATAAGGGAGTAATGTATTGACTAACTCAATCAAAATTTGGTGTATTTAGTAATTTGAGTTATTAATAAATCTGTAATTAAAATAAAAAATGTTGATGGGGTTTGATGAGATACATGAAGAGGATCGAATAGCACACTCAAAAACATATTTTAATAAATTCGGCCCAATAAATTAAAAAAAAAAAAACAAATTTTGTTCTTCGTAGCAAAATAAATAATTGTAGGAGTTGGAATTATAAATTCCATATCCATCAAGCATCATGCTTACGTGTAGTCACGTGATAAATGTCATAAACTTGTCATCCAGTGAAAGGACATCTGACATATGTCGAAATCGACAACTGAACTACGGTACCAGGTTCCAGGATGTGGCAAATTATTGCCTTATTGGCACCAAAATGATAGAAGTTTGGTGACTTTACTTGATGAATTTTATAAAAAAACAATGATCTTCTTTTCTTCTCTTCATGAAAAATATAAATTTTAGGACTTTTTAAACAATAAATATAACTTTTTTTCATTGTAAATATAAAAAGATTACAAAATATGTTCTTGTATATATGATGTTGTAAATACAGTTAATGGTATTATACTTAATATCAATTTACAAATTTATGTTATTTTAAAAAATATTTATTTTATTTATAATTTTAAAACACTAATTTATCATTTTTATATTAATTTACGCATTTTAACTTTTATTTACTAATTTTATATGTAATTTATAAATTTTATGTTTATCACGACATTGATGCCTTAATTTTAGTAACGGCGTCAAATAATTTTCCTATAATTAAACAAATTGGCACTAAGGCATTAGCTATTAGTTGAGGTCGTAAGTTCAAATCTTTAGTAAGACATAAACCATATCTTCTTTCCACAAAGGAGGCTTAACACGTATTCTCTTCAATAAATATGGGTAAGGATAAATATCTTCCCAAATATAATTAGGGATAGAATCTCAAATTACTCTTGGTAGATCTCTATATTGTACTATATATTTTAGATCTCTATATTGTACTATATATTTTAACCAATTAAAAAAAATTAGTTGAACAAGTTAATAATATCATTTTGACAAGCAAGAAGGAAAAAAAAATGAAGGTACCATATTTATTATCTATAAAAGATAATTACACCCAATGTGAACACAATGAATTCAAACTTTATAAGTTATGTAGTGTTTATTTTTTCAGCACCAATATTCACACAAAGCTAAGCACAAAGCTTTGCACAAAATGGTTCGTTTTGTGAAAAGTATAAAAGCCATTTACACTTGCAAGCAACATCACCACACACGCACGGATCAAATCCTCTAGGAGTGCAGCAACGTTTCTCCTGTCTCTCTCTCTCTCTCTCTCTCTTGCATTCTCCCTCTTTTATCCCCCACCACACAGCAGTGCAGCAATCATACTAATGCTCATGATGTTACGAATGATACAAAGCTTCCCATTCAAAGGAACAATTGCTGCAGTCCTTGGCGAGTTGGCAATCATAAGCAATTTTGAAGAATCCAATCCAACCAAACTGAGAAGGTCCCTAATGTAAGAACAAAATTCAAGCAACCATAAGCAAAGCGATCAACATTAATCACCATATTAATATATGCTCTGTAAAATAATTTGAAGACCACGATATCCTTAACAAGAACAATAACCATTCAAAATCTATGAGGCCTCAAAAACATATTAATTCATCTTTAACAATTAAGCAGTCTGCATCTTTAATTACAAATTAATCTTTAATCAATTAAGCCGATTGTGTTGGGGGATAGAGAGCGATGCAGCTGCAATCGAGAGAATGAGGGACAACGGAGCTGAGAGAGTGAGGAAGATCGGAGCCGAGAGAGTGAGGGAGATCGGAGCCCAGAGAGCCAGCTAGATGCTTCAAGCGAGAGACAAGAGAGCTGTCACTGTTGCTGCGTTGTGAGGGAGAACGGAGCTGATATCGAGCTTGTGTATACACGGGAGAGTGTTGTTGTGTGGTGGGGGAGAAAAGAGGGAGACGAGAGAAAGAGATGGGAGGAACGCAGGATTTGTTGCGTTCGTGTGTGGCATTTTGCTTGCACGTGTGAATGGCTTTTATACTTTGCACAAAACGAACCGTTTTGTGCAAAGCTGAATAAGGGTTTGAGTGTCTTTTTTGAAACATTAGGGAGTTTTGTGTCCTTTATTCAAACGTTGGGGGTCTCTGTGTCCTTTTTCCTTTTTTTTTTCTTTGAAATCTAAATAGACTTGATTTTAACTAAAGTTTGAATAAGTTTGAATATAAATGTTTGAACGCCATATTTATTCTTCTTTTTTTAATATCTGAATAAAAGTTGTGTCTTAAACATGGTTATTTAACATTTATGCCTGTGCAAGCCAAAAAAATAAGAAATTAAGTTTTATGGTTTAGGAAATAAGTATATTTTTAGTTCTTATTCAGTAGTTACAAAAATTTATTTTTCTATTCTGATGTAAATGTTTGAAAATCAGACACAAATTATAAAAAAAAAATTATAATAAAAAATTAATAAATTTTTAGACTTTAAACAAATAACAAACAAACTGTTAATAATAATCTTCGTTAATTCTCTTAATTTTTTTTTTCAAGGTTTAGCGGACAAGACCCTCTCAAAAGCCCTAATTTAGTTCCAATACTCATCACATTAACATAGGAGCCCATGTGAGCAATGGGCCCCGCAAAGTCTTTTTTTCCCCCCAAAAAAATATATTTTTTTTAAATTTCAACCATATTTTTATTTGCCTCCGTAGGATTTGATTATTTGTGGGGATAGATTTTCGATCTAATACTCAATAAACGCGTCCACTGCATTACAACTATTAAGTATATATATTTAGAATTTTAATAAATTTAAAATTGTAATAGATTTATAAAATATTATCAAGTTCAATATCTATATAGTTCTTTCATAGTGAGAACATCATTAGTTTAAGTAAAATATAAAAAGATCATATATTAATATATTAAAAACTGTATTTTTTGTCTGTTAATATATTAAAATTTATATTTTTTTTATATTTTACTGATATTTTCATTTTAAGAAAATGAAGTATGTACTCGTTTCTGTTATTTTATGATAAAAACAAAAGCAAATCAAACATATCTGATACGCATATTGATACGTTACTTGCGTTGTAAGTTGCAAGCCCCACAACTGCTAAATCTGCCAAACTAGCTAATTGACCATCCTGATATCCTGTGGCTCAAATGGCCTTATCAATTTTGTAATAACCAAAAAAGACACAATCATCAGTCCCCTTCAAATCCAACGTTCAGAAATTTCGAATCATGTGGTTGATGCGCAATTTCTTGGCTGGTGGTGGTCATGAAGAGCTCTCTCTTCGAAATGTGGAAACTAAACCACACATGTGGTTCCTCGCAAATGCCAAATCCCAATCGAGAGGTCAAAATCACGGGATGAGTATTTTGAGGATTTTTTTTCCATTCGAGAAGGATATATGGATAATTTTATATCTAATTTTTTATTCGAAAAATGAACGGAGAAAATTTTTTGCATAGTTTTTTATTCGGAGAAGAGACGGAAATGGAGTGCAATCCCCATCCCCTCCTCATTCCCCTATTTTATTTTTTAAATTACTAGTAAATAACTAATAAAATTTAAATTATATTATAAAATTATAAATATTGGTAAAAATAACAAATATCAAAATATTTATATTATTATTAAATTTTTAGGCTTAATTAACTAATTAAAGTCTTAAATTTTTATTTAGGACATTAAAAATGCCAGATAGATTCTATTAGCCCAAAATTTTTGTTTTAATTTTAATTTTATTTTATTAAAAATATTAATTATCTAAATTTATTTCATTTGTTTTATTGTCGATATAAAAGTAAATTCTTTTTCTTTTTATTGTAGGATTATCAAGATTAACAAAGATAATTATTTTAATAATTTATATTTTGTATGTGACTTTTGTAATAAATCAATGTTAATGTAAGATATATTTTAAATTTTATTTTTATTTAAATTTAAATTTTAATATAATTAACTTAAAATTAAAAAAATATATATTAATTATTTAGGGATCAGAGATTTTCAGAAATTTTCTATTATTATTTAGGAAGAGAATATAAATTTTCGCAAATACTTTTAACAGAGACAAAGAGAAGATATGAAAACACGTAAAATATGGGAGACAGACGCGTGAGGAGAGATTGGTCTCCTCCCCTTCCCACTGCCATCCCTAGTCAAAACAAAAAAAAAAATTGTCATTTTCTAAATACACGCAGGTCGTACGTTTTGTTTGGATTCGGGCAAAGCCCGTAACGTCCTGATATTATATAATTGATTAATTAATTAATTCCTAAGGTGGGACCGTTTCTGTCGCTCTCAAGTCTCAATCATCTGTTGGTTTGGCCCCAGTGCCGCGAATCGATAATGACGCCGCCCTCACTCGGCAACAATATTTTCGGTGAAGTTAAGAGATGTTATTCCAAACGCTTTCTTTTTCATTTACGTCACCGTTTCGTATAGAAGTAGAGATTGGTAATATTTGGTATCTCTTCAATGTATTGAAATAGTCAAATAGAGATCTCGTCGTTTCGTTGATCTCAATTTTTAAATTATGCTCCATAAATGTCTGATGGATGTCGAGAAAAGTGAATAAATTAAATTTAAATTCAATCTCTTTCTCGAGTTCAAATACATTACAACAGTAGTATCATACCACTTCTTTATCTTTTATGACAAATTTTCATATAACTCCTTTCACTCATTTTAATTTAACATTTATCTCACAAGTATTAAATTAATTTCTATTTGCATCCATACAAATATTTCAATTAGCACCTTACACTATTTCATGTTTCCAATGGCCGCATCAAAATAACCCACCTCCAATGGCATAGCCCTTAGTTTCTCTTTGAATTCCGGCTTAAAACCCTCATCATATAGATAAAATCAAAATTCATTTAGTGGGGGCTTTCCCGATGATAATCTCTTTCAATCCAACATCGGTAACAATGAATCTCAAAGCAATTCGATGAACTTTTTCGTCAATACTTCTACGATCAATTCTAGTAATGGCTCGTCTTTGGATTACAGTTCTACATTTGTGGGATCGGGGATTTCAGATTCTAATGCTTATACATATGACGATGATGGTGATGATATTTTTGGATTGAAGAAGGCCAAAAGCGACGACGTTTATGGGTCATTTGTCTCGCCACCAGAGAAGAGTGATTGAATTGATGATTTGCTGGGTGGTTTTGGTGTTGGAGCTTATTCGAATTCGAAGAGTCCGAAGCAAAACGAAGCTGGTTTTGATGATTTGGTACCTGGCTTTGGTGCAAGCTCTTCTCCAAGGGATGAGTCTTTTTTTTGGCTTAATAATTTTTTTTGAATAGTTTAGCTTAATAAATTTACTTCACCTTTTAGACTATAATTTAGTAAAACTTTTTACTCTTCATGTATAATAATAAAAAAATTTAATAATATAATTTCAGTCCATACTACATAAAATTAATTTAGCACCCATTTAAAGATGATAAATTATTATTGGCAATAGCAAATTAAAAGAGAAAAAGCAAGCGGTGGCTACATACATACACACTAATTTTCCCCTACTTGAATACACACACGTTAGCCTATTAATTTTCCCCCACTTGAATAAACTAAACTATGCAATTAGATGTCTATGCTTAATATATAGACAATCAAATTAATAATAAAAATTCATTGCAAAATCAATGGTAATTCCAACCCGTATGAATTTGTAATTCTTAATTGTTCTTCTGTTCTGGTAAAAACTGGTGAATAAAGTAGAAATATATCATTGATCAAAAGAAAGAGGAAACACAAACTAATTCATATTTATGTTTTTCTAGATGCTCAAATTTACATATGATTGTAATTAATAGTAGTAATAATAACACGACACCAAGACTTGCCACATTATTTGCATAAACATTAGAGTAGTTGAGGAACAAATTAATTATCATAACTACTATTTTCTAATAATAATAATTATATCTACTAATTATTGAAATTTCTTTATTAATAAATTTAACTATTATTATTATTATTATTATTATTATTATTATTATTATTATTATTATTATTATTATTATTATTATTATGTTGTATTGTAATTGCCAAAATATGTAGCAACTTACAACATGCTATGAGTCCATAAATATTGCAAAATATATCCAAGAATAAATAAAATTAACCAAATCCAGACCAGGGTAAAACAAGTATAGGATTATATGAAGAACTACATGATGAACCATACAAAACCTAGAAAATCTAATTGGCTTAACTAAAAATATAGCAGTGAATGGCACATGATTACTAACAAAATCACGAGCCTAGAGGTCAAATATAGCAAAAACCAGTTAGGTACACACTTGAGTCAAATTTGCGAGAAACATCAAGAACAACAAACAGCTTCACTTATAAAGAATGATTAGGTATAATTCGAATCGTTAGCTTATTTAAATTATGAGCCAAACTATCAAAGGACTTTTTATTGGACTATCAAAGGATTTTTTTTCCCTTCATATATTGTAATAAAAAGTTTTTATTAATATAATGTCAATCCATACTATATTAAATATTTGACTAAATTATAGCTTAATGTAACTTAATGTGATAAAGTTTAATAAAATACAACTTAATACAACATATAATGACGAACCAAATGCACCCAAAAAATAAGAATACTTGAATTAAATAGCAAGATAAAAATAAGAGTATGAAAAATTATAATACTTTTTGTAATAGAGCTATTCAATTAAGAAAAAAAGTACCATAATATGTATAAAAAATTGAAATAAAAAGAGTGTAAAGTGTTAAATGAAATTTGATAATGAGTATAAAAAATAACCTAATATTTAAAAAAATTATAATTAAAAAGAGTGTAAGGTTTTAAATTAAACGTGTTAATGATTCAATTTGAAAATAGTAAAATGGGGGTACCGTGATACATGGGCAACATTGAGTAAAATATTTATAAATATTATATTACATAAGGTGCTAACTAAAATGTAACTTTGGATGCAGGTAGAAATGTTAAATAAAAGTGAATGAAAGGAGTTATATAGAAATTTGTCACAAAAGACAACAGAAGTAGTATGATACTACTGTTGTAACATAACTGAACCCCACTTTCTTATTGTTATTGTTTTGTCAGATTGAGGACAATTGACACATGCTTATGAACTTTACTTGGTGGACCCCTGAATTATTTGTAAGTAATTAGATTTTCAAATAAATAAATAGGACCCCGCAATGCATGCACCACACCTGTCCGGCATATGGAGAAAAAGCATGCAAATATTTGTGTTTGGTAGCTAGCTAACCAATCAGGAGCTGGCTAAGTTGGATCTGTATGTTACAGAATCTGTAACTTAGCCAGCTCCTAATAAATATTATAATTTACAGCAATGCTATTTTGTCCGTAGTGCTAGTGTCTGATTGCCGTTTTAGTTTTGCCGATTTGGGCGCCACCAAAGATAGGATAAAGAAAGCATTATTTCCTTAAATAATATTTTGCGTAGATTATTTTTTTTTTTAATTTTGTTATACGCATTGTTACTGATATTAACTAAGATATTATAATTATAATATTTATAATTATACTAAATAATTAAAACCACCGTTATATATTAACCCACTAAAATACTTGTTCATATACTTTAAACCTTTTCTAATATTTGAAGGGCGCCTACTCCACTCATATTTTATAAATGAGAGATTGTCTCACTCAATTAATTAGTAATTGAGTGAGCACTGAAACTAACCTATATAATACTTTTATAAAAAATTAAATTTTTACACTCAATATTATAAATACAAGATTTTTTTCGTTAGACCAAATATCCATTGGTACGTAGATTATTCTCAATCGTCTGTTCCGGTCTCGGTCTGGTGAAAAAATCAAATTATGTTTTTGCTTCTTTTTATCTTTTAACTTAAGCAATCGATGGCGAGTTTCATTCGTAATTTGCTTCCTCCACTTGCCGATCGGTTCGTGGCAGGTTCGTGGCATTAAAGCCAAATAATGTTGTTATTATCATCACATCGTCAATTGATTTTTTTTTTTCATACGGCTGTTTTGAGTTTGACGCCCGCAATGATGTCAGTGCCGTGCATGTGCATGAGTTGGCTGATTGGCTCCCCCATCTCTTTGCAATTGCTCCATTAATTTTTGAACATTTTTACAATTTTGTTGGGATACCACACAACACCCATACAAGTATAGTCTCCGTAAATTACATTTAATATAAATTACAGCTAATAAAATTCATCAACCGCCCCATTTGGCTCCACGGCTCTGTTACCCATTTTTACACTGAAATTTTTTATTGTAACTTAAGAAAATTTCATACATATATTCATAGTACAGTTTAAAAATCTATTCAAAAATTTTCTTCCACACTAATAGTAGAGAGATGTTTACCATATCCAAATATTTCAAAGGACAATAAACCCACGTTGGAGATCAAATTCAAGTTTTCAAAATTGACGGCGTGACTTCTACCACTAGGTCTTCGCCCTGGTCGTTCAATGGATGCTCCATTAATTAGACCTCAATTGAACATCAACTTTTTCAACACGGAGTGATAAAGAAAAGAAAAAAAAAATCAAAACCAAATTTTAAAATTAAATTATATAACTCGATTTGATAGAATCACAGGCATGAGAATCATGAGACTCCAATTTTTTTATTTTACTTTTTGTAAAAAAAAAAAAAGTCAAAAAACACGTCTGACTCTATGCTTTAATAGTGAGGGGGATGTTTTGTTTGCGTGGTCATTGCCAAATTGACATTTGATACGACTTATTCATCTACGGTCCACAAGAGTAACCACCACATTTTTTTTTCCCTCGCCAATTACTAGCCATGTTTTTTTTTTTTTTTACACAATAATGCTAACGTTAGAATCTTAATATTTGAATTTAAAAGATCTCAATATTTTTTTTTACTAAGTACTAATTGATATGATATTTCAATAAAAACTGTCGCATTATGTAAAATATTAATAACTAATTAATCTGATGTGGTACTTATAAATAAATTGGCTAATTAACAATTCTTTTTTTTTTTTTAGATTGTCTAATTACCAATTCAATATCACATTAAAATTCAGATAAATATTTTTTGTCACACAATTTTAAAAGCCTGTTGGGGATTACTTTTGGAAGGTTCGAAAGCAATTTTAAAAAATTAAAAGCTTATTTTAGTATTTTGTAGACTTTTTAAAAAATCACTTTCAATAAAATCTCACATCCTATGGTAGAGTTTGAAAAGTAAGGAACGGATAATTTTTTTTTTTTAAAAAAGGAGTAGCATTTTGAAATTTGATTTTAAGATATAGATTCATAATTAAAACAATTCTGTGTGTATTATAAAAATATAAAATTATCCTTATTCAATTAGAAAAATAAAATTATTAAATTTAAAGAGATTATTGTTATTACTAATTATATTGAGATAACAAAATAAAAGATTTATTTTAGTTATCAATTATTATATATATATATATATATAATATGTTTATAAATATGTAAAAAATTTATTCAACATAATATCTATTTTTATTATTTACATTTTTACAACTGTTTAATAATAAAATTTATTAAAAACATATAATGTTTTTAAAATCTATTACAATATTTTTAAAAATATATTTTACTAAATATAGTTAAAAATATTTATCTAAAGGTCCAATATTACTAAACTGACCCCAAAACAATAGAGTAGATCGTAAACACAAAATTACAGTAATAATGAGATGGATGAGTCATAGAAGTTACCAGTCAGTACAAGTTCCCCCCGCGCAATCATGATGCCACGTTTTTTTGTTATATATAAATACGCGCACACACATACATATCTGGTATTAAATAGATGGCATGCATTTTTAGTAACACACGGTAACAAAGCAAAATCATCTGCGTCTGCGAGTGAGAAGAAGAAGGAGGAGAAGGACAAGGAGAAGGAGATTCTCTTTTTATGTATGTATGTATGTATGTTGTATTTTTTTTTTAAATTTTTTTGCATGAGATGCCATGTGAGACGTGACGATACGAACATATTCTGACACATATGTGTATATAATTGTTACCCATTTTTAATGAACTGCTGATGAGTTGTATTTGTATTTTGACAGACGCAGAAGAGTTTCTTGAGCTGAGATTCAATGGCTGCAGGGGAGGAGAAGTTGAGAGAACCATTTTTGAAGAACGAGAAGAGATATTATGAGAATTGCCCAGGGTGTAAAGTTGATCAACTTAAAGAGACGAAAAGCGGTTTGCCTATTACGGAACTGTTTTCTATATGGATTATTGTGCTTTGCACTGGTAAATTTTGGCTTTTTGCTTTAAAGGGCTGTTTTCTTTTTTCCTTTTTTTCCCCGGTTTATCTTGCAAATTTATCAAGTTTTAATGATTTTTTTGGTCAAACAGGGGATCGGTGATTTTTATTTTCTGCATTACATGTTTCTTGGAGTGTAGTGCTTTTGGCATTATTATTGTGGTTGGTTTAGAGGTTGTGAGTGAATTGGGCTCATTGAAGGAGATTAATTGAGTAATAAAGCGAATTAAAACGATTTCCTTCGAGTTTGAGTTCGCATTTCTACCTCAATTTGATAGTTTCTACCCATTAGGTTCTTATAAAACTTAACGGAGGTAGTTGGTATTACTCCTCTGGGTTTGGCATAACAAAAGCTAAGCAGAAAGGTGGTGGTTCCTAGTCACCGTGATGACAATTTTTTAGCTTGCTAAGTTAATTGAGTGATTGTTGTGTACACTGCATAAAGTGTTGGAAACAAGTTCTGTTGTTGATTTAATGTAGTGTCTCTTTTTGTTTATGGTTGTTACTTCATCATTGCAAGAGCTCAATGCCCTGTTGCAGCACTTGGTTGGTTTGCTGCATCACTTGTTTGAGTAGCTGTTAAACTTTTCTTACATTGTGCGATTAATCTTGTATATAGTATCCCTTATGGCCTTCTTCTATTCAATTTTTCAGCGCTGCCGATATCATCACTCTTCCCGTTCCTGTACTTTATGGTGAGTTAAACTGCTTTGTTGTTCTATATACTGAGCAGAAGAGATAATCTGTTTCATATTTTTCTATAATTAGTTTAATAATGTCATTGTTCTACATTTGATCTCTTTTCCTGGACAGGCTTTTCCGCATTTAGTAGGATCAACTTTAGTCTTATTGTATTCTCAATGATTTTGCTTCTAGTTTCATGCAAGGGTTCATATAATCTGCTGCAATGCTTTATAGAGATCCCTACATTAGATGTGAAATTATTAGCTTGAGAAGCTAGAAATATAAGAACACAAAGCTTAATCTGTCATATTTGATCATTGATTGCACTTTTAAAGTAGTCTTTTTGTTTATTACCTATTTTCAGATTAGGGATTTTCAAATTGCGAAAAGAGAGGAAGATATTGGCTCCTATGCTGGCTATGTGGGTGAGCTTGTTTTCTGTTCTTTCTCTTTCATGACACGAAATCTAATACACTACTGTGCTTATAGCGTCATTCATTATCATTTTTCAGTTCTTCAAGAATTTATCCTAACAAACCTTTTGATACCTTGTAGGGTCTTCATTTATGTTTGGCAGAGCTTTGACATCTGTTTTCTGGGGATTAGTGGCTGACCGCTATGGTAGAAAACCTGTTATAATAATGGGGACTGCTTCAGTGTAAGTGACTGCTATTTTCATATCAAACTGAAAAATGATACTTCGGCAATTAGTTCTGGATTACTTTATTTTCAGACACTGCAGATCTATTCTTTCTCACAACGTTCTGACTTAAAATGGTCTCAGGGTTATTTTCAACACTCTCTTTGGGCTCAGTGTGAATTTTTGGATGGCTGTACTAACAAGGTTTCTTCTTGGGAGTTTGAATGGCTTACTTGGACCAATAAAGGTATTCACAATTCGTACTGTATGTCATTTCTTCATTGGTTTTCTGATTTCCTGTGAATATCTATGCTTAACTTCTTTCATGACCAGGCATATGCATGTGAAATATTCCGTGAGGAGCACCAAGCTTTAGGACTGTCAACGGTGAGCTTACAGGTCTATGTATGATTTAAGATCTTAAAGAAAATTATTTCAGCGTCAGAATTGAGAACTATGTGTGATTGATTCAGGTTAGCACAGCATGGGGAATAGGATTGATTATTGGTCCAGCACTAGGTGGTTTTCTGGCTCAGGTACTCCAATGCTTTGATCTTGTGTGCTGGCAAATACATGTGGCTGCATCCTTTTCATTTTCCTCCTTTTGCAGTAAAGTTCTAATGTTTCTCTTAATTTTTGAATCAGCCTGCAGAGAAATTTCCAAATTTATTTTCAAGCGAATCTCTGTTTGGAAAGTAAGTGAATTTTTACTGCTTAGTTATTCTTTTGAACTTTTTTCTGGAGGGTTCTTTAGGGATGATGGTCTTCTGGAAAATGTTGTGCAGATTTCCTTATTTCTTGCCTTGTCTCTGCATATCACTTTTTGCTTTTGGGGTAACCATTGCTGCTTTCTGGCTTCCGGTATGTTAATTTTTGTTATTTATTTCTAGAGAAATATCTATCAAATATTTGTCAGGCTATAGAATTGTCGATTTGACCATTTAGTTTTCTTAAGTGGGATGTACTATTAAGTTACTCTTTCATAAATATCAAGATTGTCTGAATGTGTAATAACTAGTGTGAGTTTGAAGTTGATCTCATAAGTTATTCTCCGTCAGCTTCTTCTTTGACAGCTAGATGTGACTTTTCTCTGCCTTAATGTTTTGTGAGTCTCTCAGGAGGTAAAGCGTGTATATGCTGGACTGAAAGGAGTGCAGTAGGAGTTATATGCACAATGACCTTTTTTAAATAGGAATTTGCTTTTCTGATACCTTACCTTTGCCTGATCTATCTTCACACCTCTCACTATTCCTCAAGAGTCATAGATCTTTGATATTACAACAATCATGAACAAAATTGTAATATATTTGGGAGTGTTTAGCCTCTAATTCTCAATTTCTCTAACGTATTACAATAATTGCCCAAAAAAGTTGTTTTCTCTTCATTTATGCTCAAGTTCCTGATTTTTGATTTGCATAAAAGATCCATGGGTATCTTGGGGTTAGAAAGGTTATAGAGAACCATTAAATTTTAAAACATCTTTGTTCATTGTTTGTTGAGTTTTTGGAGACATATTAATGTATGTATTACACATGCTTGTCTCATATTTACTAATCTGAAACCATAACATGCTATCAGTTTGTCCTAAAATATGTTTGGTTATTGCAGGAGACATTGCACAGGCACAATGATGATGATGATTCATGCGATGTCTCATATGATGCTTTGGAATCTGCATCTGCAGAAGTTAAAGAAGAAGAAGGAAGAGAGGCAACACCTAAGAAAAGCCTCTTAAAGAATTGGCCCTTAATGTCTTCTATAATTGTCTATTGTGTTTTCTCACTTCATGATATGGCTTATTCAGAGGTATAATTCTACTTCATTTAAGATATTTTTGGCGTATTCATTGAATTAGTTCTTAGTTATCAAGATGTTGTCTTTTTCTTCATTTTTCCCCATGAATATCAGTGTTAAAATTGAAATGCCTTTTGTTCTGCCCTTAATAATGATCTGTATGTCTGCATCCATTTTTAGATAATAACATATATATGGCTATAAGTATTTGTCCTACTTGTGATGTGTTGGATATTGTCACTGTTTACATAATCTTTCAAAATTTGATTTCTTATGACCATTCATGCTACTATTTCATATCCAAAGCTTCTAGCTATGAAGGGGTATTAATACTAGTGTAGTTGCGCTGGGCTTCATATGCAAAGAAACTATATTTCTATTTCTATTGGTTATCTTTCTTCTATCTGTGTACATTTTATTTTTACTGATTATCAGACCGGCTAAATGTTGTGACTTTTTTTCTTCTACAGATATTTTCATTGTGGGCCAACAGCCCTAAGAAGCTTGGAGGTCTGAATTACTCAACTCAAATGGTTGGTGAAGTTCTTGCTATAACAGGTACAAAAGTGGACACTCATATTCTGCCTTTTAAAATTGATTATTGTATTTTTCTTTAATTTTTTTTTACTATTCAAATCGAACGAACTCTCTTAGGTTTGCAGACCACTTATGAGGAGGCATTTTCTGTGCTACCAATGTTTTGTTAATGGATAACGGATGCATTTATTGTGATAGATCACTGATAAGATGGATACCTGATAAGATGGACATTAATAAAAAATGAAGAAAGACATTACAGGAGTAGTTAACATGCTAGTTCTTTTGTTCTGTCTTGCTCGAAAAAGACAATTAACTCCTTGACCACCAATCTCTGCAATTATCAAATCTAAATTGTCACTGAAAAGATGAATTCTATCATCAAGAATCAGTCACATGATGAGTCAAACAAAAAAAAAAAAAAAAGGAAATCAGTCACTTGTACTGACGTGAACTACTAGCCTTTTGATCTTAGCTGTGAAAGTGAAACCCTTCAATCCATGTGTTTTGAACCCTTAAAACTGCCACTGTCTCTGTCTTCAATAGCTTTCCTTTTAGTTCTGTGAAAGAAATATTGTCAGCCCTTTTTCCTTCAGCATTTCTTCGTTTACCATCTCTTTCTTGACATTCTACGAGAACAATCTTTGTGAAAAGGCAGAATCTCTTTTCATGGAAGGTGTCGCATAGAGAAGACAAGGACCTTGTTAGAGTCTACATACTATTATATTCTTTTCTTTTTGAATTTTAGGGCTTAAATACTATTATTGGGCCCTTACTTATGGCCTTAAGCTTTTATGTAAAGTGGCTCTTGACATGGAATCAAAACTAGCTTGATTAAGTGGCCTTGTATTTTAATCCTTCTGCTACGTTGATTAAGTTATATAATAGGTTGTATTTGTATTATTGTATCTTCAAGTGCTCTTTTCTAAGTTTTAAAATTTATGGATTGCTCTACAAATATGCTTGACAATGGTCCTCTTATTGAAATAACAGGTTTCAGCCTCCTTGTTTTCCAACTTTCTCTATACCCATTTTTGGAGAGGATTCTTGGGCCAATAATGGTAGCACGCATTGCAGGGGTAAATTTTGAGCGCAGTGTAGCATTTATTTAGTTTTTTTATTTGAAAGAGCATTTAGTTAGTTTAACATATATGTTTGAAAACTTTTTTCTTTATGCTATTGGTTACGCAATTTCTTCTTTACAGGTATTGACCATTCCTCTTTTGACAAGTTACCCTTATATAGCAATGTTATCGGGGTTCGGCCTTGCCTTCTTGTTAAATTGTGCTTCTGTGGTGAAGAATCTTTTATCCGTAAGTTGATATACTTCTTAGACTATGATTATGCTGTGAACTATTTTCTAGTAATTGACTACTGATATCAAGCAGTTCTAATTGGTGAAAATTAATGGGGTTAATTGTCAGATGTTTACAAACTACTTGTTTCCTCGTCAAATAATTCCTGCACTCTTAAATGGAATATAACTAGGTTATACATCTTGACATCTGTATCTGTAATTTGTACTTCAGTTGATTAGTCAATAAGAGGTGTGATTCTTCTGGAATGACTAAATTATACTTTCGGTATGCTTTCTGAGCATAGGTCTGTAGCAATTAGATAACTATAGATTGTAGAAAGTGGATGTATTCCCCTTAGATACGTTGATTATCTGGTTGTTTCGTTGCAGTAAGAATGAGTATAAGTTATGAAAATGGTCCCCTTAGATACGTTGATTAGCTGGTTGTTTCATTGCAGTAAGAATGAGTATAAGTTATGAAAATGGGAACATTTTCCAGAGCAATTCCCACTCATCGCACAATGAGCATAAATTATAAAAAGTAAAATTATATTGGACAATATGTATCCATGCATGAGGAAGCATATTTCACGTTTGTGAGAGGTCCGCTAATTCTCGACTTATTGATCTCACTAGAAGTCTGGAACAGTGTCTTTTCATCTTTCTGGACTCAGAAATTGGAGTGATTTAGTCTGTCAATAATGCTCTGAATTAATTCAGATTCCATATTTCTAAAATCATTGCCTTCATATCTTGTTTATAAGTGTTTGTAGTAACTTTTTGATTTTTTATAACTAGGTATCTATCATAACTGGATTATTCATTCTGCAAAACAGAGCAGTGGTAAGAGTTTTAACCTATACTTTAAGTTGTCATTTCTGGTTTGTCAAGTTATGGTTCGTCTAAAGAGGAGCTGATCTGAAAACGTATGGCTCAACAGGACCAGGATCAAAGAGGAGCTGCTAATGGAATTGCTATGACTGGAATGTCACTTTTCAAAGCTGCTGGTCCAGCTGGAGGAGGTGCTCTGTAAGTGTCCTATTGATTTCTCCCAATTGTTTTAGGTGATAATGAATCTGCTAGAAATGATTAAACTGTATGTGGACAATGTAAATTAACTCGTAAGTGCATTCCTAGCATGAACTGATTAAAGACACTATCAATATGTCCTGTAATGATTAAAGACTCTACCTAGTTGGAAGGGAGCTTAACTCCAGATATGAGATGAATCTCAATTTTATATATGTTAGCTATATCCAATTTTATAGTTAAGGCTCAGTTATACTATTGTCCTAGGTTTGCTAAACAGTTGCATTATGTGAGTCTTATAGATTCTTTAAGCCTGAGAAACTATTCAAGGTCGAATGAGTAGTTAGATAGCATTTTCCCTCTTTTTCTATCATAAAACAGACCATGAGATGCCTGTTTGTAAGCAAACAATTGTTTTGGTCATTTCGCTTACCCTTAAATCAAGATATATTATTTTCTTAAAAAGAATGTAACACATGATTTGATTGGTCATGGTTATATAATGTGGCTTTTTGCAGATTTTCATGGGCACAAAAGCGTCTGGATGCTTCCTTCCTCCCAGGTATGATGCCAAAGAAAACTCTCATTATTAGTCTCATGTTGGCTAAACTATAAAAGTGAACTTGAATATATCCTGAAATAGAGCACTGATTGTGTGGTTTCCGAGATGACATAGATGTAGGACGCAGATTTAGACTTGCGTGCCAAGTTTGTTACAATGTTGCATTAGGATATTATGAAGATCGAATTTCTTAGTTGCGTAAATTTTGAGTGCAGGTTCCCAGATGGTTTTCTTCGTTTTAAATGTGGTCGAGGCAATTGGAGTATTGATGACATTCAAGCCGTTTTTAGCTCAGCGCCACGACTAGGGGAAGATCTTTTAATTTTCAGCCATTTTAAGTTTTGGGAATGCTTCAACCAAATTGATTCTTTTGGGTTCCACATCAGTTTTTGGGGCGGCTATAAACTTGTGATGATGATGATGGTGCTCATACCAGTTGATTTTATTGCTAATTTTCTTTGTGCTGAATAGCTATTACAGGCTATTCTTATTGCCATTTTTACAATGTTACTAATATTTGTTGGTATAGAGTGCCCATTCATTATTGTTTAGAGCCTCTTCATTGTAGATATGAACTCCTCACTCCTGTACGCTCAAATATCAATATTATAAATTATTAGGGCTTATTAATTGAGTAAATGTTCGTTTATTCCTTATATTTTGATTTAAGTGTTTACTACTTATTTCCTATATTTCAAAAAATAAATCAAACACTCTTACTATTAATTATGTTATATTTTTATCCTTATTTGTTTATTTTCTTTTACAATAATATTCTTATAACGATATTCTTGACATTAATTAATTTATTTACAAAAATATTAATGACCAAATTAACCAATAAACACAAGTACAAAAGATCTAATATATTTTGTATTTGTCAAACAATCTTACTAATAATTATTTATAAATAAATTAATATCAACCAACTTAAAGAATGTTTAATATGTTTACAATAATTTTCTAATAATTATTTTGCCAAATTAATCTTAAAAGTAAAGTAACAATATAAAAGTTTTCAAATCTCCTTGGGCTTTGAATGGTTTACTTGGACCAATAAAAGTGTTGATTGGGGGTATTTGTTGATAATTCCAATTTAGTTCCTGCAAATATTTGTGCTCAAACTTCTCTTACACCACGAGGCATATGCATGTGAAATATTGCGCGATCAGCACCAAACTTATTACGAAACCAAAAATGTTACTTGTTTTCTGTACTTGCTTTCGCATGCATCACCCCCACAAAACTGCTTGACGATTGTCCTCATTTTGAACTTACTATAGGTTTCATTCTCCTTGTTTTTCAACTTACTCTGTACCCTTACGTCGAGAGGATTATTGGGCCAATAATCATAACACGAATTGCAGGGGGTAATATTTTGAACACCTCGTGCGGCATTTGGACCATTTGATAGTTTGTTTCAAACATATCTGTTTATAAAATACTTTTCTTCATGGTTTTGGTCCCATAACTTTCTATGTATGTACAGGTTTTATCGATACTGCTTTTGACAAGTTACACTTACATAGCAATGCTATCTGGGTTCAGCCTTGCCTTTTTGATAAACTGTGCTTCTGTGATGAAGAATGTTTTATCTGTAAGTGGATATCCTAATCATTGATCCATATACTACTTAAATTCCTTAGGAATTGCTTTCTTTGGCAAGCAGAGCACAAGAGACCAGAAACTTGTATTGAAATAAAACTTGAATTGAATTCTGTTTACAGACCATCGTCTATTTATACATAAGAAAACAAAAGTGACAGCTAGCTAAAAATAACAAATTCAGATAAAACAAAATAATCCAGCAATCATTAGCCAATGATATGATGCTTCCAGAATCTTCATCCATTTATTCCATGTGCTGGTATTTCTCTGTGTAGCAGTTTTGCCACCTCATTGAAGTTGCATCAGCTGGTAAATAGGTGTAGCTTAGGTGGCATGCCAATGTGTCACTGAGCTCAGCTGATGATTTGTCATGGTCATGGCTGCTATCTTCAACAATACTAAGGTTATATTATCCATCAGCAAGTATGTATAAAATAATTTTGTCTTTTTTATTAGAATTGTTGTAATTCTTTTTTACTTTTCCTGAATTGTAACATCTGGTGTCTATAATGAGTGGATTGTTCCTTCTGCAAAACAGAGCAGTGGTAAATATATTTTCTTTTGTTTGTTTAGTACATTTCCATGCTTTCAGCTTTTTCAAATTTTGTATGTGCCAAAGTTTAAATTAATTGGTTGGTTTATTGTATAATAAGAGGTATGATAATTTACTAATGAAATTTCTCACTAGTTTGTGAATTACTTGGTGCTAATTAGCTTAGTTAGCTGCTTAAACTAAAGTGCAGGTAACCAGATGATTTTTTCATTCTGAATTCCGTGGAGGCACTAGGAGTAATATGACATTCAACCGTTTCTAACTCAACGTGCCCCGTGAAATATTCAAATATATATCAAGCAAATTAAAGCTTTCAAAATCTTTCAACAATTTGATTGTTTGAAGTGGTTGCCACTCGCCATATTTTGTGTTACTTTTCTAAAGGCTTAAATATGAAAATGGTTGTTGGTGCTCACGCCAATTGATTGCTGGTAACATTAATTGTGCAGTACTTGTCAGAACTACCCCAATTTATCTTCACAATGATGCTACCTAGAAAGAAAATTTCATGTTAAGTAAAATATTGAAGCCATAAAGAGTCTTATTCCAGAGCCTTATTAAGTACTAAGTTTTCTGCCATGCTTTCAAAGTTTACAAATTCGAAGCTTGGGGATTCTGTAACAATGGAGGATAAAAATTATATAAGAATATTATTTTGTACAATTTTCATACAACCAGACAGAAGCGAGCATAATTTTTTGATCATAACTCAGATCAAAAGACCTTCAATGATGTATAATATGCACATAAAGCTAGCTCAGAACCAGACATTAGAACTTATGATGAAAGGGAAACATAGATGTTGAGATTGAAAACATAGAGAAATTTTTTTAAAAAGTCTGAAATTTTATTAATAGAAGTTTGAATAACAAAATTAGGGTATTGGACGCTTTTTACACAATTTCTAAATATTATGTATTTATCAAAATAGGCAAACTTAAAATATTATTACATAATAACGTTTTCCTAACTGAAATAAGAAAAATAAAATAAATCATACTTAAAATCTTATATTTAGAGAAAAAAATATAAAAATATTGAAAATAATAAAAAAAAAAGAAAATATCTTAAACTTTGTAAAATAACTATGAAATAAACAGAATTTCTTGCCGAATAGATACCCGCTCAAGTTATGATCTAGGAGTGATATCCTGCTCATCCTATGCAACCATCAGCTGCATCAACTTCATTCCAAAATTAACAAATAAACCAACTGACGCATTGCAAATAATAAGATGAAACGATAAAATAAACCTAGAGATCAAACAACACAAGGTAATATATTAAAAAGCCTATGGGATCAAAACACATCGTACTATGTCGAGAGAGATGACGACTCCTCCAACAGCAGAAAATAAATTCTTTCATTCATTAATTTAAAGTAAATTTGGTGCTCCATCTTCTTCTCCGTCACCTATTACCACCTCTGTCATTGCCCTGCATCCAGCTACCTTCATTGATACGAGCCGCACTAGACTTTCTGCTGTAGTGGACGGATGTTACAATTCCTTGCAATGGAAAACCACCAATTCTGTTAGATTCCCAAAAAATATAGATGATCATGGGAACAGACTTAAATGCTTGTAAAATAGTCTTAGAATGTCAAGATATTTAAAATGGAGTCCAGTTTGGAGTTGCTTCAATGATTAAGTCTGGACAGGATTAACCATTTTATCAGTGCCTACTTCCCACTTGTTTCTAGCAGTATCCGGCTTGATTTAAGAATTTCTCTTTGTATGAACTATAACCCAATAGGAGATATTACCAAAAAAAAAAAAAAACTTATTTCAAATGACGCACAGGAGAAGAGTTACCTGAATCTTCATCAGTATCCAGACATTCTACAATCACAGAGTAAAGAGTTCTAACAGGAAAAACAGAGAAAACAACGTTCTTCTATACTTCTCATAAAACTAGACCAAATTAGTCCCTTTCTTGGTATCCAACGTTTTCAAACAATATTTCCACAATATAGTTTTTCATGGCGAAGAGTTTTGCTTTGATGGTTTAAGGATTTGTACTAGGCATAATGCTCTGATTAGATTTTGTTTATTTTTAATTTTTTATCCGATGAATGATTTTCAGCTGTTCTTAATTATGTGTTCATAGGGAAGAGCATTTGGAAAGATCATCAAAAAAAAAAAAAAAAATTTCCAAAGAAAGATAGGTGTGAAGCAAACCAAACTAAATGAACAAACTAAAATAACAGAACAGCAATGATGTTTTCAAGGAATTATAAAATATGCAGGCTTTTAATGAAATTTTATCATACAAAGTATGCAAGGAATTATAAAATTTTAGAAAACAAGGGGAACTCTCAAAAAAAGAAAAAAAGAAAAAAAATACTCAAATTAAACTAGACTAGAAGACATTCAATGATGCAAAATCTGTCCACAAAAGTCTGAACGAATCATTAAAATTGCATTCCAAATTTAACCGTAAGCCGATTGACCCATTCTAAATAATTCAGATGAAATTGCGAAACAAGCCATGAGATCAAATAAATGA
>NW_006262201.1:19647757-19648435 GCF_000493195.1 Citrus x clementina | reverse complement strand
CTAAAAATTCACAACTCCCAAGTCATAAGAAGCCTATGAAATTAGTAATGGGTAGAGATCACCGACTGCACCGCCAACAGCTGAAAATAAAATTCTTATTCATCAATTTAAACTTTTACTTTACAACAAATATCTTATCTATATTTTATTAAAAAAACAAATTTTGTAAAATGTTTCCATGGGAGATAGAGAGTACTATGTATATCCGTACCTTTTCAGCATGTAATTGTTGTATGGTTGTGTTTAGATCATTATTGGTCCAAAGCAATCGATCCTCTGTCTCTCCATACCAGACATTTACTCTCGGAGGCGTGATTGATTCTCCTGTAGTAAAAATCTTCATCTTGGGACAACCAATCACATGCAAATCTTGTAAAGATGGGAATTTGAAGGTGTAATTGGCAGAGCAAAAACTTGTGAGGCTATCTAAATCAAACAGTTCCAACGTCTTCAATTTGCGGAAAACAATCTCTTCTTTTTCAACTCCATCTTTGTCATTTGTTACCACCTCTGTCATTGCTCTGCATCCATATATTTCTATTGCTACGAGTCGCACCAGAGTTTTTGCTGTCGAGGATGTTACCAAGTGTATCAATTCCTTGCAACCGAAAGCTACAAGTTTTGTTAGGTTCCGAAAAGATACCGATGATGATGGCAATAGAATTAACAGACTTTGAC
>NW_006262201.1:19635789-19637757 GCF_000493195.1 Citrus x clementina | reverse complement strand
GTAGTTAAAGAATTTCCAGATGTTTTTCCAAATGAACTTCCTGGAATGCCACCTAACAGAGAAGTTGAGTTTTCTATTGACTTAGTCCCTGGAACATCTCCAATATCTATGGCACCGTACCGAATGGCTCCAGCAGAATTGAAGGAACTGAAGGTTCAATTGCAAGAGTTGGTAGAGAAAGGGTTTATTAGACCTAGTGTGTCCCCGTGGGGAGCTCCAGTCTTATTTGTTAAGAAAAAGGATGGGACTTTTAGACTCTGCATCGACTATAGGCAGTTGAATAAAGTTACGGTACGCAATAAGTATCCACTTCCGCGTATTGATGACTTGTTTGATCAACTCCAAGGGGCAAAAGTATTTTCTAAGATTGATTTGCGCTCGGGTTACCATCAGCTTAGAATTAAAGATGTTGACGTTCCTACAACAGCATTCAGAACCCGTTATGGGCACTATGACTTCTTAGTGATGCCATTTGGATTGACAAATGCCCCAGCTGCTTTTATGGACCTGATGAATAGGGTATTTAGCCTATACCTAGATCGGTTTGTGATTGTATTCATTGATGATATTTTGGTGTATTCCCGAAACGAGAAGGAGCATGCAGAGCATTTGTGGACTGTTTTACAGACTTTGAGACAGAAGCAGTTGTATGCCAAGTTCAGCAAATGTGAGTTTTGGTTGGACAGAGTCGTATTTTTGGGCCATGTGATATCAGCTGAAGGTATTTATGTTGATCCTCAAAAGATTGAAGCAGTTGTGAAATGGGAACGGCCTACAAATGTCACAGAGGTTCGGAGTTTTCTTGGGTTAGCTGGTTATTATCGTAGATTTGTGGAAGGATTCTCCAAGATTGCTATTCCTATGACACGATTAACCAGAAAGAATGCTAAGTTCCAGTGGGATGATGACTGTGAAAAAAAGTTTTCAAGAACTTAAGACATGTTTGACCTCAGCACCAGTTCTTACACTTCCATCTGGTAATGAAGGATTTATGGTTTACAGTGATGCCTCTAGGCAGGGATTGGGTTGTGTATTGATGCAGCATGGGAAAGTGGTGGCTTATGCCTCTAGACAACTTAAGAAGCATGAACAAAACTATCCAACACATGATTTAGAACTAGCAGCAGTGGTGTTTGCACTCAAGATATGGCGGCATTACTTATATGGAGCAACATGTCAGATTTTTACCGATCATAAGAGCTTGAAGTATTTGTTTACTCAGAAGGAGTTGAATTTGAGACAGAGGAGATGGATCGAACTGATTAAGGACTACGATTGCACTATCGATTATCATCCAGGCAAAGCAAATGTGGTGGCTGATGCACTAAGTAGAAAGTCTTCCAGCTCTATCGCTCACTTGCGAGTGAAATATGTACCTCTGTTGATCGAGTTGAGATCTTTGGAAGTCGAGTTGAATACTGACAATCGTGGAGCTTTGATAGCTAACTTCCGCGTTAGGCCGACTTTGATTGACAAGTTCACCATATGCAAGCTCAGGGACCCACAGTTAATGAAGTTAAAAGAGGATGTGCAGAAAAGTTTACAAACCGATTTTATGGGGGGGGAGGAGGGAGTTGTATTCATGGGGTAATAGACTCTGGGTACCTGATATTAAAGATTTGAAAAAGAAGATAATGGAAAAAGCTCACGGTTCGGCCAAGGCAAGGCATCCTGGAAGTACAAAAATGTACCGTACCTTGAGAAATCATTATGGGGGGCAGGGCATGAAAAGAGAGATACCAAAATTTGTTTCTCGATGTTGGGTCGGTCAACGAATAAAAGCTGACCACCAAAGGCTTGCAGGGGGCTCTCAGCCGCTTCCAATTCCAAAGGGAAGGTGGGAGCCCATCACTATGGATTTTGGGGCGGGACTTCCCCATACTCAAAAAGGACATGATGTTGTTTGGTGGGTGGAAAATCGTCTTACAAAATCTGCTCATTTCTTACATTTCAGGACCACTTATTCAA
>NW_006262201.1:19612995-19635623 GCF_000493195.1 Citrus x clementina | reverse complement strand
CAATTGCTTCTGACCATAAATTTAGGGTTTCTGTTGCGGCTACTATTCCCTCCAGCTCTAATTAATAAAGAAAACAATTTATACAACTCATTCAACGTGGGGCCTTATTAAATTTCTTCTGTAATTCATCCTGGGATCCATGGGGAGGCTAGTAGCCGTGACAAGTGGGTCATTGAATAATCTTCGATCGGTATTCATCACCTCGAAGAATCAGAATAATACTTTGTTTATAAAAATAGAGGGGTTTAGTTATATATGTAGCATATTTGTAAAGAGTTTATATTTTCTAGATTTTGATTCCCATCTTCAATAGAATGTTGTTCCTAGTAAACACTACTATTTTTTGTTTTGGATCTTCCAAATCATTCCGGTGGGAGATTCAGATTCTTTTTTTTTTTTATCCTTCGATAAAAAAAATTCACTCTTCTCATTAAAATTGGAGGTAGAACCAATAAAGATTTCTTTTTCTATTCATTTCTAGATTTGAGTACCTCATTTAAGAATTATTTTTGCTCCGGTCAGTAGGAATAAATTGTAATACCTGTGAATGTAAAATGGCATGAGGCGGTGAAAGAGTTTATAAGCAAAGGAATATGTTGGAAACAGAGGAAAAACACATGCACGTGCAAAACAGAGAGAGAGAAGCTGCCAACTTACCCGATCTTGACCCGCCGGATCCGACCCGACCCGCGACTTTAACCCGGACGGATTTCACGTTTCCGACCACCGTTTTGGCCGAGCTTGGTACCGATCTGAAGCTTAGAAGCCGACCGTCGTTCCCCTGCCATCCTCACTGCCGAAAACGAACCGGAACGCCGGCGATCGAAGCTTGAAACCCGCGACTGCTTCACTTTACTCCGCCGAGATTTTCGCCGGTTTTGAGTGACACCACCGGTTGGATTTTGTTCCTCATGACTCCCTCTTCCATTTCCGACCATTCATAGGCACCGAGAGTCGTCGTTTTGCTGCCGGTCGATTGTTGGAACTCACGGCTGTCGAGCTAGATTCCGGCGTCGTTGCCGCGCGTTGGAGCTCACCGCCGGTACCATTGAACTCAGCGTGATTGGCACTTTAAGATTTGAGCTTCCTGGCCAGCGTTGACCAAATTCCGGTGACCGTTGACCGGCAAGGGCATTTTGGTAATTTCACACTATGAGGGCAATTTTGTCATTTCTGAGCCTGTGGATATTTTAGTAATGCATAGAATTGTGAATTGGGTGTAATTACGATTTCGAGGATAATTCGGTGATTTATGATTTCGGAGCATGTTAATGATTTACGGACTCAAGGGCATTTTAGTAATTTTATCGTCACGGGAGTTGTTAATTATGGATAAATGTTCGTTTCGAGTTATTGCATATATTTAGTCGGAATTCCGATTTACGGAGAATAATTATGTCGTTTCCTTGATTTAGGAGGATCCGCGAGCGAGAACCGGTCCGCGGACGTAGACGATAACCGACTGTGAACACCGTCACTGTGAGTGGAATATACGAAACTTATTTTTAGAGTTAATTATGATAGTAAAGCATGGTTGCGGAATAAGTATTTTTAAATGTGCTGATTTAATGATTTCTCGAAATGGATTTTATTCACTTGTTGATATTATATGAAAATGTTTGGTTAATAATTTTGCGTATCGATTTTGAATAAAGTGTGATATTATTTGAAAGTTAAGAAAAGTGGATTCAAATGTGGTATGATTTAAAATGTGGTAAAGAGGTATAAGAAAAGTGGATTCAAATGTGGTATGATTTAAAATGTGGTAAAGAGGTATGTGAATATGAGTACAGTGATATAGATGAGGGGTAATAAGGGAGGCCCGCCAAACTGAGGGGTAATAAGGGAGGTGCGCGCTCTGATTGTAAGGAGGCCTTTGGGGCCCGTCTGAGTACACATAGAGGCTTTGGGCCGTGTGCTTGGGCGCTTTTGTCCTTTGGGGACTAGATTATGCATGCAGAGATATGATGAGATATGATTTTCAGATTTGTGAAATCGATATGATTTGGTGATATGATTTCTATGGTTGGTAATCTGATTTAAATATTTAATGATTTATTTCTGATTTCTCACTTATGGTTTAATGAAACCGTGTTTGGATATGCTTATTTCTTTTAAAGTAAAGATTAATTTTCAAACCTACTATCCACTCACTGATCTCACTGAGTTTTAAACTCACCCCGTTTTTATTATATTTTCCCCCCCTCACCAGGAGGTTGCAGGTACACCAGACCGACCCAGCGACTGTATATATTTTGAGTCTTGGCCACGTGATGGTGCTAGAGTATATAAATGTTTTTGTTGGGACATCTTGGTCATCTTGTTCTTTTGGGGTTGTATATTATATAACTCAGTATTTTTGGTTGAGTATGTTGAGCACTGGAGTTTGTTGTATATTCATATTTGTACTTTGGGAGTGTTATATATATAAAGGAGACTCTGTCGAATTTTTCAGCAGATTCTTTACGTATAATATTATTTTTAAGTCTGTTTTGATGTAACTAGATAGACTCGCCTGGGGGGTTTCGGGGCGGGTCGTTTCATAAATAGAAAAGATAAATCCCTTATGATACACCAAATCTAACTTGGTTATTGATAGAGTAAATAGATTTGCCATTTCTTGAACAAAATCATGACATAACATGGATCCCCTCTGTTTTAGTCATGAAATAGATGAAACAAATCAAAAAATAGATTTTTGTCCAAGAATGAAATTTTATTGGAACTATCGATATCCAGTTCATCCTTCGAAACCATATCACATCCCAGATCTAATGAAATAGGATGAATTGAGATGATATTTTGTAAATACATAATTATCTTGGATATATTAACATTTTTTCTCTAATTGCCTGGAAGGGACAAAAGAAACATCCACTTCTTTCTTCAGCAATTTCTAGTCTCAAATGGACTCTCAGTAGGATTCAAACCCAGATGAAATTATGACCATCAGTTAGAGGAAGAAGAATGAATGGATCTTGTAGGATTCCCAAGAAATTCTTCAATATCTTCCAAAAGTATATGCGTATTCATCTACCTTTTATGTTCTTTGAATAGCTAGGACATTGATTGATCAATGTGTGATATTCTAGATCCTCATTCCTAATTACGGAATCAAAATGATATCTAGATTGATTAGAAGATTCTTTCAAATGGCTAGAATCTGTTACTTGAATGAAACTTAATCTTGTGGAATCATATTGAATATTTGACTATACATTTTGTACCTTGGTAAAAAAATTGATCCTTGTTTACCAACCACACATTGTCTAACCAAATCCAATTCTCTCTCGCTATGTTCCTTAAAAAATTCAATTCTTGTGGATTCTTCTCCTAACTAAGGAAGAGATCTTTGCGAAATTGCCACATATGAAATTGAGCACTATTTTGCAAAGAAATAACCCACTTGTTTCTCAAGAAGAGGTGGAAAAAATGCTCAATGTCATTTGATTGAATAGTTGACCCAGCCCCTTGTTGTTTGAGGAAAATTGGTATTTTTTCACGAAAAGTAAATATGAGATAACAAATCCAATTTATCATTAAGATTTCAAATAAATGTCTCGAATTCAAGTTGATTATGTTTCACCTATTACTTGACAAAGACTATCAACAATTCCCAATCATGGTCCTTGCAATCGGATCACCCATATGATATACAAAAGATATTTGAGATCTTTATCTCTATTTCAGCAATCAGTTTCATTACATATCTTACAACTAGAATCCCCTTTTTTTTCCAAGCTAATTCCTCCACCACCGCGAACCAATTAGATTCAAGTATGATAAACTTTTTAGTTATTGGGAGAACCCAAGTACTCTCTTCCAAATCCAGGAAAAGGGTTTTAGAGGATTTTTTTTTTTCTTTTGGAAGATACAAGAGCGAAACAATCAACCTATTGATACTAGAAGACCCAAAATTGAAATTTCTTGCAATGTAACAATTTTGGGTCCAATAGAATTCATAAGTATAGGAAGAATTGTTGGATCTTTAATCCAATTTTGTTGGATCCTTCATCTAACTTTGGATTTATATATGAATAATCATGTGTTACGTATTGTCGTATAAAGCTAAGCCCAATTAAAACTGATCTATTAAGATTTTCAATAATTTGGACTTCAATATATCTTATAGGGTGGGGGCCATTAATATATAGAGACTTAAGGGTAATTGCTATTTCTATGATGGGCTGAAATAAGAATATCTAAAGATAACAGAAAAAGTTATCTAAGTAAATTATTATAGTACCCAAGTCACACGTATCATTCTATTCTTTTTGACATCCCGTCATCAAAGATAGTGCATAAAGGAAATTAAAGAATTCATTAGGAGAATGTGTTGATTTAGAAGACAAACCACAACATCTCTACAAACAAATTAAGCACAATGGATTCATGTATGCCTCTGCATATTTAAATAATTGATTTTTGGTGATACAACATGAATGTTCCTGAATTTTAAGTGGTGGCTTTAACCAAAGATTAGTGTTCTTACAAGAAGCCCTGCAAAATAGAGATTTTCTCTTTTGACCATATGTTGATTGTTAAGATGGTATATAAGGATCACTAGTACAAACAATACTACACACTTGATCGTGAAATATAGATTGCGTTTTGAACCCTATAAATTGTGTGAAAGTAAGATACTCTGAATTCATGGATCCAAGAGTCTTATAAAATGTTCTTCCTGGAAAAAATGTGAATAAAAGAATTCTGGAATTTATTCTACTCTTCTAATTTAATGAGGTTTTCTTGTCTTTGGATTTTGATTTGAATTCCTTTTTAGTAGGAAAATTATTCTAAAACAAGCATGTTAAATTTTATTATAAAAAGTTAAAGACACAAGGTATTGTATATTGGATTGTGCTATTGTAAATGCTGAAAAACAAAAATTATACATTTATCAAAAATAAAGAGAAGACAACTAAATTAATGACAACTCCACTACGTGTGACGACCCCGACCCTTGGGGCACGTGAGAATTAAGAATATTTTAACTATTACAATACTATGAGGTAGGAAAAAACAACAACCACAACACTACAATGAGAAATTTGACTAAAGCGCCTATTTACTGCAAATTTAAAGCAAATTCTAATACAGCATATGAATACAATAAATGCAAGTAGAAAATATCTATTTTTAAAAGTGAAGACTTCTTAGAGGATTCCAAACTATAACAAAATAATCCACTGAAAGTTATAAACTTCTCTACTATAAGAAGACATCAAACTCTACTTTACCCCATGTATCGACATCCCCAAGACATGAAAAGTAACGGGCGTGAGCTAATAACTAATAGGTAGATATAAGTAATTGAGGTTTCAATAATATCAGTAAAGGCCGAATGGTTAGGGCTGCCGCCCTTAGAATATTCTAATCCCCACATAAGCATATAGGGATAATTCCTTCTTGAATTATATTGTATAATTAAGTGCACTACAAGAAAACAAGTAATAGATGACGGAAAATAACTATCATAAAAAGAGGTGCATAACAAACAATTCATTCGTCATCTATGTCATTGTCATTAATTTATGATAGAATATTTTTTGTCATGAATTCGCAATGTTATTTCACAGTCATATGTCCGTCACACAATATTTTGATATAAAAAAATTTAAATTTATTTAAAGTTTCACGCCATTTTTTTAAATTTTTTAGGGGAAATTAAATTGTCATTTGTAAATTTATTATTCAATTTTGGGAAAATGTTTTATAACAGACTTTATGATGGGTATTTCTCGTCATAAAGTTATATTTTAAATATATATATATATATATATATATGTTATGATTACAATTTATTTGTGAATTCCTGTTTACAAATTTAATTAATTAATAAAAATTTATATAATAAAAAAACTAAAAACAATTAATATTAATTAACATCCATTAAATTCAACAAATTAATTTCAAAATAAATACATTTAGTATCCAATGTCATCACCACCAATAGATAATAAAACATCCCAAATTAAAAAGGACCAAACTAAAATATAAAAAAAAATAGTTAAATTCCAATTCAACTTCAAGAAAACTTCAAATTCCAGCCACTAAGCCAAGTTACCCAACAAAACTTTCAAAGATTAATGAAAATATTCCAACAGCAAGACTTCCAGTAGCAATACCCTCTTCCAGCGGCAATACTCTAATAGCCATGTACCCAAAACACTCCAACCCACTATAATTCCAGCCACATACCCACCATCTTCCAACATCACAATAATTCCAGCCTTATACCCAATAATATTCCAACCCAAACCCAGCAAACCAATCTATTCAAAATCAATCAAAATACTCAACGTTATCGAATGCATAACATGCACACTACAACTGTTAACAACATCTACTATAATTTGACATTACAACTTTAATTTCAACAAATTGCAACATGAACTTTTCAAAAATGAAAGACCTAGTTACAAAATGTACTTCATGCATTCAGGCAGCCAAAGAAAGTAATAAACTAGGAAAAGAATAAAAATCTATTTAGTAGCATAGTCCCAATAATCCATTAAAAAAATAGAAATGTTGTACCTACAGCATAGATTTCCAAATAGAAAAGCAAATTATATATAATTCGAACCTTTAGGATAGATAGACATAAGCAGGAGCTAGAAATAATAAATAAGAACTAGAAAGTTCAATATATACCAGTGTAACATGTTCCAAAATTCCTTTAAAAACATAGAAACATTTCCACAATAACAACACAAAAAATTGGGGAAAAAAGAGAAGACTATTGAACTTCATGTGCCTATGTAATATAGATAGAAATGAGACGTGAGATAAGAAACAAAAATACTCAAATCCCTCAAGAGAATAGCCTTCACATTTCTCAAAAATTTCAAACACGCTGCCATCATTGCAACAAAATTTGTCAAAACGAAAAACAAAGTTAGAGACCCCCATTCAACAAAGTCCCAGTTATTCAACAAAAGTAAGAAACATCTTACTATCACTGCAACATAAATTTACACAAATGATAACCAAATTGCAAGTTGATTTTATGTGTCTACACAGCTAGAAAGAGGAGTAATAACCTAGAAGATTTAAAAGCTCAATAGACTGACCAAACTACAAGTTGATTTTACGTGTCTAAGAAAAGAATAAAAATCTATTTAGTAGCATAGTCCAATAATCCACAAAAACATAGAAATGTTGTCCCTGAGGCATAGATTTCCAAATAGAAAAGCAAATTATAATTTGAACCTTTAGGAGAAAGAAATAACAAATAAGAATTAAAAAGTTCAATGTGTTCCAAAATTCCCTTAAAAACAGAAGAACATTTACACAACTACAGCATAAAAAAATTTGATGAGAACCATCAAGGGAATGCCATTAAAGCTTCAAGTGATCCTTTACACATTCATGGAGGCCCAATTACAAGAGCTAGAGCCAAAAAGATGCAAGCTACATTAAATGGATTAATTGAGAAAATATGGATTGAAAATGCAATTCAAGATGCAAGACATCATAAATTTGGCTTGGAGAGAAGACAAGGCATTGTGGGCATTATTCAAGCTATTAGGCAGCCAAATACACAATTTGAATCAAATGCAGAAAAGGCCAATTCGGAATAAATCTGGTATTGATTGAGCTAGAATTAATGTGCAAGCTATATACTGTTGGAAAGATAATTACGTTAGCTTTCCAATGTATTTTACAGAGCTGGAGTTGGAGTTCTCTAAAAGGAGTTATGATCAATTTATTACAGCTTGTTTAGGCTTAGGAATTCAAACGACTCCTTTGATTATTCAACTTCATTTATTTGTTTTGTGTCAAGTTTATCAATGTGTTAGGTACGTCTATCATTAATAATAGTGGGTTGGTGAAGGCTTTTAAAGCACCCTTTGACAAACCTATACTTGGAGGGTTGTTCCAATATTTCCATTTGTATTTTTAGGATCTTGGGTTTCTTTTAGCTTATTTAAACTCAGCAACCTTGCTATGTATGATAATTAAGAGATTAATATTATTTGAATTTGAAAGATTATTCTTTCTTTGGTTGTTTTGAAAACTAGTGAACTTATCAAGAATTTGCATTCTTGTGGCGTTCCAAATTTAGACTTATCACTCACCTTCTGATCTATTTCTTGAGTGTGGCGTCAATATCATTCTCTATACCTTTGGTTCATGCCTTTCTTAAGCATTGGGTCAAGGTTTTGTTGGTTATAAATCTGTTTAAAACTTTCTTTGAAAGTTGAAACTACAATTTAAGTGTGAGTTTCAAAGTTTCATTGTGGGATTTCGTGGAACCTTGTGTAAGACTTTAAAGCTTTTGGTGCAGCTCCCTATAATAATGACTAGGAACAAATCCCCTCCTCATGATGGCCTTCATCTCCTCCCAAGTGTTTATAGGCCTTCCACGATTTCCCACCAAATAATAGCATAATCAGTAAATTCAACAGCAGCTAGTTTTACCTTTTTCTCCTCAGAGTAGTTGTGGCAATCAAATACTAGCTCCACCTTTTTTTCCCACTCCAAATAAACTTCCGGATCATTTTTACCTTGAAAAGAAGGAATTTTTAGTTTGATACTCCCCAAATCATGATCTATACATCTTACCATTCTATTTCTTGAGTGTGGCGTCAATATCATTCTCTATACCTTTGGTTCATGCTTTTCTTAAGCATTGGGTCAAGGTTTTGTTTGTCATAAATCTGTTTAGAACTTTCTTGGAAAGTTGAAACTACAATTTAAGTGTGAGTTTCAAAGTTTCATTGTGGGACATTTGTATCATTTGGTATCAGAGCTAGTTTCTAATCAGGTTTGAATGTCTTATTTATTTTGATTATCAAAAAAAAGAAGAGAAAAAAAACGTACAAAAAAAAAGATCACAAAAGGATTCAAGTATTTCTAGTTTCATCAAATTGAATTTTAGTTATTCATTTTCCTTGACATTGTTTACACACAATATCAATTGTGTTGCTTCGTTTGCTTGCTTTCCTTTCTTCAATTTCCTTTTCATTCTTTGTGTTCTCTTAATTTCTTTTCTTTGTTAGTGTGCTGGAATTATATGTTAATGATCCTAATTTTGCTAATGTGTTTAATGCTTGTGAGAAAGTTTCATTCGGTAAGTTCTATAGGCATGATGGGTTCTTATTTAGAGAAAATAAATTGTGTGTGCCTAATAGTTCTTTGTGTGAATTGTTTGTGCGTGAAGCTCATGGAGGAGGTTTAATGGGACATTTTGGCATTGCAAAGACTTTAGATGTTTTTCAAAGTTTCATTGTGGGATTTCATATCAAAATTGGGGTAAGAAAAAAAGGGGGGGAGGGGGAAGACTAATATACTATCTGAAATTTATGTGCTTATGTAACATAGATAGAAATGAGAAGTGAGATAAGAGACAAAAACAATCAAATCCCTCAAGTGAAATAGCCTTCATATTCCTCAAATTTTTGAAACTCGCTGCCATTACTGCAACAAGATTTGGCAAAACAAAAAACAAAATTAGAGACCCCCCATTTAGCACAGTCCCAGTTATTCCACAAAAGCAAGAAACATCTCGCTATCACTACAACACAAATTTGCACAAATGATAACCAAATTACAAGTTGATTTTGTATGTCTAGATAGCTAGAAAAATGAGTAATAAACTAGAAGATTAAAAAGGTCAATAGACTAACTAAATTATGAGTTGATTTTACGTGTCTAGACAACCACAATGAGGAGTAATAAACTAGAAGTAAGAATATAAAAAAAAACTCATTAGACGTCCCCTTGAGTAGTAGAATAGTTGGCACTCCTCAAAAATTAAGAATATTTCTCAATCACAACAACAACAAAAATTGCAAAAAATGGCAAGATTCTTTACAATAGCAATAATTATTATTAGTACTTTTTTCCAATGTTCTTTTTCCATGTCAATTTCGTTCTTGAACATCTTTATCAATTGTTTTTCTTTTCGATAGTCTTACTTCTAAATCAACCCATGCATTCATATTAATTATTCGCTCATTGGTCTTTTCATGACTTCTAAGTTTAGAAATAAGATTTTTCCAATCTCTTGTTCCTTTATCATTAAGCTGATTTTTCCTACAATTTGTATTGAATAATTTGCAACAAAAACAATATACTTTGTCAAAATCTTTTGAATATATTAACCATTTTCTGTCATGTTTTTCTCCATTTGATAAGATTTTAACATAAAATCCAGTAGAGAAATGCCTAGAACTTTCCTCTTTTGGGAAAGTTATATTATTCTCTCTAATTGGGCCTTTTTCTACTAAAAGATCTCTTAACTTTGTACCGACATTTTTCCCTCTTCCCGGATTATAACATTATTTAGAGCAAAAAAAATTTCCATATCAAGTTTGTTGGTATTTTTGTTGTTATCATCTTCAATGTTGTTTATTTCATTTATTATTTAATTCATTTGAAGTTGGTTGTTCAATAACTAATTCTTCACTTTAATCTATATCTTTTTTATTATTTATGGCAAATTTATCAAGAGCCCCTCTTTGAAATTGGACTAACTTTTCTATTCTCCTCCTTTTTTTGTAGTTTTTCATATCTTGATGCATATATTTTTTTGGTACATTAAGTAGCCCAATAAGGCTAAACAATCACTCGGCGAGGAATCGAGATCCCCAAGCCATCATACAAAAGCCAAGTAGAGATCACAGAGGGGGGAAATGAAAAAATGTGAAGTCCCAGAGGAAGCTGGAGAGCATGGGAAGCCATAAGATTCGCTGCATAATTCGATTCCCAGTAAAAATGATGCACAGCTACTCGCCAATTGCGAGCCATCAGCCCTTGAATATCACAAATTAGAGGATAACAAGCATTAACGGTAAAACAGTCTCTGGCAATCATATGAACCGCGCACGCACTATCAGCTTCAATGAGAAGGTCACGAGGTCACGAATGCCAATCTCCGAAGCGAGCAACAGGCCCTGATAAATTCCCCATAATTCAGCCATTGTCATCGAGTACACACCAAGATTAATACTGACACCTTTGACCCACACTCCATTACTATTCCGAATTAGACCCCCAGCCCCAGTTATCCTGAGTTCCTTGTGGAGCTGTCAGTATTTAATTTAAATACACCCACGGGATGAGGACTCCAATGCATCCATTGAGTAACTCGAGCCACTCCTGTTTGGATTTCCGATTGGCTAATTGTTTGGATTTCAGCTGCTCATGACTTGATATCTAGAACAATGTTCTAAGTGTTGTTGTAATTATTCGAAAAAAAACAGCTTGGTTCCTCCAAAAGGACCAAAACCACAGCCTCCAGACTACCACAACAAAAATATATTGCCATCCTACATTTCCAATAATCTCCTTGGACTTCTCAGATTAATAACGATCCAATTTTCCAAACTCATGTTGAAAAATTCATCTCTACAAGTTGAATTCAGCAACGAAGACCACACTTTCTTGGCATGGAAGCAATCTCGTAGCACATGTAAAATATTTTCTACAGCATAACCACACCTAGGACACTGGACATCCGTGATAATATGCCTTTTAAAGAGAAACTCTTTAGTTTTCAGAGATTTCTTCATAGCTAGCCACAGAAAAGTGGGAATAGATTGAGGTCTTTTCCACTTCCAGATGACCGTCCATTTTAAATTTTTTCATAATTGAACTGGATCTATGATGGACGTATAAGCTGAATTCAAACTGAACTCTCTAGTCTTAGAATAAGACCAGTAACACAGGTCTTTTGCTTCATTCCTACTTGGGGGTTTAATGGCAGCAATCTTTAATAATACATTGTTTGGAAGTAAATTCTCAAACAAAAGCCAATTTCAGTGCCCCTCTACCGTAACAAAATCTGCTACAACATTATTTGGTAAAAGCTGGTTAACTTGGGGATTTGTATGAGCAGCCAAAATCGTTCCATCGTGAAGCCATGCGTCCCACCAAAACCAAGCTATCTGACCATTTCCAATAGCCCAAAACCGAGCTATCTGACCATTTCCAATAGCCCAACTGACCCCCCGAAGAACTTTACTCTAAATGTCCCCAACAGCCTTCCAAAGGTGAGATCCATATTTAGTGGAGAGCTCAGGACGAAGGTTATCAGGATCAATGTTATATTTAGTACAAAGGACCTTAACCCAGAATCTATTCGGATTAGATAACAAGCCCCAACCAATCTTCATGACCAACGCCGAATTCATTGCCTTCAGATTCTTAAGTCCTAGACCGCCATGATCTTTGGAAATACAAATATTGCTCCATTTAACAAAACTGATTTTCCTATCATCCTTTTTACCACTCCAAATAAAACGCCACATATTTGATCAATTTTAACATGAACACTCGCTGGCAGCTTTGTGGTCTGCATAGCATACACTGGGATGACTTGTAAGACCACTTGTGTGACCGTGATTCGACCAACAAGGGATAAATTAAGGGCATTCCAACCTGAAAGTCTCTGCTCCACTTTGTCTAAGATAGCTTGATATGTGCTTTTCCCCACCCGAGAGTGAAGAACGGGCATCCCCAAGTATTTGCCCAAATTCTTTGCGACAGTAAAACCCAAGTCCTGTCCAATCTTGCAAGCCTCCCCTGGAGCAAGATTCCTAGAGAAAAAGACTGGGTTTTTGTTTTGTTAACCTGTTCACCCAAGCTCATGCAGAAAGTTGCAAGGACATTATTGATAACAGTAGCCTGTTCCCTAGAGGCCTCTGCCAAAAGAATAAGGTCATCAGTGAAAAAGAGATGAGTAATGGGAATACCTTTGCAGCCAAGGCGAATGAGCTTCCATTTTCTGACCCTCATAGCTTGGTTGATACCATGGTTAAGGCATTCAATACATAACACAAAATTGTAGGGAGAGAGCGGATCACCCTGTCTAATTCCCTTGGACGGAGAGAAAGATTTGATTAGCTCCCCATTCTATAAAACTTGCATGGACACAGAAGTGATGCATTCCATAATAACGCGGATAACCTCCATAGGGAGGCCTACTAGGCACAACGTTTCATAAATAAAATTCCAGTTAAGTCTATCATATGCCTTCTCAAGATCTACTTTAATCAACATATTTCCTATCTTCCCTCTCTTTCTTTTCATTCAATGAATAATTTCCTGAGCTACCATTATATTTTTCAGTAATATGTCTGCCCGACACGAAGCTGGTTTGAGTGAGACCAATGAGGTTCGGTAGCAAAGGCTTCAATCTGTTGCCCAATAATTTAGTAACCATTTTATAAACAATGGTACACAAACTTATCGGCCTATGGAGCTTGAGATTGATACGATTCTGGGTCTAGGGGACAAGAACAACGAGCGTACTGTTGATCCTCACTGGGACTTTCCCTTTTGAAAATATCTGCTTAACGAGCTTACACACGTCCCACTAAGTCCCATTGGGATTGAAAGAAAATTGCATTGAGACTATCAATACTCGGTGCTTTCATAGGAGGCATGATAAAAATAGTATTTTTAACTTCTATATCACCTACATCTTGCTAAAGTGTCTCCCTCGAACCCGTTTCAAGCGCCGGGTAATTTGCATTGACAGGATAAGGGATATGCTCCTTATTATCTTATATATAGAGTCCAGAAAAGAACTCCACAACGTGCTTCTTAATCCCCCTTTCATCGTGCAGCCACTGCCCTAGCTGATATTCAATTGTTTCAATACGGTTTATACGTCTTCTCTGAATGGTCTTACGATAGAATTATTCGGTATTTCTGACTCCCCGAGCAATCCAATCCCTCCTCGCTTTCTGGTACCACAACAATTCTTCCTGAGTAAGGATTGTCTCCAATTCTCCTTTAAGTTTTCCTTATAAATCTAAAAGTCACTTGGAGCTATGATCCTCCAAAGCCCTCCTTTAAGTTTTCCTTATAAATCTAAAAGTCACTTGGAGCTATGATCCTCCAAAGCCCTCTGAATTCCATTTAATCTAGCCAGTAAAGTCCTCTTCCTTTTAAAAATGCTACCGAAAACGTTTTTATTCCACTGTCTCGCTTTGTCAGTAAAGTCCTTAGCCGAGTTAAGAAAATCCTTGTTACGATCCCAACAATGAAACATGAATCCTTTTAACGAGCATTTGTTAACCATGAAGCCATGAAGCGAAAAGGTTTAGAATTATGCCTACTCTGAAAATTACGCCCAAATAGAATGAGAATTAGCCTGTGATCTGAATTAATCCTTGAAAGATGGAGAATTATTGACCACTCATCATTACTTATGGCTCGGTCAAGTCTCTTTAATAAATTTCCACGGTTCCAAGTGAAGTTTGGACCCTTGTAAGTCAGCTCACAAAAATTGTTTCGGAAACAACACTTATTGAACAGCCTATAAACTCCACTAACTCTAGCCGACCCTTTTTTTTTTCGAACTAAAACGTATGGCATTAAAATCCGTGGCCAACAACCAAGGGCCTCTGATAGTAGCTGTTAAAACATCAATTTCCATCCACAAGCTGCTTCGAATAGAAGGATGTGGACTAGCATAAATAGCGGTGAACCATGACAACACTCCCTCACTATTGGAAACCTTGCAGTGGATGAACTGCCTGTGATTTACAATAATTTCCACACTGATATTATCCCTCCATAACAGCTAAATTCCTCCAGCGAAACCCACGGCTTCCACTTGATGGGAATTATCATAACCACTCCTTCGAATGAAACTATTAGCCTTAACCACATTTACCTTCGGCTTCAACAGGGAACCCAAAGTAGGTTTATACATGTTTCGAAGAGACTTAAAGGTTTTGAGGAAGTGAGGTGAGGAAACTCCCTGACAATTCTAACACATAAACAAAAGAACCATTACAAAATAAATAATGAGAGAAAGTAGATCTTACTGATCAAAACCTACGGCCGCAAACTCCATTTCTGTTTCATCCTCCTCATCCAAAGAAACCATTGTTTCAAAGGATTCGGATACCTCGTCAAAATCACCATGTATTCACTCTCTGAATCATCACCATCATCATCTATGTCTTCACGCCCCACATCGGGGGGTTCACAGTTATGGGCCTTATGGCACTCAGAGGTGGAGGGATCCTTAGCGGGGATTAGCTAGGTAATGTTTTGGCCTTTAGTTTGGGAGGCCAAGGTAACGGCAGAGTGTTTAGCAGGATTTAAGGTAGTTGAAACTAAACCCAGCGATGGAAAATTGGAATGCATGGGGTTGCATGGGAGAGAAAGACGAGGGGTTGGAACATTAAAATGCATGGGTTCATTAACGTGTGGCTGACTTGGGTTAAAATGGTTTTGCATGGGAATGGTCAAAGGACCCTTTGAATTTTGGCCAACAGTTGTTTTAGACTTGGCGGGGAATTTTCGTGGCTGTTTGTTGCCCTTTGGGGTCATGGGCATTTTTTCTTTGTTTGTTATAGCTTGGTTAGCTCTAGGCTTGGTCTTTTTGCGGTTAACTTGGGTTTGCTGTTTAGGTTCTAAGGTTGGGTTAGATTGATTAGGATCCCTAATCATGACATTATTCCCTGTAGGATTATTCTGATTTGCACCTCTGATAGTGGACCAAATTGAGATCCCCCAATAGGGTTACCATTTGTATTTTTTTTAGTTGACATTTATTTAAATCTAAAAAAAACAAATAAACAAACACAATTTTTTTTCTAGATTATTCAAGCCATAATCAATACAAAAAATAAAAACTAATTAAATTTAAAAAGGATAAGAACAGTAATAATTAAAAATAGAAAAAATAGAATGATAGCACCTGAAATTGAGTCAATTGACTATTGAAATGAATACGATGATGGCAATGAATTTCGTAGAGAAAGAGAAGAGAGCATGAAAACTTTTTGCTAAAAGTATACTTGATTTAATGTGTATCGGTTTATAGATAATGAGTTTTTAAATATATTTTAATAGAATACTAAAAGTTAGCTCTCAAAATCTAACATTACTAATTTTAATAAGAGTTATTTTTGGAAAGGAAAAGCATAGATTTTTTTTTTTGAGGAAATACTAAAAAAAGTAAACAAGTAACCTTCAAAAAAACTATTATACCATAAAAATATATATTATATTTAAGGTAAAGATTATCAAATAAGAGCGATAATTATGTATAAGCGTAAAAATAGTGTAAAACCAAAAAATTAAACTTTTCTACTATAGAAAAAAATATATACGTACCTAAATTTTTTTAAAATCTAAAAGAATATTAATTATACTAATTAATAAATAGATACCCAAAGATTAGGGCCTTCCTACGTACGGGACTCTAGGCAACCACCAAATTCGCCTAGTGCTAAAGTCACCGTTGAAGTGGTTGCAACCAGTGGCGGACTTGCATGGTCTAGTTTAGAAAAAATCATTACACCCTTACTTTTTTAATAATTTAGTAAAATACTAGAGTTTTCATTTTATTTTCATATATGTCCCTAACTCAACTACCCTTACATTTTCATCAATTTAGTATAACAATAGAGTTTTCATTTTATATTTAAATATATCCCTAACTCAATTACCCATATGTTTTCATTAATTTTATATAATAATAGAGTTTTTATTTTATTTATAAATGTGTCCCTAAGTCAATTATATTATTTTCAATTGAAATTAGTGACTTATTTTATAAAATGATTAAATTATATATTTATTGAATAGATTGAAAACATTAGGGTGTTAAAATTTTATTACTGCTTTAATTTATTTTAAAAAGCTTCTAATTAAAAAATATATATGTCAATGTAATATAATATCATCACTAGACTTAAAAGTACTTACAGAAATAACATATAGTAACAATTATCAATATTTTCATAAAATTTTAATGTGAATTTTCAGATTTTATTTACTAGTTATATTAACTAAGATGACAAGTTAGAAAATAAAATTTGAGTATTTTAAGAGCTTTTAATAGAAGAATCATCAACTTCTAGTTCTTTAAAGAGAGATAGAGCATCTGACAAAGAAACAACTGCACCCAAATATCTTTTTGCTGAATTGAGTTTAGTTTAGTTTATTATTGAAACTTTTGATTAAAAATACTTTTACAATTTGAAAGGATGAATAAATTTTAATTATTTAATTTATTAAGTCAGATAATTTAGTACTTCACTTCAAGCATAAAAGTTTTACTTTCAATTTTTAATTGATTGTAATTACATGTATTGATCTATTTTAATTTAAAATTCTTAATTGATTTTTTAATCCTTATATAATTACAAGTTATTATAGGTTGCAATGTCAAATTCTATAATTAAAAAATAATTTCATATTTGAGTTGTCTTTTGTTTTCTACTCTTTTTTTATAATTATTTTTGTTTATAGTACATATTTAGAGAGATAAAGTTCTTGGTATTCCCTCCTTATTTAATATACTTATTTCTACTTATAAATTTTTATGTTCACTTCAAAATATAAATTTTAAAATTTAGCCCGGGGTAATATTAAATCCTGGATCCGCCCCTGGTTGCAACCTAGTTTCATCCTTCTCTTTTACATCAAGTACTCACCTCAACATTGTTGCCGCTAGCTTCGCAAATCAGCAAAACATTCACCATACATGATAGAACCACACTTTCAGTATTTTCATTTTCTCAACAAACAATTCCTTTTTTTTTCAAACAAATAATTAGATTTTCACTATTTTTAGTTTTAGATATTGTTTTGATAACAAATTATCAAATGAGTTTTCGAATTCACCAAAAATAAATCATTTATATATTATAAAACAATAAAAAAAATACTAAATTCATTTGAAAAGCAATACCAAATGAGAAATTGTCCTTATTTTTTCTTTAAAACATTTTGTATAAAGCATGTAACCAAATGCATCCAAATGCATTTTCACTTGTTTTCTAAAATTAAAAAAAAATTGAAAAATGTTACCAAATCCATGCTAAATTACTGTTTTTATTTTTTACTAGAAAATAGAACTACGATTCGTGCGGCTTTGAAAAAAGAATTTAGTATTATTCTTTTTTCTTACTTTGCACTTGATGAAACTGATAAAAAATATGAATTGTTTTTTTTTAAGATGAGGCAACCTTATAAAACTAATGTTATTTATGGAAGTTAATTATTTTTTTGTTAACTTTAAAAATATATATTAATGTGTATAGTGTAACTGTACAGACCTTATACCTTTTGTAGTTGTTAATAAGTTCCAAATTATATTCAACTTGCTAATCTGTTAGAACTTTTATATCTCTTTTTTTCCAACCAGCTCCAACGATCTCAATATCACCCACACCACTTAAACTCTCACAACATCTGTAATATTATAGAAAAATAACATAAACATGTTAAAACATAAAGATCAATAATTTCTAATATACACTTAAAGATTAACAAACATTAATAATTAAAAAAAATACATGAGAGGATTGTGCTATCATTCACATGTATATCAATCAAATTCGGAGATATGAATTGGAATCCATTGATCGGAATCATAACATTTCCTTCTTCTAACCTATTAAGCGAAGTTATGACCGAGAAGATAATTTTATACTAATTTGAAAGTGGTCTGTACTCGCATATAGTTGAAACAACTTTCAAATTCTTGACATTGTACAAAGAACCATCACTCAACATGTGCTTCAACCTTGTCACTAAATTTTTCCTGATTATTGAATGCATTAGATTTTTCTACAAAAAAAAAAATGCTATATTAAGTGTAAAACAATTGGGAAAAAATTTAGAGAAACAATGGGAGAAAGAATTTTTCATACAACATTTTCATCAATAAAAATAATGTTCACACTAATCAATTCTCCATTCTTCTTGGTATTAATAGACTCCCACATCCTCCAAAGCCTAACCCTTATCATCCAACTATCTTTATCATTGTTCAACTCATGAAGAAAAGAGTGCTTCATAAAACACAAAATACTAAAAAATCAAATAAGTCAAAAAATAAAAACACAAGAACATTTCTAAAGAAGATGTTGATTAAATAATAATAATAACTCAAACATAATAAATCTTAAATACTTAATGTTTATAAAGTTTGAAGAAAGCAAAAGACACTAAACAATAGGTTTCATAATTAAATATGGGATTATAACATTAAAATTAGGTCTTAGTGACATTGGTGAGGGAAGATGAAGGAACCTTCTTTCCTATATTAATTAGTTGATGTAGTTGATGTAGTTGATGTATTTTAAGCCACTAAAGTTTAGTTGTTGGCTTAATAAAATAAATAAACATTTCAAGACTTATAATTAATTATTATTAATGGTTACATATTGTTGAATTTAAATAGAAAGAGGAAGAGACATGCACTACTAGAAAAATGGTCTTTACTGATACTTAACTCGTGACACTTTATTAAAAAGTATCAGTATTTACATACATATGGACCATTTTCCGTGTTTAACATATAAGTATTACAAATTACTGATACCATAGTGTTTGCAAGTCAGACATCAGAGATCCCTAACACTAAGCTATCAGTTAAAAAATCAAAATAATTCTAATCTTGTTCCAAATAGAACTCGAACCCAAGACCTATAGAAGTCAAGCTTTTTAAGTTAAAAAGAAAAGAAAAAACCATAATATAATACACAAAAAAAATGTATATATAAAAAAAAAACCCTAATTCCGTAAATCTCTAAATCTAATCTAGATCAATTTCATCTTCTAAACTCTCTTTCTCTCTGAGTCTCAGTAGCCACGGTCTCTCTCTCAGCAGTCACGGTCACGGAAACAATTACATAGCCACGGTCTCTCTCTCTAGTACGTCGTCACTCACCCAGTTTGTTGTCAGCTAGGGCATCGTGACCGTCAGCCTGTGTGCAGTCTGCCAGCACGTCGCCACTCTTTAGGTAGTCTTCGGCGAAGCATCCACACTGCGAGCCGTCATCATCGATTTGTGCTTTCCTCACTGTGCGTTCGTCGTGTCATGGCGGTTCTCACTCGTCAGCTTTAGCCAGTCTTGCATCCTCAGAGTCATCACTCGTCAGTTGGGGGTCGTTGTAGTCGTCACAGACACGGTCATCTGTTGTTGTTATTTGCAAATTTCAATTTTCTTTCATAATAAAGGTATAATAGTAGAAAAATTATTTTAATTTATTTGATTTTTGTATTAATGTATTCGATGGAAATCGAATACTTGGTTAAAAAAAATTGAAATTTTTTCAGTTATGCATTTGATATCATTCTTGTTTAAGAAGCACGCATTTCAATAGTTGATTCATTTAGTCTGTGTTCTTTTTAGTTGCTTTATTTGACAGAGCAGAGCAGAAGGCTTTTGAAACCTCAGCTTCCTTTTTTTGTTTAATCTTTTATGGCGAAAGTAGGGTAAGAATAGTATGAAAACATGTTTTGCTTTCTTCTTGGATGGCTAACTTAGCTTGCCGTGGGAGAGTGGGAAGCTGATTTATATCATATTAATTACATCACATGGTTATATAATAAAAGTTATATTTTTTTAGGAATGTGTATTTGTGTCATATTTTGAGCAGAACATTTACTTGTTCAAATAGGGACTCGTAGTATACCGGCCTTGATGGGAGCTGTGGATATTTCATGGTCAATGGGGATGATTGGCTATTCAAGTATTGAATGTTGCTTTAGTGGTAGTTAGATCTTTCTATTCTGTCTTTTTTTTATTTAATAGTGTTTATATAATGAATAATCAACAGTTCTTTGACTAGAAAGTTGTTGGTAGCATCATGGACCCAATTTGTGAGTATATCATTTCTCCTAACTTGCAAATATTTGTTCATTAGCAATATTTATTTTGGGAATACTTTGTACCTATAACGATCTGTAATGTTTCTAGATTCTATTTACCTTTTGAGGACCTTAGAATGATTATGTATGTCAAATTCTCTGTTAGATTTGTTCCTTGATTTACTAGTGTTAGATTTCTTTTGGATTCTAGTTATTCTCACATGGCTTTGACTTTCCTTTATTATTGTACTTTCTTTCCCTTTTCTTTTGGAATAAATTTCTTCGATTAATTGGGGCCCTAAAAAAAGTTTATACTAAAACCTTTATTCTGCCAAGTTATAATTTGCTAGGACATATGGAGTGAAATTTATCTTGGAAGAAATTGTAAAGTGGATAGTTTGAGATGCATGCTCAGATGTGGGGAGAGTTCTCTTGTCAATGATGAATTATACTATGTATTAGATGTACTATTATAGCATGTCCTTTTAGGTCATATATTAGCAAGCCTCTTGTATCATAATAGTAGGGCGTTACCACGTTGGTCAAATTACATGCTTGGTTTAACAGGTACTTTAATGCATTAAAAAAATATATTTGTCATTCAAGTTTATTCATGAAGCTTAGGACTATTCATGCGCATTTATGAAGTTTACGTATTTAGTCTCTATACTTTTTTTTTTGGTTAAATTTCAAACAGGATTTAAAAATTTCTATTCTATAAATGTGCAGCAAAATTCTTCAACAAACTACGGATGAAGTCAAAATAAATCCTTCCTAGCTAGCATGTGCTGACTTTTATAAAACTTGCATTTTGTCTTATCTCCCATGGGAGGAGCTGAACTCATTCAGGTAATGTTTTATTTAATCATTGCTTGATGGTTTATTTAAATATAGCATATATGTTTTATTGTCTTATATTCTGTATCTGTATTTTGAATTTGGAATTTCTATTAATGGACTTCGCCTCTCTACCATAAAATGAGAATATATTAATACTCTTATAGTTATTTTGAGAGACAAACATAAAGAATCATCACCTTGGCAAAAATAAGCTCCATCCTTTTTAAATAATCGACAGTGCATCGTATCTAAGTGAATGATTGAGAGATCTCTATATATAATTGATCTAGTGATCTTTCTTCAATCTTTCCTTTTGGTTTCTTTATCTCAATGACCTTAAGCCTTTTTGTATTGCTTTACCTCTATAACTGAATATGTTTAGATTTCTATTTGCTGAAGTGAAGTTTCTAGGAGGTTGATGTTGTATTTTGACTCGTGATTGTTATCATTGTATCTTGAAGATTTGATAGGAAATTGGAAAGTATTGCAAGAGTTTGGTACTATACATTTTTCATTTTTCGGCTTAGGGATACTTATTTAATTCATTAGTGATAGCCTAAGAATATTTAAGAAAAAAAGGATTAATATCAATTCTAAGCTTTTTAAGATCTTTGGTAACTACTGTCAAGTGGTACTGTTTATTACTATGTTATTGCTTTTTATAATTTCTAGAAAATGTCAAGTGTTTGGTTATAGATTATTGTTTAGTTTTGAGGTTAGTAATATATACTTGTTAGTAATTGGAGTTGATGTTGAATGTTATGAATACACTATTGATGATCTTTCGTATGTGTAGGCATGTTGTCAAGTTATTTGTAGCATTCAATAATCATGTAATGTATGAGTATATTTTTGCTTGTAAATGTCCGACACTTAATTTGTGTAGCAAACTAATTAATTCTATATGTTACACTTATAGGTTGGAAAACAATGAAGTTCAAGGTGTAGAGGCAATAAGGAGAATTTTGTTGCAAACTAAATACGTGTATTTTTTTTTTTTCAATCTGAATATCTACTTGTGGGCATTTCAAACTATATTTGAGATACTCTAAATTTGTATGTTTCTTTTAGTACTTGTTTTAATTTTTATTTGGTATAATTGTGACATATTAATAATATTTAAATATGAAATGAAAGATTTTGTAATATAAATTAAGTTTTTTAAATTTTATGGTGCTTTTTAATTTTACCAATAAATCAATAGGCAATGA
>NW_006262201.1:19594102-19611328 GCF_000493195.1 Citrus x clementina | reverse complement strand
TACTAATACTATGGTGTCATAATATTAGTGATATTGTAGTAATAGTAATTTCTGACACCACTTACAAGTGTCACTATTTTTCTGACTCCCAGATTACTAACACAATTAACAAGTGTCACTGAAAATAATTACTGACAATATTCTAATGTCAATAAAGACCATTTTTCTAGTAGTGATGTAATCTTTTGTAATTTAATAATTATTTTTAAATTTTAATTTTTAATATTTTGTAATGTAATTATTTTTTAATCTCAACCAATATATTAGATAATAGAGAATATAAGAAGATGAGAAATAGTAATGCCACATCACTTCTTGTAATCTCAATTTTATATATATACTAGAAAATAGAACCGCGCTTCATGCGACTTTGAAAAAAGAATTTAGTATTATCCTTTTTTCTTACTTTACACTTGATGAAACTGATAAAAAATATGAATTGATTTTTTTTTAAGGTGAGGCAGCCTTATAAAAAAAAAAAAAGCTATTAACCAGCAATACAAATAAAGAAGCAACGCAAGATAAAGAATAAAATAAGATAATATATTATAAAATAATTTTATTCATTCCAATTGTGTATGTATAAAACAAAAAGATGAGCTCTCCTTTTATAGTTACATAATCACTCTATGAAATTAATGAAAAATTATGGATCATAATTCCTTGTGAGACAGTGGAAGTTATAGGGAAGCTAAAGGTTGCTAATGGGAGATAATAGAGAGACTAAGAGATGTATGTTATGAACATCTACATTTATTTTAATAAATTCATAACACTCCCCCTTGAATATTCATTATAAAGAATATGTCTCATTAAAATCTTTACACAATTGTTATTGTGTAATAACAATCAAATTAATTATGAGAAGATGAAAATCCAAATTTAAAAGAAAATTTCTCTATTTATTAGATAATAGAGAATATACAAAGATGAGAAATGGTGATGCCACATCACTTCCTCAAGTCCCAGCTTTATATATATACTAAAAAATAGAACCGCGCTTCACGCGGCTTTGAAAAAAGAATTTAGTATTATCCTTTTTTCTTACTTTACACTTGATGAAACTGATAAAAAATATGAATTGAATTTTTTTAAGATTAGGCAACCTTATAAAAAACAAAAAAAAAAAGCTATTAGCCAGCAATACAAATAAAGAAGTAACACAAGATAAAGAATAAAATGAGAGAATATATTATATAATGATTTTATTCATTCCAATTGTGTGTACAAAACAAAAAGATAAGCTCTCCTTTTATAGTTACATAATCACTTCATGAAATTAATGAAAAATTATGGATCATAATTCCTTTTGAGATTGTGGAAGTTATAGGGAAACTAAAGGTTGCTAATGGGAGATAGTGGGGAGACTAAGAGATATATGTTATGAACATGTACATTTATTTTCATAAATTCATAACACTCTCCCTTGGATGTTCATTATAAAGAATATACCTAATTAAAATCTTTACATAATTGTTATTGTGTAATAACAATCAAATTAATTATGAGAAGATGAAAAGTCAAATATAAAAAAAAAATTTCTATTTATTAGATAATATAGAATATATAAAGATGAGAAATGGTGATTCCACATCACCTCCTCAATTGTTGGCGAGTCATTCGTGTGCCGGCATGCCTATGTCAGATCAGGCACAACTCGTGGACCAAGAGTATTGGCCCACTGCTACCGCCCAAGGGATCACTCCACCTGGTCATCTCGGACAATCGTGGACTGAGCTGTGTTGCAACCACACAGACAAGTGTAAAGGTAGGTCTGGGCCCACTAGTCATATCTATGGAGGTTATTTAGGATTATAGTTGTGGACAAATAGCACCCATGATGCAATAGGCCTTTTTCTGCTTATCGGAGCCCACAGCACTGAATCTAGAACCAAAACAAAAGGCACAGAGCCTCGGCCGCATCTGTTGCTTGTTTTCTCCTCCACTCTAAACTACTCTCTGTTCAAGACTTCAAGGGTTTTCTAATCTCGTTCGGTTCGTCTCAACTAAGACAGCGAAGAAGTTATTGTTGAAATCAAAAGAAACCCAAATGGGAAGCACGGCTGTGGAGAAGAGTGCCGAACAGCTCCAACGAGAAATAGACGAGCTTCACCGCCAGCAGCGCGAGGTTCCTTTTTTTTTTTTAATTTTTAAAAGGTATGCGTTTTTGTATTATTTTATTTAATTTTGTTTTGTTGAAAATTCGTTAGATTACAGAGAGGCTTAAAGATCCTAGAGGACTTCGTCGGGGAGCATTATCGGGACCGGGCCCCCGCAATTTCCCCGCTACCGGTGCCCGTCAACGTGGCTTTGCTCGTCCCGTAATTTCTCTATTCCTTTTTTTTTTTGTTCCTTTGAATGCATTTCTACCACTCGGGATAACAGATGAAAATTTTCACTTAGATGATGATGATTTTTCCCCTCTGTTGGATATTAGTAATTCTTTTTTCTCGGAATTTATTAGTTGGGTTTTCGAAAAAATGTAAAATTGAGTGTCTTTTTTTCTTATTCATGAAATTTTCTGTAATGGGAATTTTTGTGTTTGGTTGATTTCAGGCTGATAGGACTGACGTGGAAGAACAACCTCCAGCCAAGCGGCGACTTCTGTCAGCTGTTGTCAAGGTAGAATCCGGAATATTTATTATATCTGTTAATTACCAAGTCATTTGAGTTCATTTTCATCTGTTGTTTTTAGCTTCATATAAGGGGGGGGGGAGTGCCCTTGTTTCATGATCAATGCTGGATTGTCTGCTCTGTTTCATTCATAATAAATTAAAATATATGAAGAGGAAATACCAGTTAAGTGTTGTGTGCTTTTGCAGTTTTTTCTCTTTTCCAAATGATTTGCAAAGGGCCTGAAATTTAAGCCATGACAGTTAGGTTCAGTTGAAGGAAAGCTTTGTTATTATTAATATTTTTCTCTTAATTTTGCTTGATTGGATAGACTAACTAGTGTTTTACTGAATAATGTTTGTTTTGTAATGAAGTTGGAGGATGGAGAGATTGACGGTCATGCAGGATCAGTGAAGGATACTGGTATAGAAGGAGCGGACTCAGCTAATCAGAGTGGCTGGCCTAGGAGGGATGGCCATCAGAAAGCAGCAAACATGGTTAATTTGATACTCTTTCTTGTTTTATTGAACTGTATTGATGTGCAACTATATATATTAATGTTCTGATTGTTGTTTTATTTTTCAGGATAATGCAGCACCAGTAGTGGAGCATATTCCTAGGGTTTTGCCAAAGAATGAGGATCCAAGCTTGGTTAATAGAAATAAACGGATGCTAGGGCAACTTTTGGGCACTTTGGAGGTATGTGTTAAGCAGCTAAATAAATTGTAATTCCAATTGAATCGACCGAAAATGATATATGCATTACATGGAATTGAACTGAATTTAATTTTACAGGTGTTTATGGTATTAAATATTCATTTAAACATATTGTTGTTTATGAACTAAACAGCAATTATTATGTACGTGGGGTGTGACAAGTGATATCATGATGAAATGCTCTAAAATTCTTTTAGGAAGTATTCATTCAAATTTTCTACTATTACATTTGGATTGAAGGCATATTTTTGTCTAAGCAAAAAATGGCTAGGACTATATGCATTTTTTTTTTTTCTGGTTTGGATAGATAAAGAAGATGATCATATGGAGTATCTGTAATGTTACCCCTTAATTGAGATGGCGTTATCTTAAATGAATAAAGATAATTCCCCATGAATCAAAGGTGCGATTTTCATAGAATCGTCTGTCAGCAGTTAATATTGTACCGTTGCTGCTTATATTCATCTCTTGCTGGAATCTATCTGGATGATTAGAGGGTTACTTTTGTACCCATGACAGTCTTAGCTCTCATGTTTGTAGAAGGTAAGACACAGTGTGTTAACTGCTAACGACTATGAATAAACAAGATAGGAAGTCTCAATTGTAACTAAATTTTGAGGAAAAGACTTAAAGAATGAGTATATAGTTCAAATGCAAGAATCAGAAGCAAAGAGAATTCATATTGATTTTAGGAAATCATGTTATTCAAATCCATGACATGGTCTGTGTTACATGGCCTATTATACTACTGTCATGGCAGAGTATCCAACATGGGCATTTTTGAGATTGAATAAAAGCTTTCCATCAAAATGAAGTGTCCAACATCCTGGTAATATTTTCAGTAGGATCCAATGCAGGCACTCCCTGGAAAAGCATCTGGGTAACTTTGGACGCAGGAAAGAAAATGTATATAAATGGTCCATAGTTGCAACTGATTATTTGCTTGCACTAGGATAGTTTCTGAGAAGTCTTTTCAAAGTGCATTGAATCAACTGTGCTTTTATCTAGGCTTTGCTAGGTTTTTGAAGGCTAGACTGGCAGTGATCTTATATGAAAAGTTCTCTGAATTGTTTTCCAAGCTTAGATTCTGGTGGTGAGATGCTTTTATTATGTACAAGGATCTCTTTTGCATAAACCTAGGCAGAGAGATCAGTGAAGTTGTAACATTAAAATAATTAGCATTTTAAAACTACGCAAGTTCATAAGTAGTTTCAACTGTTTGGATTGTAGTGAGGAAAATATGTCACTGCTTCTCATTCTGAATTTTTGGGAAGTCATATGTTGTTGCATTTTAATTGCCAATGTGTAAAAAAAGGAAAAATAACTGCTTATCTGAATTTATTACTGTCTGTAATTTTCTCGCATCTTACTGTTTTTTTTTCCTCCCCCCTTCTGTTTTCATGAAACTCTTCCAGAAATTCAGGAAAGAAGATATGCAACTTTCAGGATCAGAGGCATACAGGCAGAGGTCAAGTGCTTTGCAAAGAGTAAGAACACGTCAGCTCATAACTTCATTGAAATAAAAGCAACTAGTAATTGGTGGAAACTATCCAAATGATTGTTTCTATGTGAGGAGTTATAGCTTTGCAGGCAACCATTGTTGAAATGGACCATAGGCTATGAATTTTTTGTTATATCACTCTAAAATTTCTGGAAATTTTTGAGTTTGATTACATGAACACCTATTGGTCATCCCAAACTTTCTTAGGCCGAGCAAAGAGCACGTGAAGAAAGTGAAAGGCTGAGGCAACAAGAACGTGAGCAAATTGCTGAAAAGAGGAAGAGAGATCTGGTTGGTTGTCAATAGATTACTATAATTTCCTTCAATAAAACCTTAAATGGATCTGCATGTTCTTAAGGCTAAAGCAAATGATTGATTCTTACTCCTGTTTTTGTTTTTCTTTTTCTACATCAGATTCTCAGGGCTCGTGTTGCAGCCAAGGCCGAAGAGAAGAAGTTGGAATTGCTATTTCTTCGGTGGAGTGAGCATCATAAAAAACTTAGCAATTTCATAAGGTATTCACCTCACTGGTAGTTAGTTCAAATATTTTTATGCTGTTGATTACATTCAAACCTAATCTTGCTATGTAAACATTTTTTCTGCAGGTTATTTTTAATTTTGGTCCAAAAGTGTCCATATTCACAATTTTATTGAGACAAAGATAAGTTTCTGTTCATGTGCATAGTAGTATTAAGCAACTAGAAAAGTAAATATCCCCTGCTTCTTTGCAGGATCTTTTATAGAAGTTCGGAGTTCTTAGAAAGACTATCCTTTACTCATTTTTTATTTGTTTTTGGTTGTGATTTCCAGGACCAAAACAGAGCCCCCAATCTATTATTTACCTACTAAACCATTGGAGGAAGATACAACTTTACTTGAGCAGCGTAAGGAACAGGTGAGCTGTTTTTCTGATGAGTCTTTTGTTGAGCCATATTGAGAAAATTGTCTATACTGCAAAGTAGTTTGCTTGTATTAATGGAGCTTGTAACTGCAATTAAGATCTCACATATACATTCATCAATGCTCAAAAACAGGAATTTTTAGAGTGGAAAGCTGCAACAAGAGAAAAACTGTCTGAATATCAGAAGCAGATCGAGGAGCAGTATGTTGCCAATGTTGAAAAGGAAATGGAGAGGTGGCAAAATGCAAGAAAAGCTAGGAAAGCAAACAATGATATGTTGAACTTGCAGGAAACAATGGACAAAGAATTGGATACCCACAGGCTTGAGCATGGTCCCAAACCGAGAAAAATTCCTGGTGGAAGCAACAATGAAGATGAGGATGATGTGGAAGATATCAATGTTGGAGAAGATGACATGATGGATGATGTGTTGGTGGTTGATGATAGCAGAAGAGTCGATGAAACTGCTAAGCTGGAAGCTGGTAATTCGAGTCCACCTCCTGAGATTATAGAAAGTGGTAATTGAAGCCATCTGCAGAGCCAGTCCACAATGCCCTCTCTCGAGTTCCCTTGGTTAGACATTTTTGGTATTTTGTACGTGTTTACCTGTCCCTTGTAGGTTTTTTTTTTCTTTTCTTTTTTCAGTTATATTTAAATGGGTGTTGCATTTTTTGGGTGAAGTTATTTCTCTTACATTACTCATACCTGCGTTTATCTTCTAATGATTTATATGGTGTCATCTGCTATGTTTATGTAGTTTTAATTTTACTAAAACCGTGAATGTTGATTATTGCTGGTGAGCAATATTGGCATCAATGGAAGGTCAAGCTATGTTATTACTATAGAAACGGCACGTGCAAAGTGATATTACGAATGTCTTTATGATCATGGAACATTTGTTGTTTGTTTTGTTTCTAGTTTGACGTGCAATCCTTATACAATGTACTAGTCTGCATTTGCACTGGTATTATACTATTCATTTATGTTATTTATATGATAGGGTATGTCGTCTATCAGTCGTGAGAGTTGGTGCTATCACTTTCACAGTCAGTGTTATCAATCACAGTCAGTGTTATCAATCAATAATCGTGAATACAATACAATCAAACGAGTAGTTGAATATTTTGAGTAAAATTTTGTAATTGGGCTGTTCATAGCAGACAGTTCATTTTTGAACTGTAACAGATGAATTTTGGATGTTTACCTTTTCACCAAGCCTCTGTTGTTAGGGCATTATTTGGAAGCTTCAAAGAGTGGACACCATCTTTCTCTTGCGAAGTTGCCGTTATCCGATTTGAGTGGTCAGTGTTTTCTTTTTCTTTGTGCTGCATGTTAGTGGGCATCCCAAAGCTGATATGGATTGAAGCCTGTTTTAGAAATTTTACAGATAATAAAAGCAGTGTAAATGACTGAGGGCTACTTAAAATTTAAAAAAAAATGGAAAAAAAAACTATTATTGAACAAAGGTATATTTTGTTTTTGGCCCTGCATTGCTATATTACAATTTTATCACTAGTGAAAAATTCGCTACCTCAGTGGACTGGATTTAATTTTTATTTTTGCATGTTTTGCCATAAACCTCTTCTACTAAAGGCCTTAACGTACCGATTAAAGTTTCTTAAATGGTTTTAAGTGAATATCATAATAAAAAGAGACTAATGGTATAAATCCATGTTTTGTACAAATTGATAAACGGGTTCATTTTGAGAGTTCTTAATTAGCTAATTCGAAATAGTTTCATGACTACAGACTGGATCTACTCACAGCTATTAACGATAAAATGAGATATGAGTGGATGAAATGCAAAAGAAGCAAAGACTGGAGTATGAATTACCTACTAAAATATGAACAATAAAATGAGATATTATGAGATAAAATGCAATAGAGACAAAGACATGCAGAAAGGATTATCTATTTTTAGCTATCAAAGTCCTTAACATTACGAATTCTTTAAGTTGAAATGAATCAAATCTCCCTAGGATTTCGATACATAGGCTAGTATCTCACATCCATTTTTTAGGGGGATCACTTTAACAAGTTGATGATACTAAGAAAATATGAAAAATACATATTTCTATTGCAAATGGTGTATTATTTTTACCAACTAGTATATTAAAATATGTAATTATTTCAATTTTAATGGCATTCTCTTTCATTGAGATAAGTATATCCTTATTATAGAATTATTTGAATATATATTTTTTGACTGATCGGTTAATATAAATAGAGTTTGTACATGCGACAATATTGAAATGAAATATCATCTGCCAAAAGAAATCATGATCTAAATTATAAAAGTAAAGAAATTATAACCGGTAATTCCAACGACTTTTAGAAATTTGGTCAAATCTGGCAACACAAAAGGACTTGCATAAAATTGAAATCAGATTTCTAACTGGTTTTCGAATTTTCTCTTGCATTAGTAAAATGGCTTCTAATACCCAACTTGATTGGAACCACAAGTGCTTTTTTTTTTTTTGGCTTTTGCCGCCAATTTTTCTTGGTACAAAACCCAGTTTCCATTTGTTTTCTTTAATCTCTATATTTTTGTAAGTGAAAGCTAATTGCGGACCAAAATGTAGAAGCAACCACAGAAAAAAAGTACAGCTTTCATAAGAATATCAAGACAAAAGCAAATGCCAACTCCAAATCTCAATTGAGAAGCAAATTTTTCGTGCATGAACACCCAAGTGAGAATCGAATATTAATTAATTCTCTTTATATATTTTCAATTTTTTTCTGTCAAAAGAAAAAGCTATCCCTTAAAAGCTAAGTAATTTATAGAGTTTCTTTTTTTCCTTTTTGAGAGTTTCTTTCCATACTGCTTTCAAATTAAACTTTCCGTAGAGATGAGAAATAGGAATTGGAAAACTTCTTCATATGTTAAATCTTTCAACTCATCCAAAAAAGAAAAAAAAAAAAAAAAAAAAAGGTATTGCAAGCCTATTTCTAAGAACTTTGTTTATTGATTCAGAGTGTGTAGATAGCAGAAATTTCATATGTATTTGGGTTAAAATAGTTTTACCATTAAACCAATTGCTAAAATTTAGTATAACTAAGTTAGCCAACTAGATTGAGGGTATGAGCTCGAGTCACAAAGATGCATTAACAATTTTTTTTCCCCCATAAACTTGGATGAGATAAATTTATGTTGATCCGAGACCAGCTCCGACACCGATCAAGAAACACCAAGATCAATCTTAACTCTCTGAATCTCGATTAAAGAAACTAACAAATCAACACACACAGAGAATACACTTTACAGAAACAATCAATTAAAGGATAAAAAGGTTTAAGTGGTTCGGCTGGAGCAACCTACATCCACTAAAGAACAGAGCTATAGATTTTTTATTCATTCACTAATTTCAAGATACAAGCCTCATGAAGAAGATACAAGTTATTTATACGACCCTTAGAGGATTCTGGAAAGATTCCTCAACACCAGCTGTGACCAGGGTCTGTTGCAACTGAACCCATAAATTTCCCACTCTAATTAACAGCCTTAGACACGTGACAATCTTGTGCCGTGAATAAGTGATATCAATACGCCCTTCACAATCGTCGTTTCATGCTAAGCTGTATAAGTATATGCACGTGATACACACATGCTTCCTAAAGGAGCTTAGCTGATTTGTCATCTACAACATCCTTTATTCCAACGACATGTTGTTTAGCTAAGAACTAACAAGTCAATCAGCACTTATTCAACAAACCGACAAGTTGATACTTTCTCTGGAACCCAGTTTTAAACCTCACACTTCAAATTGTTGGTTACAAAACTCTAACCTATTGTTAGTTCTTAGCCTCTTAACTTTCTTACCACTTTGAGTCTCAACCAATGCTTTTCATTGCTTAAACTTCTCAAAGACTTCATCCTTTCTCTTTAAGACATACACCCAAACCATTCTGGAATAATCATGTATAAAGGAAATGAAATATTTAGCTCCACCTAGAGAAATCGTCTATACTAGCCCCCACAAATCAGAATGGATGTAGCTAAGGTCCCTTTTGTGTTATGCACTGCAGTCTTGAAACTAGTTCTACAAGATTTACCTAGGACACAAACCTCACAAAACTCAAGAGACCCCAACTTATCATCCCCAAAGACTCCCTATTTTTCTAACACTCTTAGCTCCTTCTTACTCATATGTTCCAATCTTAAATGCCATATAAGAGTCTTATCTAAACCCAGACTACTTGATGAAACACTGACATCTCCAGTTACAGCAATGCCTTGAAGCACATATAAATCATTGTGCTTATTCCCCTTCATTATCACAATGGACCCTCTAATTATCTTCATTACACCATATTCCACCATAATGGAGCTGCCAACTTGATCTAGAGTGCCTACAGATATTAGATTCCTTTTAAGATCAGGAACATGCCTTACCTCTCTTAATTGTCTAATCATCTCATCAAACATCTTAAATCTAATGGTCTCTAACCCAACTACCTTATATAGTGAGTTATTCCCCATCAGTACCTCTCCTCCATTAAAACGATTATAGGTAGTAAAAAGACTTTGGTCAGGGCACATGTGATATAAACATCCAAAATCAAGAATCCACTTACTATTTGTCTGAGTTTCATAAGCCAAAAGGACACCAACTAAGTCATAGCCTTCATCTTCGGATGCAATAGCAGCATCTGCTTTCTTTCCATGCCCTTCTTTGCTCTTGTTCTTTCTATCTGGACAGTCCCTCTTGAAAAGCCCTTCTTATGACAATGGAAGCATTTCAAGACCTTATCCTTAGACTTAGATTTTCCCATTTTTCTTCCCTTTATTGTTTTCTCTCTTCTTAGGTCTTCCCCTTGCCATAAGACCTTCTCCATCTTTTGTTTCTGCCTTCTTTGTGACTTCTTTAGAACTAAGTGAGTCTTTTACATCTGCCATAGTTATCGATTGCCTCTCATATAACAATGTGCCAACAAAATGCTCGTAGGATGGTGGCAAAGATGATAACATGATGATTGCTTCGTCCTCGTCTTCCAATTTCACATTGATGTCTTCAAGATCAAGAATAATCCTGTTAAAATTATCAATGTGATTTGCTAACGAGCTACCTTCCTCCATCTGCAGAGTATACAACCTATTCTTTGTAAAAAATCTCTTGGTTAGGGACTTTTTGGTGTATAAGTCTTATAACTTCTTCTAGAGGCCTGCGGCACTTATTTGATCTCCCAACTCCCTAAGCACTCTATCTCTAAGGCTTAAGATTAAGGTGCTATGAGCCTTATCCGGAGCATCATGTAATTTTTCATCAGTGAACTTGCTTGGTTTCTTGCCAGTTCTTGGCTCTCTCAATGTCTCTTCTAAACCTTAATGAACCAATAGTACTCTCATCTTGAGCCTCCAAAGATGAAAATCATTTTCGCTAGTGAATTTCTCCACCTCAAACTTGGATGTTGCCATTTCTTGAATCAAAAATCAGAAATCAGACTCTGATACCAATTTGTTGATCCAAGACCAACTCTGACACCGATTAAGAAACACCAAGATCAATCTTAACTCTCTAAACCTCAATTAAAGAAACTAACAAATCAACACAAACACAGAGAATACACTTCACAAAAACAATCAATGAAAGGACAAAAATGTTTAAGTGGTTTGGCTGGAGCAGCCTACATCCACTGAAGAACAGAGCTGCAGATTTTTATTCATTCACTAATTTCAAGATACAAGCCTCATGAAGAAGATACAAGCTATATATGACCCTTAGAGGATTCTGGAAAGATTCCTCAACACCAACTGTGACCAGGGTCTGTTGCAACTGAACCCAAAAATTTCCCACTCTAATTAATAGCTTTAACAGACTTAGATACTTGACTATTTTGTGTCGTGAATAAGTGATATCAAAACGCCCTTCACAATCGTCGTTTCATGCTAAGCTGTATAAGTATATGCACGTGATACACTCATGCTTCCTAAAGGAGCTTAGCTGATTTGTCATCTACAACATCCTTTATTCCAACGACATGTTGTTTAGCTAAGAACTAACAAGTCAATAAGCACTTATTCAACAAACCGACATGTCGACACTTTCTCTGGAACCTAGTTTTAAAGGTCACACTTTAACAATTTAGTTTCATAGATATTAGTGGTCATAAATGTAACTTTCATTTCTAGTTGGCAAAGATTACTGAGCTATGTTTGGTAGACTTATGGCTTGTATTATAAATATATAAATTCAAAGTTTTAGTAGACACTGTAATATTTATAAAGTATGATAAATTTAAAAAATAACTAAAGGTGATTTTTGATTATAATATAAAAGTGACCAATCCAAACTTCTCCAATACATTTTCTAGCAAAACCTTGTTAAAAGGTTCTCAATAAAGAATCATGCAGACTAATAAAGAAACATGAAAGCATTAATGTAATAGAAAGTCATGCATAAGAAGCATGTGACTCAAGTCAATTAAGTCTATAATGATTTACAATCACCTCTGAAATCACTTTGAGCAGATTTAATCCTTTTATCTAAAGTTCTGTCTATTTGTTACACATCTTGCAAAGGACTTTTTGGGGGTTCAAAAAGATTTAGTGCTCAATTGCTAGTGATTCAAATTAATAGAACTTAGTTTTGTGTGAAACAATGACTTCTAAAGTGATTGTGTTAAACTAATAACAATATAATCTTTAGCAAAGAGGGAGGAACGGTTTTCATATATATTAGTAATCTTTTATCAATTTGATTTGCTAATAGCTATTATATATACGCTCTTTGGTTTACATTTTCTTATTATATTAAAGAGATTAAGAAAGTAAATTTTTCTTATTATATATACTGCCTTTTGGTTTCTTCAAACTCTCTAAACACTAAGTATTTAAGATTTGTTATATTTGGTTTTTTTAAATTATTTAACCAATATCCTCTTTAGAAAGATTTTTGTGTTTTTATTATTTGACTTATTTGAATTTTTAGTATTTTGTGCTTCATGAAGTACTCTTTTTTTCATGAATTGAATAATGATGGAGATAGTTGGATGATAAGGGTTAGACTTTGTAGGATGTGAGAGTCTGTTAACAACAAGAAGAATGAAAAATTGATTAGTATGGACATGATTTTTATTGATAGAAATGTTGTATAAAAAATTCTTTCTCCTATTGTTTTTTCTAATTTTTTTCCCAATTATTTTACACTTAATGTAGCATTTTTTTTTCATAGGAAAATTTAATGCATGCAAGAATCAAGAAAAATTTAGTGATAAGGTTTAGACACATGTTGAGTGAGGGTTCTTTATACAGTGTCAATAGTTTAAAAGTTGTTTCAACTCTTGGTGAGTACAGACCACTTTCAAATCAGTATAAGATTACTTTATTGGTTATAACTACGTTTAAGAGGTTAGAAGAATGAACTATTAAGATTCAGATTAATGGATTCCAATTCGTATCTCCGAATTTGATTGATTTACATGTGAATGCTAAACACAATCCTCTCAAGTATTTATTTTAATTATTAATGTTTGTTAATCTTTAAGTGTATATTAGATATTATTGATACTTATGTTTTAACATATTTATGTTATTTTTCCATGATATTACAGATATTGTCGGAAGTTTATGTGGTGTGGGTGATATTGAAATCATTGGAGCTGGTTGGAAAAAAAAGAGATATAAAAGTTCTAACATATTAGTGAATTGAATATAACCAAGAAAACTATGACTATATTTTATTTTTTAGTTATTGTTTTATCATAATAAACGATCGACAGTTTGACTTCACTAATCTTTTTAGTTATTACCTAATTTTTAATTTTCTTTTTCAATAAATACATCCAATATTTGTTGAAGAAAAACCATTAAAAGTACAATGAAAAAGGGTATAGCCCTTAGAGATTATTCAACATATTCACAAGAAAAATTAATTAGAAAATATGTTTAGATAGCCCAAGCATCTTCTCACTTATGCAATAGAATAAACAACAGTACTTGGCGGTTAAAATAATTAATGTAAAAGAAAAATTAATGAAAATCACTCTAAATCAAATTGTAATGTAGAATGAACAACTTCAATTCCTTGAATTATTGCCGAATTATTTGTTCTAATTCTTAAGAAAAATATTTTTTTTCTTTTCCTCACACCCCACCTCTTCATAAACACAAATAAAAAAGTCAAGTGGTATAAGGTCACCTACTCAGTTACAAACAATGTAAAGTAACTTACAAAAGCCTTTATATGTATTTTATTTATTTCTTTTATAATTCGACACATTGCTAAGGATCTTCAGTTATAAAATTTAATTTGGAGCTTATCAACAACTACAAAAACTATGAGGTTTGTACACTCATACTATACACATTAATATATATTTTTTAAGTTAACCAAAAAAGTTAATTTTCATAAATAACATTAGTTTTATAAGATTGTCTCATCTTTAAAAAAAAATCAATTCATATTTTTTTATTAGTTTCATCAAGTGCAAAGCAAGAAAAAAATGATAATACTAAATTCTTTTTTCAAAGTCGCGCGAAGCGCGATTCTATTTCCTCGTTTAATTGATAAAATACAATTATAAAATGTTTGACGTGCTCAAATAAGTCTAGAGAAAATTTAAATTCATTCTAAATTAATTTAATATTAATAAAAAAATTAGACCGATAATATAAAAAGTTTTAAAATGAAATCTTTCGGGTAAATTATAATATGCCCATCTAACATCATATTATCAGACCAAAAGTGTCACTTGTTAAAATAACGAAAACGTTTTCACTTAATACTTTAGGCAATTAACACCCGGAAAATATTGGTCCCTTTTTTTTTTAATGATGAAGTGTAATATCTAAAATAACATAAAATACAAAACCACTTAACGTTCTTTTTAGAAAGTATTATTAATCTTATCAAAATAGATTCAAGAAACATAAGTCTCGTCCTTTAGTCTTCGTTTATCTTAAAATTGAGAGCAAACTTTTTTATACAACTTCCATTAAAGCACAAAGTACAATGGTGAAATCGGGACCATTTTTACTTCTTAAATAAATCAATGCAAAAGAGACATTTTTATTCTGTTACATTTGTTACACATTAATCGTTGTATGTGAGTACTAATTAATTAATTAATTAATTAAATTTTCCATTAAAAATATAATATTCAAATTCGCTTACATAAGGAAAAAAAAAGAGTAATTAGGATTGCCATCAAACAATGCTAAAGAAAAAAAAAAGATAATAATCTCTTATAAAGTAAGTGGTCAGTGCTAATTTTCATAAATTATTATTATTATTATTACGGCTTATCAACCCTAATAGAGGGGAAAAAAAAAAGAGACATTACGACATATTTTTGTACTTAGCCACATTCCATAGGCCCACAAGGCCACAAGTAACACACACCTCAGACTATATTATTATTTTTATTATTACATAACATTATAGGCTTAGCGGTATAGCCGTAAAATTGTAAAATTACGAAAAAGAATAAAGGACCAACAAAATAAATAAAATAGAAAATAAAAACACATAATTTAATTTGCAAGTCCGCACTGTCAAGCAAAGTCACCCACCACCATTCTCTCCATTTCTCTCTCTCGTCTCCTTTTGGCAAAGAAGTATTGCTATTCACACACCCCTCACTCACAGTGGCACAATGAGCAGAGAACGAGAGAGAGAGATGGCTGCTACGACGCCGTCTTCTTCTTCACAACCCAAAATGCCACCTCAAACCCAACCCAACGGGACCCACCACCACCAACGCCGCCCTCATCCTCCACCACCACCACCACTGCAACCACAATCACAATACCACCACCATCACGACCACCACCAGTACTACCCAACGACGTCGTCTTCCTCTTCAGCCTCCTTCAGAGGCTGCTGCTGCTGCCTCTTCCTCCTCTTCTCATTCATCGCCCTCCTAATCCTCGCCGTCGTCTTAATCATCTTCCTCGCCGTCAAACCTAAAAAACCCCAATTCGATCTCCAACAAGTCGGCGTCCAGTACATGGGCATCTCTACACCCAACCCCACCTCCTCCGTGGACCCCAGCACCACCATTGCCGCCACGTCAGCTTCACTCTCCCTCACCATCCACCTTCTCTTCACCGCCGCCAATCCGAACAAGGTCGGCATCAAGTACGGCGAGTCCAAATTCACCGTCATGTACCGCGGGATTCCCTTGGGGAAGGCCTCTGTCCCCGGCTTCTACCAAGGGGCCCACAGTGTCAGAAACGTAGAGGCCACCATCGCCGTCGATCGGGCTAATCTTATGCAGGCCGATGCTGCCAGCTTGATCAAAGACGCCTCGTTAAACGACCGCGTTGAGTTGCGAGTCCTTGGTGACGTTAGCGCTAAGATCCGTGTCATGAACTTCGATTCTCCCGGCGTTCAGGTCACCCCCCATTTTCCCATCTATTTTCAGTTAATTACTGTAAAAATTTATTTATTTATTTATTTTTGCGGTTTTGAGCGGCCGAGTCGGCACTGTTTGAGCAAAACCCACTATCGGCTGTCGCCATTTCTACTTTTTTTTTTCTTGGCTAATGTGCGCATTATTATTTACTATATTATTATTATTAACAGACGAGGATGTTTTACCTTCGGATCTCTCCTTTTTCAGTTCTACCAAATTTGCTCATCTGCCCTTTTTGTTTCTATTTTTTCTACTTTTGCCCCCTTTCTTCATATAGTTACCTTTAACTAACCCTGTTTTATCGTACGCCTGTTATCTTCCTTTTCAAGCTTCTAAAAATAAATTTCAATGATAATATTAATTAATTAATTAATTAATAAAAGTTGTTGTTTTACTTTTAAAAAAATGGTGCTGCTGATAGTTGCTTTATTTTTACGCGCCTTTTATCCATAGATGCACCAATGGACTTGCAGTTTCGTGGAGCGGAAGTTCGAATTTTTTTAATTAAATTTATTTGTTTTGACGAAAAAAAATCATTACTAGTTGATGCTTGTCTATTTTTGCTTGAATGGCCCCTTGACTTTTTTCAAATTGCCAAAAATGCTGATAGTTTTAGATTGTTAGATTTGGCAACCAGAGATTAAAGGGTAAAATGTCTGGTCATGTTTAGGGAGAAAAAAGGGTCCTGGTTCTGTTTTTCGCTAGTCACTATTGTCAATTTCGGTGACTCGTGGGACCCGTGCGAGCCAAAAAAGTGGACAATTTGTCAATTCCTTATCCTTTCAAGGCCTTGTGCTTGGTTTTTATATGAATTTTAATGTTTTTTCTTTATCATTTAATCAAGGTGTTATAGGATATCGTGGTAACGTTAAGTAATTAGAGTTTATTTATTTTTGTTGATTTTTTGACCATATGCCTACTAGGTTAGCATGTATCCTTACTGGGTACAATAGTCTATAGGTACCTTAATGGAACCCCGAGATAAGACATTTTTAAAACTTGAACTGTAGTTGAGATCTGAGTATAATGTAGCAATATAAATGTCTAGACAGGTAATGTTGCTAGCTAGCATAATATGTTTCAATGATCTCTATGAGCTATTTGTGAACCTTCGTGGCCCGGAGCGGCACCCCCGGAG
>NW_006262201.1:19563213-19594002 GCF_000493195.1 Citrus x clementina | reverse complement strand
GGAAAGTGCATTGCATTTACACTCCCTAGACCTCAAAAGAAAGAGTGGAGTCATATCCCCAAGAATTTTGCTAACACCCCCCCCCCCCCCCAATTAATTTTGTATTTTTTTAAAAGAACCAAATTTTTTTTCTTGGATTCATAATTGGAATTATGACTTGGACAGGTATCCGTGGATTGTGCAATAGTGATAAGTCCAAGGAAGCAGTCTCTTACCTATAAGCAGTGTGGGTTTGATGGCTTGACTGTCTAGTGACATCAATTATACAAATTTCCAACCAGCCCAAAAAAAAAAAAAAAAATTTGTTTTCATTTTGTCCCTATGGCCATATCTCTATAATCTAAAAGAGGTGAGAAAGGCCGAAAAAGCAAAAACCCAAAAGCCCTCATCTTTCTCAATCTCACATGGGGAGCATTGGATGATTGTAATGTAGGAGTAGTAGACAAAGGAAAAGCAAAGCAAAGATGGTGAAAGCAAGAGGAAAGAATTGAGAATGTTCGTTGTTGTAGGTAATCAATCTTCCAGCCCCAAAGATTTTTGCAAGAGATTTTTATTTTTATTAGAATTTTCTTTTTGATATTGGGTTTCTTCACTTGGAAGGAAAATTTGCTAACTATGTGTAAAGTTGCATGTGGGAACTGATTCATTGTATGATCCTATTCCACGCTTCCATTAATTGTCTATTCATTCTCTTCCTTTCTTATCACACTTCAATCTTAAGAATTAAGATTCTTTCGAGCTTTTTTATGCACATACAATATGAGTTTGTGAATTTTTTTTTAACCAAATATAAATTTGATTAAACAACTAGCGGTACAAAAACATTGTAATAGTGTAATAAATACAAGATGATGTGCTTACCGTAAATGCCAGAAAATACTGTCACTTATACTGCAGCACGTGTCCCTTAAAACTTGTTAATTTAAACATCAGATGCATTTCATATTGATCGCGGACTAAAGATCTATATAGCCTAGTTCTAATTAAAACTCGGATAACAAGTCATGAAACTTGAAGACAAACCCGGATTTGAGATTAATATTTGTCGGATTATTTACATATAAAGCTCGAAAAAATCAAATAATAATTAATAAAGTTGATAAGTGATAGGGCGTGGTTATTTTAGTGACCACATGCTAGGAGTTCCAATACATACAAAAACGGTTGCTCTTAACAGCCTAAATCAAATTAAGAGAATTAAAATTATTAAATTCGAAAAATATTTTTCCAGCAACCAGTCATCTCACAGTCTATAAATAGGAATGATTTTTGGTCAATTCTAGAATTTTGTCAGGAGAGAATCCATATCTAAATTAACTTTTAAAATCTCTAAACTGACTTGAACGTTCGAGTTGATGAGTATCTTTTATAAACACGTTCGAGTCCAATCAATCAATTTCTGTGAAAATTGAAAGCTTAATTTATGCTGCGTTTACTTTTTGGATTGAAGTGAGAATCTTGAAGAGTGAAAATCCTTGGATTAGGAATGTGGAGTGAGAGTGGGAATAGGGTGTTTACTTGGAGTGAGAATCTATAAATAGGAATGATCTTTTGGTCAATTCTAGAATTTTGTCAGGAGAGAATCCATATCTAAATTAACTTTTAAAATCTCTAAACTGACTTGAACGTTCGAGTTGATGAGTATCTTTTATAAACATGTTCGAGTCCAATCAATCAATTTCCGTGGAAATTGAAAGCTTAATTTAAGTATTCAAGAGAAATCAAGTATCCTACTTCTAATTATTTTACATCTCATTAGTGGAGGATTAAGAAACTGCAGGTGCAATAATGTTAAGCTCCACCAGATGAATATATTGAAATCGATCTAAGAAAGCTTGAAATTATCTAGATCTAGACTCGGAAAATTTCAGATCTATATGACAACCCCACTATTAAACAAGAAAAATAATAAAACACAAAAGAATTGCCAAAGCCTCCATAGATATGAATTTAGGTGAAGAGAGGAGTTTAGATAAGGGGTAAGGAATGATATATGAGTTTGTGATTAGTAATTGTTCACTGGTGTTATAAATTATTTAACAAAACTTAAGTGAGCTCAAATTAAGTGAGAATTTATTTATTTAATTATTTGTTTCTTATGTGGGAAAGCAAAATTTCAACCTCATGTGTGATTTGCTTGGTTGTAATGTTGTAATTGATCTCTACCACTTAAATAATTTGTTCCAGATCTCATGTGAATGTTGAACATGATGATTGCCTTGATATCATGAAAAAAATAAAAGGATGAAAAATAAAAAGTAAAAAAAACATTAGACATTTGATAAAATTCATTTATTAATTTTTTTTCTTCAAGTCAATGCATTTTATAAAATATTTTGGTATATGTTCTGACTTTTTTGAGTTCAAATATTCGAATTGTGCTACCATTCAAATTTAACTACTATTGTATTTTAGTAGGGGAAAAGGAATTTGCAGCCATATCAAAATTTTCATTTCCATTGATAAAGAACACCTTGAATCATCAGCATGACATTTGGATGCAAAATTCCAATATGGCCTACATAGAAATAATGTTTGGTTGATGGGAGGATTCATGTAAATTAAGTCAAAATTACACGTTTTTTAAGGGCAAAGATTGTTTTTGGCCCATAGTTTATTCATGTGATGAGTAATCCCATGGGGCATGCCGATGAGGACTCCGTTATAATTTTTTTTTTATGTATTATTATCAGTAGGGTCTATTATATTTAATATAACTTACATTTAGGTAAAATTTATCCACCGGCCATCTAACTCTACTTATTTTTACACTAAAAAGTTTAGTGGTAAATTACAATAAATGTAACTTTTTATTCTTCTTCTTATTAAAAAATTAATTATGTAATTATTAATACAAATAAAAAATAATTTGAATTATTAATAAAAATATTTTTTATAAATAAATTGTATTAGTAATTTAAAATTAATAATTAAATATGATTTTTTTAATTGCCCCTCATAAAATGACATACTTTAATTTACCACACTAAAATTGAAATTTAAAAACATTAAAACTTGACCCCGTAAGTCAACAGGTTGTTCCATTAACTTTAACATTTGACTAAATTTGATAAAACAAAAATATCATCTAACCCTTAGAAGTTTGTAACTACGTTGAGAAGAGAAATTATTCCTTAAGAAACATACCCATATATTGTATATACAATACAATTATTCAATTAATTAAATTTCGCTAATAGTAAAGTTGTATATACAATGCAGTTGTATACACGGTCAAGTTAATTATATATAATCCAATGTCATCAAATATTGTATTAAACACAAGGTAGAAATAATGATCTGAAATGACTTCTAAATATTTTAAAATTTAAGGTTTTTTTCTTTATAATATTTTCACTAAAAATAGTTTATAAATTCAATCAAATTGAGTTTAATCTATTTGTAAATGAAAAACCTTAAATTCGATGATTTATGTTCGTAGGATTTTGAAATAAAATATTAAAATCTATCAATAAAAGAAGATTATGTCACATGTTGTATATATTATTTTGATCTATAATTTCACAAACAACTATAGGAATTTCAATTAATTAAAATTAGATTAGTTTTCGTAATTTTAGAACTAGGTTAAAAATTTTAAGTTAAATCATATGATTCTCTGCGTATTTTTTTTTTTAAATGAACTAACATACATTAAATCACGACCATTAAAGGTTAGTGAAATGACTAGACTCCTAGTTTGCTTTTATGAGATTTGCTGTTTAAGCATCATCTCCTCTATCTATGAAAGCAAAGTTTGCTACTCTTTGGGAAAAAAGTGACTTGGTTAAAAAAAAAAGCAATTGTATGATGGAGTGGCCTTTTCTCCTCCTATTCATGCACTATCTCGTGTCCACATAGTGTATGTGATTGTTAAAGTATAGTGAAAGAGTATATGAGCATCAACTGCGAGTTCTATTGGGTATAACTCTAATTTTTTGAGTAGTTCTCATTCTATGCCGAGCTTAGTTCCCATAAAAGTTCAATTGAATGGATTTTAGGGTTTATTAGTTTTGTTAATGTTGGTAAAGAGAAAATAAAGGATGAGTTAGACACTTATTTAGGTGAAAAGTTACTAACATTTAATGTTGATGAACACTTTTTTTATTTAACTTGGTGGAAAGTGAATGCTAGTAACTATTTTATATTATCTCGAATTGCAATAGATATTTTGGCAATTCAAGTGACCATTGTTGCTTTTGAAACAACTTTCAGTACTGGTGGTTGATTTGTAAGGCTATATCGCAATAGTCTTCATCCAAGCACGTTGGAGGCTTTGATGTGTAATTAAAGTTGGATACATGTTTTTTGTAAAGATATATGTTTACATTTTAATTTTTATATTTTTATTTATTTAACTTAACCAATAATTAACTTTATTTTTTTCATTTGTAATATTTTAATTAGTTGTAGCATCTATATGTTCGTCATATGCCAAGATTCTTGATGAGGAACCAGAAATTGAAACAGATGTAGAGGCTATGGCGGTTTATAGTTTTAGTTTAAATTATTTTGTCAAGTATTTATTAAGTTGAAATTGTTAAAACATGATTTTTATTTTCTTGTTTATGTTGTTATAGGTTTATGAAGAATTTTAGAATGTGCATCAGTGGTGATGGTTACTGAGAAGTTACTACAAGTTTATGTTGAAGGCTTAGCATTATTTTGATTTTTCTTTGTAAAAGTTGATAATTGTAATTATGTTGAAAGCTTAGAATTATTATGTTTTTATTTATTTGGAGGTTCTTAAAATTTGATCGTTTCTAATTTTATTTTTAAATATGTATATTTATTTTTTTAAAAAAAGGGTTTGAATATTAAAAGATTATTAATTTTTTTGAAAAAAAGAATTAAATGGGGATTGGGTCCCATTTTAATCCTTACTCAATTTAGAAATTTTCTGGGACATACCCAAACTATCTCCAATTATTATTATTATTATTTTTTGTATGGATCAGGTTTGAGGATTGCTTTTAAATCAGGTTCGGGTTCAGGTTCGAGTTTGGGTTTGGGTTTGGATTTGGATTTGGGGATTATGATCCCCACCCCAAACCCGCCCCATTACCATCATTAGTAAAATGACTAGGCTCCGAATTTGCTTTCATGGGAGTTGGTGTTTGAGCCTTATCTCCTCTATGTATGAAAGTAAATTTTGCAACTCCTTTGGGAAAAAAAGTGACTTGGATCATAAAAAAGCAATTATATGATGGAGTGGCTTTTACTCCTCTTATACTTGCAAAAGTTATAAACTTTTTCTCCTCCTCACTTCATCCTCATTGAGAATGTACTTAGCAATTTTGTCACTACTCTTGATTGAGAACCACCAGCACAATGACGATATTAGCTTAGTATTGATACTGTTTTTGATGTGAATAGAGGTACCATCAGTTATGATGCAGTAGTGAGAAATCATGATGGTTTGGTTATGGCGGTGGGTGTAGATGTGGGGATTTATTCTGATGATTTTCATATTGCTGAGGCGAGTTTTAGTGTACGGCTTGCGAGAAAGATTGGTTTATGTCCTTTCATTTTAAGTCAAATTCTTTGCTGGTTACTCAATTAATTCTAATTGAGCATTGTTGGATCATGATCCAACATTGGGCTTTTATATGAACAATTATGTGTTGTAAATTATCATATAAGGTTAACCCTAATTAAAAATGATTTATAAAGATTTTCAATAATATGATCTTTAATTTATTTGATAGGATACGAGCTTTTAATGTGTAAAAACTTAAATATAATTTTTATTTTTATGATGGGCTAAATATGAATATGTAAAAATAATAAGAAAATTATCTATATGAGTATTTATAGTTCTCAAGTCACACATATCGTTTTATTTCTTTTGAACATTTCATTATCAGAGAGAGTGCATAGAGAAACTTAAAAGTTTCTTTAGTAAAACATATTGATTTGGAAGGCAAACTCTAGGGCTCTATAAAGTAATTGCGCATTATAGATTCAGGTACATTTTCATATATTTCGTTATTGGTTCTTAATAATATAACATGAATATTCTTAGATTTAGGTAATGATTTTCATAAAAAAGATTATTTTCCAACAAGCGCAATACTCATAAATGTCTTTTTTGAATTATTGCTGCTACTTACTTTTACCAAAGCAAGATTTCAAGATTAATCTTGTTCTTAGAAATTGTAATCAGGCAATGGATGTTCTAGCAAAATATGTTCTTTATTGCACTAATTATATTTGTATGGGTGAAAAATTTTGAAAAATTTTCACAGCATCTGACTTATTATCTTTAAATGTTATATCCTCAAATAATAAGATTATTTTTCCTTTTTTTTTAATAAGTGACTTGGTTTAATAGGGCCAAACTATCTGATAATTTGTTTTAACTATATTAGTATTTTATCCTTTAACAAAATTACTAAACAGAACAAATAAACTGTAATTGATAAATTGTTGGATAATATAATTGGTGTTTATTCTTCTTCAATTAATTTATTTTAAGCACAGCATGATGACAATCAATTTTTCTCCCCTCCCTTTCTCATGTAAGCGGCGTTGAAAAATAGTCATTTAATATAGAGTTTCCCCATTAAAGAATAAAATATGAATAAAATACTCTTTTCTTACTAAAAAGAAAAAAATATGAAGTTCTCCGACTAAAAAGTAAATTGGTTTACTTTAATCTAATAATGGTGCCGGGCTTAAAATGTTGAAATATAACAATACAAAATTTAAATTCTAACTAATGTGATATATAATGTGTTTTTATCTTATGAAATCATGTGATAATAATTTATTTCAAACGCGAAGATATTCATATTTTTTTTCCCTCTAATTTTATATTTTCCTGTCCATAAATTTTTATCTATCCATCCCAAAATATGGTAGTTGTTTTGTCTCGATTGATTCATATCCACCGGAGTATCAATCCACTTGGATATGTGGTCCGTTGGGAGTCTTTATATATACTGTTATGTTATGATAATAAGCGGTTTTTTTTTTTTCTCTTAGTTTTGTTGCTTCCAAATGTTAGATCTGCAAAGTTTTTTTTCTCCCTTGATGACGCCAAGTCAGGCAGTAGAGAATCTCACCAAAGAGCTTCGGGATATTCCTATTGTAGCTCTAAATTTATGGGTGCACTAACTACAAATGCTCTTCGTGTAAATTTAAATAGGTATAAAATATTAAAATATACCTCTAGTAATGATTGTTCAAAGTATTTGAAGCTCTCTAACTATGGACCATAAAGGTGTGATCTTGCTTATTTTTGTCACTGGCCAAAATTGTGATGGAAAAAATAATTTTTACGGTATTATAATTTGATTAGGTTGGGGTCCCATTTTTATACTACAACTTTGTAACTTAAAAACTTCTTTAATTCCCTCTAATTAAAAGGAGATTAATAGCTAGAATTCTCTACTCCCTTCGATAAAAGAAATAGGGATGAATTTAATCACTTTCAACAATTTCATTATTAGGAGAAATGATTAAACTCCACCACTGTCCTTAAAAATGAGGGAGAGGGCGTAATTATTGCAAAAAATATTCTCCGATAAATGTTCAATAATTCAATTTATCATGTGAGTCATAATACGAATAAATTTAGCACTCGGATGATACCTCTGTGATAGTCTTGGGTGCATTGATTTATCTTCATTCTCTTCAATATTTTATAATGATCTATCCATTTAATGCTATAATGGATTTTCTTTCGCTACGATTTTATGGTAGATTTGGAACTTTTGTCCTTCAGATTTAAAAAATACAAGGAGTAGATCAGTTTATCTAACCTACCATGGACTACTATGCAATTATTATATATATTCACTTTATTCAATGAATAAAAATATAACTTTCCTTAGAAAAATAAAATAAAAATGGCCTCACTTTCTGTTAATCTTAATTAAATTTCAGCTGACCTTCATTTGTTAAAAAAATAGTAATAGATTGGGATTCAGTACTCAGCACGTATCTTTAATTCTTCATAATCTTCTATCAAATATATATGTATAATAATATACAATTAAGATTTAATTGATTTGATATTTTTATCTAATAACTAACAATTATATCTTTTTAAAAAATTAATAAAAAGCCATGTAGCACTAGGGATGATAAAATTATCCGCCAACTAGTAAATCCGCTCACAAATATCGACCCGCTATAGGTAAATTTCTGGGTTGCAGACGACTATGATAGTTCAAATTTAAACCTATTGTGGATTGCAGGTGGGTTTAGTATTGAGAAAAAATTTGCAGGATTTTAGAACGACTGTCCACTAACCGCATTCTTTATTTTAATTATTTATATTTTTAATTTTAATCATAAAATTTTCATTAAAAAAATTTAATCATAAATATATCTAAGTTAAATTCTAATTTTTAAACCTAACCTATCTCACTTCAACATATGTAAAATAAGCTTTTAACAAGTAGAAATTTTATAATTTTCAAGTTAATATTATTGATATTTTATTTTACTTTGACTGATTTTATTTGTTTTTTGCCTGAACGATAGTTGTATAAAATTTACTTGTTAATATTATTGATAACACTTGTATATTGAATAAAAGATGGAGCAAGACATTGATAGTAGTGATGATGATTTGTCTACAATAAAAATATTTTGTGTTAGATTAATATGTTTTGTGTATTTATTTTTAATGTTGGAATTTTAATTTCTTATTTGCATTAATAAATCTAAAATTAAGTATTGTTTGCAGATTTTTAGGCTATTATTATAAATTTATAATTTGAATTATATAATTTAAGTATTTATGCATTGTTAAAAAGATTATTTTATATTTGTGATTTTAAATTAGCAAACCTGTAAAAAATCAGTTGTGGATTATAACTATGTTTGATAATTGTTAAAACTCAAATCGGATGATTTTTTTTAAAAAATAAAAATTTACTGTAGATTATAAATTTGATAATTTAAATTTTTTATTGGTATAAATTTAATAATAACAAACCCCGCAACAAGCACCGCCCCCGCACGACACTGAATATATGATGCAATCATAAAAATTTGAAATTCAATTTTGCGTGGCAAGATATCAACGGCATGCCCAATCAGTAATGAAGATCTTCAGCGTTGGGCCCACGTTCAAAAACCCTAACTCGCGCAAGATAAATATCCAAAAAAAGAGCGCGCCACTGGCGGCCTCTTACAAATTCAGCGAAGCAAGGAAGAAAAATTATTTGAATTTTTGTGAAATAAACGGAAAAATAAAAATATAAAAACAAAAAAATTCAAATCCAATCTAGCGAAAGAGAACGAGCAATCGAGCAGAGTCCAACCAACGACAGTCCGTTTTACCGGTATAGTTCAGTCTCATTATTCGACATTGTCGTTTATTTAAGCTTTTATTTATTTATTTTTTTTAAAATTTTGCTTGCTGTTGAAAGATTCATAGGAGATCAATTTTATATTTGTTTGGTTCATGAGAAAAAAAATTATTTGATTTTCTGTGAAATTGTTAAAATTATGATAATTATTAATTATTTAGAAATTTTGTTTGAAATAATGAAGCACAGAGAGCGAGAGCAAGATGGATCGATACCAGAAGGTGGAGAAGCCAAAGACGGAGACGGCCATTAGCGAGAATGAATTGAGGATAACAGCTCAAGGCAGACTCAGGAATTACATTTCTTATGCTATTTCTCTGCTTGAGGTTTTTATTTATTTATTTATTCTTTTGGAACGCTTTATCCTGTTTGTACTTTCTTTATTCTTGCATGTACGCTGCCTGTATTTCGTTAATTTTTAATTAATTTTATTCCTATTAGGAGAAAGGCGCCAATGAGGTTGTCCTCAAAGCTACTGGTAGAGCCATCAACAAGACTGTGATGATTGCTGAATTACTAAAGGTGCCGTTTTACTAATAGCAGTTTTATTGATATTTTTTTCTTCTAATTCTTGTCTATAATTTGCATGTTGTTTATCTAATTGTTTGTAGAGGAGGGTTGTTGGTCTCCATCAGAACACGTCGACAGGATCTATTGATATAACTGATGTGTGGGAGCCACTAGAGGAAGGGCTTCTTCCGTAAGAATCCCAAATTTTTTTTTCTGAAATTTTACTGTATGCATATGCATGTGACTGTATATATTTGCTGATATATTATATTATTTGAATAACTTATGAGTTACTTCTGCAGACTAGAAACCACTCGTCATGTCTCAGCTATCACAATTACTTTGTCAAGGAAGGAGTTGGATTCATCTTCCTTAGGGTAAATGGATTTCTAAAATCTATATTTCATTTGTTTTGGTCTTTATCATATGTTGATATCAATGTAGGATGGCATATTGGCATGTATATTATTCAATAAAACTCATTCCTGGCTTCTAAGTTATTGATTCTTGAACAACCATGGTGGCAACATATTGAGTATTTTGTTATTAAACTCTTTTGAAGTTCAGGAACAGGCCATAGTTACAGAGCGTAAGAGTGAGGGCGTAACTGAGTGAATCATAATCCTCACAGCCAACCAATGAAAGTATATGCTTATTTGTGACATAATAACATATAAATAACAGAGAAGTTTCTAAATTTATTTTTTCTTTTTCTCAATTCCTTTTTGTGGCCATTTCTTTTTATCATATTTAGTTTTTTAATGATACTTCTTGTTCAAGTGATAATGTGTTTAAATTACCTGAGCTGCTTTGATGTCTTTGAGCATCAATGTTTCATGCATTACTCGTAGAATCTTGATAACATGTGATTTTGATATACTGGTTTTGCTCAATTGCAGATACCAACCACCAGTCCCAACTGATCAAGTGAAGCCATTGGCTGATTATGACGATGGACGAGGTGAACTATTGTGTTTCACTAATGCTTGAGCTATTTTCTTCTTCCAATTGTTTAGCTTAAATTAATTTTTATACTTAAATGTTGTAAAAATTTTGAAGCCTTGCATGGCATGCGAGACAAGGGACGTCGTCAAGCAAGGAATGGAGGTAACTTTATTTCCAATTGTTCAGATTATATTGAACTTATCTGTTGTCTTGTTCAGATTATAAGCATATGTCTCCTGTAGTGCTACAAATTCTGCATAAAGCCTTTTGGAAATGTCAACAAAAAGAAATGCCAAAGTTTGTAAAATTTTCATAATAGTGATGGTCATAATGCTGAATCATTACTTGTTATGCAACTATGAATTCCATTTGAGTTGTGATCAGTAAAACAGTATCAATACTTCTCAGATTTGGCAGTAGAAACAAGAGACATCTTATTACTCATTGAGGACATATAGTTGTTAATTCATTCGGTTTGCCATGGTGAGAGGTGACAAATGTCCTGGTGCTACAATGATGAATTGTTGAAATATTTTAGATATAAGTGATATAATATTGGTTAATATTTTTGGTTAACTGTGTCGTAGCTGGATAAAGCCAATGGGCTTTGTTAAATAGGATATTGACTTCTGAGCTTACTCAAGTATGAAGTGAAACTGAAATGAATTACAATTTTTGTTCTTTATGCAGGTAATAACAATGGAGTCCCGGAGTACAATAATGGTCATTGGGATGGTGGGGCTGGATATGGAGGTAGAGGCAGAGGTCGTGCTGCAGGACGCAGTTTCTGGGGGCATGGAAGGCGATATGATGGAAATATGCAGCAGGAATCAGAATATTACAGTGGTTATGGTGGATCAGGGGCCTTGCCTCCTCAAGGCCGTGGTAATTGCCTCTTGGCTTTCTCTTGTTCTTACAGTTTAAGTTTTATCCTTGCAAAACAGTTACATGGTGTTGACAAATTTGTTTTCTTATTATTTTACTATTTTTGTGGTTTGCTTTTTGTCTATCTGCCATTTCCCCTTTTTTTTTTTATTTTACTATTGCCACAAAAAAAATCAATTCTTGAAGCCTTTTTTCTTAATGATTTTGGCAGTGGTTAGTTTGCTACTCCATCCTTACCATTTTTAATATTTTTCCTTTTCGGTATTCAATATTTTCTATGGAATATCTTGTTATTTTGGTGATCCTAAATAGTCTAAAACTTTAGTCAAATGGTCTGTCTCAGCGTTCAAAAACAGAAAAAGGACCAACCAAAAATTGTGTAGCTATCGAGAAAGTGGAGATATCTACATAAGCGTAAAATGCTTCTATGTAAACCTTTAAAAAATGGCTCTTTTTGCCTCTTATTTTATATTTGTTAATCTTTCCAATTGTCTACCTACTGTAACTATAAGTCATTCTTATCAAGATTTTGTAAAGATCTCATGAAAAGTGGATATTAGTTCTTGAAAACATCTCTCAACTTTAATTGTTTATTCTTTTTTCTTAAAGATACATTGTCAGACACTGTTATAAATTTCTCATACGAGATGATTAACTATGTTGATGCAGTGATTCATGTTTGCTTATATCAATGGAATCATAGCCATGGACCACAGTACCCAACTGTTTCTGATGTTAAATTGCCACAACAAGATGCAGAATGAGCCTGTTTCTTGTGGCTTTGTAATTGCAGATATTGTTTTCAACCAGTTTACAGCAAATATTTGGTCATTATAACTTATCTTTTATTGTGCTCTTTGGGGTGATGAAGTTTTCTGCAAAAACTATGCCTTTGACAAGTATATTACTGAACTATTGCTGCATGGAATGTTACAGGCCGTGGTCGTGGATTTGGAAGGCCTCGTGGCCGTAGTCAAGGTCAAGGTCAAGGTCTCAGATCTGATGCACTGGTCCAAAAAACTGCCTGAAGGATATAGGCTTTTGAGGTACTGCTTTTGTTTCAAGCTGACAAGAGATATTGGATGCCTGTCCAGCCTCTCGTCTTCAAAAGTGAGATGGACTTAAAACATTATTTAACATTATTTATAATTAAGGCATAGAGCTGTTAGATTTTTATTTCCTTTGAGACTTGGCTAATTTTTTTGTTGGCAGCATTTTTTGTAGGAAATAGATAGGATAATTTGTATTATCACTAGTCCTTAATTGTGGATGAAGTTAATATTGTAGAATTTCTTCAAATAATATAGCAGTACATTCTTTCGATTTGAATTCACACTATGGTCTGCTTCTCATTGTTTCCTCACAGCTTGCTATTGTAAATCATCGCCGAAAATCTTTCCTTTTCCTCTGGTTGTACATGGTAATGATCAATACAATCTACAATTAAGAGAGCATCCTCTTAACTGCAGAGGAATAGGCAAATATGAAGTAATTCATTTACATATAGCTGAAGTTTTAGAGGAATGCCATAATCATGATTATCCTATTGCTTCATTTCTCGAGCTTCAGACATCTGTATATTTATTCAACTTTGTGTTTTGAAATATGCTGAAATTTAAAAGGTTAATCCACGCAGTCGAAATAATGAAAAGGCAGTTATTTGTTCCTGATCTAATTTCATTTAATCTAAAATAGAAGAGCTACCTTGGAGAGGAAATTATGTTGTCAGTGGCGGAAGTTTTTTATTTTTTTGTTAAGTTCAAACAATTCAAAGGAGTGAGCATGTATAAATTCTTTCGCACTGTTAGATTAAAGTTGTTATGAACAGCACAGGAGTAACACAATGTATAAAAGTACACTTCAGTACAATTCCCAGTATATTTTTATTTACAACTGGGACTACTGTTATACATTAACCCACTGAAGTATTTATCAAAATACTTTAAACCTTATTTAATATTCGAAAGATATCTACTCCACTCATATTTCATAAAGAAGAGACTGTTTTCACTTAATTAGTTGATAATTGAGAGGTTAACTAAAACTAACTTCCATAATACTCTTATGGAGGCTCGAATCATTGCACTCAACATTGTAAGTGCAAGGTTTCTCCTATTGGACTAAAGACCCATTGGTAGAAGTTAACTCACTTGGGTAGGTAATATGGTATTTGTTACGCACAGAAAAGAAAAATGATAGAAAGAGTCTTAATTTATCTTGTTAGTACCATTTTTTAATTGATGTTATTTATTCTAAATCTTAAAAAAATATAAAAAATTAAAACCAAATACTTTTTATAATTAAAAATAAATTTGTTCTTCTCTCTTAGGCTTTTAATAGATTAATTTCTCATTTCTCACATTTCTCTTAGTGTTTTTAATTAATTGACATTTTGAATCAAATATTAATTATTAATCAAATCTGAAATTGAAATCTCAAATTATTATGAAAACCAAAATTAATACCATCAATAACAACAAAATCCACCATTTATTCATTAAATTTAACAGAACCCAATATTAAAATTTATTCATATATTGGTGGAGGTGGAGGCGGTGGTGATGATGGTAATAAACTTTTTGTTATGAAGACGTGTGGCGGAGGAGGTGGTAGTAATGATGGTGATGATGATGAACTTCTTGTTGACGAAGATAAGTAGTTAGGGTGAAGATAGGTTGTGATGATGATTATGCTGAAGAGAGGGAGGGGGAAGAGGTGGAGGGGTAGGGAAGGAGCGGAGGGAGCGAGAATAAAATAAAAACTAACAGTTTTTTTTTTACAGGGGTAATTCTGGAAAGAAAAAATAAAGTGAAAAGTGGATATACAAAAAAAGCAAAAGGAAAAGTCTCGCACATGGTGGTGAGCGTAAGTGCAAAAAATTCTGTTTCTGTTTAATCAATAATTCAAGAGAACGATCATATTATAAATTTTTATGGGATTCTTATACTGTGAAAGGAGGAGACTTTCCTTCTGCGGTCCCAAACAATAATTTAACCCCTCCATGTGATCAAATTCGTCTTCCATTTCACGTGCAGAAGATATGAGTGCAAATGTTTGTTTCAATTAGCCATTAATCTATCCTTGGTTGGCACTAGGAAAGAGTCTAAGTTGGTTGTCCTTAAAAAAATTTGTCTGAAACGGTGTGCTTCAGTCACCAAGGTTAGTGAATTAGTTAGCACGAAAGATAACCAATTGATGCGATAGTAATTTGCTCTAACTTCAGCCATTATCCATCCCTGGAGAGCTTGATTGTGCAGCACATCAGCCTAATCGAGAATTTGTTAGTGTAGATCTCGAATTACTACCAGTCGCACTAAACTTTTCATTGGTCTCCTGACACCACATAATTGACGCACAACTTCCCCACTAATAACTTGAACCTGATTCTGCATTTTCATATTGTAGTTGTGGCCAATAAATGACACATTGGAACGGTCCATCAATTGCTTCTGTCCGATCTGCAAATATTGGTTGATTGTTATGAAACAAATGATAAGTGAACATAATCGAATACATGGAATGCTAAAACATGGAATAAGCGGTGTATTATTATCCAATCCATGCTCAAGTCCAGCTCGAAGGCGATATGCAAATTGATATGCTACACATTCATCAGGGTTGCCAGACTTAGGTTTTAATTAGTTGGATATATTAGAAGTTTAGGTGACAAATTGAAAATTACCCGGATATATAGAACTCGAATATTTTAATACTGAATATTCATTATTTCTTTCAGTACTAAATGAGTTTTTTATAGTAATTTTTCTCTCGGGTACATCACATATGTAATTCTTTTAGATATCAAATGATTTCATTTTTATTGAGATAAGAAAAAAATAATTGAAAAAATGTTACCATGCATTATTCAACTACACACGACAACCTAGATAAAAGAATTCTTATATGACCCAAATCCACAAAGATCCGATTTAGATTTGATACACTTTCTTTTTTGAATAATTTATTCTTTTTAATAATATTAGGGTAGGGTCATTTTAATCCATAAAAATACTTTTTTCAAAATAAAAATGATCAAAAAGGACATTTAAAAAAAAAAAATTTACTTGACTCTTTGCACTCACCATAAACTATTAAGCAATAATCTTTCTCATTATTAAAATTTTCTTTAACATATTGTCCTCATTAAACTTAATTCAATGTTTTCGTTATTTTTTCCACACATTTTTTTATCATATTTGATCCATCGTATAATTGAATATATGACTTTGAACTGTTGTAGTCGTTGTATTGAGTATAGAAAATGCAGAGAAACATTTTATAGTCGAATTTGTTTTGCATAAAAGAATTAATTGCATGGCTATTACCCAACAAACTACTCAGCAAATCTTTATTTAAAAATTTTAATTATAAAATACCCATAAGATAAATTAAAATTTTGGACGCTAAAATGCATAGAATAATAAATTTGAACTTTTTTATTAATAATTTTTATAAGTCAAAATTTTTGTTCATTCCAAAAAGTCAAATCAAAATGTTAGTTGTTTGAATATAAAATACCGAATAAAATATGAATTTATAGCTTATTTATTACTATTGAACATTTTGATTATTAGTGTTTTTAAAGTATTTAAAAATTTTCCAGCAAAAAAATTGTATGTAATATTTATGTATATCAATAGAAAATACCAAACTAACATTATCAAAGTGCAATATGTGCTGTAAGCGAAGCAATAAAAAAAAAAAAAATAATGAGAAATGCCTCTTAAAGATTCCTCAAGTATCATTGATGTGATAGAATGATTTTTTTTAATACTGTTATATAGGATCTGAAGCGCGGCCCAGATTTTTTAAACCCTCCCTAATATTCGAGGAGTGTCCACTTCACTCACATTTCATGAGGAATAGACTGACTCCACTCAATTATTTGATAATCAAGGGAAAACTGAAACTAACCCCCATAATGTTTTTATGAAAGTTCGAATCTTTACTCTCAACATTGTAAATGCAATGATTCTCCCACTGGACAAAAGACCTATTGGCATGTGATAGAATGATTTGAGATTAGAAAATTGAGAAACCTTAATACTTCAACAATTTAAGGAAATATTAGAAATCCCACTCAATGGGCCCCACTTATTTTTGGAGTGAGAAGTGGGAGTAGGCCTTCCATGGGGAGAGGTGGGAGTGAGAATATTTTATATTTGTTTGAATAATATTATTATATTTAACTAAATAATATTTTACACTGATTAAAAGTTAAAATTACTTAAAAATAATACTATTATATTAATAGAGAACTAATAAATATTACTATATTTATTTAATAGTAATAATTAATAATAATAAATAATTTATTCTATGAAAATATTAATTTTGTACTAAATAATATTATATTATTATTTTATACAATAATAAATTAAATATAATTATATTAAATTCAAATAATATTAATTTTATTTAATATAATTATATAAAATAAAATAATGTTTTATTTTATATTTACCCTTCTTTTTTACCCTTCTCTTATTAAATTTACTATAATTAAATTTAATAAATATTTTAAATAATATTATATTTATTTAAATAATATTATTATATTTAAATAATATTATTATATTTAACTAAATAATAACTTGGTTTGATTCCAAGTTTAAATTACTTAAAAATAATATTATTATATCCTATCTTTCTTTGAAAATATAATATTATTATATTTATTTAAAAATAATAGTATTATATTTATTTAATATTAATAATTAATAATAATAAATAGTTTATTCTAAGAAAGTATTAATTTCGTACTATGTTAATAGTAAAAATGTATCATTTATATTGCCCTTATCAATAATTTTAATTTATATAATTAAAATTAAATTTAATAAAAAAAATGTGATGTACATAATTAAGAATATTAATAATTATTATAAATTTAAAAATATAATAAAATAAATATTTATTCATTAAATATATTTTTTTATTAACTTTGTAATTAAAAACTATAATTCTTTATAATTCTAATGCTACCTTAAAATAGACACACAAATCATAATATTATTAAAATACACGCACACATTTTTCATTAAAAATTAATTAGATTGCGTATAAGTATTTTTGTACAAATAATTTTTCTTTTCAAACATACGTTTGGTAAATTAGTTTTGCATCATGAGTTTTTATTCCAAAATAAATAATTGAAAGTATTGTTTATGTTTGTTGTAAAGCATATGAATGATATCTTAGTTTTTAGTTTAATAAACTAAAACATTTAGTAAGGGTATATTGAGTATTTAGATGGGTTTTTTTGAGTAGAGATGGTAAAATTCAAATATGGATTCGAATCCACATCTGTAAATTTTTTTGCAGATCTGGATGTGGGTAATATCAATTTAGATTGCGGGCGGATATCCTGAATATCCGGATCCACAAAAATTAAATTTTAATAATTAAAAATATAATTTAAAAATTCAACAATTTACCAAATTAAAACCTAATCCCAAAACCTATTAAACATTTACATTATATTAAAAATTAATGCATTTAATTAAAGTGACTAAACAAATCAGCAAAGAAAATTAAATTGAGCCAGTAAAATTTTGAAGTTTAAACAAGTTACATTAGATTAAACTCATTAAATATAACCAACCAATCAATCAAAATACCAAATCATTAACTAGAAAAAATAAATGCCATGTAATTAATAATACCAAAAAAACGGAAACAAAAGAAATATCCAATTAGGCGAGGCTTGGACAACAGTGATAGCGGCGTGCTTAGTCGAGGCTTCGATGATGGCAAGGATTCGATAACGGCGAGATGTGCAGCGTGTACCGACAACAACCGACTCAGGGCGAGGCTTGGACACAAGGTTTAGGCGAGGCCATGAGACAGACGATGACATCCTTACGAAATTGGGGGATTTGGGTGTTAAGGATTTGTGGGTCGCAGCTGCTAGTGAAGTATTGTGAGCGTGTGTGTGAATGCGATATTGACATTAGGGTGAGGGACTTAAGTTAAATTTGTTTTTACTTTAAGTTAATATATATTTTAATTTAATATAAAAATTAAATGGATTTAGATATCTAGCTTTTCGGATGCACTTGCATCTGGATTAGGATCCGGATCCGTGTGGATTCTAATTTTCTATATCCGGATCTGCATTTTTTAACATGCGAATCCGTATTTTTTCGAATCTGGATCTTCCAGATCCTTGTAGATGCAGGCCGGATCCAGATTTTATTGCCATCCCTATCTTTAAGTAAAACTTTTAAAATTTATGGTATGTTTACTTGAGGGTTTATGGAATAGAAATAAAGAGATGAGAATGAATTTATGTTTACTTGGTAAAAATATAATTTGAGAATGAGAATAAAATGTGTAGGTCCCACATAATTTAGGAATAAGAAATGTGAATCACATTCTCATGGGGGGTTGGGAATGAGGATTCCCATTCTCTAAACTGATTTTTGTATCCCTATAATTTTTTCATATTTTTCGAATTATCCTTGGTCAAATCATAATTAATTTTATTATTTTAAATGTCATTATTATTATTATTAAATTTTATTAAATTTATTATTTTAGTTATTATTAATATTATCATTATTAACATTTACTATTATTATTAATTTTATTTTTTAATTAATATTATTATTTTTAATAATATATATACATGTATCTAGTTAATGAAAATTACATTATTTAATGCTATGGGTATTTTGATAAATTGATTCTCATTCTCATTTATTTTGGCAAGTAAACACATCAATAATATTTCAGCACATTGCTATTCTCATTTATTTTTGCCAAGTAAATATTGAAATCTCATTTCCATTCCAGCCCATCCCCAACTCATTCTCATTCTACTCTATTCCCACTTTATGAAGTAAACACACCATTAATAGTGAGTTTATTTAGTAAACGTGTTTCAATAGGTAATTTGGCCCACCCGTTTATTCTTAATCTATCCTTGTAAAGTAAATGACCCAAGTGTCCACAGAATTATTTTAATTTGCACATAATCTCTAGAGTTCTTGTGCATTCCAATTATGGACTTCTATTTATCTTTTGTGATCACAATTAGCAATGTAAACTCTTTATTTGATCAAATTGTTCCATATCACTCTTTGCATGCTATTTAACGACCAATCATTCATCAATATTTACATTATTGGAGTGAAATAGTCAAATTAATATGCTTCAACAATCTTAACAGTCAAAGACGAACAAGAAACCCAAGTTAAAAAAGTTAAAATTAGGGTCATGTAAGTTAATAGATTATTTGATTTGTTTGAAACTATAATGACTCTGTTGTAAATTATCCTCAAAACCTCTTCTTTGAGCCATTCCTATAATCAAGCAAGCCCAGTAGCTTAGTAAATTCGAGCGTGGGCCGTTCATTCAATTGAGCCATTCACTTAATTTTTTAAAAAGAAAGTAAATGAATGGTTCCGTCAAATATCGAAACCCTATAAGATTATCGAAACCTGAAAGCTGTAAATAATAAGTAAATGTCTCTTTTTCTTCTACAATTGTTGGAATAAGTCGATTCTTTATTAAGTAAATGTCTCTTTTTCTTCTACAATTGTTGGAATTAGGCGATTCTTTATTTAAAAAAGTACTTGAGCCATTCATTTACTTGTGCCCATAATAAGATTAATTATTAATTAAGCTATTCATTTAATCGATAAGATTCATTTAATTAGTCATCTATTTAATGAAGCAAGCCCGACGGTTTCGAAATAAATAAATAAATTGAATTATTATAAGTCACTTCTAATGAATATTTTGAGTTACAGCGAAGAAAAATTTTACAGAGTTAGAGTCGTTAATGAATTCTCCTTCTTCATCGTCATCAGGTATTGCCTTTCCCAAATTGAAATCATTCTCAATTTGGGTAATGGAAGAATTGGAAGTGTGGGATGGACTTCTCTTCTTTAACAGACGCTTCAGCGTCCAAATCGTATGAAAAAATTGCTGATATTTGCGACGACCTAATGCTTGAGGTTAATTTTTTTTTTTTTAATAATTAATCTTATTTAAAAATTAATTTCTTTATCTTATTGTCATTATTAAAATTTCTCTTTAACAGGTTGCTGTAGAGGCTATTGCGTTTGAAGACGAATGGCCTTACGCGATTCATCTTCTGTGTTACTTTTATGTCAATGACATGTAAGTTTAAGTGATTAACCTTTTTCTTTTTTAATTTATTGATTTCTTTAGACACGTAAGTTTAAGTGATTAACCTTTTTTTTTTAATTTATTGATTTCTTTAGTAGTAGTAGAAGACTTATTTAGTTCATCTGCAGTTAAGTTCTTTGTCATCTCTGCAAGTTTGCTGCTGCAGCAGCATTCAATTTCTAAAACTTGAGCTTTTTAAGCACCTACAATTATGCTCATAATTAGAGCACAAAATGATTTAAAACAAAATCAATTTATTAAAAATAAACTTAAACGGATGATTAAGCGAAATGTAGTGAAAAATACAATAAAATTTCATCATTTACTGTCTAAGTAATATTGGTTTAAGTTTAAAAATGTCATAATAACTCGCTTTTGATAGAGTTATCAATGAGTACAATATTAGGCTTTAAATAGTCATTGACTATATAAAACGCTTAAAATAAATTAAGTCAGTGGCCTTTATACCCAACATAAATATTTTTTTGTTTTGGTTGTTTGTTAGATTTCCACTTCGCTTTCACTTCCTTCTTTCCACATTCAAGCAATCAAGCAAATTAATAAACAAATCAATCTTTATGTACATATCATTTAAAAATATAAAAGTTAATATATACATATCATTTTCATGGAATTTTATAATTTATGGATCTGTTTAGTAGAGCTTATAACTCCTACACATTTGCTACCTCTCTACAAATCAAGTAATTGAAAACCTTTAGTTAGAAGTTAAGGAAAGAAATTAAACGAAATTGTAAAAATAATTAGTTAAAAGTTCTTATCTTACTAACTTTTTCTTGTGTTATTAGTGTCAATGTGTAAGTGTGCACAATAAGTAATATAATAATAAGTATTCAAGATCGTCTCTATAGGTATTGATGTTATCATGCTTGTTACAATAATCTTAACAGTGTCGATTGTTTCAAATTAAAATAAGATAACTAATAAAACTAATCGAATAACTAAAATGCAATAAATAAAATAGAATAAAGAAAACTCTCATAGCAAACACAAGGATAAAATAAATGAGAATGAAGTAGTTGAGTGATTAAACTCTCTTAATGGTTTTGATTGTTTCTTCTAATTTTAGTTGCTACAACATCTACGATAGCGCTGGGCAAAATCCTATTGTATCATCAGCTGTCGCATGTTGGATGTCTTATATCTTTATACAATCTAACAATAATCAATTGTTATGCTAATATAAGATATAACATTACACGCTTAGGTTCTAATTATCCTACAAGGGGAATCCATATATTTAGTTCATCACTAATTTTAGATTTAGCATGACCCTTTTGAAATCAAGTAAAACTCAACTCAGGAAACCCAATATAAAATCAAGTATTGCTCTGATATGTTCCACTAAGATATGCCATTTTGTGACTCTTTCTTATTTTGTATTATTAAATGGGTGGTTAGCCGAAATGACGAATAAAAATAAGTATTATCAAAATAAGGTGCTATAGCAAACATTCAACAATATATATAATCAGTTAATGAACCATTAAGATTGTCTATCACTTATTCACTATTAAATTAATTCATGATTTGCGAAAGTAAAATAAATAAAAGAGTTTTAGCCATCAAACATATTCTCATGATTAAAAAGTAAACAAGTAAACAAGAAAACAAGAGATGAATAAGAAGGACTGAGTTTCTCGATTGGTCTTTGCAAATTCTCCTCTGATGTAGCTCTTAATTTCGTTCTTGGATTCTGTTTTTCTCTAATTTCTTTTTGGCTTTTTTCCTTGGTTGACGGCCTCTCTTTTTTCTTTAGTATGTATGCTTATTTTATAATTGAAAATTAAGGTAAACAGAAGTCTAGGGCATGTATCTTCCAAATTAAGAAACTCCAGATCGCAATCTTCTCTGTCAATGCTCCAGGATTGTTACAACAACAATTACAACAACTACATTGTTTCAGATTTGTTTTAATTCTTCTATAACCAAGTTCTTTTTCCATTTTTTGCAAGCCTATTGTAGTAGCATTGATTCCTTGATATTTAAACTTTCAATCACCTACAATTGTGCACATAATCTAAGCACACAAAATATTTTAAAACAACAAAATCGATTGAAACTAAACTAAAATTGATACTCATGCAAAATATAACTAAAATGCAATAAAAACATATCGTTTACTCTCTAGGTAATAATAATTTAAGTCTAAAAGTGTCATAATAACTCTCATTTCATAGAGTTATCACACTCCCAAACTTAAACTATTACTTGTCCTCAAGTAATGACAACAAAATTAACACTTCAATCACACAATTACTCATTAATAACATAGCTCTGCCATTAAGTTTTGCAAGGATTCTTCAATCGGCAGATCGTCCACTTTAACTATGCAAAATCACCATAGTAGTTTAGTTCTAAACTTAGGCCTCATTCTGTCTAAAGTGTGTGTGCGCCACTTTGATTCAATTGTAGAGATTCTACAATATTGCACTGATGTTACATACACTTTAGAGGGAGGACACAAGTACATTCATACATGGGGGGAATCGAAATCACAAACAAGTTCAAAACAATGCTATAGCAACATATTTTTTTAATAACTACATCATTGATTTTTCATGTGAATGTCTATCACTTGTGGTGATGACATCCAATTCCTCAGTCAATACACAAATCAAAGTTGCTGCAACAATGTTCATAATACAGTCTTATCTATAGACATCTTTAATTCAAGGCTGATCATGGGGCTCATGAATAAATCGGGCTACTCAATATCCTAGACAGAGGACCTTCTAGTTCTAATTTTTTTTCGATGCTACAACAAAGCTCATAGCTCTTGTTGCTTTTGGACTCAGGTCTGCATATGGGGTACATACTCAGCCTTGGTTACTCAGTAATTTAAACCATTGGAGCTAAATTTATGCAAACATAGTTCAACAAAAATTTTCTCCCTAAACTTGAAAAATTTCTACCGTTTTTGATTTTCTAGTTTCTGCTATAGCATTCTCATAAAACTCAACCAAACACTTAACACAAAGATGTCCATCGCTACTTGCCCATCACAAATACTAAATGACACGCAATTTATCATCATTAGGTTTCCTGAGCCATACACAAATACTCGATAACAGAGCTTCACATAACACTCAAAACAAACACAAACACATGCATTCACAAACACATCACACTATAACATAACCCCTCAAACTTTAGAGGGGTTGTGTTCTCACAAGCACATAAAACAAAACAAACCAGACATGCATAAGTTGACACGAAAGAAATGCAAAATAACAATTAAAAATAAAAGTTTCAAAAATTAAAAGAAATTAAATTGGGCTGGTAGGGGTACTCCCTTGTTGTGATATAAGTTCTTGTAGCACGAGCTGAAAGGTTCACTGCTTTTTGGTTGAACTTTTCAAGGGGTCCTTGGTCAACCTTGTGGTGGAACAGCTGGTTGCTTTAATTTCTTGCTCGGGGTTGGACTGGTTGATGGTGTTCCAACAGGTGTAGTGGCTGTAGGCTTAGTTGGTTTGGTCTGCTTGTGCTTTGGTTTTTCCAAAGGTGGCCTATTTGCGTTTGCTAGATTTCTTAGTCTAAGGACTTGATTGGAGTCTGGTGTGGAACAATTGGAGCAGGGTCTGCTGCAGCAGAGCCCTCAGCAGTGATTTCAGCAATGATGTCTAATAGGCTCTTCTTCTCTACAACTGTTTGAGTAATCTTACTGGCGTATACTTCAAGTTCTTTATTAATATCTTCTAAATCCTCCCCTGACATATCATCTTTCGCAACTTTTTCTTTCCCCTTACTGGAGAGGACTGGGATTGGGGGCTCAACATCTTGCTCTTCTTTTGACTCGTCATTATCATCTTTAATGATGTGTTTTTGCCTAGGTTTGGGAGGCATCATTTGAGGTACCTCTTTTTTCTCCTCTTTTAAGCCTCTTTCTTCTTATTCTTTTTATGGTGAGTTGTCTATTTCAGATTTAGCACCCTCTACTTCTTGTGACGCTGGTTGGTCCTCGTCTCATGACTCTCATTCCTTTTCACCGGTTGCTGCTTGAGTTGTTGGAACATCTTTTTTTGCTGGGTGGAAGTTAAATTGTTGCAGCAGGGTGTTAGGAAAGTCTTTGTTTCTACTTTTCATGTAGACGTGGTCTTTAAAGTGCATCAAGTAGTTCTAGAATCTTTTGTTCTCTCTCCGCTGTGCCTCTACACATTGAGTGATATTGTCACTCAACTATTGCAATCTTTTTCCAACCCCAATGACCCTCATTGCTCTTGCTACAACAGTGGACTTTGATGGTGCTGCAACTGATTCACCAATAATTATTTCTATGGTTCGAGCAGTGAGAGCTCCTTTATTCTTAATGCGTTATACATTCATCCTGAGTAGTGGGACTCACTTCAAATACTAGGCATATGCTGGTGATAAGGGAAAGAAATAATAGGGCAACAATTTTGTGCTTTTTCATAGCACATTCTCTAATCTCTCGTTTAATAATTGCCTCAACATCAATTGGCAATCCTCTAACGATGACATATAAGAGAATCAACATTTCATGTGACATGGTAGTTATGTGTCTTGTGGGTATTAGCCCAAATCTTAGCAATTGGCTTCAAATCGATCCTGTTTATTACTTACCTCCTTATTTGTCCATGAACTACCTTTACTGTGTGGGTTTTTAGGTAAATTTTTGAGTACTCACAGTCAACATCAGAAAGGCAAATTGTAAGAAGCATTAATTACCTGCGAGTATAAAGAGACTAAAGTGTTTATTACCCATAGTGTTCATTGATCTTGCCCCAGCAGGTTGGCATAGAATTCCTTGACAAGCGGTAGCACAGGGTCCCTTGGATAGTTGTAAAATTCTAACCAACAATTTCTTACTGCAACAACATGAATAGTTTGAATTATTCCTGAAGGTTGTGGTGGGAATTGAAACCCTTTTTCTTCTAAAAGCTTTTGCGATTCTATAAATTTCTCATACTTTTCTTCAGCTTTGTAGACTTTGAAGCGGGATGGATGATTTAGACGCTTTGCTGTCTTTTTGTATCTCGTCATTGCTGGAGCACTTTGAACGGATTTGATGGAGAATGAAGGATCAAGCTGTAAAAAGGAACCGTGAATTTTAAGGACTGTTGCCGAGGAGGGAGAAAAGAAAGTGGAGTTAGATTGCAAATGGTACAGTGAAACCCTTATATATAAGTGTTTGTAAAAATAAAAATAAAAATAAAGGAAGATTAATTTAAGGAGATAAAATTGGAAAGAGAATTTTGAATTTAAAAAACATATCCAATTTAAATAGGGAAAGGATATTGATTTGGAAATTTAGGGATTATGTAATCCTTTATGATCTTTACCTAATTTGTGAAGCAAACTGTCAAAATTTATTCCCAATGGTGAAAGAAAGTTTTTCATAATTGAATATTGTAACGATAAGTATTGTTGCTGCAGCAACGGATCTTGTGCTACAACAATCTGTAATGATGTTTCCTTGTTTATTGAGAAGTATAGTTCAATTGCCATGTGGATTGTAATGATGCAGCTACATGTATCAGTTTCTTAATCTCAGCATTTTTTTAAAAAGTAAAAGAAAGAATAGAAACTTAAATAATTAATTCAAAATGACAAAAAGCGTAAATGAAAAATATGCAAAATTAAACTTAATGTAAAGAGAAAAATCAAATAACTCCTCTCATCATTGGTTGCCTCTCAATTAGCCCTTGATTTTAGGCTCTTCGGCTTGACCATCCTTGATTGCTCACAATGTTGGTTCCCTCAGGAACAAGTCCTCCTTTGAGTGATCCACTATAGTATCCATATAATGTTTTACTCTATGCCTAATAACCTTGAATTCTTGGCCCGTTCTTTTATCTAAGAGGTCAATAACCCCGTGAGGATAGATTCTAACAAGCTTGAAAGGTCCTGACTATCTAGATTTCAATTTTTTTTTGGAAAAAGCTTTAGTTTTGAGTTGTAAAGCAAAACTTGATTGCCTGGAACAAGTTCTCTTTGCTGAATTCTTTGGTCATGCCATTGTTTTGTTTTCTCCTTGTAAATCCTTACATTTTCATAGGAGAACTACCTCAACTCATCGTGTTCATAAAGTTAGAGTTTTTGATTCTCTGCTACAACGTGCATGTCGATGTTGAGTTTTTTTAATGCCCAATATGCTTTATACTCTAGCTTTAATGGTAAATGGCAAGCATTGCAATATACAATTCTATATGGAGAGATGCCAAGTGGTGTCTTGTAGATTGGCATCATTCGTTGGTAATGCTGTAGCCTCCACCTATTTGGACACATAGTCTATCACATCTAAAATATATAAATTTCCAAAAGATGGTGCGAAGGGTCCCATGAAGTCTATCCCTTATACATCAAAAGTTCAACCTCCAAAATGTTTGTTAATGACATTTCATGCTTTTGAGATATGTTCCTTGTTTTTTGGCACTTGTCAAAACATTTAACAAACTTATAAGCATCATTAAAAATAGAGGCCTAATAATAACCTGATTGTACAACTTTGATGGTTGTTCTGTGGCCTCCAAAATGTCCTTCATATGCTGCAGCATGGCATGAATGCAGTATATCATGGAAAAATAGCTTCTTTTACTGATAATTCAAATCAAGTGGTAACAGTCCACTCACCAAGTAATTAGTAAAATCTGATACCATAGGAGTCCAGACTGCTTCAGCATTTGTGTATGCTATATCATTAGTTGGTGCTCATCAGGGAATGCTTCTATGATGTCTCGTTTGGTCAAAGTGCTTGCATATGCTTCAAGCCTTAACAGATGGTCTGCTACTTGGTTCTCGATTCCTTTTCTATCCTTAATCTCCAAGTCAAACTCTTGTAGCAAAAGGATCTACCTTATCAACCTTGGTTTGGTATCTTTCTTTGAATCAAGTACTTTATTACTGCATCGTTTGTGTAAACTGTTACTCTGGTGCATACCAAATAGGCTCTTAATTTGTCAAAGGCAAATACAACTGCTAACAGCTCATTTTCAGTGGTTGTATAATTGATCTGGGCATTACAATCCACATGGCAGTTGAACTATACTTCTTAGCAAACAAGGAAACTTCATTGTAGACTGCTGTAGCACAAGATTTGTTGCTACAGCAACAATGCTTACTGTTACAGTAATTCAATTATGGAAAACTTTCTTTTAATTTTGACAGCTGACTTGGCAATCAAGATAAAGATCATAAATGATTACATAATTCCTAAAATTTTGAATCATTATCCTTTCCCTATTTAAATTTGATATGTTTTTAAATTCAAAATTCTCTTTCTAATTTTATCTCTTTAAATTAATATTCATTTTATTTTTATTTTTACCAACACTTATATATAAGGGTTTCACTGTACCATTTCCAATCTAACTCTACTTTCTTTTCTCCTTCCTCGGCAACAGTCCTCAAAATTCATGATTCATTTTTTAGCGTTTGAGCCTTTGTTCTCCATCAAATCCACTCAAACTGTTCCAACAATGATAAGATACAAGAAGACAATAAAACGTCTAAAGGATCTATCCACTTTCAAGGCTACAAAGCTGAAGAAAAGAATGGGGAATTTATAGAACCACGAAAGATTTTAGAAGAAAAGGGGTTCCAATTCCAACCACAACCTTCGGGAATAGTTCAAACTATTCATGCTGCTGCAGCAAGAAGGGGTTCGTTAGAATTTTGCAACCATCCCAGGGACACTGTGCTGCCGCTCATCAAGGAATTATATGCCAACCTGCTGAGGTAAGACCAATGAACAATATGGGTAAGAAACACTTTAGTCCCTTTGAACCCGTGAGTAATTAATGCTTTTTATAATTTGCCTTCTGATGTTGACTGTGAGTACTCAAAACTGATTGGAAGCATGACGCTTAGGAAATGGAATAATGTGCTAAAATCCCTCATAGTAGAAGGTAGTTCATGGGCAAATGAGGAGGGTAGAGTAATAAACAGGATCGATTTTAAACCAATTGCTAAGATTTGGGTAAAAATTTTAAAATCTTGACTGATGCCTACAACACACAAAACCACCGTGTCATAGGAAAGGTTGAGTCTCTTATATGTCATTGTTAAAGGACTGCCAATTGATGTTAGGGCAATTATTGAGTGGGAGATTAGAGAATGTGTTATAAAAAAATTACAAAACTACTGCCTGTTGTTTTATTCCCTTATCACCAGCATATTCTTGTATTTAGAGTGAGCCATATTGCTCAGGATAAATGCATTAAAAATGAAGGAGCTCTCACTGTTCGAACCATAGAAAGAATTACTGGTTAATCAACTGCAATAACACCAGAGCCCACTGCTGTAGTAGGAGGAAGGAGGGTTATTGGGGTCGAAAGAAGATTGCAAGAGTTGATTGATAGTATCACTCAATGTGCAGAGGCACAACGGAAGGAGAATAAAAGATTTTGGAACTACTTGATGCATCTTGAATACCACTTGCATAAATTTGCATTTACATAAAAAGCAAAAACAAAGACTTTCCTAACACCTTGCTATAACAATTTAACTTCCACCCAACAGAAGAAGATGTTCCAACCACTTAAGCAGTAACTGGTGAAGAAGAATCAGAGTCAAGAGACGAGGACCAACCAGCATCACCAGAAGCAGAGGGTGCTAAATTCAAAGCAGACAGCTCACTAAAAGAAGAAGAAGAAGAAGAAGAAGAAGATGGAGGCTTAGAGGAGGAGAAAGAGGAGATAACTCAAATGGTGCTTCTTAGATGAAGGAGAAAACACATTGTCAGAGATGATGATGACGAGTCAGAGGAGGAGCAAGATACTGAGCCCCCAGTCTCGGTCTTCTCCATTAAGGGTAAAGAAAAAAAGTTACGGAAGATAATGAGTCAAGGGAGGATCCATAAGACATTAATGAAGAACTTAAAGAAGCAGCTACAAGGGTTACTCGAACAGTTGCAAAGAAGAAGAGCTGCTAGAAATCATTACTGAAATCACTTCTGACGGCTCTGCTACAGCAAAACATGCTCAAGTTGCTCCACACCAGACTCTAATCAAGTCCCCAGCCATCATGCCTATGAAATCCAGCAAACGAAAAGAGGCCACCTCTGGAGATGCTACACCACTAGAAGAGCCATAGCACAAGTGAACTAGACTAACTAAGCCCACAGCCACTGCACCTGCTAGAACACTGTCAACTAGTCCAGCTCCGAGCAAGAAGAAAAAGCAGCCAACAGTTCCACTACAAGGTTCACCCAAGGACCACTTGAGGAGTTCAACTAAGAAGTAGTGAACCTTTCAGCTTGTGCTACAATAACTCATATCACAACAGGGGAGTACCCCTGCTAGCCCAATTTAATTTTTTTAATTTCTGAAACTTTTATTTTTAATTGTTATGTTGCATTTCTTTCGTGCCAACTTATAAATGTCTGGTTTATTTTGTTTTATGTGCTTGTGAGAACACAACCCCTCTCAACTTTGAGGGGTTGTGTTATAATGTGATGTGTTTGTGAATGTATGTGTTTGTGTTGAGTATTATGTAAATCTTGTTTATTGAGCATTTGTGTATGGATAAGGAAACCTAATGACAATAATTTACGTGTCATTCAATATTTGTGATTGCCAAAGTAGGGATAGTGTATAGATGAAAACTGAAATTCTGTCTCAATACTTAGACTTTGGTTGAGTTTTATGAGAATGCTGTAGCAAAAACCGGACAATTGAAAATGGTAGAAAATTTTCAAGTTTTAAGGAAAACTTTTTGTTGAACTGTGCTTGTATAAATTTAACTTCAATGGCTTAAATTACTAAGTCACCAGGGCTAAGTATGTACCCCATATGCAGACCTAACTCTAAAAGACCAACAAAGAAGCTAATGGAGGCTTTTGGCTGGGTAGCATTGGAAAAAAAAAAAAATTTTAAAAAGGGGCCGGGGGCCTTTCTTTTCCCCCCCTTTTTTGGGGGGGCCCCGGGTTTTTTTTCTTTGGGGCCCCCCCGGTTTTCCCCCCCCCCGGGGTAAAAAAAAGTTTTTTTTGGGAAAAAAAAGGGGG
>NW_006262201.1:19537022-19563113 GCF_000493195.1 Citrus x clementina | reverse complement strand
GTGATAACTCTATGAAATAAGAGTTATCATGACACTTTTAGACTTAAATCATTATTATTTAGAGAGTAAATGACATATTTTTATTGCATTTTAGTTATATTTTGCATGAGTATCAATTTTAGTGTAGTTTCAATAAATTTTGTTATTTTAGAATAATTTGTGTGTTTAAATTGTGTGCATAATTGTAGGTGATTGGAAGTTTAAATTTCAAGGAAGAAATGATGCTGCAATAGGATTGCAAACAATGGGAAAAGAATATATTTGATTATTTTTAAGGATTAGAATTATGTCACGATCTAATCTCTTCTTGAGTAAAAATACATGTGCGTTATTGGTAGTTAATAAATAAAGAAAATAAAGAAGTTAAACCCAACCCATACACTATAACTTAAACACACATGGCACAAGATCTTTAAAAACTCATGAGAGCTCAAATAAGGAGAGGATCTCAATCTTATTTCCACACTTGAGTTTTGAATGGTTCAAGAATGCTCAAGTGATATTGAGATTTGGAAGTGATAGTTTGAAAATATGAGGCCTTCAATTGGTATGATATAAATGAGGGGAGATGAGGAGATATTTTCAATAAGTTGATGGAAAATAATGTATCAAACCTGAAAGGAGATGTCGTATTAATTATTTCCCAAGCACCAAGGCAAATTATGGTTATTTAAAAAAAAAGAAGAAAAAGAAAGAAAGAACCCTTGCAGATGCACCACTTGCATTTATCTGAAAAATAATTCATCCTTTAGCTTATAACAGTTAATAAATGCATAAAAACTTAAATCTGTTAACATATACATTAAATAATAAGTTTATTAATAGTTGTAGCCTTAGGAATGCATAATTTGGTCATGAAAATAAGAAATCTATCCATTTTTAAAGACTACTAACTGTAACAATATGTAAAACAATTAATGTATTTCTTATAATAGGAGAAAGAGTATTCATTACCCCTATTCAAGAAACGTAGTATCAAGTCTAGAATATGATTGTCAATGGCAAAAAAATTAACAAACGCATAATTCATGACTAAATATTCTAAATCGTTGGAATTAAGATAATTTAAAAATTAACATTGAACAATAAATAAATCAAAAGTTTTACTTTGATCACATAATAGATGACAATCAAGATATATATAAAATCAATATCTATTTATATTAATTTTATATTACCACTTTTTCTTATATTATTTGAGGAAGGGAATTGCTCTGTAAAAACTCTCACTGTAATATTATAACTTAAACAATTTTTTTTTTAACTTCAAAGTAAACAACAAGTAAAATTATCATTTTAGCTGAAGGCTTTATATTTGGAAAGGGAACCATTCCATTAATGTCAATTCTTCCAAGTTGATGAAATTAAACAACTTACAACTTTAGCTATATATGTCTGGAAACTAGTTAACAATTTATGAATTTGAAAATTAGTTAATAATTTATGAATTTAACTATTTATTTTGCATTGCAAAATTATTAGAACCAAGTAATCTCTTTAATAATTAGAATAGGATTGAAGAAAGTCTAAATTGATTGTCTAAATTTAGATTTAAACACTTAATAAAAAAATTTTATTTTCTTCAATATTACAATTGTGTTTAGGCATCACAAGAATGTCAATTTCATTGTAGGTCATGCCCAACTCCTCTAAAGTTACTCAAAGAATCCATTTTTGAGTATGGGCCAGTTTGGGATTGTAGTGGCTAATTAAATAATCTGCTTCTGTTGTGCGGATGAGATAAGTTGCTGATTAGAGTGTTTAGTAAACTGAGTTGTTGTGATAAAAATAAATTTAAGTTACCTTTTATGTTTTAGAATACATTTAATAATGTTTAGACATGTTTTTTTTTATATTATTAATAACAAAACAAACATTATCACCTTTTTTTATTATATAATGACCAAAATAAAAATAAATTTAAGTTACCTTTTATTTTTTAGAATACATTTAATAATGTTTATACATGTTTTTTTTTTCTATATTATTAATAACAGAACAAACATTATCACCTTTTTTTTAACCACCCATTATATATCTTTAACTACTCTCTCTCTCTCTCTAGCTCACAAGAGGGCTTTATGTCATTCGCTATTTACTTATAACACATCTAACCATTTATGCACCCAGCTAGCTTATAGTTGACTTACTTGGTTGTCTTCTGTAAGTCTTTCATGCATTAATTTTCTTCCCTTTCTTTCAATATTTGTCATTTGTGTATTTGAGTTTAGTAAGAGAACGATTATACAATTATACCCTATTATTATATATGAACCTAAAAATTAACTTTAAATATTTATAATAAATAAAAATATGATGTTAAAAACTAATACATATTTGTAAAAAAAGTGTTTATATATCCATTTATAAAATAAAGAGTATACACGTGATCATCAAAATAAGTCTTAGAAGTGTTATGTTTTTTTCCCTTTGGAAAACCCACTATTATAAAAAAGTCCAAAAACTTCCACATGTTTTAGAAGTCTTTAAGCTCTTTTTTTCTTTTTTCTTTCATTTGCATTTTGGTCTACATTGACAAAAATTAAATTCCACATGTTTGGTATTTTGTGAAAATTCCATTTCTATATTTGTACTTTAAAAAGCAGGTGAATACCGCCAGGTCCTCTATTATTGTTAGTTAACAAAACAGAAATTTTCGGCCAAGTGAAGGTGTTGTAAAAAAATGTTTTTGAAAAGAATAATAATAATGGGAACTTGTCATTATGTCTTTATAACAATTTACTACTGCCAAATCTTTACAGCTTCTCATCTCCGGTTCAATTATCACCACAAGCCACAACTACGTCCATTTGTAAACCAATCGATAGAGATTAAGTTTCAAGTCGTTTTTAATTAATGATCACTTTAGCAATTTGTATCGTTTAATTAATGATCAATCTGAAATGTGTCAAGTTTTTGTTCTGATAATCAATTTGGAAACTCTCCACTCAAGTCCACTCATATGAAAATCAGGATATAATCAACATCTATTTATCTAATTTTTAAATTATCACTTTTTCATTATTATTCGAAGAAGGAAATTTTTCTTTAAAAAACTCTCACCATAATATTTGTAGCTTAAACCATATTTGTTTTGAAATATAAATTAACTTAAAAGCAAACAAGTAATGAAATTATCTTTTAAGAAGGCTTTATATACGGAGAGGGAACTAATTCACCAATGTCAATTCTTCCAAGCAGGTGAAATTGTGCGACTTTGTTTAATTAAAAGGAGCAACAACTCCCTACTGTTTATTACAATATCATAAAAATTAAAAGTTTTTAATTTTTTTTATATAACTCCTATTGTTTTAAATCTTTTAAAGTTTGATCTATTCACCTAACTTGATATTAAAAAGATGGTGTAAAGATAATAATGTAATATCACAGAAATTTTTTTAAACACATTAAAAATTTATAAATGTAAATAATATTTTTTTGTTATATAATATATATTTAATATAGAATAAATAAACTGAATATATATTAAGAATATAGGTTATTAACCATACAATACTTCAAAAAATTATAAAATAAAAAAGGTGAAATTTCAAAATAAGAAACATGTAAAAAGTGTTAGGTTGTAAAATTTTATTGTTTTAATATTACAAAACTTTACTTTCTTATTACATTTTTATTTTTAACATTAGTTGACATGTTAGTTTATTTGTACATATAATATGTTAATTTACCTATAAAATACCAATATTACTCTTGAAATTTAAGAGAGCCATTTTAATTTTTTAAAATTTTAAATGTAGCCCAACAAAGTTCTAGAAAGATAAACAAAAAATAATATAAAAGGAAGTTAGTTTATTTTTTCTTTAAGAATATTTCAGAAGCATTTGATTTTTATGTTTCTTGAGAATTACCCATTTTTAAAGAGATTTGAGCTTGTGAATCTTGTTGTAATGATAATTTATTATTTATTCTTGATAAAAAAAATATTTGAATAGTAAATTTATTGATTTCTAAATGCTCTTTTAGATGTAGGGTAGTTGCTTAATTTTTATTATATCAGTCTAAAATTTTTTATGATGGCTAATCAACATCGCAAAAGACTCTGCCACGATTATTTTTATTTTCTTTACATCCTTTTAGACCATCATCACACAAAGAATTAAGGGTTTATTTGGCATATTGTATTATATTATACTCTATTGCATTATTTAATATAGGTATATTGTATTATGTTATATTACATTAGCAGTAAATTATAATAATATTGTACAATGTTTAGTAATTGGTATTACACTATACTGCATTAATTTTATATTAATATTAAACTAACATTATTTAAATTTATTATTAATGATACTAAATTATTATTTTTATATTAATATAATATGATATAATAAAATAAGATTATAGTATAACTTATTTGATATTTTTATTTATTATAATGAAAATAAAAATATCTTTAATGCTCAATTAAGGCAAAAAAATCTATAAAGTTTAATAATGATGATGATGATGATGATGTTGTCGACATTAATAATAACATAATAATTAAAATAATAAAATTATTAAAATTTTAATAATATTAATAAAATAATAATAATTAATAATAATAAAGTTAATGTATTTTAATAATAGTAATAAAAATAATATTAATGACAATAATAAAATTAATAAATAATAATAATGACTTAATTAAAGTAATCATAACAATTAAAATAATAAAATTAATAAATTTTCATAATAATAATAATTAATGAGAGTAATAATAATAATTAATAAATAAAATAATAAATTAACAAATTTTAATGATAATAATATTATTAATAATATTAATAATGATGACATTTATGATAGTATTAATACATAACAATAATTTAAATTTAATAATAATAATATTATTATTAATATAATAATAATGACATTAATAAATAATTCTAATAATAACAGTTAAAAATTGTTTTAAAGCCATTTTATCCCAAAAAAAGCGCTTATATATAAAACTTTGTAACTTTTAGTGTCTATATTTTTTTCAGAGAATATAGGATAGTGCAATGTAATTAATTGAAAAAGACAAAAGTAAGTGGTACAGTGCAACCGTTGCAACATAGTTTCATCCTCAAATAATTGGGGATTGAAATAAAGAGACAGGCTATAGTGTGACTGTGGTACCGTGCCACAGTTGCACCAATCGTTGGATCCACTTAAATGAGTGGGGTCCACTTGAATAAGTGGAAATCTAACAGTTGGGTGCAACTGTGGCACGTTACCACAGTTGCACCACAATTTTATCCTGAAATAAATAGCATAATAATAACAAAAATAAGAAAGTTAAGTTGATGTCCATTGATTTGCGTAAGGAAAAAGTTTGATTCTTAAAAGACATTAATTTCATGAAAAATAATAACGCGGTTTGATCCACTCTATAACTAATGATGTTATTTTCAAATAACAAAATTTTCTAACAGTCCCGATGACCATCCAGAAGGCCAACCGAAGCGTACTGGAAAGCCGAGCATGCACGCAATGATGGGCTCCACATTCCACAAACAAAATTGATTTATCGTTAGAGCCCGTCGCCCAATTTTTCCTCTATATAAAGCAAAGTCGTTATTAATAGCATCAGAAAACAAAAACGAAAACAAAAGCCCAAAAAAAAAAAAAAAAATCAATTTTACTAGTTCTTTTTTTTATTTCAAGTCCTACTATGTCTCAGACCGTTGTCCTTAAGGTTGGCATGTCATGCGAGGGCTGCGTTGGAGCAGTGAAGAGAGTGTTGGGGAAAATGGATGGTGTGGAAACATTTGACATTGATTTGAAGGAGCAAAAGGTGACTGTGAAGGGCAACGTGCAGCCCGACGCTGTCCTCCAGACCGTTTCTAAGACCGGGAAGAAGACTGCCTTCTGGGAAGAGGAAAAACCAGCACCAGCAGAATCAGATTCGAAGCCCACCGAAGCTGTAGCTGCTGCTTAAGATATCAGTGGCCTGTTCACTTCGTGGGAGTAGGTCTGTTTTTAATGAGTTACAGCTTGGTGAATTTACTATGACTATCTTAAGGATTGTCTTGTGTACTGCAATATTTTACTTTGAAGCTGTAATAAGATCTTTGATGTTTTGCTGCTGTACTATTGTATTGTCTAAATTGAATACAACTTCCTTGTGATAAAAATAAAATAATAATAAAATGACAAAATTTTCTAGCTTTTGGAAATCATGGAGAGAAATTAACTTAGTTGGTTTCTTGATTGACGGTGGTCAAATAATGCGTAACTTGGAAAAACATGCCCTTCTTTTATTAATTAACTTCATTAAAAAAAATTGAAAAAGAAAATTACAAGAGAAACAGAGGTAAGCAGAAGCTATTCCTAGAAAATGCCTGAGGGGCATAGCTGATTATTTTATATAAAAAAAAGTGCTGTATTGAAAAAGTAAAATAGAATATATACCTGATAATTTTGACGCATCAATTATATTTCATTAAGATAAATAATTTTGTCATGACAACAATAAATCCATCTATTTTTAGAGACTATTAACTGTAAGAGGGGTTTGTCGTCAAAATAGTTGAAAATATTTTTTATATTACCAAAACAGAAACTGTTATACTATATAACAAAGATGCTGAGATTAATGAGAATAAACTAAAAATAGTATAATTAAAAACAACTCTATATATAGATGCATAGTCTCCATTTCAAAAAATCTAATAATTATTCCCTCATCCACCTATATTATAAGCTTGTCCATAATAACTTGAAATCATTTCCTCATCTATAATTCATCAACGAACAGAGCAACGACAAGTCTCCAATTATTTTTCATGAGAACTCAAAGTAAACTACATACCATTCACATAATTTATTAATGAAATGAAATAAACAACCCACACCTTCTGAAATGATGCTTATGTGCTTGACTTTGCAAGCACAAGCTTACTATTTTTTTTCAACTTCTTGACTTCTTTCTCTAAATCTTTTACTTTTTTTTTTCCAAATCAGTACATCTGGTAAATCTTTTACCAAATGCCTTTAGGATCTGGTACATACAAGCTACTTCACATAGATGGAATGATTGTAAAGCACCCTTGCAACATTATAATGCTATAGAAGTATTACTAGCAAGAGGACATTGTCTTAACCTCTATTGCTTACTTTATCTATTTCCTTTACCTCTATTGCTTACTTTATTTATTTCCTTTAGTGCTTGTGTTTTAGGTTAAGGGTTTAAAGTAAAATCCTAAATCCATATCATTCATTATATATAAACAGATATCCATCTTTAAGAGAAAAGAGTTTTTAGCCTCCAGAAACACTGTTCATACTTAAAGAAAGAGACTCATCTTCTTCATCTTTCTTCTTTCTTTAATCTTAATTAAACATTAACTTAGGTGTTGGGGTGCCATTTTCAGGTACTCACCCTGCCGGGTTCGAGGTCAATGATCATAACAAGTTCTCCACAAACTACAAATAAGTGTGAAGCTAAAATTCCAGCCCTTTCAGTAAGAATAAGCAAATAAAAAATTAATGATAACTTAAAGCAAATGGGAAATAGCAAAACATGAGAACTTTGACCATTTTGCAAAAAGGAAAGACCAAGAAGGCCCACAAAGAATGCTACTAGAGAGAAAAAATGATTTTTTTGTGTTTAATTATACATATTCATTTTTAATCGAAATGTCATGAATTATTTATTAAATTCGCCATAACTTTTAAGGAGATATGCATCAAACATATATGAATAAATCATTATCCATTTGATAAGATGAAACTGTTAGACACCTTTTGTACTCCATGTTAGAGAAGTGTTCCTCCAATTTAGCATGAGGTACCCAAGAGATCTCCCAATCATCTTAGTTAGATATGCGGATGTAACTATCTACAATTGCAAAAGGAACAAGTTTGATAGTACAACATTACAACGGTACAGGCACCCTAATAACATAAGATATATAAAAAAATTAAAAGAATAAAATAAGTTTCCAATATAGACTTTGGGGAAGCCTCAAAGAACAAGCAACAATATAAGCTAAAGCTATATGGTGGGACATCATCTCTACCATTTTTTCAAGTAGGGGGTCAACGATACAGAAATACTAAAAGAAAAAGCTTTGGAGGTAGGGACATCTAATGAGGTCTTTTGTTGGGGTATATAGAGTACCCCAGAAGACTTATGAGGACTACTAGACGGAGGCACAAAAGACTTCCTCTTATCCTTACTTGCGTTTACGACTGCCTTATTGCTAACCCACTTATCCGCCCATGGCACCACCACGCCTAAATCTACACTCCACACTTCAGTCATAATGCGGGTGAAAGCATCGCTCCCTATCTTCTTTTGTTAGAATAATAAGTCCTCATATTTTGCCCTCAGCTCGTCCAAGTCCTTATTCACCCAAGTTCTCTCTCCAGACAGGTCATCAAGACACCTCTTCAACATCTTAATCTCCTGAACAAGCTTTTCCTCTTAGGATCTCTGACTTTGAAGCTTTTCCCTCAATTTTCCAACCTTTAAGGGAATAGTAGCGAGAGCTTCAATGTCTAGAAGACAATGAATTAGGAGGAAAGCCATATTTGATCAGTACAAAATGTTAAAAAAAAAACTGAAGGTACACGGAGTACCCTAGAAGCACTCAAATCTTCAATGGCCTTAAGTGTACAGCTATGAGGCTCACTCAACTCCAACCTGTCTGTTTTAGCTACAGCCTCAAGTATGATGTTTTCAGAAAAATAATATACATAATGGGCCAGGTGCGAGACCTTTTCATTCGCTATTGGGTCCAGCTCACCCTCGAGTAGGTCTTCCGGGAAAGAGGAAACAGACCCAAATTTTCATTTACGGGCACGAGGGTTTCCCCTTAATCTGCTATAAAAGGTACTCTGTGACCTTGTTTTCATCACAGGAGCTCGAAAAGGCCAAGTATTCCCCACGGGTAGAGCAGTATTAAGAATACCAAATGGGCCGTCGCTTGTCTTTTGGAAGAAGGCATTAAAGTCATCACCTGGTGCTTCCATAGCTGCGCACTATAACAAACAAAAAAGAGTAGCTTAATAAACAAAAAAGCACCACAAGAAATGAAGTAAAAGTATGAAAAATTTGACTAGAAGTAAAATATGGTGATGATTTGGTACCCCAAATATATGGGTCTTAATAGGGTGACCCAACAACATCCGTAAGCCATAAATGTATCGCCACTAGAAGTAGACAAAAAACTTTTGTCAATTAGCCTCCTTTCTCCAACCTACTCTCATTCAATACATCACCCAAAGTAGTCCTCCTAACACCCAGGGGATGAGACTTGCTAGACTTTAAAGTGGAAACAGAAAGGGACCTAGGAACTCAACCCGAAGAATGAACTCTAGTTTCGAGAGTGCATGATTTGGTTTTTTCTTGGGATTGCCAGGTGGAATATGTATGAGAAAGGCGAGGAATTCTACGGCTGACGCCACCAGGAGGAGAGGATTTAGAATTATGGTTAACACTATTGGGACTATTAGAGGGAGAATATTTATCCTCGCTTATAGAAATATAAGTAAGAGGTTCAACAAAGTTTTATTCCCACTGGTACGTTTAGTTACATGACGCCCCTGTACCCCAATTGTTTTTTTACCCGTTCTTTCTTTCAAAATACTAGCAAATCAAGGGCCAAACACCATAACCCCACAACCTATATCCACCATATCAACACATATACACTAACCAGCCACAGCCAAAAACATTAAAAGTAAAAAAAGAAGGATTTTTGAGAAGTTGAAAATTGATGCAACCACGCATGCGCTAAGAGAAAAGAAAAAGAACAAGAAAGGGATACGTAAGATTCACCATGTTAACAAATCTGAGTTAATAGAGAATGGATCAGGGAGTGATGAATCTATTTTTTTGCCCTAAGATAAACAAATAAATATATGTATTTGTGTAATATACAAAAAAAAAAAGGAAGGAGAGCAGGGCACCCGACATACCTGCCAACAGTTAATGATTGCGGGAAATAGCCAAGGGGGTGATAAAGGAAAGCCGAAACCACCCACTGCAAAAGAAAAAATAATAATAATAAAGAGAGAAAGAGAGAAAAAAGAAGAAAAAAATGAATCAGTTAGGGATTTTAGTAAAAAAAGAAAGAAGAAAGAGAAGAAAAAAAAGTGGATATGTTAAGGATTCCAGCAAAAGAAGAGAGAGGGAAGCAAAAAACAGTGGTAGCTACCGTATCTGAGGGATAACACAGACGGAGAAAATGGATTTGCAACCAACACGGCATCAGGAACATGAAACTAAGTCCACCACCATGACGGGTAGATGAAAGGGGATTTTCCAAGGTTTTCTTGACAGGAGGAAGACTGAAGGAAAAAGAGGACAAATATGAAGGAGATAAAGAAGACGAGAAACAGTTGAACAATTGAGTCTAAAAATTTTTATGGGTTTCAAATGCAAAGAAAAATAAAGGAAAGAGAGAGGAGGAGAGATGGAAAGATGAATGAAAGTTGAGTATTAGGAAAGTATCCCGTCTCATTATATCAAGGCGTGAACGTTAGAGAATACCATGTGTCTGTTGGGGAAAAATTAGGTTTTTAAAATTTTTATAAAACCTTTTGAAGATCGCTCTCATATAATATATAAGAATTCGTATTCTAGAAATCGTACCTTGAAAATCCGAGTTGGCTTTTTCCGCTGAAGTGATTTAGGCTCCTAGATCACGATCTGCCACCACCACTCCTGTTAGATCACGATCCGTCGCCACCACGCTTGCTAGATCACGAACTGTCACCAATGATCTTCCAGGTTATGACTCAGGTTCGATCTGCACTTGACGTGTGGGCGCCTTTATCACTACCAAAGCAACTAGCACGAGAAAATTTTTCTCTCAATAATGGAGAGAAAAATCTTATTCTCTGATCTGTATAAAGTGGCTGCTTGTTTTTTTTTCTGTTGAGAAAAATAAGCCTTATATATCTCCCTTTAGTGAAAACCCTAGGCTCCAAATAATGCCCAAAATAAAACTCACGTTACTTTTCATTTAATAGGGGACCCACCATGTAAAATAACATAAGGCCCCTTATACATAAGCTTATTAAATGGAGCCTCCCACTAAATGATATATTTAGGCTTTTGACCCAAATAGCTAGTTATCTTGCTTATTAGTCCAGTAGTGGTGCAGTCAATTAAATGAGCTAACCCGGGGATCATTTGGGAACATACAATAGTGGCTACAATAATTAGGCATGTAATTAAACTAGCCCAATTATTTAATTCCAAATCTACTCCACTAAAAGATTGGAACTGACTTCCATAATTGTATGCTCGAATAATAATTCGTCCCAAGCCACATTGATTTCTTTACTGCACAATCCTTTGTACCACATCGTTAATTAAATTGATATCTCAACTGTCCAATCAATTTAATAACATCTTATTCCTTGATCCTTACTGGTTTTCTTTAATGATCATTTTCAACATACTAAATATGTTGACACACTCTGGCCAGAGAATTCTATGATCAAGTACCGAAAACCTATCAAGAGATGTGTTGTACAAATTCTATATTGTTAATCCATAACTCCAATACTCATAATTGCTCCCACCAAGATACCGGGTAATCTTGACCACAAGGATGTGTCGTGCCCATTGGTAACTCAAATGAAATAACAATCGCAATCATGAAATCATAATTAACTCAAGATTAAGATTACAGTAAAATCAACGCCTATGAGATTTAATAAGTCTGACAGTTATTACAAAGTTAATTAAATCTCATATGTGATCCTGTTCAATGTAGTCGTACTACATCAATAAATTCATACATGATTAAGACAAATCATTCAATGAATTTATTACAGTCTATACCTAAATAAAGTGCCCAACTTTATTTATCAACTGCGAACTAAATTTATTTAATCATAAGATAACTTGTATTTATGTCTTCTGTGAATCCACATGGTGATCACATAAATACATATAATATGATTAAATGGACTTTAATACAAATATTAATGCAATTAAGATATTTGAATAAAATACCTCATTTATTTTATTAATCAGAAAAATTATTTATTACAATTAAATAAACACATATGCTTTTAAAGAGCATATTTTCCTAACAGTGTCCAGTCAGAATAGTGAAAGAATGCTTAGTTTTGAAGATCAAAGTACAAGCAATAGTCATGTGTCAGATAGTTATCCTCATTTAAAATTCAAAATAGATAGAAAAATGATGGAAAAAATGGCTGAGATTTACCAAATAAAAAAGGGGCCATGTCTTGAAATTTCAATTAAAAAAAGAGAGGGAGTGAAGGAAACAACAGTTTCTAACTTCGGAATGTCTATGGTCAGCGCAAAAAGAGGGTAAAGCAGTGTACTTTTTTCCCGATCAGCTGTAAAAGTGAGCCGAAATGCTGCCATGGGTCATTCACACTTCTTCAATGAGTTTCTTTAACATCAAATACCTTCGCCATAAACAAATTAAGGGGTATTGTTTGAGGAATAAATAGAAATTAAAAATTGAAAATAAAGTGTCCGTGTCGATGCGAAGGTTTTGTAATTGAAAAATGATGTTTGTCTCGGGTCAAATCTCAGGTCAAACTCCAAAACTGCGTCAAACGACGTTGTTTCAGCTTTAATTTTTTTTTTCAAGCACTATTTAACGACGACGTTTCTGCTTTAATTTTTTTTATTTGTTATGATTTACTTTCAACGAAGTCGTTTTGGTCTGCAAATGGCAGCCTTCTTCTTCCTCTTTCTTTAACCCAGCTGAACCCTTTCTTCTGCCTTTTATTCGTTCTCTTAACGGCACTGTTTCTACGTGATTTTTTTTATTGACAAATTAAACCATTTGCGGAAGATGAAATACAGAAATAATCAGGAAATAATTGATATTGTAATGATGATACATAGCAACAGGCAACAGCCAACAAACTGCATCAAAAACTCAAAACACTTGAAACTGACAATCAGAACTCGCATTAAAACAAAGATCTTTAACACTTCGAAGCTATAAAACATTAGATTTTGAAACTCAAATTCATAAACGCTTTTCATTATTTGCCGCCACCACTACCACTTCCATTGCCGGAACCGGTTCCTACACCTTTGCCCGAACCACCTCCTACACCAATGTCTATCCCAATTCCAATACCAACTCCTCCTCCATGGCCACCACGGCTGCTGAGACCTCCACCAGAACCACCGCCTACACCGCCCCCAGCACTAAAGCCACCGCCATGACTTGACCCACCTCCTACACCGCCCCCAGCACTAGGGGCGGAGACAACATATTGATTGACTGGGGGCTTACTCAACGGTGATAAAAAAAATTAAAAAGTAATAAATATATAAATTTAAAAGATTTATCATACTTCAATATATGTTTACAATTATCCTTTACGAGTTTTCATACATTGATAACGTTGCATTACAACTTCATTATCAATATTATTAAATAAGTCTTTTTCTATGTAAACAATTAAACTATCATTCATCCATTACTCTCCCATTCGGCTTCGTAACCGATTCTTCAAAATGTTCATGGCTGAAAATGCTCTCTCTACACTCGCAGTGGCAACAGGTAAAGTCAATGCTAATGTTATTAACAAGTAAACTAATGGATCTACATTATGTCTCTTAGTCTCGACCATCCGCTTTGCATGATCACCAATATCCTTTAATTTTGAAAACTCACCACTAGTGCGCATATCCAAAATATATGTATCAAGTTGAGTCCCAAGTACCATGATATCAATTGTAGAGAACTCATTTGGATACAACTGGGCTAGCCGTAATAGTTTCTGCTTGTTGAAAGCTGAAAATAAATCATTTGGAGATAAACATGTTAAGCAAAGAAGCAACTCAGTGTTTGTCTCATTAAAATGAGAATTAATCTCTTGAAGTTGCATATCTAAGACCACATAATACAATTCAACACGATAACGATGTAAATTTGTGATCTCTTGAGCTTTACGTCGTGATCGCCCTCTATCCACAAACATATCATCCATAATAGGCACGTCAATATCATGCTTCACACCAAAAAAAGTAACTTCAGCAATCAAAGAATTCCATCCACTTTGTCTCATTGTTTGAAGTTGTAGTTTACATAACCTAACCAAGTTCATAGCATTCACAATATCTTGATCTTTCCTCTGTAATGCTTGTGATAACTCATCTGTAGCCCCTAAAATATTCCTCATCAAATGTAAACAGAACACAAAATTAAATGACAACATCAACTCTAGTAAATTCTTTACTTCTCCTCTTTGCCCAGATTTTGGTCCATCATCAATAATCATTTCCAATACACTAATTACTGCTGAAAACATGTTAATTATGCTCAATAATGTATTACAATGTGAACCCCAGCGTGTATCACCACAACGTTTTAGAGTAGTCTCTTGGTTTAGGCCTTGCCCACTCGAGAGATCTCCAAGATTAAGTGTTTTAACAACTTCCTCAGCATGTTTCTCTCTAAGAGCATCACAACGTTTCTATGAGGCTCCAACAACATTCACCACATTGGCAATTATAGCAAAAAAAGATTCAATTTGAATATGATTTTTTGCAACAACAATAAGAGCTAACTGAAGTTGATGAGCAAAACAATGAATGTAATAAGCACACTCATTCTCTCTCAAAATTATGGTGTTAAGGCGATTAAATTCTCCCTGCATATTACTTGCTCAATCACAACCTTGCCCTCGCAACCTAGACACACTCAACCCATGTCTAGAAAAAAGTCTATCAATAGCTTCCTTAAGTGATTGAGCAGTAGTACTAACAACTTGTTCAATGCCTATAAAACGTTCAACCACTTGTCCACTAATGTTTACGTGTCGTAAGACAATAACCATTCGCTCTTTTATTGATACGTCGCGAGATTCATCAACCAAAATAGAAAAAAATGCATCACCCATCTCTCTTATAATGGCATTAGTGGTCTCAATTGCACAAGCACTAACAATGTCTTTTTGAGTATCATGACATGTCACTTTCAAAAATGATGGGGCACTTTCTAATGTAACAGCTTTTATATCCTTATTATGATCAGCCAAAAATTTGAGAAGTTCTAGAAAGTTACCTCGGTTACTTGACTCTTCAGATTCATCATGGCCGCGAAATGCAAGTCCTTGTCGTAAAAGAAATCTGACACAATCAACTGATGCTTCTAAGAGAGCTCGATATTCACTTCTAGTTTGATTAGAATGTCTAGAATACATTGTCTGAATATGTTGCTCTTACTTTATTAAATCTTGACAAGAACGCCAAGCATCATTGTGGACACTATTAGAGCAACCAACATGAACTCTCAATCTTTCTGGTTTTTTCCAATTTGTAAACCCATGTTTAGTAAAAGATTCACCACCGGCTTGTTCTCCAATTTCTGGCTTGAAAAGATAACAACAAAGACAAAATGTAGCATCCTTTGCAATGCTATACTCTAACCAATTTCCATATTTATCAAACCAAGCTAAATTGAATCTCCGAGATTGTTTTCCAAAATGCCTAAGAGGAAAATTGTGAGTTTTTGGTTGACAAGGGCCATTTTGCAAATAATGTCTTCGAGCTTGATCTTGGATATTTACATTGTAGTAAGAAATTGGATGTCGTAACCCAAGATCCAGAGGAAGATTCAATAAATTCACCTCCACATCATTTTCTCTCATAGTTCTAGCATCATCATTCTTTTGTTTTTTACCACAATCATCATTTTTCTTTGAACCACTATTGTCTTTTTGTTTTGAAGCATCATCATTTTTTTCTAAAAGTGGTGGCTCCTTTCTTTTGTAAAACCTTTCCATACCTATTTCAAAATATAAATAAAGATTATGAATATTGAGTACTTTACTTAGGCTAGTAGCACTTTTAGCATATTCCCCTATTATATAATTATATTAATGCTATAAATTAATTAACAAACAGTACAAGACATTAAAGCTAAACAAGCAAATGCTTAATTGCAATTGTTATTTTCTTAATCTAATAATATGTGTTCTTTTTCATGGAATCTACACTCAATCACATTATATTTTTCAAATATACCAATAGCCAGATGATACACTAACTAAGGGGGAAGAAAAACAACTATAACATCAATTCAACAAATAATTATATATGATTTATAAACAATAAAATAAAAAGCAAATAAAGTGTTAACTTGTACCTTAATTTTATTGAATGAAGAGATGAAGGGTTGTTTGAAATTTGGAGGAATAAATGAAAATCACTTTCCACTATCACTACTGTTTTGCTTTTGGAGATGCCGAAACAAGAAGATGATTTAGGGATTTGCATATGGGTGCAGGACATAGTGGAATTGGAGAAGGTAAAGAGTAATAAAATATTATTAATGGGTTTGTGGGCTGTTTAAAAATTTGATTAATATTAATATTTATGGGCTTGATTTTAATTTGCAAAGCCCATCTCTTTTAATTTGTTTTAAAAACTTAGAGTGTGAGAATTTAAGTATAATTATGTATTAAGGGCTTGAATATAAATTAGTAGGGGCTTAGGAAAAATTTATTAGAAATTTTTGGCAAATCAAATTAGTTAGTAAAATATATATATTTTTTTTTCAGTGGGGACTTAAGTCCCCACTGGTCCCAAGCTAGATTCGCCACTGCCCAGCACCAAAGCCACCGCCATGACTTGACCCACCTCCTATCCCACCACCACCACCTCCCCCAGTTCCTCCTCCTCCTTCAATGCTTCCACCGGCACCACCTCCTACACCTCCATCGGCACCAAATCCCCCACCATGGCCTAACGCTCCACCTAGACCTCCACCACCACCTCCGCCTCCACCTCCTCCTCTAGCTCCACCACCAAGACTACCACCGACACCTCCTCCAGCTCTAAATTCTAGTATGGTGAAATGAAGAGGAAGAGAAAGCTTATGGGTTCTGGGCTTCTGGCATTGCTTTTGCCTTAAGCGTGAGAATTTTGCCTTTTGAAAAACGGTGTCGTTTTACTGAGAAAGAAAACAAAAACAAAATAATAGATGAAACGACGTCATTTTAGATCTCTTTCAAGGTTTGACCCGGGATTTGACCTGGGGCAAACATTAATGCTCTTTGTAATTATAAGTGATCCTTGTGGGGCACCCAACCTATGCCACCTATACCTGGTAATTTATTTGATATGCAGGGCATGACAGAAGAAAGGTGGTAACAAAAATCTCCAAAATATCAACCAAGTGAAATATCTCCATTGCCCACAAGGAATATTTAATTTTACAAGATTAAATAGGGAATATCTTGTTAGAAAAGAGGGGACCACAAGACTATCACCTGCAAAAAAACAAAAGACAACACTCCAAGGATAATGATCCTCAACTATCACGCCCAAAAGTTGTCTATACAGCCTTTGCAAAGTTGTCCTGGACCACACTGCAGCATGCACCGCGTGTACAAGAAAACAAGCCACGTCAAATACCTTCATTCTTGCTCCCCAAGCATGCTCCTAACGGGCCAAAACTTATGATAAAGGTAAAAAGATGAAATAATCTTAAAAAAGACAGCCAAATTACCCCTAAAAAGGTACCACTGGTAAGGCAGTTAGGGTACTCTATATAAAGGCATTATAGTTCTACTTATTCTCTCACACACAACAAACAAACAGACTCCACAAAAAGACTTAAGGTCTTTTTCAACCTCCAACCTCTATTTTAGAGAGCTTGCAAGCCCTGAACACCACAAAAAATTCAAACAGCCGACTTAAGAGTCGGATTGTGGCCGTCGGCCACCGCCGGCTCCACCTCTAATCTTCTTTTCTTGTTTGCAGGTCTAAAACATCCTTTCAAGTTCTCACACCCTAGATTTGACCTCTCACCATCACCACTATCCTTCCACTCTGCTCCATCCCTTTTCAAGCCCAAAACAACCCAAACACTTCGACTAAGTGAAGTACCTTGTATTCAAAAAAATAAATTCATTATTTCAATGAGGCTTGCCCCTTTTGCTTGCACTTAAAATCCACTTAAAAGAAGATTAAATCATATCTGATGCCCTAATACTAATTTCCATTCTCCTTTATTAAGTTGAAAATTATGACTTGTCATGTCATAACTCAACTATCCATTTAAATGATTTTTTTAGATTATTTTTTGAAAATTAATAACTTAGAAATTATTTCTTTTAAAATTATAAAAAAGTCCAAAAACATAAAAATTATATTTCAAAAATCTTATCAAAAATGAAATTTCTCTCATCATGGCTATCTAAACAAAATGACGAAATCAAACAAAATTCTTGTTTATGTACTAGTGGCTGTCTAAGAAAATTTTGAGTTCATGTAAAATCCGCCATTGATTGCATCGTATCGACGACATCCACTGCCTCTATATTCAACACCATTGATCTGTCCTCCATTATTATCGACGCCGGTCACTACTGTTCATTGTCAAATCACTACAAGTGACAAAAATTTCATTATTTCTTCGTTTTATCAAATTTTTGTCTACAATTTCAAAAGTTTGAAGTATCAATTCATTTGCACTAAGGGCCCATTTGGGATTGTTTTTGGGATGCTTGAAAATAATTTTGAAAATTTAAAAGTTAATTTTAGTGTTTGGTAAAAAAAAAATCAAAATTATTTTTGTTAAAATCAACCCCTCCTACAGTTGATTTTGAAAAGAAGGGAAGGATTAGCTTTTGAAATATGATTTTGAGAATCAATTTTATCATTTAATATAATTCTATAAATATCCTTAAAATTATTACCTAAACCTAAAATTATCCTTATTCAAATTAGAAACAAAGTTAATATTTTAATAAATTTTTATTATAATTCATCAATATAAATTTATTAATATCATTTTGTTGGTCGAATTTTCATTAAATTTGTTTCACTATATTATAAATTTAATTATCAATTGTTTTAAGATAAAAAATAAAAAAATAAAAAAATAAAATCAATATATTATAAATTTTATCTTTAGTAAAAATTGTTATAATACACAATTAAAAATATTATATGTGCATGTTTTAATATGTATAAATAAATTTTATCCTACATTGTGTATATTTTAGTCATTTATTTTCTCTAAGCAATTTAACAATAAAATTTACCAAACCGTTTTCAAAACTCACAATACTTCTGAAGACAAAATTTTCGAAACACTTAATTGATTCTTTTCACAGTTGATTATTTTTATAGCACAGCTAGCAACAATTAAAAGGTACAACATTCCCAAACTAGCCCTAAGAATATCAACAATTTTGCTTTCTTCAAACGTTGAATAAAGAAAGTAAATTGTTGAATGAGGAGGAAAATGAAATGCATCTACCTTCTCTTTAGAATTATTCTACTTATAAAGCAAGTTAAGATTTTAAAAAAAATTAATCTCTCTTTCTATTACTACAAATACAGTATATTGTTCTATAAACACAATGACGATTTGCATTAGCGTATTATATTGGTATCATGTCAAAATAACACATGACGAAATTTTGGATGAACAATAATTCAACTCTTTTGTTAAAAGGTACATATTCAATAAATTAATTAGCAAAATAAACAATGTGTGATTCTAACAGTAAAGTGAAATAAAAGACAGTACATAACACCAATAATTTAGCAAGCTTCACATGTTCTTTTTTTTTTGGGGGTAATTGTTCAGGAAATGGGACTAATTTCAGACATTTCCAAATTCATTTATTTTCAAAAGCAATGTAAAATATATATATTTTTTATTTTGAAACATTTTATGGAATCAAGTAACAGTGAAATAAAGAGAAAAGAAGTTATTTTATTTTATTCTTCTTAAAAAAAAGAGAGTGGGGTTGAGTTGTTGCAAAATTATTGGTGGTGGGGTCTACTTGTTTTGGGGAGTTGGTTAAGTTGCAGATTCTGTAACTTACATATCTAGCTTCAACAGTTAGTCATGCTTTTTCTCTCTCCTCAGCATACGCGTGACCTTCTCATTGGGTGCGTAAGTAACATAAGCTGTAACAGAGTGAGGTCCTTGTTTTGGTTTTCAGAACAAACATGTAATGATTTGTAAAAAAAAACAATAGCAGGTTATTGATAAGTAATTGGATGAGTTACGCTTAGAGTCTCCCTAAGTTACTGTTTTCGTAAGTTCTTGAGATATTAATATTTAGTAATTGTGCCAATTAATATATTTAATTTTTCGTAACATCTAATGAAGAATGAAGCTATAGAAAGAGTTTTAAAATCAATGAATGTATGGAAAAGAAATAAATTTTTTGAGGTTTTAAATCCTTAGGATTTGATTTCACTCTATTTCAACGATAGCGATGATCACTTTTCTGCACTTGGGATCCTTAATTCTCCAATAATTTCACTGTTGCCAAATATTTGAAGTTTAACATTAAAATACTACATATTGAAATATGAATATAAATAGTAAGAGGTTACCTGTGATGTGATATATAAACCATAAATTCAATTAAAGTCTAAATCTAATCATAAAAGTATTTAGTTATTTATACGCAAGAATTCAGTTAAATATCCTTTATTTTTGGGTCATGTTAAAGCTGATGTTGGAAACTGAATGGAGTTTTGAGGATTACAGTGCAAAAGCTTACTGGAGAGGCAGTATGCATGCTGAATGTCATCAAATGCTTCTTTCTCATAGATGGCAATATTGGTTTCCGTATAGGCAGGCCATCAGAAATTCAAAGAAACTGTCACCGCCCTCGGCCATGAAGACTCTTAGGGTACGTTTGACACATTATATTGTATTATGTTATATTGTATTATTTTAATGCAGATGTATTGTATTATATTTTATTGCATAAGCACTGTATTATAACAATACTATATAATGTTTGGCACCACACCGTATTGTATTAGTTTTTAGTTATATTGTGATTGGTGTTGTATTATTTTTTTATTAATAGAAATTATATATTCATAAAATAATATTTATTAGTGCTTAGAAAAATACTAAAAATGGAAGTTTAACAAATTTTTTTATTGTAAATGTTAAAAAAAATTATAATTCTTCGTAAAGATCGAAGCTTATATCCTTTAATTTTTAGAAGCATAACATTTATTTTCAGTATTTTCTAAATGTATAACCTATTAAATATCGAAGCAAATAATTTAATCAAATAACCTCTAAATAATATAACAAAAAAATAAATAGTTAAGACCTATAAGTTTAGTTCAAAAGTCATCTAAGGATGATAGAATAAAAATTTATATACACCATAAAATAATCACAAAATAATAAAGTGATATAATTGTTATAATGTATTTACTAACAAAATGAATTGTATTAAATAATCCAAGTAAGAGTTATGTAGTATATGTAATAATATTTAATATTATTATTAATTTTAAATTAATATTATCAAAAAATTTTGTATTTAAATATTAAATATTTTTATATTAAATTATTTAAATTAATTTTTATATATTAATTATTGTAGTATAATTAAACAATGTAATATGATATTATATTATATTTTATATAATGTTTAAGTATTTATTATTAGTCATATTATTTTATAAATTTATTAATAAATTATAATGTAAAAATTAAAATAATATTTTATTATAAATTAAAATATGATATAATATTATTGAGTAATAAATAAATAAATTATTAATTTATATTAATAAATATAATGTAAAATAAAAAATAAATATTAATATTATATTCAATTAAAAAATTAAATTTATTTATTTATTATTATTATAAAGTAAAAGTAAAAGTAAAAAAAAAAAGAAACATAAGTTGCTGCATTAGCTAAAACCCGACTATAATCTAATGCGGCAGCTGCCGCATTAGCACAGTCACTTAATGCATTGCAAATTTCCACCAAACAAAGGATAGCATTAGTTTAATGAGAAAAGTTTTCTAATACCATATAATGTTGTCTTCCAAACACACCCTTAGGGCATAAGGCAGATGCCGAGGCTTGGTTTGGGGCCTTGTACCAAAACTAGTGACAAGAACAACATCCATTATCGAAATTTATTTTCATGAATTATTTTTTTACAATCATGAAAGCTATAAAATTCATTTTACTTGAAATCTTTGGGGAAAAAAATTATGCAGATTAGACATGCATAATTTCGATACCATTTTTAAATGAGAGTATGATTTAATAAGAAAGAACTAGAATTGGCCTTGTCTAAAATAGTGAAAATAATTTTATAGACTTCTATGCAGGCATATTTTAATCTCAATTTGTTGTTGCTGAAAAATAATTAATTAATTCAACTACTCCCCTTTTTTAATTGTATGGTGTACCACATCAATTCCCGATCCTGAATTATATATTTTCCATATTTGCAATTATATTCAAAGAAATATTACTTTTGTTTCAATCAAACTTACTTTATTAATGTTCTTCATCATTATGGTTAATGGCTTGGCAAATATAGGAGGAGTCAACCAAAAGAATGTACTTTCTATTGAAGTTAAAAAAATTAAAACAAGTCAAAACAGTTCCAACTCAAAATCAGTAACTTGGTTGCTATAATCAATAAGCTTTTTACTATGCTTTTCTTTGATGGTCTTCTTTTTGGACAAATTATGATATGATGTTCTGTCTAATGGATATCCTAATCCTTTTAGTCAGATTGTGATTTTCGATCTACATGTGATATTTGATATTTCAAAATTCATATGATGGTAATCTTGATTTAGAGTATAATGAGACCTACTATAGATTTATCATTTGATTAGTGTTAAAAATTGTATATTTATTAAGGGATAAAAATATTATTTTGTTTTATTATTGTAATTTATATTTGTAATTGTGTAACATATTGTGAATTTCTAATTATTTTTTCTAAATATTTGATTTTGTGTATTTTTGTGTGTTTATTAGGTAAAAATAATAATTTCATGCAATTTGAGGCTCTGAACAAATGTATAGATGTCAAATATGAATTCCGGAAGTCCGAGAAATTATGTCATTGTCGAGGACGATCCAAGATTTTTGTCGTAAATTTTTACGTTTTTACCACGGTAAATGTGGTAATTGTAAAATTATAAGTTTTTATCATATTAGGTATGATAATTGTTAGTGGAATGTGTTGGATATGTTTGAGTGGATAAGTTAGGTTTATGTTTTATTAGTGGGACAAATGTAAGGTTAAGATGTAATTAGATTTTTTTATTTGTGTGGTGTAGATTTATCATGTATTAGTATAAATAGAGGGGGGTTAACACACCTCTCCACACTTTCTCTTCTCTTCTTTTTCCCCCAAATTCTTCTTCTCATCTCTCCTTGTAATATATTTTCAATAAATAAAGTTAGTTTTATTTTCAATTTTCAAGCATTTTTTAATTATGTCTTTTTTTTAAAAGAAAATTCCTTTTATTTTAAATATGTTTAGCTAAATATTAGTAGTTATGGGCAGGTGAAACTCTTAGTAAAAATATGGTTTAATCATATTCTACTTTTAATTTTATATATTAAATTGTTTTCTATTTAATTTTATCCATATTTTATATTTTGAAATTTTGATTTATTGTAGACAAAAATAGGAATTTGGCACAATGAATTCTTAATATTTTAGTATAAAATATGGAAAAATGGAATTTTGATTTAGTGTAGACAAATTAAGTTTTGGCACATTAAATTCTTAATGTACAATAAAATAAATGGGAAAATAATTTTAATTTATACAATTAATCTTTTTGAGAAATAAAATAAAAATAAAAAGAATTTGTTAAATTGTCTTTATTACTAAGAGTGGATCTATAACCTTAACTAATTCAATCTTATACTTTTACATAAATAAATTACATATTTATAAATTTTATTTTTATTTGGATAAACTTAATAAACAAATTAAATTATTTCTCTATAGATCGATCTCGGACTCACCGAAATATATTATAACTAGACACTCTTATATTTGGGAGAAAATCAAACACATTTTAAGTCGTGTCACCATTCTTATGTCAGCAACATTAAAGATGGCATGCATTGCTCACGTGTTTAACTCTAACTACTAAATCTGAGTCCTAATAATATCTTTCGGTGTTGACGTTTTTATCCAAACTATCCTTTTTCCTTTGAACTTATCTTTTGACTTCTATGAGCTATCATATCATTCGGTCAAATAAATTGACTTCATTTTAATTTACTTCTTTTCACCACGTGTCTTTAGTTTATTAGTCCATATCAACATTGTAAATTTCCCCCTAAACAAGATCCTTCTGGTATCTTAGTATTGAAAAGTTTAAAGCACAAGAAGTTTTCAGGAGAAATTGCATGGTGCTGACGCATGGTGGGACTTCCCTTGGCTTCTGAATATGAAGTGTAATGGAGGGGCTTCTTGATATTTTGCAATAGGGTAGTATTATAGTTTCAAGTGGGGGTGGACATAAACCCACAACCCATGGGTTTACCCAAACCCAAACCAAATTAAATGGTTTGGGTTGGGTAAATCATGAAAATGGGTTAGATGTGGGTTTTATATAGAAAATTATTTCATTATGGGTTGGGTATGGTTTACCCATAGGTTATGGACAAAACCCCAACACTCAAATTTTTCAAATGAAATAAATGAAAACAAAATAAATGAACAAAAATAAGTGAAAGGCCACCATTAAATTTTTTACGGCATGATCAGTTGTCAACAGTTAGAAAATAAAAATAACATGTAAAAATAAATTAAATTAAATAAATATTGTTGTAAATAACATAAATTTTTTTCTTATTTACAAAAATAATTCCTCCCATACGGAAGGATCATCATAGAAAGAGTAGGAGACTCTACTAGTTATCAATAATAACTCGACTTGGACTGGGTCCGATATGCTATATGGCGGCTAATTTTTTGTCAATAATTGAATGTAATACCCATATTAGGCCCTGTACAAAACTTTGCTTACCATATAATGAAATTAGAACATAAAGCATACACACTATATAATATCAGAATGTAAATAAAATTAAGCATATAAGTAGACAACAAAACGTAAAACTACTAAAAAGATAAATAAAAACAAATATTGCATAATTAAATAAATAACAATTGGAAAAATTTATTATTAGATTGTTAATATCATGTTTGTGAAAGTTTATTATTAAAGTGTATGTTCTTATTTATTGAGAAATAATAATTTTTGTGATTAAACTTTATTTTGTTTTTCTAGTATTCTTTAATTTAAGGATTAAGTTATTGTAAAATTTATAATTTGTATCCACTATATTTTTTTATATTTTAATATCAATTTAATAATTAATAATTATTATAATTTTGATATAATTAAATTTTATTAAAATAAAAATTATTTTGATAATAAAATTCAAACAAAACCCAAATGGGTTGGGTTAAAAATATTTGGGTTGAATCCAAATTTTTATGGTTTGGTTTGGGTTGACTTAAAATCCAACCCAAACCAACCCATGCCCACCCCTAGAACTTTCAAGGACTTTAGGCGGTGCAATTGAAATCTCCCCCCACTTTCCTATTTTGGCGATGCAGTATGGAGAGTAGTTAGCTGGTTTTTAATGGTTTGCTTCCCTTAAGTATACATCTGCCACTTCCAGTTGCCTTCAAAACAGTTGCTGACAAGCGGTGAACTCATGGATCTTTGGATTTTATTAACAGACCAAATTGTTTTCCCACTTCATACTTTCCTAACCATCTTTACCATGGTCATTGTCTTATTATCGATAGATAGAAACTTGTCTGAGCAAGGGATGATCTCTCCCCTACACGTGGCTGACCCTGCTTGTGTATGGTTTTCTTTGTACAAAATTGATCCCTCTTCTCTTCCTTCATCTTGTTTCTCAAATTTTTTTAGTTTTCTTTTAAGCTTGAAACCCTAACCTCTGAAAATTTTTACTTTTGACTCGTTTTGGCGCTTCGCTGTCCTCCATTAATGAGTTTTCCTTCCATTTTCTTCCTTCCTATTCTCATAGTTGTTAAAGTAGCTCATTATGTAGAAAAGAAGAAGGAAAAGTAGAGGAATGAAAAATAGAAGCGAAAGAAGAAAGCAGGGCACTGTAAGAGCTCAGCTTAATTAGTTAAAGTTTGTTATATGTGTATTGTGTGCTGTGGTTAAAATCAGTTAACTTTAGCAATTGTTAATTAGTTACAACAGAATCATGATTAAAATTGTATATATATATATATGGTGTTGTAATTAGTGACATTTGCTGAGAGAGAAATTGAGATTAATACAATATTGATATTCTTTGAAACTTTCTCTA
>NW_006262201.1:19466263-19535728 GCF_000493195.1 Citrus x clementina | reverse complement strand
GCGTGATATGCGGCCAATAAGAGGGAATGGTCTTGAAGATTTTATTTCTGGTAAACAAATCATATCAGATCAGTACATTTCTTAAACAAGAATGGATGGATCAGTGGAGAAGATTGAAACTTCAGCTTTTATTAACTGGAGAGCACATGATTAAACTCTTCTTGACTGGATTCTATCATCTATCAGTGAAGGTATTCTGAGTTCTATTCTTAATTGTGATAATTCATTTGAAGCATGGAAATCAATTGAGAAACAGTTTGGAGTTCAGTTTGAAGTTAAGATCATGCAACTACGTTATGGAATGAATATACTTAGAAAGGATAATATGACTGTTGAAGAGTATTGCTTAAAAGTGAAAGCTCTTGTTGATAAGCTTGCTTGTGCTGGTAGTCCAGTTTCTGAAAAAGATTTATTGATACAAATCTTGAATGGCCTAGGACCTGGATAGATCTTACTTCAATTATCACTGTAAATAAAATGTCTTATGGTGATGTATATGCACTGCTATTAACACATGTAGTTAGACTAGAACAAAACCAAAATGTAAAAGCTATGTTCAATAGAAATTATGAAATGATGAATGTCAACTACTCAAAAGTTAGAGGTTAGAACAAAAGAGGTGGCTATGGTGGAATTCAAGGAACTTTCAATACAGGATCTATAAATCACAGTGCTGGTAGAGGAATTTTCATAAATTCATATCTTAGAGACTTTGCAAATGGTCATATACTTGGTCGAGGAAATTCAATGCAAATGTACAGACCAACATCACACAATAAAAGTAATTTCAATCCAACTTATGGTCAGAAATCATTCACCATTGAAGATGGATCTGGTGAAAATGTGCCTATATGTCAGATTTGTCACAAATCTAGACACATTGCTGATGCTTGTTGGTATAGATATGTTGAAAATTATGTACCTTAACATAGGCATTTTGGTAGAGGCAGAGGACATAGATTAGCATATATGGCTTGTTATGAGCCACAAACAAATTTTGTTGCACCTTAAGAAAATTCATATAGTGTGGATTATTCCTGCTATCTTATGTCTGATATGAATTCTTCTAGCTCTTTCTCTACACCTGAAGCTGCTTATATTGCAAACTATAAAGGGCCAACAGATCAGGAATGGTATCTTGATAGTGGAGCCACTCATCACCTAACTAACAACACGGCTAATATGCATGTCAGGGAACAATTTCATGGACTAGATAAAACTCATCATTGGTAATGGTCCATAACACATATTGGCGATGCATTCTTTACTTTTAAAAGTTCAAATACCAAACACAAACACCCACCTATAGCACTTAAATATATCTTACTAGTTTCTTCAATTACCAGAAACTTATTGAATATTTAAAAACTCATTGCCGATAATAACTTGTCTATTGAATTTCTTGGTAATATCTATTTTGTAAAGGATACTCTGAAGGGACAAGTTTTGCTGAAGGGCTTTGCTGAAAAAGGATTATGCAGGCTATCATTAAACTTTAATTCACCTTTTCAGTCATTTCATTCATGCTTTCCCTTTTAAATTTCATCTCATAAACCATTGTCGATGTTGTCATTTTGTTCTTTCAATTATGGTATTCAGATTGATGTTAATAATAATGTTGCAGCTTTGAAATCTTGTTACCAAGTTGCTATGTCTTCTTGTAATACATCAGTTAATAAAGCAATTTTGTTTCATAGAAGGTTTGGTCATCCTAACTATCAAGCATTAATGCAAATACTAAAAAATGACAAGTCAATTCATATTTTTAAACATCATCTACAGTAATTACATAATCATACCTGTGAAGCTTGTCAAATGGGCAAAATTCACAAGTTGCATTTTCTTTTTACAGATACCATAACCTCTAAAGTTCTTGAACTTATCCATACAGACTTATGGGATCCCTCTCAAATTCTTTCCAGAGATGGTTACCAGTAATATATCAGCTTTGTAGATGACTTCACTAGGTATACTTGGATATATCCCTTGAAAATGAAGTCAGATGCATTAGAAATTTTTAAACTCTTTAAACTCAAGTTGAAAATAAGTTTAGCACCACCATTAAGATGTTGCAATCTTACTAGGGGCAGAATATAGGCCTTTCATTGAATTCTAAAACCATTCAGGCATCATATTTCATTCTTGTCTATATACACATCATCAAAATGGGTTAGTTCAGAAAAAACATAGACATATTGTTGAATTGGGTTTAACTCTTCTAGCTCAAGCTCAACTACCTTTCAAGCTCTGGTGGGATGCTTTCCATACAATAGTATATCACATTAAAAGATTATCATCTCCTGTTATTAAATTCTTAACTCTATTTAAAAAGGTTTTTAAACACAAACCAGATTGTGAAATGCTCAAGTGTTTTGGTTGCACTTGTTATCCATATTTGAGAGACTATAACAAATATAAATTTGCTTACCATTCTAGTAAGTGCATATTCATTGGTTATAGTCCATGTCACAAATGATACAAGTGTTTACATTCTTCAAGACAGGTTTATGTAGCCAGACATGTCATCTTTGATGAATTCACATTTTTATATGCTTCTAAATTTGTTCTTCATAGTCACACAAAATCTAATTCTCATCCTTCAAATTCATTTACTCCTCAACAAGTTTATCATCTTGCAATTTTGCCTACCATGTCAATATCTTCATCTAGCAGCATTAGTAATCCAATTTTTGGAAGCTTTGAAAACAGTAGTTCAAGTTGTTCATAATATTCTAATCAGACACAAACTAACCGAGAATCAAGACAAGTCATTACCAATAATACCTTATCCTCAAACACACATACACCAACCACTGAACCTCAACACAATCTTCTACTTCCTCAACATCATTCCTTAACTAATCATGTCCCACCTACTGAACTGATAGATAATCTTCAACTTCCTCAGTAATATTCTTTATCCAATCAATCTTTAATAAACTCATCCAACCATTTTCACTCGCAGCCAAACACACACTAAATGATAACCAGGAGCAAGGCATGAATCTTTAAGCCAAAAGTTTACATTGCTGCTCTCCTTTATAAAGAACCAGATATTGTCTAAGAAGCCTTAAGTGATCCTAGATGCCTGCAAGCTATAAAGGAAGAATATGATGTTTTGATAAGAAATAATACATGGACATTAGTTCCAAGACAAGCTAGTCATCAAATTATTGGTAACAAATGGGTGTGTAGAATTAAGTACAACACTAATGGGAGTGTGGCAAAGTATAAAGCTAGGCTGGTTGCCAAGGTTTTCAGCAAGTAGCTAAGGTGAATTATTTTAAAAATTTTAGTCTAGTGATAAAACTAGCAATTGTTAGAGTAGTGCTAAGTCTTGCAGTGACGAATCAATAGAAAATAAGGCAAGTTGATGTCAACAATGCCTTTTCTTAATGGAGAATTGACGGAGGAAGTTTACATGCATCAACCATAAGGTTTTGTTGATGTTCAGAAATTTGATTTTGTGTAAGTTCCACAAATCTATGTATAGATTAAAACAATCACTTATAGCTTGGTATGACAAGCTTAAATAATGCCTGATACAGTAGGGTTTTGTCAACACTAGTTCAGACACATCATTATTTATCGAAAGAAATGCAACATCCCTTATCATAGTACTGATATATGTTGATAATATATTGTTCATAGGCTCAAGCACTACAGAGTTGAAGAGTTTTATAGCCAAATTCAGCACAACATTTGCTTTGAAGGGTCTTGGAATACTATCCTATTTCCTTGGAATTGAAGTATTATATGATACAAACTGTGTGTACCTATCACAAAGAAAATATGTCAGGGACTTGTTAGCCAAAGTTGAAATGAGTGATTGTAAAGAGATTGATACACGTATGAGCACTGGTATAAAGCTATAGAAGGTCGTTCATAGAGAACTTGGATATTATCTTAAAGATCCAACACACTACAGGAGTATAGTTGGAGGAATGAAAAATTTAACACTAACTAGACCTAAAATTACTTTTGCTGTAAATAAACTCAATCAATATGTGTCTGCACTTATTGTACAACATCTAATGGCATGTAAGAAAGTTCTACGATATCTAAGAGCTACTCAAGATTATGGTCTAAAGTTTATTAAGGAAGAAATCATGAAGCTCGCTAGTTTTACTAATGCAGATTGGGAATGTGACTTAGATAACATGAAACTAGTTGGAGCTTATTGTATTTACTTAGGCAACAATCTGTGATAACTAGATCCACTGCAGAGAGTGAGTATAGAGCTTTGGTATCAGCAAGTGCAGAACTAACTTGGTTACAATCATTGTTCTTTTAATTAGGAATTTGTTGCACCGAGAAACCAATAATCTAGTGCGACAATGTTAGTGCCACTGAATTGGTAAGAAATCTCATTTATCATTAAAGAGCAAAGCACATTGAAATTTATATGCACTTCATTCGAAACAAAGTAACTACTGGAGAACTCAACATTTGTTATGTGCCAGGTGAGGAACAAATTGCTGATATAATGAATAAACATCTCTCATTTGTAAAGTTCAATTACTTGAGAGCCAAACTCAATGTCCATCTTTGTCCCTTAAGTTTGAGGGGGATTGTTAAAGTAGCTCATTATGTAGAAAAGAAGAAGGAAAAACAAAGGAATGAAAAACGGAAGCAAAAGAAGAAATCATGGCACTGTAAGAGCTCAGCTTAATTAGTTAAAGTTTTTTACATGAGTATTGTGTGCTGTGGTTAAAATAAGTTAACTTTAGCAATAGTTAATTTTCATGTTAATTAGTTACAACAGAATCATGATTAAAATTGTATATATATATATATATATATATATATATATGGTGTTGTAATTAGTTACATTTGCTAAGAGAAAAATTGAGATTCATACAATATTGCTATTCTCTAGAACTTTCTTTAATTTTCTTAGCAGCCAAACACTTCTACTTTACATTTCTTTCAATAGTGGGGCTTGCTCTGTTTTCCAGTTGTGCTTTCATATTGAGACTTAATTTCTATACGGGTCGTTTGTTGCTTGGCTTCTTGTTTGTTTCCATCATCCTTTTAGTGACTCAACTATGCCTAATTGTCTTTTCTTAAGCTTATTATTATTATTATTTGTGGTTGGCTTTATTGCTTTTAATTTTAAAATGCAACCTTGCTTGTAATGGTTCTGTCATGGAGGTAATTTATGGGTTTATGGTAGTAATGAAGTATCAACAATATATTTGCCATAAGGATTTGGAAAATTATCATTTGTATACCTTAAATTTGTGTTTTTATAAAAAATACTACAACACTTTAAGGGTGTATCAATCGTCCACCTCAAATTGACAAAAGTTATCCACCGACAACTAAACTGTTAGCTGTCGTTTGAAAGCTAATAGAACTCTATTGAATTGACGATTTTACACTTGAAAATTATCACTTGTATACCCTTAAAATCTTGTATTATCATTTATATACATTTAAATATCACTTGCATCATATAAAAAGACCAGACCCCTTTGACGTCATCATATTTAAACAACAACTAATGGTTTGGTGGACGATATAAATATTTTGTCAACTTAGGATGGATGACTGATATACCCTGAAAGTGTTGTAGTAAATTTGATAACGGGGTAAACTAAAGGTATACAATTGATAATATCCCTAAGGATTTATATATTTGGCAGCATTAATGGTATCAAGTAAGAGTAGGTTTACTCTGTGAAATGGAGCAATAATAGCACTCGGTTTTCTTCACAAGTAAAACTCTGCTGGACGCAAAAACCCATTACGCGAGTGCATAAAAGTTAGTACTTGATCTCACTCAAGCCGCAAAAAAGGTCAGGGATTACTTTGGAAGCCTTACTACTAGTATCGTTAGGGTGCACTAAATTTAAAACCTTACTACTAGTATAAATAACTATACAGAGTAAGTAAGGATCGATCTCACAAAGACTATACTAGTTATATTTATTATCACTCTAAATCAGGATTTAAAACAAAATAATAGTAGTAATAATAATATTTGTAATGATATAAATTAATCTAACTAAAGAAAATGCCGATTATAAATAAAAAGGGGGTTTTTATAAATTTTTAAATAAATAGCAAGAAATAAAGAAATTAAAACTACAAAAACACTAATTTAATAAAAGCTATAATTAAAGGAGAAAAAAAAATAATGATGAAAACTTTGGTTAAAGGATCATTCGCCACTACCAAACATGCACATAATATATCAATTCTATCACCAATTTCTATTGAAACTGTTAACCGTAGACAACAATAAGCTCTGTGAATCTCAATCTTTCCTTAGTGTGTTGTTAGGCAAAACAAGCTCTTCACCTAATCTCTAACCATTAAATAATTTAAAACAAGCTCTTTAAATTTAAGATAATGGAAGCATTAAGCAGAGAAAGATATTAGGTTGATCTAGGTATAAACACACAAGCTCGGATTATTTAACCTAGGTTATGTCTCCAATTGAAATCACTAATTCTAACTTGCCACTAGTGATTAAAATATCAAGACAATTATGGATCAAGAATTTTAATTTAGCAATAGAATTTATTTATATCCTATCTAATTGGCCACACAAATAAGACAAGAATAAAATTATAAACATTAATTATATAAGAACATAAACAATCTCAATTAAATAAATTGAATTATAGAAATTGAACATTAATCATATGACATGTTTGGGGTTTTGAATTCACCCTTAACCAAATAGAAAATCTAGCCTAACATAATTGAATTGAGAATAAGAGAATTGATAAAACCAGTCATAGAGAATAATTCAAAGGCTGACTCTGCTTTACTTCCTTCCGGCTTCTCCTTTTCTTTTCTTCTCTTCAATTCCTCTTGGCTGCTGACTATCCTCTTGTCTAATGCCAAAGGTTTGGCTTTTTATAATGCATATGGTTGGCCAAATTCCTATTGGATTTTATTTCTAATTTAAATCAATTGATTTGTTTCCCTTAATTGCCACGAACATGCCGTCCACTTTAACAATTTCCTTTTTCTTTAATTTGCTTTCCATAAATAATGCCATGCATGTGCGATTTAGTTCAGGCAAGCCTTATGCATGAAATTTTTTTAAATGGGTAATGTGAATCTTGCATGCAACTTATAAAGCCTTGCACATTAAATAAGTTTCCATTTTATGCATGCTTGTTCCCAAAGTCTTTATTAATCTCCATGAAATCCCATATGTTTCTCAATGTGTATCAATTAATTAATTGGCTTCCAAAAATCTTCAGTTATTCCCTTTTATAATTCCTTCAAGTAGATTTCTTCTTAAATGCTCTGATTTAGTTTCTCTTTAATCCCAGAATATACTTAAAATAACAAAATAAAAAAAATTAAGATAAAAGTTAACACAATAAAATATAATTTACTAAACTAAAAATTAACTAAGATAATTAGAATATTTAAGACCAAAACAAAAAAAAAAGATGGAGAAATTAATAGCAAAATATAAAGAAAATATGCACTTATCAAATTCCCCCACACTTACCCTTTGCTCATCCTTGAGAAAACGTAGAAGAAAAATAAAATAGAAAGAAAGTCTAAATTAGTCCACTTTCGTAAGAAATCATGATTGCATTTAGCATATGCAACAAGGCTTTAAACCATTAGGCAGCCCTAGTGGATGAGTTATAATCTCATGAGGGCTTCAGCGATGATACCCACAAACATCATTTCATTTTTTTTCATAGCATAAAAAGAACAAGAGATTTTAAAACAAAACTAGCCTCAAAAGATAGCATAAGTTATATAGCTCAAAGAAAATTTCAAATATTATTGAAGTTCAAACTTTAATTCAGTTGTCAATTCCATATCACTTTTGATTCTTATAGTATGTGAGTGAATCAATTCAATCAAAATCCATTTCCAAAATCTTTAATATCAACAGCCTTTGTCTTGAATAAAGAAAAGAGTGGGTCTGTCATTACCCAACCTAAACCTGGCAAGATATTGTCCGCTTTGGATTTTAAAAAAGCCCGCACGGGTTTGTTTATGGGGCACCCCAAAATGCGTCTTGCCAATTAAGGTGTGGATCACCCTCTATGAACCCAGCATTTCTCCCGTGATTTGTCGATGTGGGATTTGCCTAGGTTGTTACATACGCCCCCCTTAGGGACTCAGTCTCCTCAATGAGGTTTGTTCTACTATCGCTCAAGAGGACACGTAGAACCGACCACAACATAATTAAGTAAGGTATCACATATTAGGCGGTAGAGTCGACTATAGCATAATTAAGTAAAGTATCATATATTAGGTGGTATAACCGACCATATAAAAATTTAGATTATAACTAATCAGATCATAGTAGCCATCACAAGATAAAGGAATTGCTAAAATTGAAGTTAATTATGAAAGGAATTTTGTCCTTACATTACAATTAAAGTGTTACTTACCTCTTGTATGTAACACCTTAAGCGAATCTCACATTGGCAAAGCACGGGAGAGATATTGAGGTTATAAGAGGTTATCCACACCTTAATTGGCAAAACGTGTTTTGTGGTGTATGGGCATCTCATAATCAAACATGTGCGGGCCTTATTAAGGCTAAAAAAAGACAATATCTTGCTAGGTCTAGGTTGAGTCATGACATTATGATATCAGAGCAGTTTCGCGTGTCCTCTCGAGCGATGGTGGGGCAAACTTCAGCGAGAATGCTGAGTCCCTAAGGGGGTGTATGTAACACTCTAGGAAAATCTCACATTGGCATAGCACGGGAGAGATTCTGGGTTTATAAGGGGTGATCCACACCTTAATTGGAAAGACGTGTTTTTTTATGTATGGGCACTCCAAAAATAAACTCATGTAGGCCTTGTTAAACTCCAAAGCGGACAATATCTTGCCAGGTCTAGGTTGGGTCATGACAAGGTCAAACTAATTTTATCATCTTGATCTCTATTTTTTTTTTCTCTCACAAGCATTTGTGTGCATTTTCTTTCGATTTTTTTTTTATGTCCATAGTCAGGAGCTTTCACTCTACCCCTTAAGGTAGTCTTCTTCTCATTGTAGATTATCCTCTACATACTGGTGGTACATAAGCCCAAATTACTAAAGGATAGTTTCATTATTAAGAGTTATATATAGATAATTATTTTTTACTATGGTGCCTGTGCATACTACACTGTATTGTGGAGATAAGAATAAAGACAAATAGTCATTTACCCAATCTAAAATTCTCAACTCAGACTGTATCAATCTCAAAGTTTAAGTCAAAATTATGAAAGAATTGATATTAGTGCTTATGGTTTAAAAAATCTCAATTGAGAGGAAATTAATATAAGAATAAAGTATAAACTAAGATAATATTCAACCATTTCTAAGAACCATATTCATTTTCAATCAAATTCTTATCATTGCTCAGACAAATTTATTTTCTTCTCTTAAATTCCTCTTGGCTACCGACTGTCCTCTTGTCAAAAGACAAAAGGTTTGGCTTTTTATAATGCATATGATTGGCTGAATTCTTATTGGATTTTATTTATAATTTAAAGCAATTGATTTGCTTCCCTTAATTGCCATGAACATGTCGTCCACTTTGACAATTTCATTTTTCTTCAATTTGCTTTCCATATATAATGCCATGCATGTACGATTTAGTTTAGGCAAGCCTTTTGCATGAAATCTTTTTAAATGGGTAACGTGAATCTTGCATGCAACTTATAAAACCATGCACATTAAACAAGTTTCCATTTTATGTTATCCCTTAAATCATCATAACATCCAGATTAAATTACTGAGAAATACGAAAGCGAAAGCATACCTGAATCCATGATGATTCATAGTGGTTCTTAAGTGTAGGAGATGGACTTCCAATCTTCTCTTTTCTCTTGAGTTTAGAATTCTCTTTGAGAGGATTAGAGAATTACAGAGGATGATGAGAGATTAGGGACCATAACCCCTTTTTATATAAATAATGTGACTGTTGGTTTTCTTTAGAAAACCAACAGTCACGTTATTTATGATAATTATCACTTTAGCCCCTCATTAAAGTGATGATTAAATTCTGGTATCTATGCATTTAATCCAAAACAATTATACCCTTAACCATTTAATTAACTTCAAATAGATCACTTAATTCTTGGTTTATTAAATAATAGCACACATATTTTATTTATTTCATGTGTGGCCCCAAAAATATTAGATTAATATAAAATTAATCTAACAATCTCCCACTGGGCCACAAATGAAAACTGAAATGTGTTTAACTTAACGAGCTCATAAAATTGCTATTATGTCCTTAGAGTATATCTAAACAATCTAATTCAATAACCACATCAATATAGGATCATAGCGGCCTTTATTACATTAATCGTAACGCAACCATCCATGGTCACATATATCAATATAGTTACATGACATAGATCAATTATGGATGCATAGCATGGAAATTACATGCAATGTAATCTAAACATGTCTATTCCCAACTGGCCCTAATTTACTTTATTGAGATCTAAACTTAAGTTAGTCTAACAGAGTGTAAGGAACTAAAATACTTTATATCTGCAAAAAATAATCCGAATAATATAATTAAAATCTAAAAGTCACACTTAGTAATTATACAATACAAACTCCCACTAAATCTAAATATCCTTAAGTAAAATCACACCCATACGAGCAGTGTGCTCATAAAAGACTTTAGGTGGTAATCCTATAGTGAGCGGATCCGCTATCAAGGAGTTTGTCCGAATGTGCTCTATAGATATTTGTCCACTCTGCACTCTTTCCTTCACAACAAGGAACTTGATTTCAATGTATTTTGACTTTGTAAAGCTCATGTTGTTGTTGGAATATAGAACTGCTGACTTATTGTCACAAAATATCTTGAGCGGTCTTTCTACACCCTCTAAAATACGCAACCCAGTGACAAAATTACGCAACCATATTCCTTGATTGGATGCCTCATAACATGCTACAAACTTTGTTGCCATAGTCGATGAAGCTACAAGTGTCTGCTTGGCAGATCTCTAAGAAATTGCTCCACCAGTCAACAGGTAAATATAGCCTGATGTGGATCTTTTGTTGTGTTGGCATCTAGCAAAATCAGAGTCGGAATACCCAATGATCTCTAACTGATCCGACCTCCTATATGTGAGCATGTATTCCTTTGTTCTCTGTAAGTACCTCATAACACGTTTAGCTGCTTTCTAATGATCCATCCCGGGATTGCTCAAATATCTGCCCAACATGCCAATTATAGCATCACCAAGATCTTTCATCTCAAAATATTTTGATAGAAAACTCTTGGTGTCATGCAATATGCCTATATAATTTGAGGCAAGTAATATGTCATCATCATATAAAACCAGGAATATATGTTTACTCCCACTGAACTTGTGATACACACATTCATCAATAACATTTGCCTCAAAATCATATAAGATAATTATTTGATGAAACTTAAAGTACCACTAACGAGAAGCTTGTTTGAGCTCATAGATGAATTTGGTTAGCTTACAAACCATTTTCTTTAAGTCTCCCAACACAAAGTTTTCTAGTTGTACCATATAAATTGTTTCCTCAATGTCACCATTAAAAAAAGCAGTCTTAACATCCATATGATGTAACTCAAGATCAAAATATGCAACAAGTACCATAATTATCCTAAAAGAGTCTTTCGTAGAAACCGGAGATAGTCTCTTTATAGTCAATTCCTTCCTTTTTGAGTAAAGCTTTTAGCTACAAGACGTGCTTTATACATTTCCACATTACCATTTGAATCCCTTTTGATTTTAAATATTTATTTACAACCAATGGGCTTCGCACCGAAAGGTAATGAGATAAGTTCCCAAACTTTACTGTCTTGTATTGACTTGTGCACTTCATTCATGGCTTCGATCCATTTATGAGAATTAGAGCTTTGCATGGCTTGATGAAAGTTGATTGGGTCATCTTCCATCACTCCAGTTTCATCTTCATGTTCTTGAAGAAATACTATATAATCATCTGGAATAACATTTCTCATTTCTCTTGTGGATCATCTTAATTGCACAGGCTCTTGAGGTTGTTGAGTTTGTTCTTCAGGAACAATCATCTCATGTTGATTTTGGGGTTGAACAACATTGTCAGATGGTTGAGGATCCGAATTTACTTCATGATCAATGACAAGTATTAAAACTTGTACATTGTCAAAAGCAACAGTTGATCCCTCTTCCTCTTTAAAGACAATGTTTCTTACTAGATTTATCCCCCCAAACTCAACATCCTCAAACAATGTAGTAGTTCCCGTCTCAAAAATTGACCTTGTACTGGGATCATAAAACTTAAAACCCCTTGATCGCTCTGCATAGCCAACAAAGTAGTTGCTTACAGTTTTGGAATCCAATTTCCTTTCATGAGGTTTATAAGGCCTCGCTTCAGCTGGACATCCCCAAATATGTAAATGCTTTAGACTAGGCTTTCGACCCGTCCAAAGCTTATAAGGTGTTTTAGCAGCCGCTTTAGTTGGCACTCGATTTAGGATATAAGCTGCTGTTTTTAATGCTTCACCCCAGAGTGATTCTGGTAAAGTAGAATGACTGGTCATACTCCTTACCATATCTTTAAGGGTGCGGTTTCGTCTCTCAGATACACCATTCATGATAGGTGATCCTAGCATAGTATATTGAGGGATAATTTCACATTCCTCGAGGTATTTAGTAAACGGTCCTGGACGTTGTTCACCTGAACCATCATATCTACCGTAGTATTCACCACCACGATCAGACCTGACATTTTTAATCCTTTTATTGAGTTGTAATTCAACTTCGGCTTTAAACGTTTTGAACACATCCAAAGACTGTGATTTTTCATGAATCAGCCATGTTCGGCCTTTGGTTTCTTTGGCTCTGGACCCTTAGAAGCAACAGCTTCACCCTTTTTCTTTCTTTTGCCCTTATCTTTAGAAGTGCTTACCACATGTGCATATTCGGTTTGCTCTTGCTTCAGTCTCTCTTCTTCTTGCAAGCAAAAGAAAATCAGTTCATTGAGATTCCACTTCTCTTTCTGACAGTTGTAACTGACTTTAAACTGATTAAATTGTGCTAGCAAAGAGATAAGGACCAAATGCACAACCAAATCATCAAATAGGTCGAGCCCTAATGCCTTAAGCTTAGAAGCAAAATGAGACATCTCCATGATGTACTCTCGAACATTTCCCTTGCCTTTATACTTTATTGAAATCAAGCTTGTTAAATGCGTACTAGTTTCAGCCTTATCATTTTTTGTAAAACGTTTCTGAATTTTGGTTAGAAACTCACTAGCACTTGTAACCTTATCAGTTATAGCACTCCTAAATAGTTCTGGAATACCGCGCTTCATGATCATAAGACTCATCCTGTTAGATCGATCCCACTTCTCATAGTACTACACCTCCTCAAATGTTCTATCATCAGTGAGTTCGTCTGGGATCGGGTGTCTGAATGATAAGTCTAGATCCATGCAGCCTAAGAGAATCATCATATTCTCTTTTCCGTCCTTAAAATTAGTCCTATTTAGAATCAGGACACTATTCATATTTGTAGATATAGAAGTAGCAGACAGAAAAGTTGAATAGAGAACAAAAATAAATAAATATAAATAAATAAATAATGGTCACATTAAACAACTCAATTAATAATCTTTAAAAATTTAAAAGCAAATTATAACAATTCAAGATACATAGCATAACATTAGAAACAAGTCTTTGGACTATAATACTAACTGTAAATGGTACTCTTGTTGCAATGATAAAATTTTGACAATAAATTATGTCAAGTAATGAACCTATCTTTGGATTAGTACATTATTCATATTAAGTTATCTTAATAATCGTCACAAATTTACCATCACAAGTGTGTGTGCAATTAGGCCAAATATTAACCTTCCTTTGGGTCGATTAACATCCGCAGGAATTACACAAACACAAACATTTAACTCCCCAAATAAACTAATCTACACAAGAGATATCACCTTGGTGACTTTCTGCTTTAATTAGCATGTCATCAATGTGAGACCAATAATTAACTTATGTTATAAATCATTTTAATTTAAAGATTATAAAACCAAAACCGAAATAATTAATAAAACCAAAACCGTGGCTAATACAAACTTCAAAGTAAATCATTTGAATTAAATATTGAAATTTGAAGTCGAAAATATGGCCACAGCAGATTTGATCTATTTGATTTAATCCCTTTATGTATTAAATCAAATTAAAAATATGCCACAAAATGGCCACTGACAATTTTAATACAATTGAAGTTGAATTCAACAATATTAAAATTGAAACTAAAACAAGGAGAAACGGCCAAAATAACGGACATATTATCATTAATTAAGCCGAAACAATCAAACATGGCTAGTTGGCTACTGTAATTAAATTGTTAAATTGGTCTAATATAATATCTTATTGAACCGAAACCGAAACGTGGTCTAACCATAACAATTAGAAAATTCCAAGAAAAATGATATTAATTAAATAATATCATTAAAATTGAAACCATGGAAGTAAAGCCACTACATACTTAAAGCGAATTATTGAAAACATAACCAATCGAGATCATAAAGCATGGTCATTCCAACTAAAATCAAATTCCAATGCAACTAAAAAAAAAATGAAATTGAAACATTAAAAATAATGGCCACCGTAACTGAGAATCAAAGCATGATTTTGAAATTGAATCCATGATTTCACGTGTTCAATCTACCAGTTTCGTTTCGTCATGAGTCCATCGAAACTAATTTTAATTATTCCCGATAACCGAATCATGCATTAACAGTTTGATTCGATTATAACCATTAATCAGAAATTAATAACTCAATAATCTAATCATGGATGAGGCTCTGATACAACTTGTTATCCCCTAAATCTTCATAACATCCAGATTAAATTACTAAGAAATACGAAAGCAGAAGCATACCTGAATCCATGATGATTCATAGTGGTTCTTGAGTGTAGGAGATGGACTTCCAATCTTCTCTTTTCTCGAGTTTAGAATTCTCTCTGAGAGGATTAGAGAATTACAGAGGATGATGAGAGATTGGGGATCATAACCCCTTTTTTATATAAATAAAGTGACTATTGGTTTTCTTTAGAAAACCAACAGTCACGTTATTTATGATAATTATCATTTCAGCCCCTCATTAAAGTGATGATTAAATTCTGATATCTATGCATTTAATCCACAATAATTATACCCTTAACCATTTAATTAACATCAAATAGATCACTTAATTCTTGGTTTATTAAATAATAGCACACATATTTTATTTATTTCATGTGTGGCCCCAAATATATTAGATTAATATAAAATTAATCTAACATTTTATACATGCTTATTCCCAAAGTCTTTATTAATCTCCATGAAACCCCATATGCTTCCCAATGTGCATCAATTAATTAATTGGCTTCCAAAAATCTTCAGTTATTTTCTTTTATAATTCCTTCAAGCTGATTTTTTTTCTTAAATACTCTGATTTGATTTCTCTTTAATCTTAGAATATATCTAAAATAAAAAATAAAAAAATTAAGATAAAAATTAATTAAAATAATTATAATATTTAAGATTAAAAAATAAAAAATTAATAATAAAATATATGAAAAATATGCCGTTATGAAACAGTCACATCATATCCTTTAAAATCCATCTTGTTTGATAAGATCTACTCGGTAATAACAGCAAAGCAGCGATCAATTTGACAACCTACACGTTGATTATAGGCCTAGAACAAATCGAAAACAGTAAGTATTGGCAGATTTTCTCCTAAAATGTGGGCCTTCCACACTTTAATGATGAATGACAACTTCATCGAGATGGGCATCAAATCAGAATAGAGCTAGGATAGTTATTCATTCGAAAAGCCCGAAAGATTTAGTAATTAAGGATTCAATTTTTCCAACTTCAAGTAACGAAATTGAAAATGAAGCATTAACCATGGGATTGCATATCTGTAGTGATTCAGCTTCGGTTGTATCTTAGTGGTCTGGAGAATTTGTCTTTAAAGATCAATGCATGGGGAGGAACTTTTCTTTGCTTCAACACCAAATACTTCGAGCACATTCAGATTTGGCAAAAAATCAAAGGTTGACAACTCAAATGTAGATAGATTAGCCAATGCAGCTTTTGGGGGCTAATTTATTAGAGCTGACAAAATTGAACACAATTTGATTACATGACACAAATACAACACGAATAAATTGGTATAAATTATCAAATTTGACACGATTGTTAAATGGGCCGGATCAGGGTTAACACAATTTTTTTTGTGTCGGGTTTAGGTTGAAATTCTTAACTCATTTACCCGAATAATTACACTATTATATTTTCTATTTTAAATTAATTTTTAGCTTCTTATCATTAAAACTTAAATATTGGACATGATTCTTTTTTTAAAATTTTTCTTGGAAGATGAACATATACACAATGTTTTATTTATAAAATTCATATAAATTTAGAACTTTATAGTGTAAGTGTGTAAAACATTGATACACATGTATATTTTATGGTATCAATATATAATATTATGTACATATATATAATTTAAACTTCAAATAGTGTGAATGTGTAATAATTTGGGGGGTGTGTGTAACATTTATTAAATATATAGATATTAAATGAGTTATTGGGTGACCCATTTATTTTTCGTGTCGGGTTTAAGTTTCAATATTTTGATGCGATTATTAAATAAGTTATATTTGAGTTGACCTAAATTTAACACGACACGAAACTGACATGACATTAACACGACCCGGTGACCCATTTTACCCTCTCTACTATCTATGACCAATTTGGACAAAATCTACGTAACAAAGTTGAATCAATCACAAATCTACACAACAAACGTGAATCAATCTTTCATTTCACATGTGTCAGAAGAAGTTGTTATAATCAAACCAAAGATAACTAGATGCAACCACATAATTCCTATTTGATGAATGACACTTTGCCTGAAAACAAGAGTGAAGCCTAAAAAATCCGGATGAAAGCAAAAAGATTTGGTGCTAATTGATGATAAACTATACAAGAAATCCATATCCGGCTATTCCTACAGTGCGTAACCGAGACTCAAGGAGCACAGATCCTCAAGAGATACCTAATGGAGAATTTTTGCTACCATTCAGGAGCGAGAATAATGCATAAAATGCCGCCGCGAGGTTATTATTGGCTCATACTCCGAAATGATGCTGAACATTTTGAAAACACTTGTGAAAAATGCTGAAAACATGCCGCTGAAAAATGCCAAACAAATGCCATTCAAATCCACCACTCTGTGGAAGAAATTATTAATCCTGTAAAATTGTTGTTATATTCTGGATTTGCTTGTATAATTTAGAGCTACGTTTTAAGTTTTATCAGTAGAACACTTTGTTTTCGGCTTTTCGCGTTATCAGCATTAAACATACTTTGCTCCGATCATTTTTGCATCAATGAGCCAGTGGTTACTGGGATGATGCTTGAAAAGTAAAATTTTCAGTTGTGGTCTTTGTTCAACTTAATTTGTACTATGTGGATGTATTTAGCAATCATTTTGGATTAATAGGTTATCTTACGTTAGAAATGTCATTCTAGGTCATTGGCTAATATTTTCTTCATTATTAACTTAATTATTATGCACTCAAATGTGGTCGTTTGTTATGTATGCTGCAGATCCGATTTTCGACGCCACGCGATATTCACTATTCGTCTTCACTAGGCGATCTTCATGCAACTCGTCACCATCTTCGTCGTGGGTCGTGGGATGTAGTCCGATATTAGTTACGATGTTGAAACTGTGTACTTGTGTTATGAGAGATTTTTAACTTGTGTTTGTGTGTTATGATAAGTGATTTATTTAACTAGTGATGGTTGAGTTATTATATGTGTTATGTCAGGATTTTTAATTTTATATTCGTAAAATTTATGTAATACTGGAAATCATTTTAGATTTATACATACATTTTATGTTTGCTTATTATTATTTTTACTTCAATTTATTACCTTATTGCTATGGCACAATAGAATGGCAACATGCTGGGAAAAGTTTTGCCATTTTTTTCATTTTGCTATGTACAGATGTTTTAAAGTTACCCATAAATTTTGTAATATTTGCATACAAGTCTGTTATTTTTTAATAGTAATAAAATAACGTCAATAACATTAAAATTAATAAAGTATTAAAATAATTTTATTATTATTATTATTATTATTATTATTATTATTATAATAATAATAATAATAATAATAATAATAACAACAACAATTGTTATAATTTCATTAATTTATTATTATTATTATAAAAATTTAGCATTTTAATTATTATTGTTATTTATTATTATTGTCTTTATTATTATTATTATTTTCATTCTTATTATTGTTAATATTATAATAGATACAAACAATGCTTGGGATAACAATTAATAAAGATCATTTTAGTAACTTGTAACAGTTTATTATGATTTTAGAATAAAGTATACACATCAAAATGAATGGAGTTCATTTTAATTGTAAGCAACTTATTTTAATTTCAATTCCTCATTCCAATTTTAATCTATTCTGATTTTAGTCCATTCCGAATCTCATTTAGTAAATGCATCATTAATGTAGAATAAACTAAGGTGGGAGTGGTGGGAGTGCTAGAAATATAGTTGTTTATACTGCAACACATGTCCAGTAAACATTGTTAAATCGAAATAACAGATATAACTTGCATTGATCCAAGATTAAAGATCAATGTAGATACAATTTATATTGATTCTAGATTAGAAATTAATATGAATACGGTTTACATAAACCTAGATTAGAATCAATTGCCACATGATGATTTATATGAAAGGTCTAGAGAAAACTAAGGATAATCAAATCCAAAAATATTAACAATAAGTAGCACTTGATTATTGATGGAATCATGTGCGAGAAATTCAGATATAGATAAAAACAATTATCAGATCTATCGATTTAAATTAAATAAAAAGACGAATGGTGGAGATTTAGATCCAAATTGAAATCTCCTGACAACTTTGCGTATTTGGATCTATAAATAGAAACCAAAAGGATCGAGAAAGGGTCTTTGGTTTATTTTAAGAATAATTATAAAAAATTCAAGATCCTTTGAGATCCAAGAATTCTCTCAAAATAAATACTAACTTGTGTTTTGGAGTACATTTTACAAATACACCCCAAGTTCGAATTGTGGAATCCTTAAAAGATCACAAAACATTATTCAAAAACCCAGGAGCCAAAAATATATAACCCTTTATTTGTTTGTCCCTAATTACTTTAACTTAGATAATTGAGAGTTTTAAGCACTTTCATATACGTTGTATAATTGAATATATAACTTTGAATTATTGTATTCATTGTACAAGAATGTAGAGAAAGATTTTCTAGTATAATTCTTTTTGCATTATATATATAGAATAATAAACTTAAACCTTTTTTATTATTAATTTTAGGAGTTCAAATTTTTCTTTTGATCTCAAATATTTTTTTAATTATCCAGAAAAATCAAATCAAAAGTCATTTTTTTGATACTGAATACTGAATAAAATATGAATATATAGATATTAGTACTGAATATTTTGGTTATTAGTATTTTAAAGAATTCAAAATTTGTTTAGCAAAAATTTATTTGCAATATTTATGTATATCAATAGAAATAATAGAACTAGCATTATCAATAAAATAAAATAAAAATCATAAAAAAATGTCTTTAAAGATTTCTCAAGTATCTTTAATGTGATTGAAAGATTTAAGTTCAAAAAGAAAATAGTAATCAAAATTGATTTCGGTATTTAAAAACTCAATTGAAAGGAATAGATTGACAAACCTAAGCCTATTAAAATAGGCAGATAAATCATAATATTATTAAAATAGGCACATAAATCATAATATTATTAAAACACACGCACAACGTTTTCATTAAAAATTAATTAGATAGTGTATTAATATTTTCTACAAATATTTTTTTTTCAAACATACGTTTGGTATTGTGAATTTTGCTCCAAAATAAATAATTGAAAGTATTGTTTGTATCTGTAGTGAAACATATGAATGATATTTTAGTTTTCAAATTAATAAATTAAATATTTAGCCAGGATATATTAAGTATTTAAATGGATTTGTTGAGTAAAACTTAAAGTTTTAAAATTTAATGGTGAACTTATTTAGTAAATGAGTTTAGGAGTAAATTGGACGTTCCATTTATTATTATTATTCTATCTTCGTAAGGTAAAAAGACCAAATTACCTACATAATTATTTTAATTTTCATAGAATCTCTAGTGTTCTTTTGCATTCCAATTGTTGGCTTCTGCTTTTCTTTTGGGATCACAATTAGCTATTTAACTCTTTATTTGATCAAATTGTTCCATATCACTCTTTAGGTGCTATTTAGCGATTAATCTTTTCATCAATATTTACATTATTGGAGTGAAATATTCAAATTAATATGCTACAACAAACGTAACGGTCAAAGACGAACAAGTCAAGAAATACAAGAAACAAAAAATAAAATTAGGGTCATGTAAGTTAATACTTTATTTGATTTGTTTGTAACTATGAGGACCCTGTCGTAAATTACCCTCAAAAGCTCTCATTTGGGCCATCCATTTAATCAAGTAAGCCCAGTAGCTTGGTAAATTAGAGCGTGGGCCGTATCTCAAATGTCATTAATGATCCAACAGCTTGGAAATAAAATAAATAAATAAATTATTTTTAAAAAATAAAATAAAATATAAAGTCACTTCTCATGAATGTTTTGATTTACAGGGAAGAAAAATTTTACAGAGTAAGAATAAGAGCAGGGAAGAAGAGTAGGGAGTGCGATGGACTTCTCTCCTTTAACAGACGCTTTAGCGTCCAAATCGTATGAAAAAATCGCTGATATTTGCGACGACCTAATGCTCAAGGTTAATTTTTTTTTTCCTTTTTAATAATTAATCTTATTTTCAAAAATTAATTTCTTCATCTCATTATTATTATTATTAAAATTTCTCTTTAACAGGTTGCTGCAGAGGGTATTGCGTTTCAAGACGAATGGCCTTACGTGATTCATCTCCTCGGTTACTATTATGTCAATGATATGTAAGTATAAGTGTTTAACCCTTTTTTTAAAAAAAAAATTAATTGTTTTTTTTTTAATATTTATGTGTTGCATCAATATTGATTTCTGAGAATACTGGCGGAGAACTAAAAAAATAATTATAATATTTTAAAACAAATTTCCCCACTTGCAATTTAGAGTTTTAAGAGTGAACTCTGATTCACATATGGATTTTTGGAATATAGGTAGTATATAATTGAGAGTTTTGCTTCAGAGTTAGTCATGGTTTCGCAGTATGTAGCTTTAGACCCTAGTGGGACGGATCTTAGAATTTTATGTGCTTGCAGTAACAGTGCACGCTTCCTTTGGAAATCAATACCTTCGACAATTAAGGATAGCAGGGCAGAAGTGGTTGCAGCTTGGAAAATTGGTCAGCATCTATGGACACGGGATTATGCTGGTGTTTATGACGCCATTCGTGGGTTTGATTGGAGTCAAGAAGCACAAGCTCTTGTTGCTGCTTTCTCAGGCAAGTGCTCTTGTCACAAAACATTGGATACATAACTCTGGTTGTCCACGTTGTTTATTTGATATCGGTTGAACAACTTACCTCTTTGTTCCTTTTTTTTTTTTTTTAATACATTTGAATTATACATGTTTACATGATGAAGTGTCAGATTTGAGAAATTATTGCTATGCAGTTTGTGTAGTCCAGCTAATGATGTATTGTTAAGTGGTAAGAAGACTAAGAAAGTGCGATTACTTAGAATTTTTCCTTTCTTTTTTAAGGAATCAATATTACATCAAGTTTTTTTTGAAGTCTTTGATGAAGTTTGGGTAGCATAAATCCTTATGCAACTGTTTGATTTAGAAAAAGTATGTTATCACGTTCATTGTGGTGGTATCTAGGAGAAAGACCTAAGATCATGTTAGTTGAATTCTTGATTGTCACATGGCTTGGGATTCATTTAAATAGGATAGGAGAAGATTTATTCATGCTCTTCTTATTTTAGAAGGTTTGTGATGTCCTTATCCTTATCCATATGTATATGTCAGCAGATATGTGTATCCCTTACTTTAAAACCTTTTGCTATTTTTGTACTATCTTTATCCTAGGGAAAATGTTGATGTGTTTGTTTAGTTTATTAATGCATGGTGCTTATCAGAAAAGATATACTAATTTGTTGTGTTATAAAATAATTTTATGTTTCTTTTCTGATATAACAAAAATAGCAATAATCCAAAGAGTAGATTAGGGGCATAGTGATTGGTAATAAAATGGAAGTGTGTGAGCTTGTTGGATAAATGGATAATTTGTAGTTTCATAATTTTAAGTGCAAACCTATGTGGATAAAAATAATTATCCTAACTCATGGAAAATCGTAGTTCAATGACTTTAGGTGCATGTACAAAAAGTTCTTGCAGTTGAGACTTAAGCTCTTAGGCGCAAGGAAGCTGCTATCGTGGTATGATTCAAATTGCTAATATTTAGCCAATCAAAGCAGACTGAAAATATTTAGTCATCTACATCATATTTCGTACATACTGCTTGGTCTGGATTGCTATACTAAGCTGTTGATTCATTTGTAAGGTGCTTTCCCGATTTTGCAACTAAATTCAACTTTTTCATGTGGAAAATCTGGATTGTGACAGAACAGTCACGTCTTGATCAACTCAGAGCTTCAGAATTGAAGTAAAAATCTTACAATTCTATGTGTTATATCTTATTGTTAAAGCAGCCGAAGCATTGAGTTCATTTTGTGCGCGTGTGACTATAATCTCAATAACATGTAAACTCTGTAATGTGACCATCTGAAACTGTGAAAGCATGTAGACCTGATATACTTTTTCATGTGATTCTGAAAGTGATTAGTAGTTGTTTGATGAAATACTGGCATATGGGTTAAGAAATGCTGACATATGGGTTAAGTCTGATAATTTAAATTTTCACCTTTAAAAGTCCATGTGTATTGAGTTAAAAGCCAATCATTTGATTTTATTTAGAATAAAAGTTTCTGGGTCCATTGCTAGTTGTTTCTCTTTCTTCAAAAGATGCTTGATGCATTTGTGGATCTCACAACTTACAGTACCAAAGTCAATTTCTTGTTTTAATTGTATATGTATATATTTTGGAAACAATGTTGTTTAACAATATTCAACAGACCCTTCTAGTATTTGGTGAATTTACTGGACTACATACACTGCACTGGGCACATTGTAACACTTAATGAATTTATTTCTGCCACTCAAACATTGTCTGGACACAGATGGTATGAAGGCAGGAAAGTAGCTCTTTCATGTAGAATTGTAGCAGTTATTCTTGTGCTTTTTATTCCCCTAATTATATTACTTGATTTTCCTGAATGTCTGGAAATATGAAAGCTGTCTGTCTATTTCCTTGTCACATGCTTTGGTTAAGATGTTTAGCACCATCTAACATTTATTATCCTTGTCTATTTGCAGAGCTCTACACCAAGAGGATGTTTCAGCTGCTTATGTCTGCTTATTCGACAATAAGCACCCAAGACACAGCTCTCTTTCTGGGAATGAATGAGGATGATGCCGCATATTGTAAGATTCTTTCATTAATGGCATTAGCTTTGGTGTTATTGTTAAGCTTATTCTGTAATAGGCTAATAGCATCAATAGCAGTGCTTTTATCCCTAAATCTCTTTGCGATATCTGTGACCTACTGATACTTGTTTTAGAAATTTTTTTCCTTTCTTTGCTGCTGAAACAGAAAATGCCAATTTCTAAATATATCGTTAAAAAGGTTTTGCTGTAACGTGAATTCTATATGTATCAGAGTTAGCCAAAACTCAGACTGATAATAAGACATCAGGATATATATAAAATCAGAATCAGAGTTAGCCAAAACTCGGACTGATAATAAGACGTCAGGGGTAAGTATTATTCTAGCGCTCCTTGAGAACACTAGTCAGCCAAGCATAATAGGTTGTCACGTTTGTGTTAAATGTGATCTGCAGGAGTTTAATGCTATGGCTTGGCAACTAGACAAAATTATGTATGATGTCATCTGGTCTGCCTAGTTCAATATTCTGATCTAATATGCACTAGTGTGGCCCCCTTCATCTGGATCTGTTCATTCTGGCATTTTGTTTTCGTTTTTGTTTTCTAGTCAGTCCAATGCTTGCCACAACCAGCAAGTTGGCTAAATAGGATGGCTGATAAATAAACATGTTTTGCTGTGATGAATGACTTCATATTCTGCCTGTCTATTGTTTGACTGTTTGCCAATGTGGTTTCACTTACAAGCAGACGTACAACAGCAAGGTTGGACTTTGGATCCTGCTTCTCGAATGTTGACCGTGAAGAAGCAGCCTCATGTGACAGAGCAGAAACTAGATCCCAGCAAAATGCAGTGCTTGACAGAATATGTGTTCCACCTTGAACATTGATTTAACCTCTTGAACGGCCAAAACTGTCAATTCTCTTGTGAAATCAACTTTTGATCCTGGACAGAAATGCTTTCAAAGCATTTAGAACTCGGATCTTTCGGCAGATATTGAAATAGCAATTGTATGATTTTATTCTTTGTCGAATCTGTCTTCCTATTTCTTACTCTATTACCTTTGTTATGAAATTTAAACTTTTACTCTGGTAACAGAAATGAAATAGCTCCAGCATTAGTGGAAACTCTAGGATGCGTAGCGAGCTATGTGCAATCGTTCTCGAGTTTAGTAATTCTGTGTTACAAACTTCTGTATTTGCCAAATTTAGATCATAAGTGTCGTCACAGAGTCGCAGAGAGCTTGCTATAAGAAATGGACACTGAAAGTGATACTCGCTGCTTGGTAGTACCCCGAGTGCTGACCTACACTTTCAACAGCCCATGACAATATTGTAGGTTTGAGTTGACTCCCTTTACCGAGCTCTAAGAATATTTTTTCCAAACCTAGGAACTGATTTAAGTTTGTCCAAATAGACCTTTAATTACAAAAATCAGTTATTAAAGAAAGAAAAAAAGGAAAAAGTAAGGAAGTGTTGCTCGTTTTAATAAAAGCACCAGCTCAACATTTGTAATTATAAATTAACAGACCTTAAAATTATAATATACCTATAGATTATAACAATTAAAGAATATACTACATTATAATCTATATGATTCGGATTATGAACAAATTAATGTTAATAAATAAACACAGTCGAGGCTCCAATCATTCAAGCTACACTCACGTACATTTGTTGTTCTTCTTGTAATTTGGCACCATCAAAGGCTTTGTCAAACTATAAATAGAATCAACTGAACGAAACCTCCTTTTCCTCGTCTTCATCAGGTTCAGGCACGACCCATATTCTTCATCGTCATCTTCATCGATCATCGTCGACAGTACTGCTTCGCTTGGCTTGTAATCATCGTCAGCTTCTGCCTCTCCGTCTCTCGTAATGCTTCGTTCTCGTAGTTTATTATTGATCAACTTTTTGTTCACAGTATTTTCGTGGTGATGAATTCTATTCAAGTCGTCTCTGCAAAGTAGCATAAGCTGCCGAGCAGCTTCTATTTCCAGATCCGATAGCGATAAGCTCATCGTCGGATTTGGTCTTTTTTTTTTATTTGCAGATGAAAATTTAGCCATAAATATGAACGTGATTGCGAATACAGAGAGAGAGGAGAGTTCAGTTGATGGAGCTTTTATAGAGAGACTCGTCGTTGGAGACAATTACTAATGCATGATAAAGACGCGTACGCAGGTCGGTTTAGCACAAGAATAAAATCGAAATAACTTTTGATCCCTATGCTTTTATAATTTCTCATCTGATGGTATGGTTTGTTTGTTTACATCAGATGAGTCCCTAATGACTGGCTGTTAAATAACCAAATTAGCCTCATAATATTTATTTTTGACAAGATTATTTATTAGCATTCAAGAATAATTCAGGCATTTACAAAGTAGATGCTACTCAAGTGTTCTATGGTCGCCAAGTCCTCCCTCAACATTGAGAGTGTAAAATATTGGTTTGTATTAGTTCTAATATTTTATGAATTGTAAATATTTGTAGATTGAATCCATATATAATCAAGACACTTTTCATATGATTCTTGACAAGAACATATGTTAACATTAAAGGTTAATTCAAGCATTTAAGAAATGATTTATTTTATACAAATGGAAAACTTGTGTCTTTCACTGAGAAAATGTAAGAGATTAAGGATGCCAATGTTATTAGCCATAAAGTGAGAGTCCTTTCGGCAGTTTCATAAACTCTTTTGTCGTTTTGTTTTATAGAAAAAAATATATCGCAATTATTTTTAGAAGAAAATATTTTTGTCAAATTATAATTAATTAATGTCACTTATTCAAGTTGTTTCCTAGTTAGGTTTAAACTGCTCCAATTTTACTCTTACCATCTTAGGGTTTATATTGTTTTTTTCTTTTTCCTTTTCTTTTAAACACACTTGAGGGTCAGGTTAAGATCCTGTTTAATATTGAGCTATTGTAATTTTTAAGATACAGTTATAAAAAAAACTATAATTATAAAAAAAAAAAATAGTATATAGTGACTAAATATAATTTTTAAATAGTAATTTTAACATAATTAGTAAAGATATAATAGATTTTTATCACATAGGTATAAAGTCAAATTAACTTAGTTTCTAAGTTATAACAACTAGTGTTTACAAAATATTTTAGTACCGTACCTTTTAAGGTAAAGTTACTTATTCTCAATCCCTAATAGGGCTTAAAACTCTCAAAACTTTCTAATTTTCTCTAATCTCAAATTTCTCTAGGGTATAGCACTATGATAACATTTTCCTGAATTTCGAATGTAACAAAAGTAAGATAACCTTTATTTTTAAAAGTATCTTTTAAACAAAGATACTAAACATTCCCTAAATATCTAACTCTCATATAATATTCACTAAATTACATAACCTTTATAAATTATTGTCAGTAAAAGATATTGATGCCGAAATTCGGTCAAGCTGATGATGGCGACCAGATTATCTTGTCAACGCTTTAAGTTGTTTTGATGGGACACTTGTCACTCGCTGCTATATTTGAATTTGAATTGTATTGATACTTCATTTGATCTACAACAACAAAAAATTGTCAGGGGCGCCAGATTTTTTCCAGCAAAAATCTTCCGACGCTCAAGTTAGCAATCAAATTTTCTTTGCAAGGAAAATAATAATGCGACTCTTGTGATTTTAAGTATTTTGTATTTTTTACCTGAATTCTTTTTTAGCTGGAAAAAGAAAAAAGTCCCTTTTTTCTAAATCTCCTCCAATTCTTATAGACAACTGTGCATGTCGCGCGTTATTACTCGTTCTTTAATGCGCGGTCGTTTTCAAATTGAATGTGCCACTTGAATCTAAGAGTTAATATACCCGTTTGTGTAGTTATTGAGATACCGTTATAACAACTGATTGTGCTTTAAACATTATATCAGATCGTGCATATACGTTATGAGTGAGCTTCCAAATAAAACTTAACAATTTGAGATATAATTCAAAACCATGCGACCTGATTTGGGTCTCCTCACAGAGCATTGGTCGTACTTGCACATGCGACCAGATAACTTTCTCTTCGAACTCAATTAACTATCTTTTCATGCTCCAAACAAAAGTATAATTATATTTATCATTATTCAGTCAAAAAAAAAAAGTTAAACAACCCATTTAATGGCAAAAGCTAATGGATGAGGGCGGTGGAGAAGTACTTTTCCAAATATATAGGGACGTATTTGTTATTTTCATGATGGAATTAGTTCGGGAATGTAAATGCCTTTCATACAAACTATGATACCTTTTCCTGGCTAACTAAAAGCATTCGTAATTTTAGTCATGTTGCTAATGTGAATCATTTTATCCAAAAAATTAAAAAAAAAAATAGAGGATTCCTTATCATATTGTTATGAGTGTAGTGTTCAACAATAATGATGATATGGTAAATGCCGGGACATGGACTTGATTTTGTGATGCCTTCTTAAATGGTGTATGTTCAAGCTATGAATTAATAATTAGTTAGATAACACCATGTATTATTATTATTCACGATAAGATGGTATAAATGTCATCCATTAAATCACCGCAATATAGTTTAAAATCGCATATATATATATATATATATATATATAAATAGAAAGGAAAAATGGAAAATAGTAGCTCATGCAATGTGAATTATATTGGTGGTAATTAAAAATTTGATAATCCTTTATTGATCAAGGAGTACTCTTTTGACATTTTTTGAAAAATATAAGGGACGACACAAGTTCAAGTTGGGAATTTACAAAACCCTTGCTCATCCGATCGAAAAGCTTCTTTCAGCAACTTCTCTCTCTATATATGTATATATGTATATCGACAAAAGTAATTGATTCTAAAAATTAAATGAAGCTACGATACCATATATTATTAAGCTCGACGGCCAGCCTACTCGCATTTCTTCTTCTTAGCACTTGAGCCAGCCACCGGCAGTGGGTTGGTTAAACTATAAATAGAATCAATGGAACGAAACCTCCTCTTTTTCCTCGACTTCATCGAACACTCATGATCATCATCGACCATCGTTGACATTAATCCCTCATCGACAACTGTACAAGAGGATAAATCATCATCTGCGTCGCTCTTGTGTCGTCGTTCTTGTAATTTACAATTACTCGTCTTCTTCTGCAAATCCAAATCCAAATCCATGCAAAGTTGTATCAGCTGCCGAGCAGCTTCTATTTCCAGCTCTGAGAAGGTCATCATGTTCAGATTTCTTCTTCTTTCTTCAGTACTTGTAGATGAAAATAATTTAGCCATGGCTTAGGCTTGGCTTGTTAAAATTCAGAAATTAGAAGGTGGGGTGGGCTTTTTATAGACAGCTTCCAATCAAAGTAAATTGCATGAACAAGACGCGTAAGAGGCGGTTTGTGAATCTGGCTTCTCTTAGGAAATAATAATAATAATCATACTGTCGTTTTGCGTTTTCGTGGATAAATTTAATTATTTAATTATTATTGTATTATAAAAATGGGTCTTCATTTCTTTTTCTTAGAGGGCAAGTCACGTTTTCCTTTTGTAGCAAAGATTGACGAGTCGGGTGACGGGCATTTTCATCTTTGATTTTCGTTGACAAAAATGCCCTTATTTATTGGTCAGAATTCCTTATGAAAGGAGGAAACAGGTCCCTTTTTTCACCAGAAATTTGTCAAAATGAAGTAATGAACAAAGATAAACCAACCAAATTTTTTATATTTATCTTTAAATAAAACTTTTAATTTAAATAACAATATAAGACAATAATAACCTAAATATTTAATAAATAAATGGCAATATATTATTTTACTTTCTTTACGTAAAATTATTTTTATTATTTTATTTTAAATATGCAAAAAATAATCTTATTTTATTTTATTATTTATTATTTAGAAACTAAAAATAAATTTATAAATTTTATGTGATAATTTACTTTTTTCCTAAAACACTAAATTCAAAAATAAATTTAAATTAAAGGATTACATTTGACATTAATAGATAAAGTTATATTATATTATAAAACAATATAATATTAGATTTACTATGTTATAATTTAATACTTAATTTCAAAACTTAATAATAAAACTCTAAAAAATTAATAAATTTAAATGATATTAATTTAATTTGAAAACTAATATAAATTGATGTTATTTTAAATAATATGGTCCATATTACATGGATTATAGTATTACAATTTAATACAATACATTATAATAAAATACAATTAGAATAGTATAATATAATATAAATGTATCAAAAAAATAAGATAATTATCCACCGACCACATTTTTTTTAGCATTTTAAAAAATACACATTTTTTTTTGCAGCGGTTCACCTGAAGTTAATATTTTTTTTATTGGTTCACTCCCATTATAACACCGTTAGCTGACATCATAAGGGTAAAATCATCATTTCGCAAAGATATTGTTTGAAGACAAAAGTGAACAGGTGCAAAACAATATAATTTCAAGTGGAGTTCGGTAAAAAAAAAAAATGTATTTTTCAAAAAATGCAAAAAAAAATATGTAGTTAGTAGGGTGGATAATTGCCCTTTTACATTTGGGGGTAAAAAAATTATTTATATAATATTTTGTTAGTTTTCTTAATAGTTTGAAAACAGAAGTGGATAAATGTAAAATAATATAATTTTGAGTGGAGTTTAATAAAAAAAAATTAAGAATGATGCATTTTGAAAAAGTGTGAAAAAATAGGTGGTTAGTAAATAATTGTCCAAAAAATATAATATAATGTAATACAATATAATACACAAAATTATATTAATTTAATATTATTCAAAATTTAATATGATATAATGTGATGCGACAAACGCAACCTAAACGCAACCATATTTACTGAAGATAGGATGAAGAGCGTCCACTCACATTCGTTGGATACGGTTTAATAATTTTAAATTTACTTGGGCCGGTTATACATGTATTGGGCTTTCTTGTCTCCGTTAAGTCTAGAGAGCGCGACCCATATGTCTCCTAGGGCTTTGGTGTGGCCCAATGATTCTTAACTGAGTTATCACTAGTTAACTGTAACTTTTTTAAAATTATAATTAACTCACATAATTAATTTAATTTTCCTGGTCATTGCATGATTAATGTACAACAGAAGGCTAGATCCTCATCCTTTGCTGCCATATTTCTTGTAAGAAAATAATAAAATCATTAGTTACCATGTGAATATCATTCAACTTTCGTAAGGGCTTGACCACCTCTAATATTCAAGTATGACTAAACATGCCCAGTATAATTTTATAATACACTAGTTGTTAAGGATGTTGAGAAGAGAGACTCTAGTTTTGGTCAAACGCATACACAAGCTCTCAATTCCTTGACCAAGATCTTGAATGCACAATTCCGACTCATATTAACTGGTTTTGCGCTTGCAAGATGTTACCAGATTTGCTTGTCTGGTCAACGAGACCAATAACAAGGGAGCTCAACGTCGCGGACCGTCCAAAATTCCAGGCACTTTGATGATGATAATGAAGAAGATGTAGCCTTTAATCCGCACAAAAGCCCATCGATTGCTGAAAGAAAGGGGTGTGGTCTAGAAGGCAAACTGTTTGAGCAAGTATGGAGACCAGAGATAGCCATTTTAATTTATTAAAAAAAAAAAGAATGCTTATTTCACTATTGATGAATGATTAATTGAGTCCTCTAATTTGCCTTCTTCACATTTTACATCCGTTCAATATAATACCAAGTGGGGTGAGGAGACATGAGGAATCTTAGCCTTTTAATAAATCAACAATTTGTAACATGATTTTGATGTGGATCAAAGTGCATTATCAGCAATGTTTTTGCAATGTCTCCCTCCCACCAGCTTTCCAACTCACTATTGTAAATAGAATAATAATGATAATTAATGATCAATAAGCTACAAATTATGCAAATGCACGAGTGGCGTTGACATGCAAGAAAAGTCTTGCCACTTGTAGATAATCGTGTAAAACGTGTGTATAATTATTTTAATGGTCAACTTTTGGATTGATGAATCAATTTAAATTTCCAGATACATCGTTTGATTGCTTTGCAACTGCCAGGCAAGATCTGCAAATTATGTTCATCAATGCCTTTAAATATGATTGTTATCCAATAGAAGACAAGATTCCTATGCTTGGCTGTTACATGTTTTTCTATGGGATAGGAAAATGAAATGTGATCTGTTAGTGCTATTTGATACAGTGCCTTTGTAACAGGGAGACATGTAGCACATTTTTCGCCACTTGATCAAAGACTTAGAGTTCTATGTCTACCATGTGAAGATCATCAAAAATTGCTTATGCTGCTCTTCCTTAATCTGTAGACAACTGGAATCTTGACAACTCCATGTACATATATTAAACTGTTGGCATCTGAATCTGCCGATGAATTGGCGCAAGTCCACAGACAGCGAGAGCATTTTTCGTTACCTAAACGCTGTGAAGATTGAGTCTACAATGCATGTGAATCTTCTTAATTGGTATTATTCTATCATACACCAAGAGACAATTGGAATCTTGACAACTTAATTTTTGATGTCTATTTTTTGCATTGCATTCAAGTCTCTGTTATTGGTTTTATGTGTCTACTACTTGATCCATAGTTTTTATAATAAGATTAAATTTTTATTCTTAATTTAAAGATTTAATCCATTTACAATTTGAATCATTCACTCCTGAGATTAAAACATAGAGTAAATAAAAAATAAAATGAAAAAATGAAGATATTCCAGAATATATCACATAATACTTTGAGTTTGTATTCAAAATTATATGATTAATGTGCAAGTATAATTCTCATTTACAAGTATGAAATAGGTATAAACATTTTGTAATCTAATTGCTGAGGATGTTGAGAAGGGAGACTCGAGCTTTGATCAATCGCCTAGACAAGGATTCGAGTCCTTCTTCAAGATATTGAATGCTGGACTCCAATTCTTTAAGCTGGTTTTGCAAGCAAAAGATGTTATAAGATTTAATAGTCTTGTGATCAATGAGTGCAGCATCCACCTTCCCAAACTCATTAACGTCATTTTTGTCTTCTTGGCATGCTATTCTTTTGGGGAGGATTAGCTTTGAAACCAATGAGAAGCCGCTTAGCATTGATCCAGTCCTTCGGCCCGCGATAAGGGACAGTAAGGATTCAAATGCAGTGAAGGTGTCCTCTTCACCTCTTTCAACATGCTAACTTGTTTCTCATTGAGCGGAGATAAGCATTTATTTTCCATGCCTTTCAAATTCCCCGAGGCCTTATGGATGGTCTTTTTCACTGCCTTCCTAGAGGCTAAGTACTTCTTAATCTCACTTGTAAGCTCAGTTTCATCGCCCTTTCGTCTGCGCAAAGCGGATTGGAGTCCCTGTATGGATTGATTAGGTTGCAGCAATGCATTCTGTGCAATGCTGCAAATATCCAAGATCCTCAAAGATCCATTCACCAGCTCATCAACCAATTTCCTGTTACTGATTTGGGATAAAGCTTGTTGAGTGAGGGGCAATTGAAGTATTTTGTCAACACAATCATGTAAATCTTGAAGGCCATTTATGATGTGGCCTATATTTGAAGCAGCTTGAGAAGACCTTAATCTGCTCAAAGTCTCTTCAATTTCTGAAGTGAATGGGTGTGATTTAGTCGGCAAACTGTTTGATCGAACATGGAAAGAGGCTGCCATTTTTCCCTTGCTCTGAATGAGAAAGCTACAAGTTGACTAATATTGCCTTCATTTGGTTACCATAAGCACATTATATATATCAACAGATGAGGGGGACAAGGGGAATCTCATCCTCTTTTAAAATGTCAAATGGCGACATGATTTGGATCTTGATCTAAACATTAGATCAGCTATTTTTATGCATTGTCTCCTCCCACTAGGTTGTTAGCTTATTTTTAAAGCTTCAAAATCGCACTCAAGTATATGTCTTGATCACTTAAGTTAATAATGATCTGTAGAAGTTGTTGCCTCCGCAGCCATATAAAAAATTGTTCCCTGTAGAAAGAACAAGATTCTCGTAATTTATTAATTTAATGAAGAAATGAACATTAAAATAAAGGGCTATCCTCAATATGTTATCCTGTTATGCTATTTAAAATAAAAAGCATGAACACTGATATATATATATATATATATATAAATCGAGTATAATAGTTTATGTAAGAGATGCATGCACAGACGTTGCCTCCAAGATCATGACTACAAGAAAAAGAGTAATTTCGGTGGGCAAATATCATTTGCGAATACACAAAAGTCATTAGAAAAACTCATTTTCTAGCGAGACATGCCGTCGACAGTCATCGTACTAAGTTTATAAAAAATAACATGGAATCATCAAAGGAAAAAATTATTTCCGAGCCGTTGAAAATGAAATTAAACACCCTAAAAAATAAGATAGGATAAACCTAGTCATTTTTTTTTTCCAACCATAACTAGCTGTTCAGCCTCTGTTTAAAGCTTCAAAATCGCACCCAAGTGTATATCTTGATCACGTAAGTTAATAATGATCTGTAAAAAATTTACCCTCTGCAACAATACAAGTAAGGGCATTCCAGTTTAGATTTGGTTCCCTGTAGAAAGAACATGATTCTGCAACGCTCGTGCATTCTTGTAGTTTATTAATTTAATTAAGAAACGAAAATTAAAATAAAGGGCTATGCTCAATATTATCATATTATGCTAATTAAAATATAAAAAAAATCATGCATAATAATTTGTATTGCGAGTTGCACAGACATTGCCTACAAGAGAAAAACAGAGCCAGCTGGATCGACAAGACGCTTCACTTTCGTACAAAAACATTGAATAGCAGAGAAGATTCATAAATTGGAAAAAATTTGAAATGCATGGAGGATAAACATGTCCCATCTTCTTCCAGCCAGGACAAAGTGGGTTGTGCTTAAAATTTTACTTGAGGTGGAAGTAACCGGTCTTGAATATTCTCTAAAATTGATGCAGTTCTTCATCTCCAGGCGAAAGTCATCATCAAAACTGAAGTTTTAGTATATAAACCGGAGGGAAAGCAAGATCAACAAACATGACTCTATAATATCAGAAAAATTTTAATGAGGTTTGTAAGTAACGTGCTGCAGTATTTGATTGTTTCCCTAACGGGCAAACAAAAAGCACCTTGAGGGCCTGTTCGGTACCATTTTAAAGAGATTGTTTTCATTTTTGTTTTTAGAGTTTAGATATAATACATGTTTGGTGGGAGGGCTGAATTCAAAAAATAAATTGTAAAACAAATAATTCAAATTTGCATTTACAGTTATAAAACAGAGAACGTCTTCAACATGTTCTCAATGAATCACAAAACTAAATTCTAAAATACATTACAAAACAAAACCAGATCAAAATTCACAGTTCTCTCTCTCCATGCTGTTACTCTTCTTCCACCACAATTCACCGTCATAGCTCTCTCTCTCTCTCCGCGACAGATCTCCAACCAAAATCGGCTTCTGCTGTTGTTGCGCCTCGACTAGTAGTAGTGGTGCTGCTTCGTCTCCGTTCTACTGCGGCCATGATGGATCGACTGCTGCTGCTGCATCACCGTCTCAATTTGGTGGCGGCGGTGGTGCGGCGTCTGCTCAGCTTCGGCCATAATGGATCGGCTGCTGCTACATCTTTGTTGAGGATCGACTGAAGCTGCTACTGCCGTTGCGTATCTGCTCCGTCTCGACTGGTGGTGGTGATGGTCGTGCTGCGTCTCTGCTCTGCTTCGGGGAGGGTTTAATTTCATTTTCTGCTGAACCGATTGAACCTATTTTTTCATTTTGTCCGATTGCTTGAAGCATACCGAGTCAATTTCGCCATTTAATTGGGTGAACAAAACAAAAAAAAATATTTTTATGGATTTGTTGGTAATTTTCAATAGGAATGGCTAAAAATGGATTCAAATCAACCCGATCAGATTAGTGATTGGATTGGAAAAAAAATCATCCGAAATCAATCCAAACCTATAACCCAATCTAATCTGACTCAAATATGTTTGGATCGGATCGAGCAAAAAAATCGGATTGAGTTCGGTTTTGATCGGATTTAGATTAAAAGCGGTTCGGATTGGAAAATGAAAAATTTATGCCCATCTTTGGAAAAAATTATATATATATATATATATATATATATATGTTGAACCTCGCAAAACCACCAGGGCTAGGAAGCCTAATCCAAAGTATCTGGCACTTCTGGATGTGAGCAATACTAATGACGTCGGGGCTAAAAGGGGAGTTGACACAAGAAAAACCACAACTGAATCAAGGGGAGTTGGCTTCTTCCTCGCTACAAGGAATGGCCACCCGAGAAGAGGGAACCCACCCACACAATCGCTTCTTCAAAATGGATTTTCCAAGGTTTTCTAGGGACGATCTGACAGAATGGTTAAGCCGTGTGGAGCAGTACTTTGAGTTTCAAGATACCACAGAGGAAAGATGGGTCAGCTTAGCTTCCTTTCAATTGGAAGGAGAGGCTAACCAATGGTGGCAGTGGCTTAAGCGAGTGTACCAGGATGAAGGGATAATAATTACCTGGCGAATGTTCAAAAGGGAAATCATGGCACGATTTGGTCCAACGGGGTGCGAGTGCTTTGATGAAGCATTATCTCGGGTCAAACAAACGGGAACTTTGTGAGATTACCAACGGGAATTCTAGAAATTGGCAACTCGGGTCATTGGATGGCCCCAATCAGCTTTGATTGGAACATTTCTGGGAGGCTTAAAGGAGGAAATCGTTGATGTAGTGCGAATGGCTAGGCCTCAGTCTTTACGGGATGCCATTGGAATAGCGAGAATGAAGGACAATCAACTCACCAGGAGACGAAGGCAAGGGAAGCTGGAATTCGGAAAAACGGGGATGCAACGGGTTGTGACACTCAACACTACTCCGCCCTTGCACACCTTGGCTTCGAAACCAACCGGAGGTGCCCCGGTAAAACGATTAACTTGGGAAGAGATGCAGCATAGAAGAGAGAAGGGCCTATGTTTTAACTGCAATGAGCGATTCACACCAGGCCACAAATGCAACAGGCCTCAGCTTTTTGTGATCGAAGGAGGAGTCAATGGGGAAGACGAATTAGAAGCAAGTGCCACGATCATGGAGCATGAAGGAAATGAGGGAAACGAGGGCCACTATTTTAACATTATCATGCATGCCTTTTCGGGATGGAAAGGACCTTTTACTCTACAACTTCGGGCTTACATTGACAAACATCCAGTAACGATATTGGTAGATAGTGGGTCAAGTCACAACTTCATCAACGACCGAGTGGCTCGCCATCTTCGTTTACCCGTCATCTCCACTGAAAAGTTTAATGTGAAGGTCGCTGATGGAGGACAAATAACGTGCCAAGACAAACATGAGGGGGTATGCATGAATATTCAAGGAGTCCCTATAACAGTAACATTATTTTCTCTTCCTTTGCAGGGATTGGATGTTGTGTTGGGGGTTCAATGGCTGAGGGAGTTGGGCCATATTTTGTGCGATTGGAATGAATTGACCATGCAATTCAATTGGCAAGGGGAATCGAAGGTGATATGCGGGCTAAAGGATCCCGATACCACAACAGTTTCCCTACGCTCCCTTGAAAAGAAGTTGAGTGGAGGAGGAGTTTTATTTGCTGTAGTGGTTGGAGAGGCGACAGACAATAACAAAAAACATGAAGAAATTCCTCATGACTTTAAGGGAGTAATATCCGAGTTTGCCCCACTTTTTGATGAGCCACGCTCACTGCCACCGGTCCGAGATATAGACCATAAAATACCTCTTAAGGAGGGAATTTCAGCAGTAAACGTTCGTCCCTACAGGTATGCCCATTTTCAGAAAAATGAAATTGAGAAACAGGTGGACGAAATGCTTAGAAATGGAACCATACGACCTAGCCATAGCTCATTCTCTTCGCCAGTTCTTCTAGTAAAGAAAAAGGATGGATCTTGGTGATTTTGTACAGACTATCGGGCATTGAATGAAGTTATAATCAAAGATCGATTCCCTATCCCAACAGTGGATGATATGATTGACGAGTTACATGGGGCAAAATATTTTACAAAACTGGACTTTAGAGCTGGGTACCACCAAATTCGTGTTCATCCCGAAGATATTCACAAGACGGCGTTTCGAACACATAACGGCCATTACAAATATTTGGTCATGCCTTTCAGCTTGTGTAACGCCCCATCAACCTTCCAAGCAACCATGAGCTCAATATTCAAGCCAATATTACGTAAGTTTGTCCTCGTCTTTTTTGACGATATCCTAATATAGAGCTGTTCATGGGAGATGCATTTGGAACATGTGCGGGTTGTGCTCCAAATATTGCAAAACCAGCAGTTTTTTTTGAAGAGGTCCAAGTGCTCATTCGGGCAAACCAAGATTGAATATTTGGGACATTTTATTTCTCAAAAAGGAGTCCAAGTCGATGATAAAAAAAAATTGCAGCCATGAGAAATTGGCCGAGATCGAGGAATGTGACGGAGTTACGGGGATTTTTAGGACTTATGGGGTACTACAGAAAATTTGTAAAAAATTATGGCACCATTGCAGCCCCTCTCACACAACAACTAAAAAAGGGACAATTTAATTGGGGAGAAAATGCCGAAGAGGCATTCGAGGCACTCGAGGCACTCAAGACTGCCATGACTACTACGCCGGTATTGGCTATCCCAAACTTTAATGAAATATTTGTTATTGAGACTGACGCCTCTGATGTAGGAATAGGAGCTGTTCTTTCTCAACAAGGACGTCCTATAGCTTTTCTTAGCCGAGCTTTGGGACCCCAAAAAAGAGCATGGCCAATTTATTCTAAAGAGATGCTAGCTATTATAAAGGCTGTTCGATGTTGGAGACCATATCTTATGGGGAGAAAATTTCAAATCCTCACTGATCAACGGAGCCTAAAGTATTTTTTGGAGCAACGAGTAACTACCCTGGAACAGTAAAAATGGGTTACCAAATTGTTGGGATATGAATATGACATTAAATATAGGCCTGGCAAAGAAAATAGTGCTCAGAGGCGAAGCTTAGGGAAGGCTAACCCGGGCTGCAGCCCGGGTAAGCTTTTTGAAAAAAACAATTTATAATTTATAAATTTATATTTATTAATATTTATAAAAAAAACCTAATAATTATAGGAATCCTTATTTTCCTCAAATCACAATTCATAAAACTCACTAGTATCTAACCAAATACGAATTTGAAATTCACCAAAATTCAATTGCTCAAGTCTCTTACTGCTGCTGAATACCCAGTCTCCTGCGCTCGAATTGATGCCCAGCCACTGCCTCATGAGTGACGCCGAGCCACTGTCGCAAGACTCACACCCGCAGGCTGAATCTCTCACCGCCGAGCCAACGCCGAATGCCCAGTCTCTTGATGCGGCCGCTTGTACAAAGCACTTTGCCTTTTAAACTTTAGTTTATAGAATAGAATATGATTTTATGATAATGATGGTTGGCACACAAAGTGGAATTGTGGAAGAGAAGTTGTCGATTTTGTGAACTGAGAACTGTGATTCATCTTTCTAAAATTATAAAATAATAGAATATGACAAATAATGATGATAGCATATAAAGTGGAACTTGTAAAAGGTGTTGATTCATCTTCTTGGGATTATAAAATAATGATGGCATGAAAGAATGAGTGATCAAAATAGTAAAATAATTAATTTGAATGCTGACTTTTTTTAATTAGCTTTTAACTTACGGTTTTGTCAATTTTTTATAAAATAAATACTAAATTTTTAATGAATTTTATTACAGATTCAATGATAAATAAACCAAGAAAAACTCTACTTTCTTTTTTTAAGAGAATAGGTGAAAATCAATCATCCACCAAGTTTTTATCTCCATGTCAAGTTAATGCTCAAGATTCCAGTGAGCAACATGCTTCCAAGTTTCAAAGGGTTGAAGTTGAAGAAACTAGAAATACTTATCTGGAGCGTGATCCTGGATTACGTCATCAAATAGAGACAGATTCAGTAAATCAACGTGATGATATTCGAAGGGAGTACATCAAAATGGGACCTTATCAGCCTAAACTACGAGACTATCCACTTACTAATGATGGCATGCAAGAACGTAGGTTTCAGTATCACTAGTTTAAAAAATTTCCATGGCTTGAGTACTCTGAGGTAAAAGATAGTGTATTTTGTTTTCCATGCTTTCTTTTTGATGAAATTCCATCAAACAACCCAAAATTTGTTATTGAAGGATTTTCTAGTTGGAAGAGAGTCAACAATGGAAAAAAATGTCCTTTTTTACAGCGTGAAGGGGGTCCATCTTCTCATCATAATAAGAATATGCAGAGTTGGGGTTGTTTGAGGAATCCAATTCAACACATTGATAGATTAATTAATGCCCAAACTTCACAACAACTTTTGGAGAATAGGTTACGATTGAAGACTTCAATTATTGCTGTTAAATGGTTAGCAAAGCAAGCATGTGCTTTTAGAGGTCATGATGAATCAGTTAATTCAAGAAATCGGGGAAATTTCATAGAGTTGATAAAGCATTCAGTGGAGTGTAGTAAAGAAATTGCTCAAGTTGTCTTGGAAAATGCTCCATCGTATGCTAAGTACACATCGTCTGACATTCAAAAAGAGCTTTTAAATATTCTTGCAAACAAAGTGCGAAACATGATACGCAGGGAACTTGGAGATGGTAAGTTTTGTATATTAGTAGACGAAGCACTTGATGAATCTGATAAAGAGCAAATGGCTATTATTTTAAGGTATGTTGATTGTGATGGGTATATTCGAGAACGTTTTTTTGAAGTTGTCAATGTCATGGAAACTACAGCAGTAACATTGAAAAAAGAAATATGTAATGTTCTTGCACGATATGATTTTTTAGTTGAAAATATCCGAGGGCAAGGGTATGATGGTGCTAGTAACATGCGAGGTGCATGGAATGGATTGCAAGCATTATTTTTGAAAGATTGCCCATATGCATATTATATACACTGTTTTGCACATCAACTACAACTTGCTTTAGTTGCAGCATCTAATGATGTGCCATATGTATGGCTTTTCTTTTCAGCATTGGGTTCAATTGTAAATGTTCTGATTTCATCTGCTAAACGGCTTTCTGAGTTAAAATCTGTTTGGGAAGCAGAAATAATAGATTTGATAGCTTCAGGAGAAGTTCAAACTGGTACAGGGGCCAATCAAATTCATACTTTGCAACGGCCTGGAGCCACTCGGTGGAGCTCTCATTTCCGTTCTGTTAGTAGGTTGCTTGATTTGTTTAGTGTTGTTCGTAAAGTTCTTGGGAAGTTGGTAGAGTGTGGGCCTAACAATAACATACGTGGAGAGGCTAAAGGTGCGTGTGAATCAATGATATCTTTTAAATTTGTGTTCATTTTGCATTTATTAAATAAAGTTTTAGGGATGAGTGATTTACTTTGTCAAGCATTACAAGTTAAATCTCAAGATATTCTAAATGCTATGCACTTAGTCTCAACTACGAAAAAACTTCTTCAAAGGCTGCGAGACAATGGTTGGGAAACGTTTATTGAGAATGTAGTTCTATTTTGTGAAAAGAATGAGATAGATATGCCTGATATGAAAGCTCGCCATATGAAAGGGAGAGGACGTTCTTGTCAGCAGAATGATTATATTACAGTTGAGCATTATTATCATTATGATATATTTAATACTGTGATAGATTTTCAATTGATGGAGTTGAATAATAGATTCACTGAACAGACTTTGGAACTCCTCACTCTTAGTTCAGCTTTAAATCCTATTGATGCATTTAAATCATTTAAAATTGAAGATATTTGGAGCCTTACTGAAAGATTTTATCCTGAAGATTTCACTAAGATTGAGTTACAGGCTTTGAGAAGACAATTAGAGTGCTTTGAGATAGATATACACTCTCTTCAAGAGTTTCAGAATATTACTTCCCTTTCTGAATTGTGTCGAAGGTCACAGATTTATTTCTTGTTGGATAGATTAATTCGTTTAGTGTTAACCCTTTATGTTTCAACAACAACAACAGAGAGAGCATTTTCTGCCATGAAACTGATTAAGACAACACATCGAAACAAGATGGAGAATGAGTTTCTTTCAGATTGTATGGTTATTTACATTGAAAGAGAAATTGCAGACAATATTGACTCAAATGCGATAGTAGATGAATTTTCTTTTTTGAAGAACCGCAGGACACAGCTTTGTCAATAGTGTTTTTCTTATTTACATTGTATTTTTATAGTTTTATGGTTAAATTTTTACTTATGTAGTGTGCTTAATTTCATTTATATAAAACAAATTTTTTGAGAAGTAAATTTCATTTTTTTGTTTAAATCTAGCCCACCTAAACAAATGATGCTAGCTTCGCCACTGATAGTGCTGCAGATTCTCTATCAAGGGAAGGAGGAGGGTCAATTATACATGCAATCTCTCGGCCAGAATTTGTTATTTGAGAGGAGTTAAAAAAAGAAAGTAGAGAAAGTCCGTGGGTACAACAAATTTTATCTCAAAGGGAAGCTGATTCAAAAAAGAGTTATGAGTATGTTTAGAAAGATGGGTTACTGTACTATAAAGGGAGCATCGTGATTTCACCTGAGTCTTCCCTTAAAACTCGTCTACTACAAGCGTTTCATGACGCTAAAATCGAAGGGCATTCGGGTGTTCTCAGAACATGGAAACGACTTGCCCAAAACTTCTACTGGGATGGTATGAAAAACGATGTTAAAAAATATGTAGCCGCTTGCGATACCTGCCAACGCAACAAGTCTGAATCACGATCACCTGCTGGCCTTCTGCAGCCTCTTCTGGTACCATCTCAAGTATGGGAAGACATCTCCTTAGACTTTATTGAGAGGTTACCAAACTCCAATGGGAAGAATGCGATACTGGTGGTAGTGGATCGATTGACAAAGTATGCTCATTTTATCGGGGTCAGCCATCTTTTTACAGCAAAGAAGATAGCAGAAGTTTTTGTAGATCGTGTCGCTCGACTTCATGGGGTCCCATGCACTATAGTCAGCGATCGCGATGTTGTGTTCACCAGCAACTTTTGGAAGGAGTTTTTCAAATTGCAGGGGACGCAGCTTAAGATGTCATCCGCATACCATCCAAAGACGGATGGGCAAACTGAGGTGGTGAATTGGAGTTTGCAGCAATACCTTCGGTGCATGGTTAGTCAGCACCCTAAGCAATGGAGTTCTCATCTTCCTTGGGCAGAATTTTGGTACAATACGACTTATCACAGTGCTATCGGTCTCACCCCATTTCAAGCCTTATATGGGAGACCTCCACCAAGTGTTTCTAGGTATATACCCAGGAGCTCTAATGTGCATGAAGTAGATAAGGAATTGATGAGTAGAGATGATCTTCTGAAGCTTCTCAAACAGAACTTGGAGATGGCCAAAAATCGAATGAAACAACAAGCTGATCGTCACCGTCGGGATGTGCAATTTGATATTGGTGATTTAGTCTATTTAAAGCTTCAGCCTTTTAGGCAACAATCGGTATTCAAAAGAGCAAACCAGAAACTTGCCAGCAAATATTATGGTCCTTTCCCAATTATAGAAAAAATTGGAGTTTCAGCTTATAAATTGCAATTGCCTGAAGGAACTAAAATACATCCCGTTTTCCATGTATCTTGTCTTAAAAAGCGAATAGGAGACGGCGAGGTGCCACTAGATACAACACCTCCTGTATCTGACGATGGAATTTTGGAACTTCAACCTGCAACAGTAAAGGATTTCGGGTGGGTGAAACGCACGGGTAAGTTGCATATGGAAGTTTTGGTGCATTGGAGTCATTTGCCTGAGGAGGAAGCAACATGGGAGTCGGTGGATCAAGTTAAGCAGCAGTTTCCAAAGTATCTGGCACTTTTGGATGTGAGAAATACTAATGACATGGGGGCTAAAAGGCTTGGTCAAGTGTTGGATGCATAAAAGACCGAGTCTTGTGCTGGAAAATCTCTATATCTTGTTAGTAGCTTTAGTAGTTGAGTTAAAATAGGAGTTAGCCGTTGCTTTGCTTCATTATTTAATAAGTTGTAAAACAAGTAGTTGAGAGAGGAAAATAAGATTTGTCATTGTGGTTTACTCCAAACCCAAATTGGAGAACTCTGAAATAACAGAAGAATTATCAGATTTATTAATTCTTGTTGCTGAGATAAGAATCTTCTTCCATTCTAACTTGAGTTCTAACAATATATATATTAGTTTTCTGGTCCAGGATATTAAAGTGCGGGAAAAGTCCTAGAAAGCTTTAAAATCACGGGGTTTTAAAGGTTTATAACTTGAAGCGCTTAAATTTAATGATTTATGCATTTTTCCGAACATTCTCGTATTTTAAAATTCTGGACTGGAATATAAAAATATTCCAGTCCATAATATTAAAGTTCGGGAACATCCGGGAAAACGTATAAATCGTGCAGTTTAAGCGCTTCAAATTGTAAGCCTTTAAAATTCTAGACTGGAACATTTATATATATATATATATATAGAGTTATAAGCCCTCCAACTAGGGTTTCTTCTTCGCAGACTCAGGCGGCAAGTAGGCAGGCAGAGCTTCAATCATGAACAGTGGTGAAGGGTAGGCAAGGCGAGCGCATCAAACTCTATGTTCGAGGAACAATTCTGGGATACAAAAGGTCAAAATCAAACCAGTATCCAAACACATCATTGATTCAGATCAAGGGAGTGAACATAAAGGAAGAGGTGGCGTGGTACTGAGGCAAGCGTTTGGCATACATTTACAAGGCCAAGACTAAGAAGAATGGGACACACTATCGTTGCATTTGGGGAAAAGTTGCCAGATCTCACGGTAACAGCAGCGTCGTTCACGCCAAGTTCAAGTCCAATCTCCCTCCCAAATCCATGGGAGATAGAGTTAGGGTTTTCATGTATCCCAACAACATATAAGCAACATGGTTCGAATAGCTACTAGATCCAAAAGTAAGGTACCTTCTGAATTTGTGATTTATTCGCTTAAGAGTTATGTTTCAAGATTTTGGACTCGAGAGTTATACTGGCTAGCGTGTTGGCTTTTACTTCTGTTCAATTAGTGTGGATTTTGGAACATTAATTTTAATGTTTATGCTTAGTTTTTTTTTTAAATTTTCTTATCATGATATCAAATTACTTTATCAAACAAAAAAAGTATTTCTATATATATATATAATGAAGAAATATTCCTAAACAGTTGAACAAAAATTTTGCAATTTACATTAAAATTAGTGAGATGTAAGTGTGGAGAATTACCATTAGTTAATTTTAATGTTCAAGAGCTTTCTTTACTATTAGGTTTCTTTATCATCAGCTCTTGAACATTAAAATTTTATAATTTATATATGATAATAATCACAATATGAAGAAATACCATCAAAATTTTAAAACACAAAACTCGGGTTACTGAGTTGGAGAATTTAGGTTTTTGGGTTGGAGTGGAGCTTGGAGGCGAGGAACTTGGTGATGGACGGTTGCAGCAGATCAAGTGGTCGCATCTGTAAATGATCGGTGGTGGCTGTGCTACGTCCGTCATGTGGGTTTGCTTTTGGACTGAAACCCAATCTGTGGAACCCGATCGTGTGGGAAACCCGATTTATGAACGCTAAATAGTGAAGATTGGAGGAGAATAGAGTGGGTTGTGAGGATTGAAGAGTGAATATTGGAGAAGAATCGAAGAAGAGTGAGAGCATGAGGTTGTAAAGTATGGGTGAAGGTTGTGTTATGTGATTGCATGTGTGTATGTGTGTGTGTTTCACTCAAATCATGATTTTGCTTTTTATTTCTTTCTTTTTTAGCCAAATCTGATCGGATTTTTGGATCAAATCGGGTTTCACCTGATCCGATCCTGTTGTCTAAAATGAATCCGATCGGGTTGGGTTAATAACCCGATCTGATCCAAACCCGACATTTTTCAAATTGGGTCGGCCCAGGTCGGATCCGGTCGGGTTATTTGTCCATCCCTAATTTTCACATAAATTGACTATTATATTTCTTATTATTTGTTAGTAGTACATGATATCTATATATATTTATATACATATATAGAACATAAGTAAGATTAACACGCATAATATAAATTATATAGTTAACATTATATTAATATATGATACTTGTCTATATAATTAATAATAAATTTATACCTAATAATAATATTGATACCAATTAAGAATTTATATCAACTTTAAAAAATTTTTAAAATTAACAATTTTTGGCCAAATTAACAATTCTTAAAAAAAAGAACAAAAAGATATTCGACTAGGTGGAGTTGTTTAATGTGAAATCATATTTACGGTAGTTTGTGTATGTATTAGTTAAACAATTACTTTTTAAATTATAAGTATGACGTAAATATTTTAGTAAAAACTATTTTTAAAAATGGTATTGGCAAACACTTACTCACAATTTTTATCCTTCTCAATTGTGTCTACCGAATACTTATTACTATTTTAAGTTTTTAAATATAGGATACAACAAATAATACCATACTATATTTAAATTTGTAATACAGCAACTACAAAATACCATTTTCATTATCATTTTTGTTTTCAGAAAAAATAATACCGAATATGGCCTTAATTACCTTCATAAGCATAAAGCATTTATGTCTATCATAGTAGTTTAACTCCACTTTGATCAACCTCTCAGCCTGTATAACCTCAAACTTTATTTTGAAAGTTCAAAATCTCGCGTGTACACCACAACTCCAAAATGTGCAGCTTGTTTTGCACATCTTCAAATTTCCAGTATGAGTAGTTGACATGACTCTCCTCGACCCTTCTGTTGGATCTGAGATGAATACTGCAGTAATCACTGTATTATTTGTTTTGTGCTTCTATCTAAAGCTTATAACATGACTCAATCCATGAATATCTGTAAAACTGGCCTAAGGTCTCCACTACAAATGTATAAAGAGACTCTAGGCCTCATCCAAATATATATATATATATATATTCAAAATGTGATGTTTTACATCTGACTACATATACATATATGTTAAATCTATACAAATGAACATAAACGTGCTCAAAATGCAAGTCATACAACAATGTGTGTCGTGGCCAATCTTCAATTGATTAAAAAATAAACTCCATGAAATCCTATAGAAACCTAAGAGAAATGGGGTAAATAAGAAAATAGTGAGCTTTCAGCCCAACAAGTGGACATAATTTGTATACAAAAATAAAGCAACGTTTATACATGACAAAATTGCACCAAATAGTACCTAAAGGAAATAATTGCCATAATCGCCAGGATCATCATCTCCCGAGTAGATCCACAAAGAAAAAACTTTCATACCTAATGCAATTAACACCATTGCATGCCCAGAACCTAACAGGGAGGGTACACATTTGTAAGTTGCAATCACATCTCATGACTCAATCAATCATATAATGTATATGCATATAATCATAACACGATATTAAATCAAACTATCAAACATAAATACTTCACGGAATACATAATAGTAATAATATAAATCCACTTGCAAATCCTAACTCAGTGACTATTTTGTTAGGGCTCCTATTGATTCCTAGGATTTCTTAGGTTCAAAAATTAATTGTTGGAACTGATATAAGAACATATACATATTATGAAAATTGTAATATAATTGCTCAAATTTCATAAATCTATGATCCATTAATTCATTTGATATAAATCTAACCACCCAATCTATTTCTTGTCACATTTCCTCTCAATTCCTTTTTTCAACTTCTTTTTCTCTCAGCTTCTTAATTTATTTTCTCCTTTTTCCTTCCTTTTTCTCTATTTCTTTTATTTTCTCCTTTCTATTTTCTCTTTTCTTTTCTTTCTTTCTCTTGTTTTCTTTTAATTTCTCTGTCTCCGCTTGGCTTTCGTTGCAAATGAATCAATTAGCAAGTAGCTCTCAATTTTCACACACATATATGCAGTGATTCAAGCAAGCAAGTGAAGCATATAAGTGAAGATGCAAGAGACCTTAATGAAGCAAGCAGTAAGCCGCTTTCAACTTAATAATCCACATGTGGCTTTTTAAGACACAGGCAGGTGCAAGATAGTAGTATAGTTATTTTCCAGATTATTCTACTATTGTTGTTCTGTTTCTTAGCTTAGTATGTATAGTTAAGAGGCTAGCTATATTGCTACATATTAGTTTGGAACTAATGGAATAAAGGCACGGAAGATGCTTCTGCAATATTTCCTCTTTCTTTTCTTCTATTTCAGTTTCTTTTCTTGGTGATAATTTCTACATATCACATATTTTATTTGATCTACAAATAATGTTAAACAATAATTGCTAGTGGTATCTTTCGAATAGATTTATACAAAAAAATGTCTCCCAAGTGTCATCCATAAAATTGTAACAAATAAGACAATTAGTAAAGGTTCTAGTTAATCCAATGTATAGTAAAACCTCTCTATAATCGTAATGTTTGTATCAAACTAATTTTATGACTATGGGAAGGTTATAACTTAATTGAGGTGTAGTTACAAAATTAGTTATCCTTAGTTTAAGTGATATAAAGTGTATATATATGCTACATTGCTAATTAAATAATACAACATGTTAAATCTAGTGTATGGATATTGATAAAAAAGATAAATATAGTTTTAAAAATCTAGTAATTCTATGTAGTGTTAGGAATATGCTAAATCATCTTAAAAGTTTACAAAATAAACCATTGTCTCAAACAACTTTAAAAAAATATTTTATTCTATTTTAAAACTTTAATAAAATATAGCATATATTCTGTAATATGATTATCACTATACATTGCTTCATAACTATTAATTTTAATTCTTATGACTAGAATGAGAAATTGGGATTGGAGAAGCTAAGCGGAATGTAACACCCGTTCCTCATTTGTTTGAATTTACTTATGCTTATATATTTATTTGCTTATTTTTGTTTGTGTTAATTTATTTTAATTACAGTTATTTGAGATAAGTATCATATTTTTCTTTAAAATTAAATTATAAAGGATTATCTATCTTTATCGTATAATATATTTTTATAAGGGCATGTGTTTTTATAAAACTTAAACTCTTCCTATCTCCCTACGATTTAAAACTCTTCAACCAAATAAATGAATAAAAAAAAGAAGTTCTAGGATTTGATTTTATGTACGTTTGAAAAAAGTTTTGAGATATTTGTCCTTCTTTAATACATACTTTCTAGTACAATTTTATGTATTTGATGATGAATGCATGCACTGCTCTCTTTATCATGAATGACTAGTTAGGCATTATGAGACATGAACATTGTTATTTGATTACTATTTTTTTCCTTTAATTTGATTTAATTTCTACACATCCATAAATTAAAGTAGACATCCTAAGGTTTTCAATGAAGTATTTTGTGTAAAGAGATCCAAGTAACCAGCTTGTTGTGATTTTTGGATTAGAACAGTGGTGCTGGAAAGTTCTGATTTTCAGCAGCATGTCTGATTTTGCCGATTTTTCTGACTAAATAAATGATCTCTGAAAATTATCATGATTTTTTTTAATCCTTATCAGACTACTTATAAAAATTATTAAAAATCGTTATGTTAGGCTGTTGCAATTTTGGAGACTGCTTTCTAGAATTACAATGGCCAATGCTAAAATGTTTTTTAGTCTATTAAAAGGCTTTAAAAAGACCTATAAAAATTATATTCATATAACATTATGAGTCCTCTATGATTTATTTTATTTGACTAATTTTTATTGAGTTAACATTGATTTATGAATTTTTGAATTGCAAAACACAAACTTGAAAGTTTTTGGACAATTTTGCTGGTCTCTTAATATAAATTCGTTTAAAATAGTTTCCATCTTCAAGAACTCTAAAAATTTAATGTGCTATTTCTTAATGTTTCTATCGTTGTAAAATCAAGTGACGTAATTTTTATGAGTTTTTATTCAATATTTTAGCAATTTTCTAATTTAGCGACCTCTGTTTTTATCACTATTGAATAGTATGGATATTTGCATGTAAAATTCTTTTTACAATGTGTTAGCCTATATGGTTATAGATATTGATTTTGATGATAACAAACCACATGTGTTGATTAAATAAAGATTTATGAATTGTGTTTTTATAATAAGAAAATGATGTTATGGAATTAAAGTGTTTTGGACTAAAATGAAAGTATTTTAAAACCTTTGATATTTGTTTTAAAATTTCAGATTTGGACCTATTTGAAACTATTTAAATATTTTAGGTCATTCTATAATTTCACATAGTTTGGGTGAAATCATAATTTCAGAAAGTTTGGGATTGACAAAGTATTATTTAGAAATTCTAAAATTAGACCTATTTGAAAGCTTTCATAACGTTTTGGGCCATAATATAATTTTATAAAGTTTTAGGGTCAAACAGTAAATTTAGAAAATATTTCACTGTAGCAGTTACTGTAGCAAGCGGCTAGTCGGATATGGTAAAACGGCAATTCAGATTTTGGGCAGTAAGCTTCTGAAGCATAAATGGCCATCCGAATTTCACAAGCGGCTTACCGGATATGAAAAACGACTTACCAGATATGAAAAGCGGCATGCCGGATATTCTGAAATTTAAATTTTTGCCTTAACGGTAACATAAAAGTGGCTTACCGGATTCCTAAACGGCAAGCCGGTTATGACCAAAATGTGCATAACGGCTAGTTTTTGAGCTCAAACTATATAAACTCAAATCCAACCCATTTTCAAGCTCTCTAGCAAGCATAAACAAAAAGCACACGAGATAACTTGAGCTTTCAATTTGCAAATCACAAAACATTGAATCATTTCTTGTTCTTCATTTTTGAATATCTACTCTTTGAGTGAGTTTTGCTGTAACCTTCATTTCTTCATCTTAATTGTAAGAGTTTGAGTGTGTGAGACACTTGAGTGAAGAGATTGGGAGATAATCTCTTTGTTGTAAAGGTTCATTGACACCTTGAAGTCAATTGTAAATGGTTGAAGCCTTGGAAAGGTTCGGATAGTGAAATCCTCAAGCTTGGATTGCTTGGAGGCGTGGACATAGACAGAGATTGCCGAACTACGTAAAAATTCGTGTGTTTGTTTCTCTTCTCCCTTATTCATTTGTTATTGTGCTTTTATTGAACTTATTGCTTTCAAATTTTATTAAGAAATTAGATTGTTTGTTGTGTGGATTTGCTAGGATAATTCTTAAAATTTCAATTCACCCCCCTTCTTGGGTTGCACACTTATATTTCAATATGTTTATGAATTTTGTTCATTTTTTTTGAATTTTTATTTGAAATGCTACACATGTTTATGGATTTTTTTTTTAATTTTCATAGTTTTCCAACATATGATTTGTTAGCCTAAAGGGCTACACATAATGTAATTTTGATGATAACAAACATGTGTCTTATGTGATTTAATAAATATTTTATTTCACATTTTTATTAGTTTTTTAAGGATAATATTTATGCAAGTGAAATCAAGTTGAAGACACTCAACGGATAATGGCGAAATCAAGAATAAAGTTTAGAGCTCAACGGATAAATTATTGCGATAAATTCTTGTAAAGTCGATATGATTTAATTGATACATGATTTAGCATTTGAGAAGCTTAAGAGATTAATTTTAATAATTACTTTTCATATACTAAAAGTTTGTGTTTTTATAAGATATAGTATTTTGTGGATTTGAGTAATTTGGATTTAAATGAAAAGTTTTGCAATTTTTGAATTTAATAAGTATTATTTTGAATTCCAGAGTTGGACCTTTTTGCAAATATTTGAAATATTTTGAGCCATACTATAATTTATAAATGTTTGAGGACCTGAATGTAATCCAAACATTTAAAATTCAAAATTGGACAGAGAGTGAGCCGTTAACCGCCTGAGGCTAGCAGCATGCCGCCTTAAGAAAATCTCATATTTTCAAATTTTGGACTAAAGTGAAAGGTGTTGAGAACTTTGAAAAATATGGGTATTATACTAAATTTTGAAAAAGATTTTTTTTTGAAAAATACTATTATATATGGGGCCATACCATAATTTTATAAAAGTCTTGGGAATGATAAGTATTATTTAGAAATTCTAAAATTGGACCTGTTTGTAAAGTTATATGAAGTTTTGGACCATAGTGTAATTACATAAAAATTGGGAAAAAAAATAATTTTGTGAACATTGTTACTGTAGCAAATTCAAATTTAACCGTAACATCACTCTTCTGGGTGGCTAGCCTGATAAATCAAGCAGCTAACCGCTTGGTTACGTGAATTTGCCTATAGTTGCTAGTTTTTAAGTTTTAACTATAAAAACTCAACTCCAACTTCATTTTAATGACTAATGCAAGGATAAACAGGATCATATAACACATATTGAGCTTTCATTTCATAAATAATCATTTATTAATTCATTTTTGTGCTATTATTTGCATATCCACTCTTAAAGAAAGTTTTTGTTGTAATTTTAATTCATTATCAAATTGTGAGTGCACAAATGTGAGAAACATTTGGGGTGAAGAGATTGGGGAGATAATCTCTTGATTGTAAAGGTTCATTGACACCTTGGAAGTCAATTGTAAGAACTTGACTAAGGCTTGGATAGTGAAATCCTCGAGCTTAGTTGGCTTGAAGGCATGGACGTAGGTGGTGATTGCTGAACCACATAAAAATCATTGTATTTGTTTTCTCTTCCCTTACTATTTTATTATTGTGCTATATTGAATTTATTATTTTTGTATTTGATTAAGACAATATATTAAATTGTTGTGCGAATTTTTTAGCATAAAATTTAAAATCCCAATTCACCCCCCTCTTGGGTTGCATAACTTGTATTTCATGATTAACTTGGTAAAAATCAACTTGTATAGGATGGTCAGGTTTAGACTAGCTTTATTGGTTTAGTGCTTATGATTACGCTTGATTATGCTGGATTTATATCAAAGTCAGAATGAATAATAATATTGATAAGAATGTGTCTTGATGTTTTAGGATGAAAGTGAGCTTGTGGTTGAGGTTATTGTTCCTTTTATTGCTGAGGATCATGATAAGTAGATTCATGCATGGTCCATGTACTTCACTATTAAATTATTTTTTATTCGAGATATGTAATATAAATTGTCTTAAAAATGAATACTTTTATTAAATTGTTTTAGGTCAGATACTTTGAAATAATTATCAATTATTTAAATGTAATTTATGGAAACTTACACATGAGTAAAAGTTCAAGGATGATTTTAAATGATTTGGCTCATTGTTTGTACTGATGTTATGTTATATTATGGAAGGCTAACCAGATTTTGTACACATATGATGTTAATTATTCTTGTGGGATACAATACCCTGAATGATGATAGATGGTCAGGTCACCGGGTCTATAAGTGATAAAATGGGGGATAAGCTAACCATGTTTTATGTGTTTAAAATGCTTTTGTAATGTTTAAAGGATTTAAATGACTTTATGATGTTTTGATTTCTTTATATTGCCAAATGATGATTTACAAAGTTAATTTTCCTTATTATTATGTACATCTAAGAAATTCCATCAATTACGTTTTAATGGTTTTAGTTTTGTTTATGAATTTTACTTACCGAGTTGACAACTCACCCTTATTAACACATTTTTTGCAAATAGAGTTAGATGATATGAGTTTATGGTTTTAAGAGGATTTCTTTTGGGGATTAATGTTTATTAATAATCTATGAATATTTTAGCTTCCTTTATGATGATATTTATTTGAGAATATATTATTTCATTACTTATTTTCTTTTGGAGGTTTAGATCATTGAATTTTTTTTTGTTGTTTTAGAAATGAGAATAATGAAATCCAGTTCCACTTAAATTTCACCTTATTACCTTCTTAGTGGAATTAAAGGTGTTATATGGAATTAGGGGTTGTTATAGGAAGGCTTAAAATATGGGGAACAATAGTGGGAATAGAAGAAGCAATGGTGCTTACTTCTATGAAGGAGCTGAAAACGTACCATTTGTAGGGGTGTCAAAAAAATCCACCCGGACCGGACCCAGTCAATCCAGTCTAGGCAAAACCCGGACTGCATACATTAAAAAAAGGATCCAGGCATGAAATTCTCAAACCCGGACATTTCCGGGCATGGTTCCGGGCTCAATACCAAAAACCTAGAACCCGAACCCAGACCCAGACTCGGACCCGGACCTAGTTTCTTAAGAAAATTAAAAAATATATATAAATACAAAAATCAAAACCCAAATACCCCAGCAACCAACCCAAATTGCATGGGAGTATTTTGACTCTTTTATGAACTATTTTTTAAGTTGTTGAACATTTTAGGATTTTCATATGTTGTATTGGCAATTGGTATCAGAGTTATGAACTTATGATATGTTGGATGTTATTTAGATTTATTTGGTGATTAATGTGTTGTTGAATTTAATTTTTTTTGATATAGATTGAATGAGTTTAGATTAGGTGGTAGAAAGTAGATTGAAACAAATTTTATTTATTATTTGTGTAAAATTTGTATTGACATTAGTATAATAGTATGTTATCACATGCGGGTTTAGAAGCCCGAATAAAAAACCAGGGTCCGGGAGGTGTCGGGCTTGAGCCCGGCCCGCACATGGAAAACCGAACTTAAACCCTGGTCCAGGCAGCAGTTTCACTCATCCGGTCCCGTCCCGGGCAACACCAAACCCGGACCGGACCCGGGGTTTTGCCATGCCTGGTCCATTTGGTCAAAACATATTAACTTGTTGCATTAAAATAGCCCAATGGCACCACCAGTATCACCACCAAGAAATTTCCATAGCCATTTGCTGGGCTTTTTGGCTTCTCTTGGTGCCTTTTTCTCTTTGCAACTTGGCTGATCATTCATGTGATAATTTCAACAACCAAGTCCACTTTTGTTATTTATATATAATACATTTTCTGTATATATCAACTTTGTAATTAGTATGTACAGTGTAGTTAGTTAATATAATTTTTTTTTGTTTGATTTTTGTTGAGAGTAAGATGAGTAAAAGGTATGCATCATTATTGAAGCACAGCTCTAATGTCGTTGATGGGATCAATCCATTGTATTGTTTTTGCATTATGCATGGACAGAGAATGGAAAGAATGGAAATTGAGTTGGAATATTAGACTGTATACATCTGCTTATTCGGTGTAATACAAGTAAATTTTACTTTGAATTCGAACACTCCATCCAGAGGTGGCCGTTTTAATTTATGAAAAAACAGAATGCTTGTTTAGCAAACGATGAGTGACTAATTGAGTCTTCTAATTTGCAATGTGAATTATATTGATGTTATTTCGATAATCTTGTTTTGAAGGAGTACTCTTTTGACATTTTTGAAAAATATAAGCGACGACACAAGATGAAGTTGTGCATTTACAAAACCAGCGCTCATCCAATCGAAAAGCTTTTTCTTCCAGCAACCTCTCTCTCTCTCTCTCTCTCTCTCTCTATATATATATATATATATGCACAAAAATAATTGAGTCTAAAAATTAAATGAAGCTACTATATCATATATTATAAGCTCTACGGCTAGCTTACTTATATTTATTCTTCTTAGAACTTGAGCCAGCCACCGGCAGTGGGTTGCTTAAACTATAAATAGGATGAATGGAACGAAATCTCCTCTTTTTCCTCGACTTCGTCGAACACTCATGATAATCATCGACCATCGTTGACATTAATACTTCATCGACAACCATACCAGATGATGAATCATCATCTGCATGGCTCTCTTGTCGTCGTTCTTGTAATTCACAATTACTCGTCTTCTTCTGCAAATCCAAATCCAAATCCAAATCCATGCAAAGTTGTATCAGCTGCCGAGCAGCTTCTATTTCCAGCTCTGAGAAGCTCATGTTCAGATTTCTTCCATTTTCTCCAGTACTTGTAGATGAAAATGATTTAACCATGGCTTAGGCTTGGCTGGTTATAAATTAGAAATTGGAAGATGGCACGGGGTTTTTATAGAGAGCTTCTATTCAACGTAAATTGCATGAACAAGACGCGTAAGAGCGGTTTGTGAATCCGGTTTCTCTTCGGAAAAAAAAGCACTTAATAATATCGTTTTGTGTTTATGTTGATGAATTATTTATATTTTTTAATTGTTATTATAAAATTGGGTCTTTATTTATATATTTTTTTCCTTTTCTTAGCGGACAAGTCACGTTTTCCTTTTGTAACAAAGATTGACAAGTACGGGCATTTTCATCTTTAAATTTCATTGACAAAAATGCCCTCAATTATTGCTCAGAATTCCTTATGAAGTGAGGAAAAATATCCTTTTTTTATCGCTTTAATTAGAAATGCTCTTTGTAAACAAAATTTGTCAAAGTCAGCAAAGACTGATTAAGCAAATCAGCTTATTTTGTAGCAAAATATTTTTTGCGTTAGTGATTTTGCATAAATATTTGATTAGTCATTCTCCAGTATGGATATATTTATTCTTTTAAATGTGGATCCAACTTAACACCGTATGATGTTATAGTTAATTGAATAAATAACGATAAAAGTATGATAACATCATAAGTCAAAGTCATATTTAAAATTGTGAACGTTCGCACTTGAGAATGGTTAAACATTTGGAACTTTTCTGAATTGCAAAATAGTATAACTTTTAAAACAATTATACATTAAGTTTACATAAGAGAGGATTAAGAGGATAAATTCTATAGGTACCATGTCAGCCATATAGAGCTGGTAAAATGGTTACGGCCATGTTTGCATCATATTAGCTTTGTATCGTGTCAAATTTAGTCTGATTCAAACACGATCCATTTAATTATGTCAAAATATTTAGACCCTAATTCAACATGGAAAATAAATGGTGTTACTCAATAACTCTGTGTGTGTGTGTATAAATATATATAAAGTCATTCTTAGGTGCGGGCATCATTTTTTTTTTCTTTTTTAATGCCGACACATTGTTAAATAGAGTTATATTTGAATGCACTATAAAGTCGTACAGTTTGATTGCATTAAAATTTGACTCTATTAAACTGCAAGGCTTAAAAATATGTCTGCATGAAAAAAATGAGGGTATCTGCACTAGAGAAGGACTGTATATAAAATATTATTTATCGATATTATATACACCAAAATATTACACATTTATACTATAGAAGTTCTAATTATAGTCACTATAAATCACCTACTGTGACAAACATGAAGTATCTTTGTTGCATTTTTGAATCTCTAATTTGATAATTTTGAATACCATTTAAGAGAATTTTAACATGATTCTAAGGCAATAATTTTTGTCACAAGAACATATTTTTAACATGACGAAAATAATTTTGTTCACTACAACTTTTTAAGACGGTATTTCACGACTAAAGTGTGATGATTTATTTTTGTCATAGAAATATAAGGCGACTAATTTGTTATCTTTAGTGACTAAATCTTTCGTAATAAAATATTATTTTTATTATAGTCTCTATATGTAAATAATATTATATATCGATATTATAAAATATACATGACTATCAATATTTTTAACATTTGCACTATTTAAGTTTTAAATCTATGTAAAATTTTATAAATGAAACACTATGTATATGTTTATCCTTCCAAAAAAAAAGAAAAAAGAAAAAAGAAAAGAGATCATATCTAATATTTTAGTTTTGATAATGAGAACCTATAAATTGATTTAAAATAAAAAATATAATTGTGTCATTATAATCAAGTAAATGGACTAAGAACTTTAATCCTAATTCAGTATGGAAAAAATTCGTGTGAACCCAACCTCAGCATGTTAGGTAATCCGTAATCCGTTTGCATCAATTTTTGCCAACTCTACATCCATACAATAAGTAAATAATACTATAAAATGCAATACTTTTCTTTTTTTTTTTGAAAAATTACTATACAAGTTATGGTTATATTAAAATCAATTATATATATGAAACATACGTTAATTGATTGTATTACATCTAATATGTTCAAGAATTCCTCCATTAAAGAGTCCCGATTCACATTCAGTGCATTGATGACATTTCTTCTGTCTGTGCGAGTTGCTGTGGTCGGATTTGATCACTTCAGGCGTCCATGCACCGATTAGTTGGACACGGTTTAGTCATTTGAAATTTACTTGGGTCGGTTATACACGGCATGGGCTTACTTGTTATTGATCTGCTAGTCCGCCGAGTTGTGGTCTGCCGAGTTGTGGTTCTAGACAATAAGGACCACATAACTGTTTTTTTTTTTTTATAATTATTATTAATGATTAATGTACAACAGAGATCCTCATTCATTGCTGCCATATTGCGTGTGAGAAAATAATAAAATGATTATTCTGCCATGTTGAATATCATTCAACTTTGAAAGGGGGTTTGATCATATGTAATATTCAAGAATGACTAAATATGCACAAGTGAGTTTATAACACAATATTCGTTAAGAATGTTGAGAAGAGAGATTAAAGTTTTGATCAGACGCCTATACAAGCTCTCAATTACTTGTTCAATATCTTAAACGCACAATTCCGAGTCTTATTAGCTGGTTCTACACTTGCAAGATGTGAACAGATTTGCTTGTCTTGTGACCAACACCAACAACAAGGGAGCCCAATGCAGCATCCAAGTTTGCAAATTCATCATCTACCAAGAGACAATTGGAATCTTTACAACTTAATTAATGATATCTTTTTTTTATTTTATTTGCATTCAAGTCTTTACTATTAGCATTATGTGTCTAAAATACTAGATTTATAGGTTTTACAATAAGATTCATTTTTTTTTTTACTTCAAAAAGATTTAACCCATTTACGTGTTGAATCATTCACTCCTGAAATTAAAAGATGATAGTAAATAAAAAAAATTATAAAATAGAATTCCTATTAAACTCCCAAAGGGCAAAAGGATAAGGATGCTAGAATTTTTAAATACCCTGGGCCCCTATCTAATTTTATGAGATCTGAAGATTTATCATGGATCCTTTTTGTGTTTTTATTTTTTGGATCATCATCCCTCCTTATCGTGATTTTTACTTATTTAAGGGAGAATTTCTTCTAACTTTTCTCTTTTTTGTTCACTTTGATTTATTCTCTTTACTCAAATATTTATACACCTTGTTATTCTGCAATAATCAGTGTTATTATTAACTTGAGCGTTGAAGGGTTAACATTGGAAAAACCTCTGGTGCCCTTCACCTTTTGTCTGGTTGTAGGTGCTTGCTAGAGTTGAATCGTGCTTGCCAAATTCTACTTGGACTTCTGAATAGAGGCAAAAACCACTTCCCCAAACAAATAAATTCAAATGTTGACGTTAGGATATGATAGGTTGCCTACAAACTGACACGATTAGATTTTGGCATCAACATTTTGTCATCGTTCGTGAAGACAATACAAAAAGCCATTTCATTGAAGAAACAATACATTTGGGGGATCAAAAAGGAAATGCGAGCATAAAAGGGTGAATTAAGGATGAATAGTAATGATGATAAAACAAGGAGGGAGAGACTCGGGATTGATGAGAATGCAACTTTGAGGGAAATCACACACAAGGCTAGGAAGCGAACAATAAATGAAAGAATGGAGTGGATTGAAAAGTAGATGGACAACTTGGCCACATTATAACAAGAGTTAAGTGATGGATAGATGGAACTTAATGAATAGAATTTTGCTAGAAACACGGATGTGTCAGAATCAATTAATAGGAGACAGGAACATAAGAGACTAGGAGATATTGTACCAATGCCACCAGGAATGGATTATCTCTCTTTCAAAACATCCTAAACCCCACGATAGTGTTAGCCTATATGGTTATAGAATGTTGATTTTGATGATAACAAACCACATGTTTTAGATAAAACAAAAAATTACACATTATGCTTTTAAAACAAGAAAATGATTTTATGAAATTAGTTATTTTCAAGATATGGACTAAAATGAAAAAGACTGATTTTATTAAGTATTGTTTTGAACTATGAATTTGGACATATTTGCAAATATTTAAAACATTATGGGCCATACCATAATTTTCACATATTTGGGCCATGTCATAATTTTAAAAAGTTTTGGGAATGACAAGCATTATTTAAAAATTCTGAAATTGGACCTTTTTGTAAAGTTTTATGACGTTTTGGGTCATAGTATAATTTTATAAAGGTTTGGAGCAAAATTGTAATTTTTGGAAACATAGTTACTGTAGCAAAGCGGCTAAACAGATTGAAGAAAGCGGCAAACCGGTTATGGGCAGAAACTCATTGAAATAAAAACGACATATCGGATGTGCAAAAATTCAAATTTTTTTAACATAACAGTAACATAAAGCGGCTAACCGGATTCACAAAAGTAACAAGCCGGTTATCACTAAAAAGTCAATAACGGCTAGTTTTCTTCTTCAACTATAAATTGGCTCAAATCAAACTAATTTAAGATGATGCAACCATTAATATTTTGAGCATTTCTTTGCAAATCTAAAAGCATAAACTTTGTGTATTCATTTCATTTATTCACACATATTAAGCTTTTATTTGTTTTCAAACACATTGTGTGAGAGAAATTTTTGTAATCTTTTTTGTAAAATCAAATTGAGGGATTGTAAGTGTTGGGATACACTTGGGTTAAGAGATTGGAGATAATATCTTGTTGTAAATGTTCATTGACACTTTGGAAGTCAATTGTAAGCTTTTAAAGCCTTGGGAGGCTTGGATAATGAAATCCTGAAGCTCGGTATGTTTAGAGGCGTGGACGTAGGCGGAGATTGCTGAACCACGTAAAAATCCTTGTGTTTGTTTTCTTTCCCTTACTCTTTTATTTTTGTGATTTATTTAATTTATTGTTTTCAATTCCATTAAAGCATTAGATTGAATTTTTGTGTGGTTTGCTCAACTTAAGTTTTAAAAACCCAATTCACCTCTCTCTTAGATTGTATAACTTGTATTTCATTTGGTATTCGAGCTTGGTGCTCTTGTTTAGACTTAACCGTCTAGAGCTGAAGATCAATGACAACCAATATAACTCATCCTTTAGGGAATGACAGTCCACAACTAGACCACCGTTCTTTGACGGTAATGACTACCCATATTGGAAAACTAGGATGAAAATTTATTTGCAAACCTTAGATTACGAAGTTTGCGAAGTTGTTTGTGATGGTCCATTTATTCCTATAACTAAAAATGAAGAAGGAAATGATATTCCTAAACCGTCAAGTTAATGGAGTGAGTTAGAAAAGAAAAAGATGTCTTTAAACTCCAAGGCAATGAATGCTCTATTTTGTGCTTTGTATAAGAAAAAATTCCATAGAGTATCTAGTTGTGAGAGTGCTCAACAAATACAGAATAAACTTGAGGTTATATATGAAGGGACAAATCAAGTTAAAGAGTCTAAAATCAGTAAATACACTCACCGATACGAATTTTTCAAAATGGAACAAAATTAAAGTGTGTATTCTATGTATACACGGTTTATTGACATAGTGAACACCTTAGGAGTCCTAGGATTTTTTTTTCAAATAACAAGAAATTTCATCTTGTATGAGTAAAGAACTTGAGATGAGTATGATAGGAGAGTTGAAGTACTTCCTTGGACTGCAAATAAAACAAAATGAGAATGAAATTTTCATAAATAAAGCCAAGTATGCGAAAGATCTACTCAAAAGATTTGGCTATGATAATGGAATTGCAAAAAGCACTCCAATGAGTACTACCATCAAGCTAGACAAAGATGAAAATGGTAAGGAGGTTGATATCAAGACTTATCGAGGTGTGATCAGATTCTTACTCTGTTTGACTGCCAGTAGGCTTGAGATTATGTTTAGTGTATGCATGTGTGCTAGATTTTAATCTTGTCCTAAAGAGTCACACTTGCTTGTCGTTAAATGAATTTTTCGATATTTGATCGGCACCATCAATCTTGGCCTTTGATATCCTAGGGGAACTCATATTGACTTAATTTGTTATTCGAATACTGACTTTGCCGGATATAAGGTTGATAGAAAAAGTACTAGTGGAATATGTCCATTTGTGGATCATTCACTTGTCTCTTGGTTTAGTAAGAAACAAAATATAGTTGCACTTTCAACCACCGAGGCAGAATATATTGTCGTAGGTAGTTTTGTGCACAAGCCCTTTAGATGAAACAAACCTTTAGAGACTATGGTATTAATCTTGATCAAATACCTATCTTATGTGACAATATTAGTGCTATCAATCTATCCAAGAATCCCATTCAACATTCTAGAACCAAGCATATAAAAATTAGACATCATTTTCTTAGAAATCATGTTAAAAAATGAGATATTGTGATTAAGTTTGTTTCTACTAAAAATCAACTTGTGGATATATTTACAAAACCCCTTAGTGAAAAGCAATTTATAAAGATAAGACATGAGCTTGGAATGATGAATGTTGCATCTTGAATTATGATTTGTTGATTAAGTTGATATGTTTGCTCTTGTATATATTTATGTTTCATGTATTACATGGATTATTGAAAAGTTTTGAATCTCAAAATGATTTAAAATTCATCAAATTTTAAGCAAAAAATAAATAGGTATGTATAATACAAGTCTAAGAGCTTACCAAATTTAAAAAATATTTTCAAAAGCTTAACCGGTATACTATTTCTAATCAACTGGAAAGCCGGATTCAGTCTGACCTTTAATGGACTCAACCGGATAGCTGGTTATGAAATTCGAAAAGCCGGATTCGTGGTTTCTCTTTGCTGGACTCAAACGGATAGCCGGTTATGAAATCTAGAAAATCATATTCGCGTTCTTTACCTGCTGCACACAACTGGTTAACCGGTTAGGACAATCTGGTTAGCCGAATTCGTGTGTTTATAACCTGTTCATCTTCTCCTTCCTCTTTCGGTAAACCGGATCGTCCTCTCTCTCTAAAATCATTTCATCCTCTCTATTTCTCACTCCAAAATCCATCATCTTCATCCATTTTTACATCAAACCGATTCACGAAAATCATTCTCCATCATTCCTTGTGTCAAAATCATCCTTCAAATTCATTTCCATCACTTAAATCACTAGATCCCAAATCAAACCTAGTTTTTCAACCGAATTTTCTCTCTCTAAATTACTTCATCTTAAGCCAATTTCCACCCTCTCGATCGTATTTCACCCGAGATGAAAGAAAACCGAATTGAACCCAAATATCTCATTTCAACCTCATTATAATTCGTTTTATTGCTTTATTTATCATCAAATCACTTTATATTATCATGTCAAGTTCAAGACTGGTTAGAGGAAAAGGAAAATAACCGGTTCAACAAGCCAAACGGCCACGACAAGGAGGGGCTCTTCCAATCAGTCCACCTTTGAGTCTACACATTTTCTGGCCAAGCATTTAGTCAAACAATTTCATCACAATTTCATGACCCGTGAGGTACTTCTTATATTTTTTGTTTTAACGAATTGGCTTCATAGTCTTAGTATTAGTAATAGAAATTTGTTTTAATTGTTGGAAGAAGTTGGTTGGATTAATGCTCTAGTAATTAAGGAGAATGTGTCTCCCGACTTGGTGAAAGTATTTTACTCGAATATGAATACTTCCACAGAGAAAGAGAATTAAGTAATCACCAATGTTGGAAGAGTTTCAATTGAATTTGATGATTCAGAGTTGAATTCCATCCTAGGATCCCTAATATTAGCTTAGAAATTTTTTCTCCTATGAAATCTCCCGATATTGATGATTGTGTTCATATTGATGCTGTTAAGAATATATGTCATCGTATTGATCTTTCTGATGATGATTGTAATATCCATTTTCGAACTCAATGTCTTTGTCTTCAAACTCGGATATCACTTTGTTTTATTCAGACCATTGTGTTTCGTAGGTCAAGACATTTAGATGAGGTTTTCCATATGGATGTTGCCTTGATTGATTGCATCCTTAGACGTCATCCGATCAACTTAGGGTACTCCATTATCCGAACTATGCTTTTTATATATAAGTTGATTAGTCGTTCCCTTCTGTATGGTAATTTTATCATCCAAATCCTCAAACATTTTGGGGTACCTATCCATGAACCATCATGTAAGCCTTCTAAAAGCATCGGGGATGAAGCTGTAAGTGCCTTAGGATTTGAGTGACGTAATGGAGCTTGAGTAAAATTTACTGACAATAAGTACACTTTTCTTACTCCGAGTGATGATCGGCCACTTAATGATGTAGTCCCAATCGTTCAACTACCTGATTTTTCGATTCCATTTTGGGGCCAGCGTAGACGTTGAGACCGTCCAGTGTCTGCCTCTACACCTGCTTTACCTCCTTCAGAGCCTCCTGCCTCTAAAGAGGTTACTCTTCAGCAGCTTATAGATGAGGTGAGGACCCTCTCTGTACGACAGACCGATTTTCAGTAGCACATTCTTGAGGATCACCAGTGCCTCTCACAGCAGCATGAGCAGCTAATTCATGGACAACGCCTCCTCTTTGAGTACTTTGGCATTCCATATCTGTTTCCACCCTGATCACCACCATCCTCACCACCTCAGTAGTCTCTTATGCTTGTATTTGGACACACTAACATTTACTGCTTTATGTTCTTTTATTTTCTTCCATTTTGATAATATGGATGTTTGTTATGATTTTGGATTATGTGTATTTGATATGATTGATTATGTTTTTCACTTATGTTTTGGATCATGTAGAACTAATGTGCTTGCCTTGAGATTTTGATAATCGATATGGGGAGCTTTTTACTCTTTTTGATGCTGAAGGGAGAGATATGATATGTAAAAAAAAATGATTTATTATGAAATATATTCATATGCATTTATGCAGGGGGAGTCTTTTTAATCTTTTTCAATTTTTTTTATCTTGCATTGATTAAGGGGGAGTTTTTCATAACTAAATACAATTTGTATAATATGTTTTGCCATCATCAAAAAGGGGGAGATTGTTAGCCTATATGACTATAGAATGTTGATTTTGATGATAACTAACCACATGTTTTAGATAAAATAAAGGATTACACATTATGCTTTTAATATAAGAAAATGATTTTACGAAATTAGTTATTTTTCAGGATGTGGACTAAAATGAAAAAGAATAATTTTATTAAGAATTGTTTTGAATTCTGAATTTGGACATATTTGCAAATATTTAAAACGTTTTGGGCTATACTATAATTTTTGCATATTTGGGCCATATCATAATTGCAAAAAGTTTTGGGAATGACAAGAATTATTTAGAAATTCTAAAATTGGATTTTTTTATAAAGTTTTATGACATTTTGGGCTATAACATAATTTTATAAAGGTTTAGGGCAAAACTATAATTTTTGGAAACATAGTCATTGTAGCAAAGCGGCTATGGGTAGAAACTCATTGAAATAAAAGCGGCTAACCAGATTCATAAAAGCAGCAAGCCGATTATCACCAGAAAGTCAATAACGAATAGTTTTCTTCTTCAACTATAAATTGGCTCAAATCAAACTCATTTAGGATGATGCAACCATTAATATTTTGAGCATTTCTCTGCAAATCTAAAAGCATAAACTCTGTGTATTCATTTCATTTATTCACGCATATTAAGCTTTCATTTGTAGTCAACCACATTGTGTGAGAGAAATTTTTGTAATCTTTTTGTAAAATTAAATTGAGAGGTTATAAGTGTTGGAATACACTTGGGTTAAGAGATTGGGGATAATGTCTTGTTGTAAAGGTTCATTGATACCTTGGAAGTCAATTGTAAGCTTTTGAATCCTTGGAAAGCTCAGATAGTGAAATCTTCAAACTTGTTGTGCTTGGAGGCGTGGATGTAAACGGGGATTGCTGAACCACATAAAAATCCATGTGTTTGTTTTCTCTTTCTTTACGTTTTTATTTTTGTAATTTATTGAATTTATTATTTTCGATTCCATTAAGGTATTAAATTGAATTATTGTGGTTTGCTCAACTTAAGTTTTAAAACCTCAATTCACCCCCCTCTTGGGTTGAATAACTTGTATTTCAGATAGAAGTGTGAAGAATGTACATGTTTTTACTTTTTTGTTCTTGACAAACCTCTTTTTAATATCTACAAGGAACTCCTTAGCCATAGTTATCTTATTAGATATTAAGCCCTTAAATGCTTTAAGAATGGCATCTTTTATAATCATCATATATATATATATATATATGTATGATTTGATTTCTCCTACCTTTCCAAATTCTTTTTGTCATTAAAAGTACTCTCATAGGCAGGAGACAATCAACTCTTAATGCAAGGTTGAGATTTATGATTGTGAGAGAACTATTAAAATGTTCTTTTGTCACAACTTGAAGTTAAAATCATTTAGTATATGAATATAATTGATGTTGCAGTAACATTAGCAGGAGTCATAACTAAACGGTGAATAACAAGCAATCAAAATAAGTTTTTATAAGTTTCAAAACAAAAAACAAATTCAAATAAAAGTAAACCCCAACTCAAGATACTAGACACTCGATTAACATTTTATTTTTAGATAAAATATTAACTTGTAAATGATATCTTGGTACATCAATTAGACACTGATAATAAGAACATGTCAAATAATGAATCTTGCTTTGGGTCAATTTATTGCTCACATGTAAAGTGAATAATCATTACACATTTATTACTGCAGGTGCACATGCAATTTTGTCAAATATAGATATTCCTTTAGGCCAATTGGTATTCACTGAAAGTATATATACACAACCGTTTATATTCCAAAATAAACTAATTTCCATAAGAGAAATCACTTTGGCGATTTGTTGCTTCAATTAATTCATCTCAAAATATATGTAAACATACCAATATTTGAATTTAAAAATTACACTGAAAATTACCTTTAAAAATTTTTAGGTAAAAATCAAAGTCAACATTACAGTTGGTCGGTCAATGATTAACTATTAACCGGTTCAGGCTAGATCTGGATGCGTTGACCCGAACTGTATCTTAAACTAGTCCCCAAATCTTTGTTGAAACTTTTTTTTTTAATTCCTTTTTCTTGATGTGGTGGCCATGGCCACCGCTTCTGCTGAATCTGGTAGGCCACCCCTTGCTTCGCCCTAAAGCCGTCTCTCCCTTTTTTTTTTTGTAGCCCCCGCTATTCCATATGCAGTGGCATTTGGCCGCGACTTTTTTTTTCCTCGACGCGGCTTGGACAACCTAGGCTGACTATGGTGATGCCAGTAGTGATAATGAGTACCGCTAACCTTTAACTCAAAATTTACGAATAATTTAAAAATCAGATTTCAAAAATTATTTTTCTTACTTTTTGAATTTTCAAATTTAGTTAATTCTAGAAGGCTTAATCCTTTGGTAAAAACAATCATTTAAATTATAGGAACATTTTTTTTGCATCACAAAGAATCAATAATAGAATATGTGGAAGCATGCCTAAATCCATAATGTGCAATTGTTTTCTAAGGATGTGTGGTTTGCCTTCCAGATCAATATGTTATCCTAAAGAATCCTTCAAATTTTTTTCTATACTCTCTCTGATAATAGAATGTTAGAAAATAATTGAATATTACATGTGACTTGAGAACCATAAACACTTATAAAAATAACTTTTTGTTATCACTAAGTATTCTTTCTTCAGCCCATCTTAGTAATAGAAATTACCCTTAAATCTCTACACATTAAATGTCATACCCTATTAGATACATTAAAGCCCAAATTACTAAAAATCTTAATAGATCACTTTTAATTGGGCTTAACCTTATACGATAGTTTGCAATACATAATTATTCACATATAAGTCCAACGTTGGATTAAGGATCAAAATGGTCATCAATGTTTATCAATATGATTGTAATGCTTATAAATATGATTGTCATGTAATCAAAGACAAGATTCCTATACTTGGTTGTTACATGTTTTTCTATAGGATAGGAAAATGAAATGTGATATGTTAATCCTGCTAATTTATATAGTGCCCTTGTAAAAAAGAGACACCTAGCACGCTTCGTCACTTGAAAGCCTTCGAGATCTAAGTCTACTATGAGTCCATTTGGAATTTCTTTTGAGAGGTTTAAAAGTGATTTTGAAAATTTAAAAGCTAATTTTAGTGTTTGGTAAAACAAATTTAAAATCACTTTTGTCAAAAAAATCAGCCATTCCTACAGCTGATTTTGAAAAAAAGAGAATGAGTAACTTTTAGATTTAGATTTTGAGAATCAATTTTATCCTTTGATACAATTTCATAAATATCCTTAAAATTATTATCTAAACCCAAAAATATTCTTATTCAAATTGGAAAAAAATCAATCTTTTAATAAATTTTTATTATAATTCATTAATACAAATTTGTTAATATCAATTTGTTGGTCGAATTATTATTAAATTTGTTTCACTATATTATAAATTTAATTATCAATTGTTTTAAGATAAAAAATAAAAATAAAATCAATATATTATAAATTTTATTTTTAGTAAAAATTATTATACTACACAATTAAAAAGATTATATGTACATGTTTTTATATATATAAGTAAATTTTATCCTATTATCTTACATTATATACATTTTGCTCATTTGTTTTCAATAGTAAAATTTACCAAACGTCCATAACTGCTTTCAAAACTCACAGTACTTCTGAAAATAAAATTTATCAAAAACTTAATTGATTCTCTTCTTAACTAATTATTTCTACAGTATAACTAACAACAATTATTTTAAAAGTTATAGCATTCCCAAACCGACTCTACGTGAAACGTCAAAATTTGCTAGGTTTGATCTTGTTTGATCTGTACATAACTGGAATCTTGACAACTCCATGTACGTATATTAAATAGTGAGAGCTTTTTTTTTTTAATAATTATTTTATTTTATTTTTACCTAATGTGTGTGAAGATTGAGTCTACCGTGCATGTGAATCTCCTTAATTAGTATTATTCTATCATCTACCAAGAGACAATTGGAATATGGACAACTTAATTAACGATGTCTACTTTTTGAATTGCATTCAAGTCTCTATTATTGGCATTATGTGTCTAACACTTGATAAATAGGTTTTACAATAAGATTAATTTTTTACTCTTAAAATTAATTAACCCATTTACATGTTAAATCATTGACTTCTGATATTAAAAAATAAAATGGAAACACTTGAGGTATTCCAGAATATATCACATAATACTTTGCGTTTGTATTCAAAATTATATGATTGCAGTAATGTACAAGTATAATTTTGATGTACAAGTATGAATTCGGTATAAACATTTTGTAATCTAATTGTTGAGGATGTTGAGAAGGGAGACTCGAGCTTTGATCAAACGCATAGACAATGATTTGAGTCTCTTCTTCAAGATCTTGAATGCTGGACTCCAATTCTTTCAGCTGGTTTTGCAAGCAAAAGATGTTATCAGATTTAATAGCCTTGTGATCAACGAGTGCAGCATCCATCTTCACAAACTCATTAATGTCTTTTTCATCTTCTTCGCATGCTGTTCTTTTGGGGCGGATTAGTTTTGAAACCAGTGAGAAGCCGCCTAGCATTGATCGAATCCTTGGCCCCGAGATAAGGGACAGTAAGGATTCAAATATAGTGAAGGTGACCTCTTCAATCTCTTTCAACATGCTAACATGTCTCTCACTGATTGGAGATGAGCATTTGTTTTCCATGCCTTTCAAATTCCCCACGGCCTTATGGATTGTCTTTTCACCGCCTTCCTGGAGGCTAAGTATTTCTTAATCTCACTTGTAAGCTCAGTTTCATTGCCCTTTTGTCTGCGCAAAACTGATTGAAGTCCTTGTACGGATTCCTTAGATTGCAGCAATGCATTCTGAGCAATGCTGCAAGTATCCAAGATCCTCAAAGATCCATTCAACAGCTCATCAACCAATTTCCTGTTACCGGCTTGCAATAAAGCTTGTTGAATGAGGGGCAATTGAAGGATTTTATCAACACAATCATGTAAATCTTGAAGGCCGTTTATGTTGTGGCCTATAGTTGAAGCAGTTTGAGAAGACCTTAATCTGCTCAAAGTCTCTTCAACTTCTGAAGTGAATGGGTGTGATTTAGTCGGCAAACTGTTTGATCGAGCGTGGAAAGAGGTTGCCATTTTTTCTCTTGCTGTGAATGAGAGAGCCTAGAAGTTGAAATAATATTTTGCCTTTATTTGATAACCAAATGCGCATTATTTATATCAGTAGATGAGGGGGACAAGAGGAATCCCTACTCCTTTTAAATGTCAACAGCAACATGCTTTCGATCCTGATCTAAACTTTTATCAGCTAATTTTGACATTGTCTCCTCCCA
>NW_006262201.1:19406579-19466163 GCF_000493195.1 Citrus x clementina | reverse complement strand
CATGCAAGCTTCAAAATCACATTATTATCTTCACACCAGCTTCTCAGATATTGTATCAGCGATGTTCATGCAATGTCTCACTACCATCAGGTCTCCAACGAATTATCTAGCTATTTAAAGTTGTACCATGAGTGTTTATGGCACATTTTCATATGGAGACTAATTATTTTGGCCCCCAAATGTTAAGCTAAATAGATTGCATGAATACAGATCAGAACATAAGACAATCTCGCATAATAATTGTATGCCAGATGTGTAGACATTGCCTCGGAGAGAAAGAAGTAGCCGTGCTGGGTCAGATATAAAATTGAACAGCAGAGAAAATAAATTAGCGGCACACCGCAGATCCGTCTAAATTACAATATAAAAATTGGTAATGTGTTGGGAGACATGGCGTGGGGAGACATTGAGAATACAAAATTTCTTTCTGATCTTGGGACTGAAGTCAAATCCAGCTCCTAACGACAAAGGATGAGATTCCTTTTGTCTCCCTTACACTTTGGTTTATATTGAGGAGATGCCGCCAGGAGAAAGAAAGAAAATTATTTAAGTGAATTCAGCATTTAAACTTCTTGTGGATTGAAACAGAGCTGCCTTGGCTAACCATTCTTGCCCCAGCAGCTTGCCATTCATAGTTGATAAATTAGATGCACTACTTTGTTAGTTAGCCCAGTTGCCTCTTCCTCAACCAATTTAAACCCAATAACAGTATAGAAAATGTTTTGATGAGTTGCTGGATGGAACTCTCAGGCTCTTGGATTTATGCAGCACAGCCAAATATGGTCTGCTGCAAACCAAAGAATGCGCACCAGGCAAAACTGAACTTGCACGTGAAGCTAAGAAATACTTAGCCCTCCTAGGAAGGCCGTGAAGAAACTATATATCAATCCGCAATGCCTTGGAAATTTTTGAAATGTATGGATGATAAACATGTCCCGTCTCTTTCCAGCCTCGACAAAGAGTCTGAAGTTATTAAAATGTTACACGAGGTGGAAGCAAGCATTCTGATGTTCTAAAATCACTGCTGTCCTTTATCTCTGGGTCAAAGTGATCATCAAAATTGAGCAAGAGGAAGAATAGATATAAAATGACCACAAAAGTTGAAACAAACATGATAAAATCACAAAACTTGAAAGAGCTGTGATGTGCATGAAAGATTTTGAAGTTTCAAAATAAAATTTGAGGTGACATAGGATCTTATTCAGCAGCTTAAATTCTAGTTATTTTATTATGATGGACTCAAAATATCAGATGCTATATGCTTATTAAGGTAATTAAGGTGCTCTCCGTTTACTGCAGCATGTCACTAACAACCATCATTAACATTTTTCTGATATTATAGAGTCATATTTGTTGATCTTACCTGCACAATTGTTCAAAAATCATGGAATAGTCTACGATATTTTGTTGTTTAATCAATACTAAAACTTCAGCTTTGATGATGACTTTAGGCTGGTGATGAAGGAAAGCAGCAATTTTAGAACACTCATAAGAGATTACTTCCAGCTCAAGTAACATTTTAATCACAACCTCAGTTTCTTTGTCCTGCCTAGAAGAAGATGGGAAATGTTTTATTCTCTATGCATTTCAAATTTTGCCGACATCATGTGTCCAACTCGTTACCAAATCTTTCCGCAAAATAAAATTAAACAAGATAGATCTGCAGCTTGATACTAATTTATTAATATTCTCTGTCATTCAACTTTTTTATACGAAAATGAAGCCTCTTATTGATCCCGCTGGCTCTGTCTTTCTCTTGGAGGCAATGACTATGCAACCGGTATATACATTATCATACATGATTTTTTTATATACTGATCAGTGTTCATGCATTCTTTTTAATGAGCATAACGTGATAATATTCAGCATAGCCCTTAATTTTAATTTCATTTCTTAGTTCAATTAATAAACTACAAGAACGCATGAGCGTTACTAAACCATGTTCTTTCTACAGGGAACCAAAGGTAAACTGGATTGCTTTTTCTTATATTGTCGCAGAGGTAACAATTTTACAGACAATTATTAACTTACGTGATCAAGATATGGACTAGAGTGTGATTTTGAAGATTTAAAAATAAGCTGACCACCTAGTGGGAGGAGACAATGCATAAAAGATAGCTAATATAATGTTTAGATCAAGATCGAGATCATATTGCTAATTGCTAATTTTAGGAAGATGAAATTTCTCTTGTCCCCCTCATCTGTTGGTATATATAATGTGCATATGGTAACCAAATGAAGACAATATTAATTCAACTTGTAGTGTTGAGCAAAAACCAGAAACAAAAGCTACCAATTTAACTGGTTGACTAATACTAACTCATTTGATCACAAAAAATGGAAACAGAAAATGGATTCAAGAACTGAAAGAATTGAAAGGAAAATAGATAAAAGCAACACAAAAGGATAGCGTGGTTCGGTACCAAAGTACCTACATTGACGGCTGAAAAGACCCCACTGCACTTGAAGCTTTTATTGTTTAAATGATTACAATGGTTTCTCTAGATTACAGAGAACAAATCTCATTCACAAAGAAAAATGCAATTCACACTCTAAACCCCTTGAAATCACACACTCAGGTGTCTTTACAACCAGCATGCTCTGCCTTTTTATATGCTTCATGATTCCAGCTGTGATGTGTAACTAATTCAAAAAGCCAGCTGGTCCCACGTATGCCAGCTCATCAGGCCACTTCAGCAACTTCAACAGAATATAACTAACCTTCACAAATCTTGACCTTAGTTCTATTATGTTTAAGCTTCCCCACATGGTTTCTGCATTCTATTTGCTTGACTCACAAGCTAACAATTCCAATCAAGTTCAGTGAGTCTCTGAACTTGACTATTGGTAAAGGCTTTGTTAAAATGTCAGCGGGATTAACTTTAGAAGGAAATTTAATCACATTAATAAGCCCATTGCTTATCTTATCCCTATGTAGTGCATCCTTATGTCAATGTGCTTGGTCCTCTCATGATATTTAGGATTTTTGCTCAACTGTATTGCATTGGAACTATCACAGCTGATAGAAACTAATTCTTGTGTAAATCCTAGCTACGAAACCAACATTTTCAACTAAATTGCCTCATCACCAGCTCAGCAAGAGCAATGTATTATGCTTCTATAGTTGACAGGGCCATAACTGAATGTAAAGATACTTTCCAGCTCATTGCACCTTCACATAAGGTAAACACATAACCTGTAATAGACCTCCTTTTGTCTAAATCACCTGCAAAATCTGAGTCCACAAAACTAAACACCTCTGTTGTAGCTCTACTCACTCTGCCATACAACATTCCATACTCTACAGTCCCTTGGAGATACCTTAGAACCTATTTTGCTCCATTCCAGTGCTCTTTGCCTGGATTTCTCATGAATCACAGCTTCAATATTGTATGCTAAATCAAGTCTTGAGCAAACCATTACATACATAATACTGCCAACTGCACTGGAATAAAGGATTTTCTTTATATATTCAATATCAGAATCATACATAGGCTCTTGTAGTTTACAAAGTCTAAAGTGAGCTGCCAATGGAGTTGATACAAGTTTTGAACCAACCATAGCATACCTATTCAGAACCATTTTGACATATTCAACATGTGAGAGGAATAAGGTCTTTGTATGTCTGTCTTTCACAATCTGCATACTTAGGATCCTTGTTGTAATGCCTATATCCTTCATCTCAAACATAGGATTTAACTCCTTTTTGAGTTTTTCTATTTCTCTTCTATGTTTACATGCTATAAGCATGTCATCAAAATAGAGAAGTAAATAGATTCTATCATCACCAGCAAGGGTTCTAAAATTCACACAGTTGTCATATTGGCTCCTATAATATCCACTCACAAACATGAACTCATCAAATCTGATATACCATTGCCTGGGTGACTATATCATCACCAGCAAGGGTTCTAAAATTCACATAGTTGTCATATTGGTCCTACAATATCCACGCACAAGCATGAACTCATCAAACCTGATATATCATTGGCTAGGTGACTATTTTAGCCCATACAATATTTTCTTAAGTAAACAGACCATGTCCTTAGTTCCTTCTTCAATGAAGCCTTCTAGTTGAGTCATCAATATTTTTTCATCAAGATTTCCATGGAAAAAGGTGTCTTCATATCCATTTGATCTAATTGTAGATAAAAAAATACTGCAATAGCCAACAGAACCCTTATTGAGCTATGTTTGACTACAAGTGAGAAGACTTCATTAAAGTATGTCCCTTCCTTCTATGTAAATCCCTTGCCAACAAGTCCAGCTAGGGATTTCTTCTTTGAGCTTGTAGATCCATTTACAACCTATTAGCTTCTTATTAGAGGGCCTCTTAACTAGGATCCAAGTGTTATTTTTCTTGAGAGAGGTTATTTTTTCTTCCATTGCTATAAGCCAATTGTGTTTATCCTTACTACTCATGGCCTCTTACTAGTTGATTGGTTCTTCCCCATTCACTTTAGTTGCTACAATAAGTGCATAGGAGATTAAATCTGCAATGCCATATCTTTTTAGTAGTTTTGTGACCTTTCTATCCCTATCTCTTGCAAGATGAAATTCTTTAATTTGATGTCTGAGTGACACCTTTGGTGACTCACAATCAATTTTTTCATCTTTACTACTTCTGGTATCATCCACCTCCAACTTAGAATTATTTTTCTCAACAAAACTCGAAGCTGTAACAATTGTTTCAACTGTATTTTGCAGCATAGATTCTTCATTGAAGACTACATCCCTACTGACCAGAGTCCTTGATAGTTTTCCATTAATGCACCATCTTGTACCCTTTGACTCCCTCTGAATATCCAATAAAGTACCCTTTAATGGCTCTTGGATCTAATTTTTCCTGATTTTTGTGTGCATATGCTAAGCAACTAAAGATTTTGAGGTCTCTTAGATCAGAAGGCTTACCCGACCAAAACTTATGAGGAGTGTTAAAGTTTAAGGTTGAGGAAGTGCTTTTGTTCATTAAATAGGCTGTTGTCATTACTGTTTCTGCCTAGAAATATTTAGACAAGTTAGCATTGAACAACATACATTTGACTTTCTCAATTAAAGTCTTGTTTATTCTCTCAACATGTCCATTCTGCTGAGGTGTGTGTTTGATAGTTCTATGTCTCACAATGCCATGTTGCTTGTAGAAGGTATCAAACTCACTACTATAAAACTCAAGTCCATTATCTGTTCTTATCATTTTCACCTTTCTACCTATTTGATTTTCCATTAATAGACACCATTCTTTAAACTTTTCTAGGACTTCATTCTTAGGCTTCAAGACATACACCTAAACTTTCCTAGAAAATTCATCTATGAAGGTGACTCAACTAGCCAAAAGTAAAAAAATATTTATCTCCAAAGATAGACACACCTCTCAAGAAGCTATCGATCTGCAAAGGTAATGACGACGGTGAGCCGTCAACTTGATAAATAAAATCATTCACAAAACAATAGGCTTATCGGGTACTATACTAAAAATATTACAAGCCTTCTTTTTGTCAAAACGTGTCATAAATCTTAAATTTCATAAGAAGACATATTACAACAAGATGACATAAATTCATAGAAATTCAGAATATCAAAAACATAGTTAATCGTGGGAGCAAATCGTATGGTATATATATAGAAAACAAAAGATTAGCTCATGTCACCTACTCTTGGAAACCCGGTCAGAAACATAATTAGAATCATAATATCGTGTCCACATTTAGAAAAAAAACCTAGTATTGATCCAAAACATATATATCATATAATACGATCAGAACCAAAATCAGAATAACTATGAACAATGAGCCAAAATATTTAAATTCATTTTCCATATATAACAACTTGCATGTGACATTTTGTACTGTATGTGGCATTTGACAACACTTTGACCCCTGAGAGGTGGCCCTTGAACAATCATAAATAATCTTTATCATATACATGATCAAAACATTCTTATTAGACTCATAAAAGATCACAACAATGAATTAGGCTTGCAAAACAAATTCCATTATAATATTTCATAGACAATTTCATAAAATATGATTATTTAGTCAAATAAATTACATATTTAAAGGCGTTTATAGTATTATGTTAATACCATAAAAAATAAGATAATTTTCAGATTTGAAAATATTTACATAAACTAATTTTGTTATGAAAAATAATTGATTTTCACAGAACTATAAAACACATGTACTTATAATAGTATCAAAATAATCATACATACCCAGTACATTAGGAATGAAGTTACTTCCCTCGATAAAAGGTATGATTTAGGCACATTTCCAAGCCTTTAACAAACTCAAACACTTCCAACACCTTAAACAAATACAAGACATAACTTGAGAACTTGGTTTTCTAATTCATACTCGTACAAGTCTGATTCTTTGAATTTTAACCCTTAATCTAATAATTTAGAACAAAAAAAAATTATATAAACTATTTTGGACATCCATGGGTATCTCCCATAAACTTTTGATGATCTGATACCAAAGACATGTTCAAAACTATTTGTTTCTTGACAAGTTAAAAACTGTCCCACAGTGCCTTAACGAAATAGTTTGGGTTCCAAGATTTTTATAAAATTATATATTAATCAGAAACTTATGAAATTAAACTTAGAAATGCTAGACACGTATATTGATCTCTATTTAAAATTTCAGAGTTGTTTGAGTTCATTTGGCACTACAAATAATTTTGTGAAATTGGTCATTCTATTGAAATTACAGTTTTCTAGTGCGTCAATGTCAGATTCAAAAATCCATATAAAATTGAAAATAAAGTCAAATCTTATGAAACAAAATTTATTCAATAAGCCCTTCATGTCTAGTTTATAGCAAAGTAAGATACTTTTCAAGAATCATCTTTAAGGTATATGTTTTATTAAGAAATATCCATATTGTCCAGAAATTGTTCAGTGTAATTATTGTATCTTGGGTCAATAACGAGACTCAGCAGTAGCTGACTCACTAAACACAAATTAAACACATCTTAAATCATGCCAAAAAGCTTGTAATATTCTAAAATCATGCAAATAAAACTCTCAATATAGCAACAATGATAGGAAATCAAGTAGAGCAGAAGGATAGTAAGACTTACCAACCATTATGACTCTCTCCTAAGTAAGATTTCAAATTCTAGGGTATGAGAAAGGAATGATGCGCAACTAAGAGAAATTGAAAAAGAACGCTTGAATTTAGGGTTATGGAAGAGGGAACAAAAAGTATGAATTTATAAGGAACCATAGGAAAACCTACAAACTTTGGAAATAATAAGCCTTTTCCAAAATTACCCCATGAATACTAATAATGAATTTAATAATCTTTATTAATAAGGAAATAAAGTTTCTACGCATAAGAATTCTTCTCCCCACACAATTTCTTTTTTTTTTTCCAAAAACAAAATTTCGGGTATTATAGTGCTTCTTTTTTGAAACCAAAAAGAATTACAATATTTGTTTTTGGAAAAAAAATATATATAAGTACAATGGCAAATATTTGCTATGTTTTGCTCTGTTTATTTGCTCTGCCAACATGTAGCCAGGGTTTTCATTACTTGTCTATTTTTCCAGCTATTTTAAAATCTCAAACTTGTCAAATATGATGATGATTACTTTGCAAAAAGTAGAAGTATAAATTTTCTTAACTGCATTGCTTTCAATTACTTGATCGTTCACAAACTAAACCAAATTGAAAATTTTCCTTAGCCAATCTCTTTTAAAAAATTCCTATTTTCCCATAAGACTCTTTTACTGTATAAATTAATTATTACTTAATTCTAAACTGAATTTAGATTATGTATTTTTGGCTTTTGTCTTATTGTTGTTCTTGTAATTCATTTTGACTTATTTCATCCCAAAAATTAAATCTTTTTTCGTATACAAAAATTAAATATTTTTTCAACATTCTCTAGAGTCTTTGGTCAGAATTAATTGAACTTCTAATTAATATGCATTTACAAAATGGTTAGCGAAGTGATAAAATAAAGAGTAATGATACAGCCACAAATTCTTGTACAAACTTATTTTGTACAAACTGACGTGATATTAATTCATTGGTTGAATGAAAATATAAATTAATAAAAACAAATCATGTGGGCCAAGTGATATTTAATTCAACCAATCTTATCATACCACATCAGTTTGTATAAAATAAATTTGTACAAGAGTTTGTGGCTATATCATTACTCTAAAAGAAACTCAAAGCTTTGAATATATATCTTTTATCCTTTAATCGTCAAACTATTTTCTTGCAAATAATAGTAAACTTTTATGGCATCATTTTATTGGCAAATATCTTCCAGTAAATACATATTTCATTATTACAGGATTAATATTTGTTGTTTATCATTACATATCACAGGCCACATCGATCATTCTCGATTACTCTTTCTTTATATGTTAAACTAACTCAAATCCACTATATCATGTATATGAAGTTACATAAAAATACGAAACCAGTATTTTTAATCTAATATCATCAAAATTGATTGATGATGAAATGTTAATGTAATGTTGCTTGGTGATGGTACGGTGGCAGTAGGATTAATGTAGACATATTTACTCTGTTCCTGTGGGCATTGTACAGAGAATTGGTCAGTTACTTCCTCTGTTTATTTGATCTGCTTAACTTGTAGTGTCTTCATTATTTGTCTATTTTCTCAATATTGCATAAACTTCAAACTTGTCGAATATTTCGGTGCTTATTTTTTAAACTTGTAAGTTTATATTTCCTTCATTGATCCTTGCTCCAAACCTTGATCAGTTTAGTCAGACACATGCATGTAGGATCGGTCAGTTAATGTAATGTTGCTTGGTGATGGTACGGTGGCAGTAGGATTAATGTAGTCATGTAGACATATTTACTCTGTTCCTGTGGGCATTGCACAGAGAATTGGTCAGTTACTTCCTCTGTTTATTTGATCTGCTTAACTTGTAGTGTCTTCATTATTTGTCTATTTTCTCAATATTTCATAAACCTCAAACTTGTCAAATATTTCGGTGCTTATTTTTTAAACTTGTAAGTTTGTATTTCCTTCATTGATCCTTGCTCCAAACCTTGATCAGTTTAGTCAGACACATGCATGTAGGATCGGTCAGTTAATGTAATGTTGCTTGGTGATGGTACGGTGGCAGTAGGATTAATGTAGTCATGTAGACATATTTACTCTGTTCCTGTGGGCATTGCACAGAGAATTGGTCAGTTACTTCCTCTGTTTATTTGATCTGCTTAACTTGTAGCGTCTTCATTATTTGTCTATTTTCTCAATATTTCATACACCTCAAACTTGTCAAATATTTCGGTGCTTATTTTTTGAACTTGTAAGTTTATATTGTTGGGATAATATGCTCTTTAAAAGCATATGTGTTTATTTAATTGTAATAAATAATTTTTCTGATTAATAAAATAAATGAGGTATTTTATTCAAATATCTTAATTGCATTTATATTTGTATTAAAGTCCATTTAATCATATTATATGTATTTATGTGATCACCATGTGGATTCACAGAAGACATAAATACAAGTTATCTTATGATTAAATAAATTTAGTTCACAGTTGATAAATAAAGTTGGGCACTTTATTTAGGTATAGACTGTAATAAATTCATTGAATGATTTGTCTTAATCATGTATGAATTTATTGATGTAGTACGACTACATTGAACAGGATCACATATGAGATTTAATTAACTTTGTAATAACTGTCAGACTTATTAAATCTCATAAGCGTTGATTTTACTGTAATCTTAATCTTGAGTTAATTATGATTTCATGATTGTAATTGTTATTCCATTTGAGTTACCAATGGGCACGACACAGCCTTGTGGTCAAGATTACCCGGTATCTTGGTGGGAGCAATTATGAGTATTGGAGTTATGGATTAACAATATAGAATTTGTACAACACATCTCTTGATGAGTTTTCGGCACTTGATCATAGAATTCTCTGGCCAGAGTGTGTCAACATATTTAGTATGTTGAAAATGATCATTAGAGAAAACCAGTAAGGATCAAGGAATAAGATGTTATTAAATTGATTGGACAGTTGAGATATCAATTTAATTAACGATGTGGTACAAAGGATTGTGCAGTAAAGAAATCAATGTGGCTTGGGACGAATTATTATTCGAGCATACAATTATGGAAGTCAGTTCCAATCTTTTAGTGGAGTAGATTTGGAATTAAATAATTGGGCTAGTTTAATTACAGGCCTAATTATTGTAGCCACTATTGTATGTTCCCAAATGATCCCCGGGTTAGCTCATTTAATTGACTGCACCACTACTGGACTAATAAGTAAGATAACTAGCTATTTGGGTCAAAAGCCTAAATATATCATTTAGTGAGAGGCTCCATTTAATTAGCTTTTGTATAAGGGGCCTTATGTTATTTTACAAGGTGGGTCCCCTATTGAAAAAGAAAATAACGTGAGTTTTATTTAGAGCATTATTTGGAGCCTAGGGTTTTCACTAAAGGGTGATATAAAAGGCTTATTTTTCCTAAAGAAAAAGGATGAAGCCACTTTATACAGATCAGAGAAAAAGATTTTTCTCTCTATTGTTGAGAGAAAAATTTTCTCGTGCTAGTTGCTTTGGTAGTGATAAAGGCGCCCACACGTCAAGTGCAGATCGAACCTGAGTCATAACCTGGAAGATCATTGGAGACTGTTCGTGATCTAACAAGCGTGGTGGTGACGGATCGTGATCTAACAGGAGTGGTGGTGGCGGATCGTGATCTAGGAGCCTAAAACACTTCAGCAGAAAAAGCCAACTCGGATTTTCAAAGCACGATTTTTAGAATACAAATTCTTATATATTATATGAGAGCGATCTTCAAAAGGTTTTATAAAAATTTAAAAACCTAATTTTTCCCCAACATATATTTCCTTCATTGATCCTTGCTCCAAACCTTGATCAGTTTAGTCAGACACATGCATGCATGTGCGAAGCTTGCTCATTTTTCGCTTCGACTGAAATTACTTATTTTCATTTTTTATCTTTATCCTATTTCATCTTTGAAAACGTCATGGAAATCACACTTAGCCAATAATCAAATGAAGATATAGGTTCATTTCACTTGTATTTCATTATAATTTCTCAAAAATTAATCCTTTACTTTGGCCATGTGGGTTTGGTCGGGCGTGGATCCTGCAAATGCCTTAAGATTTGTCATTTCTGCAAGCGTGCATATTTCAAGTAATTTTTTATTGTGGTCTTTGTGAAGATCGAAATGCCATAAATCACGCGGAATATGTTTGCCATAACACTTCCCTCATTAATTAATTAACCTTTTAATAAATTCTCGATTGGCCGTATTGTTCTTAAAATATTAATCCTGTATTTTGGACTAGGTGCTTCGAATTTTTTAAACTCAACTTGCTCTTCCTCACAGTTAACAACTTTGAAGTTAAAATAATGGTGCAACTTTTTGACTCGAGAATAACAAGGCATCAGCATCCAAGTTTCACCTTGAATTAGAAAGAAAAGATACAGTACCCTAGCATTGCTTCGATTGAACCTTAACAAACCAAAATTTGTTCCTCTGTAGTAGTTCATTTCAATTTTCCCCAGAATTTCAGTTTCATTTTCCACAAATCCTTTGGTTTCTTCAACCTCCCACAAAATCGAAAAAAAAAAAAATGTCCATCACCGGGGACGCTGTTCTATCTGCTTCCATTGAGTTGCTTGTCAATAAGTTGGCTTCTGAGGGGCTTCGGTTCTTTGCACGCCAAGAGCAGATTCTGGCTGATCTGATGAAGTGGAAGAAGATGCTGATGAAGATTAATGGGTGCTTGACGATGCTGAGGAAAGGCAAAGGACTGACCAGTCTGCTAAGCTGTGGCTTGGCGAACTTCAGAATTTGGCTTACAATGTTGAAGATTTGTTGGATGAATTTGAAACTGAGGCTTTACGTAGGAAGTTGCTGCTTGGAGATGGAGAACGAGATGCTACTAATGATGATCAACCAATTTCCAGCACAGGCACAAGTATACTTCGGAAGCTCATTCCCACTTGCTGCACTACTTTTACTCCACGTTTGATTAAGTTCGATTACACCATCATGTCCAAAATCAAAGAGATCAACGCCAGATTTCAAGATATTGTTTCACAGAAAGACCTGCTAGATTTTAAAGAAAATTCAGTAGGGAGGTCTAGAAAAGTCAGACAGAGACGAGAGACCACATCATTGGTGAATGAAGCCAAGGAATATGGCAGGGAAAACGAAAAGAAGGAGATAGTTGAATTGTTGTTGAGGGATGATTCAACATCTCATGATCTGTTCTCGGTTTTTCCTATTATAGGAATGGGCGGGTTGGGAAAGACCACTCTTGCTCAGCTGGTCTACAATGATGCTCGATTGCAAGACCATTTTGATCTCAAAGCATGGACTTGTGTCTCTGAAGATTTTGATATCACCAGGATAACAAAATCTATCCTAAATTCCATTGGTACGGATCAGAATGTGGATAGTCTTCACTTCGATAAGCTTCAAGTGGAGCTAAAGAAGCAGTTATCTCAAAAGAAATTTTTGCTTGTTTTAGATGACGTTTGGAATGAGAATTACAATGATTGGATTGATCTCAGCCGTCCATTTGAAGCCGGAGCACCGGGAAGTAAGATTGTTGTCACTACTCGCAATCAAGCGGTCGTAGCAATCATGGGGACTGTTCCAGCTTATCCATTGAAAGAGTTGTCAGATGAAGACTGTTTGAATATTTTCACTCAACACTCCTTGGGGACAAGAGATTTCAATATGCATAAGTCTCTTGAGGAAATTGGCAAGAAGATTGTCATAAAATGCAATGGTTTGCCCTTGGCTGCAAAAACTCTTGGTGGACTCTTACGTGGTAAAACTGACCAACGTGATTGGGAAGATGTCCTTAATTGCAAGATATAGGATTTGCCAGAAGAAAGATGTGATATTTTACCAGCCCTCAAAGTGAGCTACTATTATCTTTCTCCTCGTTTGAAACAATGCTTTACGTACTGTTCGTTGCTTCCAAAGGATTATGAATTTAAGGAGGAGGAAATAATTTTGTTATGGATTGCCGTGGGTTTCTTGGATCAAGAAGATAATGGGAGGGAAAGGGAAGATTTAGGTCACATGTTTTTCAAAGAGCTACATTCAAGGTCACTTTTCCAAAAATCAAGCAACGATACATCACGGTTCGTGATGCATGACCTTGTCAACGACCTTGCCCAATGGGCTGCTGGGAACAGATACCTTAGAATGGAGGATGCACCGGAGGGTAACAAGCAACAAAGGTTTTCCAAATCACTTCGTCATCTATCATACATTCCTGGAGGTCATGATGGCATTAAAAGGTTCGCGGACTTCGATGATACTGAACATTTGCAAACCTTTTTACCCGTAATGTTGTCAAATTGTTGGGGTGGACACTTGGCTTATAGCATTCTTCAAAGGTTGCTAAAACTTCATCGTTTAAAGGTATTTTCATTGTGTGGATATCAAATCCCTGAGCTACCAAATTCAGTTGGCGATTTGAGATATCTACGGTACCTTAACTTGTAACATATGTGAAAAATATTAAACGAATAAATATGAGAAGTTAATGAAAATAAAAGAATAAGCTGGAAAACAGGGGAAACATATGCACGTGTGAGAGAGTGAGAGAGAAGTTGTCAAACCCAACCTGAAAACCCAACCCTACCCGTGAACGTGACCCGACCATATCTCGCGATTCTAGCCACCACTCCGGCCAAGCAAGGTATCAATCGAAAGCATATGAGACGCTGGTCATACTTCAGCTGTCATCTTTGCCGAAAATCGATCGGAACACCGCCGTTTAAGGCTTGAAACCCATCACCACCGTCGTTGATTCTATTGGAATTTGACCATGCCACCACCTCAATTTTGTTCCCCATGACTCCCTCTTCCATTTCCGACCATCCATAGTCACTGGGAGTTATTGTTTCGCCGCCGGCCAATTGTTGGAATTTCACGGCTGCCGAGCTAGATTCCGGCGTTGTTGCATAAATCAGAATATTTAAAATACTTATTTCGCAAACATGTTTTACTATCATAATTAACTATGAAAATAAGTGACGATGTTCAAACTTGGTTATCATCCACGTCCGCGGACCAGTTCTTGCTTGCGGATCCTCCTAAACCAAGGAAACGACATAATATTTTTTGTAAATCAGAATTAGGGCTAAATTTATGCAATAAACTCGAAACGAACATCTATCTTTACAACTCTCGTGTCGATAAAATTACTAAAATATCCTCGAGTCTGTAAATCATTAAAATACTCTGAAACCGTAAATCACCGAATTATCCTCGGAATCGTAATTACAACCAATTTTCAATTTCAGGAATTACTAAAATATCCACAGGCTCAGAAATTACAAAATTGCCCTCATAGTGTGAAATTACCGAAATGCCCTTGTCGGTCAACGGTGATGATGGATGGTATCTTGACAGTGGTGCCACACATCACTTGACCAAGTTTGAAGTCTGAAAGTCTGCCACACATCAGTAGTCAACGCTGGCCGGGAAGCTCAAGTCTAAAAGTTCCAATCACGCTGAGTTTAATAGTGCCGTCGGTGAGCTCCCACGCGCGGCAACGACGCCGAAATCTAGCTCGGCAGCCATGAAATTCCAACAGTTGGCCGGTGATGAAACAGTGACTCCCGATGACTATGGATGGTCGAAAATGGAAGAGGGAGTCATGGGGAACAAAACTAAGGTGGTGGCGTGGTCAAATTTCGGTAGAATCAACGATGGTGGTGATGGGTTTTGGCCGCAGTTTTTCAAGCCTTAAACAACAGTGTTTTGGTCGATTTTCGGCGAAGATGACAGCTGAAGTGTGACCAGCGTCTCACAGGCTTTCAATTGATACCTTGCTTGACCGGAGTAGTGGCCAGAATCACGAGATATGGTCGGGCCACGTTCGCGGGTCAGGTTTGACAGCTTCTCTCTCACTCTCCACACGTGCATATGTTTCCCCTATTTTCCAGCTTATTCTTTTATTTTTATTAATTTCTTAACCGCCTCATATTTATTCATTTAATTTTTTTCACATATGTTACAATCCTCCCCACTTATAAAAATTTCGTCCTCGAAATTTACGTACCCAGGTAGCCTCTTCCTTTGTATGATTCCTCCACCATACTTTTACTAGAGGAATGGTCTTAGAACGCAGAACTTGGTATTTCTCTTCTAGTATCTCCACTAGTTCCTCTTCGTAAGTCAAATCTTCCTTCAACTAAATTGGTTGCTTCGATAATACATGACTCGGGTCATATATATACTTTCGGAGCATTGAGACATGAAACACATCGTGGATTCTGGATAACTTGGGTGGTAAAGCTAATCGATAAGCTAACGGATCGATGCGCTCGATGATCTTATATGGCCCAATGTAACGTGGGCGTAGCTTCCCACGTTTCTCAAATCAAAGCACCCTTTTCGAAGGAGATATCCGTATGAAAACTCTATCACCAACTTCGAACTCAAGTTCCCGTCTACGTTTGTCTGCATAGCTCTTCTGTCTATCTTGGGCCACCATTAATCTATCCCAGATCAATTGTATCTTCTCGTTAGTATCCTGAACTAGTTCTGGACCGAATAACCTATGCTCACCAACCTCATCCCAATATATTGGAGTCCTGTATTTTCTACCGTACAAAGCCTCTTATGGTGCCATCTCGATACTAGCTTGATAGCTGTTGTTGTAAGCAAACTCCATTAGAGGTAAATAATTGTCCCAATTACCTTTAAACTCCATAACACAAGCTCGCAACATATCCTCCAGAGTTTGAATAGTACGTTCTGACTGTCCATTAGTTTGTTGATGAAAAGTTGTACTGAAGTTCAACTTGGTGCCTAAAGCATTTTGCAAGCTGGTCCAAAACTTAGAAGTAAAACGTGAATCTCTATCTGAAACTATGGACACGGGTACTCCGTGAGGTCAAACTATCTCAGACACATAAATACTCCATAACTTGTCCATCGAATATGTGGTTTTGAATGGTAAGAAATGAGCAGATTTTGTAAGTCGATCAACCACCACCTAAATATTATCATGTCCTTTCTGAGTACGTGGAAGTCCCGCTACAAAATCTATGGTGATGTGCTCCCACTTTCACTCAGGAATAGGAAGTGGCTGAGAGCACCCTGTAGGCTTCTGGTGTTCAGCCTTAATTTGCTGACAAACTAAACATCGAGAAACAAATTTTGTTATTTCTCTCTTCGTACCTTGCCACCAATAATGATCCCTCAGGGTGCGGTACATCTTCGTACTACCAGGATGCATCACATATGCTGAACAATGATCTTCTTCCATAATCTCTTCTTTCAGATCTTTAATATTAGGTACACAAAGTTTATTATCCATGACTAAGACTTCGTCGCCTCTCATCGTAAAATCGGTTCGTAAACCTTTTTACACATCCTCTTTCAACTTTATTAACTATGGGTCCTGAGCTTGCATTTGGTGAACTTTGTCAATCAAAGTCGGCCTAACTCGAAAGTTAGCTATTAAGGCTCCATAATTCGGCGTTCAACTCGACTCCTAAAGATCTCAACTCGATCAACAGAGGCATGTATTTCACTCGCAAGTGAGCTATAGAACTAGAAGACTTTTTACTTAGTGCATCAGCTACCATATTTGCTTTGCCTGGATGATAATCAATAGTGCAATCGTAGTCCTTAATCAGCTTGATCCATCTCCTCTGTCTCAAATTTAGCTCTTTCTGAGTAAATAAATACTTGAGACTCTTATGATCAGTGAAAATCTAACACATTGCCCCATATAAGTAATGCCTCCATATCTTGAGTGCAAACACCACTGTTTCTAGCTCTAAATCATGTGTTGGGTAGTTTTATTCATGCTTCTTAAGTTGTCTAGAAGCATAAGCCACCACTTTCCCATGCTGTATTAACACACAACCCAATCCCTGCCTAGAGGCATCGCTATAAACCATAAATCCTTTATTACCAGATGAAAGTGTAAGAACTGGTGCTGAGGTCAAACGTGTCTTAAGTTCTTGAAAACTCTTTTCACAGTCATCATCCCACTGAAACTTAGCATTCTTTCTGGTTAATCGTGTCAGAGGAGTAGCAATCTTGGAGAATCCCTCCACAAATCTACGATAGTAGCTAGCTAATCCAAGGAAACTCCGAACCTCTGTGACATTTGTAGGCCGTTCCCATTTCACAACTGCTACAATCTTTTGAGGATTGATATGAATGCCTTCAGTTGATATCACATGGCCCAAAAATACTACTCTGCCAACCAGAACTCGCACTTGCTGAATTTGGCAAACAACTGCTTCTGTCTCAAAGTCTGTAAAATAATCCACAGATGCTCTGCATGCACCTCCTCGCTTTGGGAATACACCAAGATATCATCAATGAATACAATCACAAATCGATCCAGGTACAGGCAAAATACCATATTCATAAGGTCTATAAAAGCTGCTAGAGCATTTGTCAACCCGAATGGCATCACTAAGAATTCATAGTGTCCATCAAAATGTTAACATGTTGGATTTTAAAGGTTTTGAGTATTTACCAATTTTTTCCCCTTAAAGAGAAGAACTTACACGCAAAAATGAAATAGGAAACAAAAGTACTTTATTTCCATTTAGTCTTACATTGTGGTTGTTGGATGACTGCTTTGTTGCTTAGTGCTTAGGGCTTGACTTGGCTCTGGCCAATACAAAGTAAAAAATATGGTCTGGTTTTTGGATAGTATTGATAATTTGCATATACATATATTCTGGATTAGTGGCTTCTCTAAAATTATGCTTAGCTAAATCTTTATTTCATATCCACAAGAATTGGAATATGGAACTTGTAAGCAAGCTTCTGAAAGAGTGTTAGAGCGTAGAAAGAGAAATTACAACATATTTCATTAAGACTTGTGACTAATGAATGACAATGAAGTTTTTAAGTGATTTTCTTTTCCTTTGCTCATCCATTAATAATGTCAGTGCTTGTTATATATATGCAAGCTTACTAACAGTCGTTATTTGACATTACAGGAACTCCTTAATTGCTCTTCTCAATTTCATCTTTTTCTTCCTGGGAATGAAATTCCAAGGTGGTTCAGTCATTGGAATATTGGTGGTTCAGTAACAATGCAAGCTTTTGGTCTTAAATCGGATCATAATTTCTCAGGATTTTCTATTTGTGCGGTATTATCTCTCCCTTGTACAAACATGTTCTGCATGGAGATTCAATGTAAAATAAAAGCAGAGGAAGATGATTCCAAATTCAGCGTTGCCATCCTTAGTTTCGCAACCCTCGAGTCTGATCACCTTTGGCTGGCCTATTTGCCCCGGGAGACTTTTAAAACAAAGCGTTTTCAAGTACTTACAAAGGCTTCTTTCAACATTGTTTACGTGGTTGAAAATTTTTGGGACGCTGCCATGAAAATGTGTAGTGTTGTTCCAATTCACACAGAAGTGGAAGATTTTGTCTATAAAGGACAACAGCTTCGGCCTCCAATTTGGAATCCATGGCCTTTTGAGTTACGACGGAGCGGCAACAGAAAATTCTTTACCCTTTCGTGGTTGGAAGGCAGCAATGCAGCTAAACCAGCGCTACCCAATGAGGTTCTTAGTTCTATTTGCAAGTTCAGTCGTGCTAGAAAAATTAACGATATTTGATATGGTACCAAGTTATCCGGATTCTACTGGCATTAGCCTAGAGGTCTTCTAAGCATGGTTTAAAATTATGTAGACTATTTTTGCCGAGCATGGTTCAGGATTATGTAGACTATTAGAGGCTTTAGATCTCCATCCTCATACTTAATCTTTATATACTGCAATCTTTATCCCACACTGTCAAAGTAGCTCACTATTCAAGCAGCTCAATAAAGCCACGTCAGCAGAAGGTCGTTAGTGAAATATAGAAGCTCAGCCAAGTTGGTTAAAATGTTGTTATCATGCTCACATTTCATTATGGAAAGTTTGTTAGTTACAAGTAGAAATCACGTGTGCGTGTATTGTATATATAAATATGAGCATGTAAACAAATAATCAAGTAATGAATCTTCTGGAATTTCATTGTTTCATTTTCTCTGAGATTTTCCTTTAAGCCAAACAACCTATCTCTATTTTTCTACATGGTCTCAGAGCCATAATGGCTAATTTAAGTACAACGACTTCAAATCAGTCGATCATTAACTCAAATCAACCATCACAAACATCATTTACTTTTATAGATACTGTGAAACTAGATCGATCTAATTTTCTGTTTTGGAAAAAACAAGTTTTAACTTCAATCAAAGGAAATCGCCTTGAAAGATTCATTTCAGAGCCATAAATCATTCCAGATCAGTATCTTCCTAATACAACAACTGATGGATCTAGGAAAGCATTGAAAATCTAGCTTACGTCAACTGGAGAGCATTGGATCAAACACTTCTTGGCTGGCTGTTATCAACCAGCAGTGAAGGTATTCTAAGTGTAGTCCTTAGCTATGATACTTCTTTTGATGTGTGGAGGTCTATTGAAAAACAATTTGGAGTTAAATATAAAGCTAAGATCATGCAACTTCGTTATGAAATGAATATTTTAAAGAAATATTTAATGAATATTGAGGAGTATTGTGCAAAAAATGAAGCAACTCGTAAACAAACTTGCTTGTGCTGTTGATATAATTATTGAAATGGATCTGTTGATTAGAATTTTGAATGGTTTAGGTCCTGGCTATCTAGATCTGGCCTCAATCATTACTGCAAATAAGATGAGTTATGATGATGCTTATGCTTTGTTGTTGACACATGAAGCTAGACTTGAACAGAATCAAGGTGCCAAAACCATGCTTAATGCAAATTATAGCTCAATGAATGTTAATCACTCTTACATGAGAGGAAATTTTAGAAGAGGCACTTTTGGAAATGGGTATTATGGTCGTCCTGGTAATAGAGGTTTTAATGGTGGAAGATGTGTGTTTCATAATTTATATCCTAGAGGATTTCCTACTGGTACTACAAATTTTGGAAGTTATGGTAGAGGATAGACAATGCAATTTCTAAGGCCACCAGTGAAAACAAATTTTCCTCCTTCAGCTTATCATCCTTTAGCTAACATATGTTGTGCAAATTTTGTTGAACTCGCAAGCGCACGAATCTATTGTAGTATAGATCAATGGTGACGAGCGTCGATCCCACGAGGAGGTGGATTTTAATTGTGTGTAGAATTAATTTTGTAAATGGGTGATTGGATTTGTGGTAGAAATGATTTGGAATCTACTAAAACTTAAATTAAAATGGCGAGAATAAATTCTAAAATTGGAATTGAAATGGCGAGAATAAATTGAAGAGAATTCTATTGAAATGATGTACTTGGGTATTTGGATCCGTATCAACATGTATCATGGGCTAAATAATCCTTATTAATGTCAATTAAATCATGAGGGGGGAATCCACACCTCATGAACCACGCTCTAATCAATATGGTGATAAGGGCTTACCGTGCCAAATAATAATAACCTTGTATTAGGGAGCCGGTGAAACTAAGGGGGTTATTATTATTTGTCGACGAGAAGTCAAAACATCCACAAAAACTAGAGGGGAAGAGAAAATAAATTTACCAAATAAAGCCCATGACACATGTTGAGACTTCACTTTCAACCCAAGCTTGAAAGAAAATTAGCTACTCATAATTGAACTACGGGCAAAATGAGAATTTATTAAAATACATAGAAAATACAAGATAGAAAAGGAATTACAGAAAATTGATCCCAAAAATGGATTCAGAGCTATCAAATTAGGGGGGGAGAATGGATTCAGAGCTATCAAATTAGGGGGGGAGGCCCCCTTTTTATAGATACATGAAGTAAATCATGGTCATCGGATTAAAAATAGTTTGGACACTCAGGATTGCGCCACGTCATCAGTCAACAGTACACGGTTTGACCACGTGGATGAACAGTAACATGGTTTGACTCGGGTTGAACAGTGACGCGGTTTGGTTGAAAATAATCCTGTGTGATGCATGTACCGTACGTGAGATTTTTCGTCTACTGATATACTGCCACGTCACCATCAACAGTACATAAGAATTTTAGCCCAACAGGATTGTGACACCTCATCAGTCAATGCCACATCATCGGTCAATGCCACGTCATTGATCTATCTATGTGAACAGTGTCGTGAACAATAACGTAGACAGTACCGTACACCTGAATAGTACCGTATATGTGAACAGTGCTATTTTTCTTTTTATTCTCCTCTTAAGGTTTTCGACCGTCCTGAGTTCAAAAGTGATGTCCGTTTTGCCGTCTGATCTCTCTTTTATTGTGAAATGACTATAATGCCCCTAAAATACATAAAATACTTAATTAAAATAAAACACACGTAATTAAATCACAAGAAGGTTAAATACATAAAAGTAAGAGTTGTTAGTAAGACTTGAAATGTAAAATGACGGTTTTCTCCTTTATAAATATGCATTTTCTAACACTCAACACACCCCTCAACCAGCTTATTGCTAGTCCCTAGCAAATGAAGCAAAAATAAAATTCAAATTCAAATTTTTTTTTTTTAGAAACACTCGTGTTTATTCAATCATATTAATGATAGCAAACAAATAAAAGTATAAGCATTATCTCCAGTTTAAAGCAACATCACACCCACATCAACCATCACATGAATCAGCCCAGTAGACTTTGTTATAGCTACTTTCAAGAATGACATGTCAAACCCCAAAATCTCACTGGAAGTAGTGACACTCTCACAAAGAAATTAAAACCAATAAAAATAATCACTCCAATGAATGATAATTAAGAGAGAAAATAATAAAGAAGTGATATCACATGCTCTCACCAAGATGAAATAAATATGCCCTCAGCTTAGCAATAATACGATCTCAAGTCAAACAAAAATGCTAGTCAACCCACTTTATTTATCTTTTTTTTTAATTATGCATCACTACATCTTTTTAGCCCATATAACTAGCTTCTACTTCAGACTATAGTTCCCTAAAATCAAGAATGACTTTTATTATGACGTAACATAGGCTAGGGACATGGTTAACAAAGAAGGGAAATAAGGAAAATAAAGTGTATGTTTGAGAAAAATGCAGAAGAATTTTTTTTTTTTTGGAAGTTGCTAGGTGGATTTCACCTATTATTGTTATTTTTTTTCTTTTTTATTTATTTATTTTGAAACAACAATTTTTTTTTTTTTGCTTTTGTTTGGCATAACTTCATTGAATAAAATAATTATTTATATTTTTCTCAAACATGAATAGGTGATGGAACTTGTAAGATATCGGGTAATACTCCAAATCGGAGTAGGTCAAGATGATAAGTTTAACAAATAAAAGGTTTTTTTTTTTAAATGCTCAAAATGATTAACTATGGATATTTTACAAAAGGGATGGATAGAAAGGCTCAAACGGATCAAAAATGGCATTTCCATCGTCTTTTAGGGCTCTAAATAACCTTTCATATCTACTAGTTAGATGGGCCTCCAAATGTAGGAACACACATTTTTTTTCTTCTTTTGTTTTTTAATTTTACAATTTTTTTTAAGGGTTAACTCAAAAGAAATCTAGAGATCGTGTATACAATAATAAACTGCTAAGCTGTATAAAAAATGAGCAAAAGGGTTACTCTCCAAGAAAAATGATAGGCTCAAAAACTCACTTGGTACTTATTATGACATGTTCATTCCTTCAAGCAACTCATATTTGTTTCCGACATCAATATGTAGAGTAGCAAACATAATGTAACATCACTTAAGATCAAAGATAATAAAAATACTAAAATTTGAAATTAATCATGTCTTCCAATGTTAAAACAAATCACAATATATATATATATATATATTTTAAACAACATTCTATCCCCAACCTATTCTAAACGTGAAAGGAAAATATGCATGTAGAAATGTGAATATGATGCAGAAAAACTAATTAGAAAAGTTACATTTAAAATGATAGAAAAATAAAATGGTTTTTTTATTTTATTATTTTTTTATTACTAAGAAGATGCGTTTCTAGAGGCACTACACTCCATATTCAGCCATCTTCGACTCAAAAATGTATATTTATAGAGGAGAAATTAAAAAGAAGAAGAAAAATGAATATCAAAACTTAATAATGAAAAAGAATTTTTTTATTTTTTATTTTTTGTTTTTTGTTTTTTATTTTTTTTCAAATGATGAAGATGCATTTCTAGAGTCACTACACTCCATATTCAGCCATCTTCAACACAAAACGTTAGCAACAGTTAGTTTCTACAATAAAAAATCAGTAAAAACTTAACCAAGATTCCACAATTGTCGACTATTCCCTCCCCCCAACCAGAACGAAACATTGTCTTCAATGTTTTAAAGGAAAGAAGTAGAGTTTAGAAGACATCACCTGGGTGGTGCAACATAGAAGAAAATATTTACAGGCGGAGAGTTAAATCTAATTTGTACTTTTTACTGCGGCTACTATTACCATCATTATTTGGACGCTCCAACACAAAGGTCCATGGGTCCGGCTCCGGTTTATAAGCTTGTAACAGATCAAATAGCTCATTAGCAGTGTGAGCACAAATAAAAAGTTTTTTCTCATGGGAAGGAATGAAGTAGTTTTTTATTGCATGGTTAAGAAATGCGATAAAGTCATCATAAAAGTTATTGACATTTAACAAACCGATGGGGTTCTGGTGAATGTGCAGATGTGCCCAAGATGCTAGTGTGATAAGTGCCTCTAGTGTTGCAAGATCTCCTGGAAGGAAAATAAAAGCATCAGCATGATTAAGCATTTCAGTTATTCTTTCCTGCATACCTGAGACGACTAACTCTTCTCCAGTCGATGAGTCAGATAAACTGGCCAAAGGTTTTAGGACTCTTGGGATGATGCCTAACACTTGGCTTCCTCTGACAAAAGCAGCTTCTGAGACCATTTTTAATAACCCTCGATTACCTCCTCCATACACCAAGTGTAATTTTCTCGCTGCTATGCTTCGACCAAGATCTATGGCTGCCTCAACGAACTCTTTATGTTTGCCATAGTTAAATCCAGAAAGCACACAAATGTTCTTGAATTGTCTATTTGGAGTAGCTGCCATTGGGATACTTCTCAAAAAATAATTTGTGAGTGCTTGACAAAAAAAAATCACATTTAAGAGTCTTGGTGACAGTGGGTCACAGTTGTGTATGAGGTAACATGTCAGTGTCAAATAACGCGTAAAGCACAGGGCTCGCGAGTCAAAAAGGAAATAGTAAAAAGGAAAAAGTAAACAGTAATAAAATTATTAAAGACAATAATGCAAACAATAAAATAACAGTGAAATAAAATAACAGTAAAGTAAAAGGATAGTTACAGGTAGTTGCGACTGTAGCTCACATTTTCCTTTGGTTTTACGTCCAGAAACGGCTTGAACGCCCTCTATGGGTCAAGGATGGGCTTCCCATCCAGTTTTCTTATAAACTGGCAAACAAGGTCGTTTATACTCAGATTTCCGAGACTATATCGTGCATGCTCTTTCTGGAATAATGGCCATAACTGGAGAATCGCTTCTTGCACATACCCACTGGGATGCGTTTCAAGAGACAAAAGGATATCATCCAATGACTCCTTATTCAAGCCATCCCTAATGAATTGAATCTTATCTTCCCTATTATCAGACACTATTCCTAAAGAACATGGATTTTTATTGCAACTCATTCTGGCACACTTATGACAAGCAACAGAAATTCTTCGAGCTCGTCGTTTTCTTGCATAATTTCCTTTACCACAATCAGGCATGTATGCAATAAATTTTGGAGGTAACTCACCAGCCAATCGTACTTTAGCCTCAATTAACCAACAGATGTCAACAGGTATGTTATTCCTCATGAGTAATCGTATGCGTTCGGACCGAGCTTTATAGATCGTAAGGAGGGCATTATGAGGAAGTGAAGGGAATCACTTGTGAAGCTTCACTAGAATCTCGTTTTTGTCCATACCTTATCCTCAAAATATTAGTTATTATGGGAAACTAAAGTAACCGACTTGATTGTCACGGAGTACCGTTATCCGCCACTTCACCGGGGTAATAAACTAAAGTACACAAACAGAAAAATAATTTAAAACACACAAAGAAAATTAAAATCGTCCTCTTATTGAATTTACCTCAAGCTCCAACTGGATGTCGTAAACACTTCTCTCAATATCTCAGAGTTGGCTTTCTAGATTCTCAACATAGGCTACTAACCCTGGTGGTTGTAGAGCCCAAATGCGCTGTATTTTACAAAATTGAATCTGCATTTTGAGATGAGTTTTGACATGTTGAAGTGGTTTAAGAATGTTCAGGAGGAATGGTCTAAGTATGGTACTCATGATTAAAAATGATAAGAGAAAACTTAATAGTTAAACAAACACACTTATGCAAAAATAATTTCAATTAGCAAAAGAATAATAAAAAAGAAAGAAAGAAAAAATCAAATCAACGAAAAGAAAAAAAATCAATTCAAATATGGTGAGTCACTCAAATTTATTTCGGTGTCTTCTCCATATGGTAGGTATTCTAGATATGGCTTTAATCTTTTACCATTAACTTTAAACGTGACACCGTTTTTTGGGTCCTTAATTTCAATTGCCCCATGTGAAAAAACAGTATGAACAATAAATGGACCAGACCATCGAGAGCGTAACTTACCTGGGAATAGATGCAAGCAAGAATTGAATAAAAGCACTTTTTGACCTGGAGTGAAAGATTTTCTCATAATTTGCTTGTCATGAAAGACTTTCATTCGTTGCTTGTAAATCTTGGCATTTTCGTATGCGTCATTGCGAATTTTTTCAAGTTTCCCAGTTGTAATCTTCTTTTTGAGCTGGCTTGCTGCATGTCAAAGTTGAATTTCTTGATAGCCCAATTTGCACGATGCTCGAGTTCTACAGGTAGGTGGCAAGCTTTTCCATACACTAGCCTGTAGGGTGACATCCCAATCAGGGTCTTGAAAGCCGTTCTATATGCTCATAATGCATCATCAAGTCTTAATGACCAATCTTTTCTGTCCGACCTCACCGTCTTTTCTAATATATGCTTTATTTCTCGATTGGAGATCTCAACTTGGCCACTGGTTTGCGAATGATATGGGATCGCCACTTTGTGAGTGATTGAATACTTTGTCAAAAGAGTTTTGAATGCTTTGTTACAAAAGTGGGCACCACCATCACTGATTATTGCTCGTGAGAATCCAAAGCGTGCAACAATGTTGCTTTTCAAAAATTCTATCACCACCTTGTGATCATTGGTTCTACATGGAATTGCTTCTACCCATTTTGAGACGTACTCAACAGCAACCAATATGTATTGATGGCCAAAAGAAGGGGGAAATGGTCCTATAAAGTCGATACCCCATACGTCAAAAATCTCAACCACTAAAATTAGATTTAGTGGCATCATGTTCCTTCGCGTAATGCTCCCCATTCGTTGACACCTATCACATGAAGAACATAAAGTGTAAGCCTCTCGAAATATAGTTGGCCAATAGAAATCACATTGTAAAACTTTAGTTGCTGTTTTCTTAGCACTGAAATGGCCTCCACAAGCTTGTTTATGGCAGAATGAAAGAATATTCTAAATTTCATTTTCTAGGACACATTATCTAACAATTTGATCTGCCCAATACTTGAACAAATAAGGGTCATCTCAAAAGAAATTCTTTATTTCTGCAAAGAATTTAGCCTTGTCTTGCTTGGTCCAATGCTCTGGAAGTTGACCTGTAACAAGATAATTCACGATGTCAGCATACCATGGTAATACTTCCACACTCATTAATTGTTCATCTGGAAATGACTCATTCAATATTAATGGTTTTGTAATTGTGTCAAAATGGAGACGAGAGAGGTGGTCCGCCACAATATTTTCTGTGCCTTTCTTATCTTTGAATTCCAAGTCAAATTCCTGTAAAATTAACACCTAACGAATTAGTCTAACTTTTGCATCTTTCTTTGTGAGAAGATATTTAAGAGCAGCATAATCTGTGAATATAATTATTTTACAATTAATGAGATAAGATCGAAATTTCTCTAATGCAAACACTATTGCTAGCATTTCTTTTTCAGTAGTTGAATAGTTCAACCGTGCATCATTCAATGTCATACTAGCATAGTAAATAACATGGGGAATTCGATCAACTCTTTATCCTAATACTGCTCCTACTGCATAATCAGATGCATCACACATGAGTTCAAATGGTAAGCTCCAGTTTAGAGGCTGAATGATGGGTGATGATGTCAACAACTGCTTTAATTTGTCAAATGCCACAAGACATGAATCATTAAAGATAAAAGGTACATCCTTAGCAAGTAGATTGCATAAGGGTCTAGAAACGTTGCTAAAATATTTAATGAAACGTCTATAAAAACCAGCATGCCCAAGGAAAGATCTTACTTCTCTGACTGTTTTGGGTGGAGGAAGATTAGAAATGAGATCCACCTTGGCTTTGTCAACCTCAATACCTTTGCTCGAAATGATGTGACTAAGAACAATACCTTGTTTTACCATAAAATGACATTTCTCCCAATTTAAGACCAAGTTCTTCTCGATACATCTCTGTAGAACTAGTGTTAGATGGTGTAAACATTGATCAAACGAATCACCAAAGACAGAAAAATCATCCATAAAGACTTCAAGGAATCATTCAACCATATAAGAAAAAATGCTTAGCATGCATCGTTGAAATGTAGCAGGTGCATTACATAATCCAAATGGCATCCTCCTATATGCAAAAGTACCAAAAGGGCAAGTGAAAGTGGTTTTCTCTTGATCTTTTGGTGCTATGGGAATCTGATTATATCCTGAATAGCCATCTAGAAAGTAATAAAATTTATAGCCTGCCAATCTATCAAGCATTTGATCGATAAATGGTAAAGGAAAATGATCTTTACATGTGACAGAATTTAACTTTCTATAATCAATGCATACACGCCATCCTGTAGTTACTCTAGTGGGTATCAATTTATTATCAGTATTCGTAACTACTGTGACTCTTGACTTTTTGAGGACAACTTGTACAAGACTGACCTATGAACTATCAGAAATTAGGTAAATGATACTTACGTCTAATAGCTTAAGGACTTCAATTCTAATAACTTCTTTCATGTTAGGATTTAACCGACGTTGCATTTCCCTAGTAGGTTTAGCATTTTCATCAAGGTGAATGTAATGCATGCAGTCTACTGGGTTTCTACCTTTAATGTCTGCTATGGTCTATCTTAATGCTCATTTATGCTCTTTTAAAATATCCAACAACTTACCTTTTTGTTCATTGTTGAGGGATGATGAGATGATTACTGGTAGAGTGCTTTCTTCTTCCAAAAACGCATATTCCAAAGTGTTAGGCAATGGTTTGAGCTCGAGTTTCGGTGGTGATTCTGATGATGGGATGATTTTCTTCTCTAATAGTGCTAATTGTTCAATTCTTGACTTCCATTTGTTAGTGTCCATAGATGGTGCTGAGTCAAATAGAGTGTTGACTTCATTGACTGATCTGTCAGTATCAAAATCAAAACCAAAGTGAGTTAAGCATGTCTGTAAAGGATCATCACTAAGGTTTGAAAGAAAAGTATTATCAACTATTGTTTCTATTAAATCCACATCAACAATTCCATCATCTACAAAGTGAGGTTGTTTGGCAATGTTGAAAATGTTTAGCTCCATAGTCATGTTGCCAAAGGACAACTGAATATTTCCAGTTCTGCATTGAATGTGAGCATCCGCAGTTGCCAAGAAAGGTCGGCCTAGAATAATGGGGATGTGCTTCCTCGAATCCTGTATTGGTTGAGGGTCAATTACAATGAAATCAATAAGAAAATAAAATTTGTCTACCTGGATAAGCACGTCCTCCACAATAGCACGAGGTATTTTCGTGGACCGATCTGCAAGCTGTAACACCACTGGAGTTGGGTGTAATTCTCCAAGTCCAAGTTTCAAAAATACTGAGTGAGACAACAGATTTACACTAGCTCCTAAATCCAACAAGGCATTCTCAATTGTGTGGTTCCCTATGCTACATGAGATAGTGGGGGAGCCTGGGTCTTTGCATTTTAGAGGAATTTTATGTTGGAGTATAGAACTAACGTTTTCTGTTAAAAATACTTTCTTTTGAACATGAATGTTTCTCTTTTTAGTACAAAGGTCTTTAAGAAACTTGGCATAAGATAGAACTTGCTTTATAGCATTAAGTAAATGGATGTTAACACTTACCTGTTTGAAGATTTCAAGAATCTCACCTGTGAATTTTTCCTTTTTTCCTTTAGCTAACCTATGAGGAAATGGTGCTTTCGTAACGTATTCTTGTGGGTTGGTTTCTTCTTTCTCCTCCGGTGGTGAGTCTTCAACATTCACAGGTACAGTTCGATTTTCTTTTGTCACCGGCATCTCCACTTTGTTGTCGACTTCTTTTCCTTTTCGCAAGGTCATGACTACTTTGACCTCTCCATACTGCTGTGGTGAACTGGTACTTGCTTCATGTACTCCTTTAGGATTAGGCACTGGTTGACTTAGAAACTTACCTTTCTCAACAGTCATTGCCAAGGTCTAAACTGAGGAAGCAAGTTGTCCCACCATCTTTTCAAGGGTTGAAACTGATTGGGCTTGTGAATTGAAGCCTGCTCTCAACTCATTTCGTAGTCCATCAATGGTGCGGTTCTGTTGCTCAATCGTGGAGTGAGTAAGATTCTTGAGATTCTGGAATGAATCCTCCCATGGTCTGGGTTGAGAGAAATTTTGGTTCTGATTGTATGGTCTGAATGGTGGCTGAGAGGCTTGAGGAATTTGAGGAATTAGTTGCATTGGTGGAGCTGGAGCTGTTGGTCCATTCTGTTGGAATCCTTGAGACCAAGAAAAATTGGGGTGGTCTCTCCATCCAAGATTATATGTGTTGGAGTATGTGTTGTAATTTGATGGTTTTCTCATTACTCCTATGACATTGGCTTGATCTGAGTATGAGTCATGGTCATGTGGCTCTGTTGATTTTCCATAACGATGTCATTTGTCGAGCAAGACCTTCAACCATCTCCTTGACTTCTTTGATTCCCGAAGTTGACTCGCCAATTTGAACCTCATTTACTCCCTTAATTCTTCTAGTATTCCTGAGTGATCGACTCCGTTGTTGGGAATTATCCGCTTGTCGCTGGAAGAATTCCCAAATCTCTTATGCACTTTTTGACATTAGCTCTCCTCCACTTGTTGCCATTAGCCATTCTTGCACATTCGGCAATAATCCCTCCAAAAAGTATTGGCATTGGTGCCATTTCTCATACCCATGATGTGGACACTTCAAGAGTAGCCCATTGAATCGCTCCCATGTTTCGAAAAACTGCTCGTCTTCTCTCTGTGTAAACTCTGAAATTTCCCTGCGAATAGCATTGGTTTTATGCACTGGGAAATATTTATTCAAAAATTTAGTTACCATTTGTTCTCATGATACAATGTTATTAGCAGACAATGTATTAAGCCATGAACGAGCTCTATCCTTTAAAGAAAATGAGAATAATCTAAGTTTTACATCATCATCTAAAAAATTCTCATATTTAAATGCTTGACAAATAGTATAAAAATCATTCAAATGATTTTATGGGTCCTCATTTTCTTGGCCATAAAATGTTGGGAGACAATTTAGCACATTATGTTTTAGTTCAAAACTCTTAGCAGCTACATTTGGGTATCTTATGCATGATGTGCTCAAATTAGCTAAAGAACTGAAGTAGTCCTTAAATTGCCTCTCTTGTGGTGCTCGTAAATCCATTCCAAATTTATTTTCAGCGTGCTTGTGTGTGCGAAGTGTTTTTTCTAGTTCAAGGTTTATAGGTTCAAAATTAGGTAATAATGACCTACGACCATGCATGCAAAGAACACATAAATAAATGGAAACAAAATTAATAAAAATAAACAAGAAGGAGAAATTACGGTACTAACCTTATCACGCTGTTAAAACCTTTCTATAAAAATACACAAAAATAAATACGTGAAATAAATTAACTAAAAATAAATTAATAAGATAAACAAAAAAAAATTACAAAGAAAAATAAATTGAAAATTAAATTACAAAATTTTAAAGAAGAGAAAAAGAAAAGAAATACTAACCTTTAAATGTAGATTAACTTTTTTTTTCTTTTTCTTTTTTAATAATAAAAAAATACAATAAAAAAATTAAATGGAATTATTCACAAAAATTAATTCTATGAATTAAAATTACTTACCTCCTCGGCAACGGTGCCAAAAACTTGTTGTGCAAATTTTGTTGAACTCGCAAGTGCACGAATCTATTGTAGTATAGATCAATGGTGACGAGTGTCGATCCCATGAGGAAGTGGATTTTAATTGTGTGTAGAATTAATTTTGTAAATGGGTGATTGAATTTGTGGTGGAAATGATTTGGAATATACTAAAACTTAAATTAAAATGGCGAGAATAAATTCTAAAATTGGAATTGAAATGACGAGAATAAATTGAAGAGAATTCTATTGAAATGACGTACTTGGGTATCTGGATCCGTATCAACATGCATCATGAGCTAAATAATCCTTATTAATGTCAATTAAATCATGAGGGGGGAATCCACACCTCATGAACCACGCTCTAATCAATATGGTGATAAGGGCTTACCGTGCCAAATAATAATAACCTTGTATTAGGGAGCCGGTGAAACCAAGGGGGTTATTATTATTTGTCGACGAGAAGTCAAAACATCCACAAAAACTAGAGGGGAAGAGAAAATAAATTTACCAAATAAAGCTCATGACACATGTTGAGACTCCACCTTCAACCCAAGCTTGAAAGAAAATTAGCTATTCATAATTGAACTAGGGGCAAAATGAGAATTTATTTAAATACATAGAAAATACAAGATGGAGAAGGAATTTACAGAAAATGGATCCCAAAAATAGATTCAGAGCTATCAAATTAGGGGGAGAGGCCCCCTTTTTATAGATACATGGAGTAAATCATGGCCATCGGATTAAAAACAGTTTGAACGCTCAGGATTGTGCCACGTCATCACACGCGGATGAACAGTAACACGGTTTGACCCGGGTTGAACAATGACGCGGTTTGGTTGAAAATAATCCTGTGTGATGCATGTACCGTACGCGAGATTTTTCGTCCACTGATATGCTGCCACGTCACCATCAACAGTACATAAGAATTTTAGCTCAACAGGATCGTGACACCTCATCAGTCAATGCCACATCATCAGTCAATGCCACATCATCGATCCGTCCATGCGAACAATAACATAGACAGTACATGAATAGTACCGTACATGTGAACAGTGCCATTTTTCCTTTTATGCTCCTCCTAAGGTTTTTGACCATCCTGAGTTCAAAAGTGATGTCCGTTTTACCGTCTGATCTCTCTTTTATTGTGAAATGACTATAATGCCCCTAAAATACATAAAATACTTAATTAAAATAAAACACACGTAATTAAATCACAAGAAAGTTAAATACATAAAAGTAAGAGTTGTTAGTAAGACCTGAAATGTAAAATGATGGTTTTCTCCTTTATAAATATGCATTTTCTAACACTCAACAACATACATTCTGATGAATCACCATCAATATGTCAGATATGTCATAAGCAAGGGCACACAGCAGATGAGTGTTAGTACAGATATGATGAAAGTCCTACACTATTACCCAAACACTTTGGAAGGGGTAAATCAATTGGGTCCAAGGCTGCTTATATGGCTAACTTCGAGCCATTTACAAATTATGCTGCTCCAACAGTTGAAGAAAACTATGTTGTTCCTCTTTACTCTGGCTATAATCCGACGTATTACTCATCTTATCCGTCTGCAGAGTTCAATGTTCCCGATGCTTACCTTACCAACTATGAAGGACCTGCTGATGATGGATGGTATCTTGATAGTGGTGCCACACATCACTTGACCAACAATATGGCCAACATGAATGTCAGGGAAGAATTCAATGGATCAGATCAGCTTGTTATCAGCAGTGGTCAAGGTCTGTCTATAACTCATATTGGTGATGCATGTTTTACTTATAAAGGATCAAATGCTGCTTATAAACCAACACATATTTTGCTCAAAGATATGCTATTAGTGCCTGATATCACAAAGAATTTACTAAGCATATCAAAACTGACAATTGATAATAACTTGTCTATTGAATTTGTTGGTGATTGACACAACTCAAAAGTGTATTACTCTCAAGTATAAAAGTGTCTAGTTATAATATAATCCGGTAAGACCGGGGTCGAACCATAGGAAGTTTTAAATCTAGTAAAACTAAGAAAATTAATTGTAGGGAAAAGAAATTATTTAAAATCAATTTAAAAATAAGCTAAGGTTTAGGATCCACTCTCTGTATTCAAACTATAATTTTAATAATCTCTCATTTATATTTTGCCTCACTTTTACCAATTAATTATTATATCATTTAATTCTATGTGTGTGGATAAATATAGAATAAAGTACCTAATGTGCCACACTATATTAATGTGACGACATTATGTCAAAATACTATAAAATTTAGTGAGATTTATAAATCAACATGATATAAAAATAATTAGAAAAGAATTAAATAAACTTAAAAACTAATTTGAGAAAATAATAATAATTAATAGTTTGAAACATTGAGCTTCACCATTCACCTCAGTTTAATAAAATTAACTACTCATATTGAAAGAAAATACAACACTCTTTTTATTTAATAAACTTTTTGAAATATATTACAAAGAAAATTGATACAAACGGAAACAAGAAAAGAAAAGAAAGAAAGATAGAAAATCTTCAGTCTCGGCTTCAGCTCTCAAAAATAGCACTCTCCATTCTCCCCCGACTCCTCAATCTCTCCTCCCTTTTATAGGCAACAATTGCCTTTAACTTTCTTTATTTTATTATTTATTTATTATTTTATTATTATTTAAAAATAAATAAGTGTGTTGAAATGTGTGATGGTCAGGAGGCGTAATGGCCTTCTGACCATCACCAACATGTTTTTGTTCTTTTTTTTCTTTTTTTATTTTATTTTATTTAGTATTTAGTATTACATTTCTTTAATTTTTGTTCTAGCAATTCTTCTTTGTTCCCGCTTTCAATTCTAATTCCATCTTTATTCCTGAAAAATATTTACAAGATAAAAATTAACACAAATTACAAATTAATTTAACGTAAAATATATTTGGGGAGTATTAAAATAATTTAGAAATAATGAACGCATTAATCGACACAATAAGGGAAAAACTAATAATTGTATCCTTATTAAATGTACACTTTTTAGTGTCAATCACACCCCCCAACCAGCTTATTGCTAGGCCCTAGCAATTTAAGCGATAAAAATTAAGAGAAATTTCAAAACTAAATTGAAAATCTTTTTTAAAAAAAATTGTGTTTACTTCCTTCATCAGATTAATGACAACAATCAAATAAAAGTATAAGCATTATCTTCAGTCTAAAGAAAATCACACCCGCACAAAACAGTTCAGTAAAATCCTGTAAAATGATCAATCATCAGAGCTACATTAATCAAGCCACTTTTAAAAATGATACATCAAATCCCAAAATCTCACGATTAAGAGTGACTCTCTCAAAAGAAAATATACCCCAAATTAATTTGTCACTCTAAAAAAATGGAAAATTTCAGAGAATAATAAAACAATATCACACGCTCTCACCAATATGAAAAAATAATACCCACAGCTTAAAAATAAAATGATCTCAAGTCCAATGAATTACTAGCAAAATTTATTTTTATTTTTATTTTTATTTTGATGCATCACCACATCTTTTAGTCCATATTACCAGTTTTTACTTCAGACTATAGTTCCCAAAAATCGAGAAGGACTTTTATTAGGACGTAACGTAGGCTAGGATCATGACTAACAAAAAAGGTAATAGGAAAAACAAAATATATGTTTCAAAAATATGGGACTTTTTGGAGATTACAAGGTGCTTTTTTTTTTTTAATTCATATATACATATCATCCTTTTTTTTTATATATAGCACCATTATTAGGAATACATAATCATCCCTATTTTCAAACATAATTGGGTGGTGGAAAACATAAAATATAAGGTGATACTCCACATTGGAGTGGGATAAGATAATAGGTTATCAAAGGAATTTTTTTTTTAAAGGCTCAAAGGGGTTAACTATGGATTCTTTATAATAGGGTTGGCTAGAAAAGCTCAAACGGATCAAAGATGGTCTTCTGTCATCTTTTAGGACTCTATATAATCTTTCATATCCACCAGTTCAATAGACTTTTAAATGCAGCTGCACAAACTTTTCTTTTTTTTTTTAAGAAAATATTGAGATCTTGTACAATAAATTGTGAAGCTGTATAAGCAAATAAGGTTACTCTCCAAGGATAATAGGTTCAAAAACTCGCTTGGTCTTTTCATAACATGTACATTCCTCCAAATGGCTCAATCAATTTCACTCATTCAATTTCTCAATTTGTGTTTCAACATGCAAAGGAAAAACATAGTGTAACATAACTCAAGGCCAAAGATAATACAAATACCAAAATTTAAAAATCGTCATGTTATCCAATGTTAAAAGATCACACCAAAAAAGAAAAATCTTTTTTCTTTAAAGAAAAAACAAAAAGAAATTAGGACTGATTGCAGAAACTTAAGGGAGATGATTAAGAGAAAAAGAGAAAAAGACCGAAAATAAAAAGTTAGAAACATTTTTTTTTGGAAAAAAACATAAAAATTAAGAAGATGCGTTTCGAGAGACACTACATTCTATATTCTGCCATCTTCGACTCAAATCTTTACCTAAAGTTAGTCTTTACAACAAAAATTAGAAAAAAACATCACTAGGACTGAGACATTCCACAATTATCAACTATTCCCTCCCCCCAAACTAAAAGAGACATTGTCCTCAATGTCTAAAGAAAGGAGTAGAGTTTAGAAGATATCACCTGTCCACTACTGGAAATATTTACAAATGGAGAGTTAAATTAATTTACACTTTTTACGAGAGTTACTGCCATCGTCATCAGTTGCCCAATCCAACGCCAAAGTCATGGGATTTGGCTCTGGTTTGTAAGCTTGCAAAAGATCAAGTAACTTATTAGCAGTAGGAGCACAAATGAAGAGTTTTTTCGCTGAGGATGGAATGAAATAATTTTTATTGCATGATTAAGAAATGTTATTAAGTCATCATAAAAGTTATTAACATTTAACAAACCGATGGGTTTTTTATGGATATTCAAATGGGCCCAAGAAGCAAATGTAATTAGGACCTCCAAAGTTGCAAGGTCTCTTGGCAAGAAAATAAAAGCGTCAGCATGATTCAACATTTCAGATATTCTTTCTTGCATACCTAAGACAACTAACGCTTCTCCAGTTGGTGGGTCTGGTAGACATCCTAAAGGTTTTAAGGCTTTTGGAATGATGTCTAGCACTTAGCTTCCTCGAACGAAAGCAGCTTTAGAGACAAGCTTTGATAACCCTCGGTCACCTCCTCCATATACAAGATGTAGTTTCCTCTTTGCTATAGCGCGACCAAGATCTACGGCTGCCTGAACGAACTCTTTATACTTTCCATAGCGAAATCCAGAAAGCACACAAATGTTTTTAAGTTGACTGATTGAAGTTGCTACCATTAGAACAATTCTAAAAAGAAACAATTTGTGAGTGCTTGAAAAGAAGTTCATATTTAAGGATCTTGGTGGCGGACATAATGATATACATCTATAAATGGGGTGGTGTGTTTGTTAAATGACGCGTGAAGCTTTTAACTTAATAATTCAAAGGCAAACAGTGAAAAGAAAAAGCAAACAGTGATTAGATAAAATAAAGAAAAAAAACAATAATAATAATAATAATAATGCAAAAGATAAAAGAACAGTAAAATAAAAGGATAATTACTGGCAGTTGTGATTGTAGCTCACATCTTCCTCTGGTTTTACGTCCAGTAACGGCTTGAACGCCCTCTATGGGTCGAGGATAGGCTTTCCATCGAGTTTTCTTATAAACTGGCAAACAGGGTCTTTTAGAGTCAGATTCCCAAGACTAAACTGTGCACTTTCCTTTTGGAATAGCTTCCATAAATTTTGAATTTCACATTGAACATATCTGCTCGGATGCGTCTCAAAAGATCATAAGATCATATCATCCAATGATTCTTTACTCATACCATCCTTAACGAATGATTTTATCTTCACGATTTACAGAAACCATTCTTAAAGCTTTACAATGTGAATTTTTGCAAGCAAGTCTTACACAGTGAGAACATTCAGAGCCATGTCGCTTAGCTCTTCTTTTCTTAGCAAATGTACTTTTACCAAAACCAGGCATGTAGGAAATGAATGGATCAGAAAACTCACCTGCCAATTGGACTTTTGCTTTAATTAACTAGCGACTGTCAGCAGGAATGCATTTGATCATTAACAAATGCAGTCATTCACAACGAGCTTTGTAAATCTTCTTAAGAACATTTTGAGGGAGAGAATGAAAATGTTGATGCAAATTTTGTTATATTTCTTCCATGCTAGACATTGAGGTTTCAGTTATTGTGGGAAACTGAGAATACCGACTTAAAAAGTCGCGGAGTACCGTTATCCGCCATTTATATGGGAGAGTGAATCAAATCTGCAAAATCAAATCAAAAGTGAAAAAGAACAACAAAAACACACAAGGAATATAACTCACCTTCATCCTTTTATTGAATTCAGTTCCAAATGCAGATTATAAATACCATCCACTATTTCCTTTAGTTGTCTTTCTAGATCCCAAATGGGATGTAATTTACAAAATCGGAGCAATTTCCTTAGGTGAAATTTTACATGAAAAAGCGTTTTAAGATGATCGAAAAGGAAATTTCTCATGGAGGTACTCATGACAAGTATAAAAATTCGGTGAGCTAAATCACAATTGTCAAACAACACACAATTAAAACAATGCAATGCACTCCATTCAAGACATAGGGAAAAGGAAAAAAATCAAATAATTCAAATGATAAAGTAACAGTAAATCAAATTCACAAAACGTTAAAATGAAAAGGCTTAATCAAAATTTTGGTGGGTCACTCAAATAGATTTCGGTATCTGCTTCATGTGGTTGGCATTCCAGATATGGTTTCAATCTTTGGCCATTAGCTTTAAATGCGACACCATCCTTTGGATTCTCAATTTCTACGGCTCCATATGGATAGACATTTTTACAACAAATGGACCATTCCACTTTGACTTTAACTTCCCTGGAAATAAATGAAGACAAGAATTATAAAGCAACACTTTTTGACCAATTTCAAATATTTTCCAAAAAATTATTTTGTCATGAAAAAATTTAGTTCTTGCCTTAATAATTCTGGAATTCTCATATGTATCATTCTTTAATTCCACAAGTTCATTTATTTGCAATTTACGCACATTGCCAGCATCATCAAGATTTGAATTAAAAGTTTTAATGGCCCAAAATGATTTATGTTCAAGTTCTACTGGTAAGTGGCAAAATTTTCCATAAACAAGCCGATAGGGTGACATTCCTAAAGATGTTTTAAAAGCAGTACTATATGCCCAAAGTGCATCAATTAGTCGAAGAGACCAATCTTTATGGTTTGGATTAACTGTCTTTCTAAAATTTATTTTATCTCCCTATTTGCTAATTCAACTTGACCACTTGTTTGAGGGTGATAAGAGGTAGCAACCTTATGTGTAATTCTATATTTCTTCATTAAAGACTCAAATGGCTTATTACAAAAATGCTTACCTCAATCACTGATAATGGTTCGAGGTATTCCAAATCTACTCAAAATATTTTCTTTTAAAAAGCATATCACAATCTTGTGATCATTATGCCAACAAGGAATTGCCTCGATCCATTTTGAAACATAATCAACAGCAACCAAAATGTATACAAATCCAAATGATGATGGAAAAGGGCCCATAAAATCAATTCCCCAACAATCAAATATTTCAATGACAAGGATGGGGTTTAAAGGCATCATGTTTCGCTTTGAAATAGACCCTATCATTTGACAATTCTTACACATTTTACAGAATGCATGTGAATCTTTAAATAATGTAGGCCAATAAAATCCACACTGTAATATTTTTGCAGCTGTCTTTTTTGAAGAAAAATGGCCACCGCATGCTTCAGAATGACAAAATTGAATGACCCTAATTACCTCGTTGTCTGGTATGCATCTTCGAAAAATTTGATCGGAGCAGTACTTGAACAGGTATGGTTCATCCCAGTAAAAGCTTTTTACTTCTGTTAAGAATTTCTTCTTGTCTTGGGAACTCCAATCACATGGCATTTCACATGTTGCAAGATAATTAACAATATTAGCATACCAAGGCATTTTGTTTATAGAAAACAAAAATTCATCAGGGAAAGAATCATTGATGGGTGTTGTTTCAATTGAAGACTCATTTGTAAGTCTTGAAAGATGATCTGCAACAATATTTCCAGCACCCTTTTTGTCCTTGATTGTCAAATTAAATTCTTGAAGTAGCAAAATCCATCGTATCAACTTTGGTTTGGCATTCTGTTTTGACATTAAATATCTCACAGCAGCATGATCAGAATAAACAATAGTAGATGAACCAATTGAATACTAACGAAATTTATCCAATGCAAATGTTACAGCAAGTAGTTCTTTCTTAGTTGTAGTGTAATTCATTTGAGCACTATTTAAAGTTCTACTTGCATAATAGATGACAAAGGGCTTACCTTCCTTTCTTTGACCTAGAACAGCGCCAACAGCATAATCACTAGCATCACACATTAGCTCAAAATTCAAAGACCAATCAGGGGGTTGCATTATTAGGGCTGATGTCAAAATAGTTATTTTTTCAAAAGCTTGTTGACAATCTTTAGTCCATTCAAATTGTATGTCTTTTATTAGGAGGTTACAAATTGGTCTAGATAAGGCACTAAAGTCTTTTATAAACCTCTTATAAAATCTTGCATGTCCTAAAAAAGAACGGACTTCTCTAATTATTTTTTGTAATGGTAATTTTGAAATGACTTCAACTTTGGCTTTATCAACTTCGATTCCTTTTAAAGACACAACATGGCCCAAGACAATTCCAAAAGTGGTCATGAAATGATATTTTTCCCAATTTAAAACTAGTCTTTTTTCTTTGCACATTTCCAAAACTTTTTCTAGATTATCAAGACATGTATAAAAAGAATTACCAAATACAATTAAATCCTCCATAAAAACCTCTAGTCAATTTTCAACCATGTCACTAAAAATGCTTAGCATGCACCTTTGAAATGTTGCAGGAGCATTACAAAGTCCAAAGGGCAATCTCCTAAATGCAAATGTTCCAAAAGGGCATGTCAATGTGGTCTTTTCCTAGTCTTCTAAGGCTATAGGGATTTGATAATAGCCAAAGTAGCCATCAAGAAAGCAGAAGTAGGGATGTCCAGTTACTCTTTCGAGAATTTGGTCTAGAAATGGAAGGGGAAAATGATCTTTTCTAGTGGCATCATTTAATTTTCTGTAATCAATGCACATGCGCCAACTAAATGGAATTCGTGTTGGGATTGGTTCACCTTTTTCATTTCTTACAACAGTTATTCCAGATTTCTTTGGTACTACTTAAGTTGGACTTACCCATTTACTATCAGAGATAGGATGGATAATTCCTACATCTAGTAGTTTAAGGACCTTATTTTTTACCACTTCTTTCATATGAGGGTTTAGTCTTCTTTGTGGTTGACGGGTTGTTTTGGCATTTTCCTCTAAGTGTATTCGGTGTGTGTAAATTAAAGGATTAATGTCTTTTATGTCTTTTAAGGTCCAATTAAATGAAGTTTTATGCCTTTTTAGTACAGATAACAACTTAGCTTCTTGATCATGCGTGAGCTGGGAAGAAATTACCACCGGATATGTCTGCTGCTCTCCAAGATAGGCATATTTCAATTCCTCTGGTAAGGGCTTTAATTCGAGCTCTGGTGCTTTCTCTTCATTTGCTTCTTTAGGTTGTACCGTATCTTCAACGTTCGATTAGTCATCGTCACCTATAGGTACCTGCTAGAATCAAGTGTAGAGCATATGTTAGCAGTATCACAATCTAATTCTTTACTTGATTCAAAAGAACCAGCAAAACAAATTTCAGCAGAGTTTGTAAAATTCTCATCATGAATGTGTTCCTCAATGATTGGCTCAATGAGATCAATTTCCTCATTCTCATTATCATCATCTTCTTGGTGATGAGGTTGTTTACACAAGTTGAACACATTGAGTTCCAATGTCATGTTGCCGAAAGATAAATTCATTAATCCATTCCTGCAATTTACCAAAGCATTAGCAGTAGCTAAAAATGGTCGACCCAAAATAACAGGAATTTGTTTGCATTCATTAGCAATTGGTTCTGTTTCCATAATAATAAAATCCACAGGATATATGAATTTATTGACCTAGACTAATACATCTTCAATTATTCCTTTTGGAACCTTAATCGATCTATCAGCAAGTAAAAGAGTGGTAGAAGTTGGTTTAAACTCACCGAGATTGAGTTGTTAGTACACTGAGTAAGAAAGTAAATTAACACTGGCACCAAGATCAAGTAAAGCATGTCCAATTTTATGATCCCCAATAGTGCAAGAAATAGTTGGACACCAGGATCCTTGTATTTCAAAGCACTATTGGTTGAGAGAATAGAACTTACCTATTCTGCTAGAAAAGCTCTCTTTTGCACCTTATGTTTCCTTTTCACCGTGCACAGATCTTTCAAAAATTTAGCATAAGAAGGTACCTGTTTAATGACATCCAGCAAAGGAATGTTGACTTTTACTTGTTTAAAAACTTCATAAATTTTTGGACTGTAGTTTGACTTCTTTAGCTTGATTAGTGCTTGAGGAAATAGGGGTACAGGAGGAGAGTTGGTTATTTCTTCATGGGTTAAAGGTTCGACAGACTCTTCCCTATTTTCTGAAATTGAATCTTTACTAGTTTCATGAGGGTCCACAATGTGTTTTTCGACCACTTTACCACCACGAAGGGTTATAACCGATTTGACTTGACTTATATTTTGGTTTCCTGAATTTCCCATTTGAGGATGTTGTTGACTCTTGGGGTTTGGTTTAGGTTGAGCAGGAAACTTTCCTTTTTCATGTATGGTCAGAGCAGATGTAAGTTTGGAGATAGTTTCTGTCAAATTGGTTAAGGTTTGCATTGTTTGGTTATTGATCGACTTTTGTTTTTCAATAAACGAATGCAATGTGTCTTCCAGTGTTTTTCTTGGTGGTGGGACATATGGTGGGTAACTCTGGGAGTTTTGAAAATTTTGATGTAGAGGAACTGGTTGTGAAGGTTGTGCATGATTGTCATTTCTCCAACTGAAATTTGGGTGATTTCTCCAACCAGAGTTGTAAGTTTGGGAGATTTGGATTTGGCCTTTTAAAATTGTCAACGACATTTACTTGCTCATGCAGACTTTCTCTCAAAGCTGGTAAAGTTGGACAGTCCTGCGTAGAATGGTCAGTAGAATCGCAAATATAACATGAAATATTTTGAACAGACTTTACATAATCATTCTTTTTTTACTCTAATGCTTCAACTTTTCTAGCTAATGATGCAAATTTGGCTTGAAAATCATGGTCTTCCCTAAGGTTATGCATGCCTCCACCATATGGAGATGACTGGGGTTTACTTGATGACTCATAAGACCCAACTGTCAAGATAGTCTAATGCATCTTCAGGACTTTTATCCCTAAACTCACCATTACACATCATTTCAACGACTTGTCTACCTTGGGATGTTAATCCCTCGTAGAAATAAGACACTAATTTCCATGTTTCAAAATCGTGATGTGGGCAAATGTTAAGTAGTTCTTTAAACCTATCCCAACATTGGTAGAGAGTTTCTCCTGGTTTTTTAGTGAAAGTAATGATTTGTCTTTTGAAAAAATTTGTTCTGTGGGGTGGGAAGAATTTTTTCAAAAATTGTGCCTGCATTTCATCCCAAGTTCTGATGGATTCTGACCTAAGATTTTGTAGCCAAGTTTTAGCTTTATTCTTAAGTGAGAAAGGAAAAAACTTAAGCCTGATTATATTCATGCTACAATTTTGATCAGTACATGTGTTACAAACTTTCTCAAATTCCCTTAAATGCAAATATGGATTTTCAGACTCAAAACCATTAAAAGTAAGAAGACGTTGAATGATACCAGGTTTAAAATTAAAATGTGATGCATCAGGAGGGAAAACTATGCATGATGGTGACCATGTTCTAGTAGGATGCATAAAGTCTCTAAGAGTTCTAGGTTGTTCATGAAGATTTTGCAAGGCTTGGTCATTTTCAAGCTCCGAAAAATTTTTAGCTTCTATGTCAGCCATATTTAAGGGTGGTGAAGGTGATTTTCTAATTAATCTACCACTATTTGTACGAGACCAACGACGCATGCAATGCTAATGATGTGTGCTAAACTAATGATGCAAAAATGCTAAATGAAAATTGTAGAAATAAAAATAAATTGGAAATTAAATAAGCAAAAAAAAGCGAAATAAAAATAAACAAACTGAAAAATAAATATATAAATTAGGCAGTGAAACCAGCCATTAAATGAAACAGTTTAGGCGGTATTTTAAAACCAGCCATATAATAAAACATAAAATTAAATAAATTAATGCACAAAAATAAATAAACTGAAATTAAAATGCTAGGCGGTAGAACCGACCATATAAATAAATTAGCAAAGTGAAATAAAAGTGTATTACTCTCAAGTATAAGAGTGTCTAGTTATAATATAATCCGGTGAGACCGGGGTTGAACCACAGGAAGTTTTAAATCTAGTAAAACTAAGAAAATTAATTGTAGAGAACAGAAATTATTTGAAATCAATTTAAAAATAAGATCCACTCTCTGTATTCAAATTATAATTTTAATACTCTCTCATTTATATTTTGCCTCACTTTTACCAATTAATTATTATATTATTTAATTCTATGTGTGTGGATAAATATAGAATAAAGTACCTAATGTGCCACGCTATATTAATGTGACGACATTATGTCAAAATACCATAAAATCCAGTGAGATTTATAAATTAACATGATATAAAAATAATTAGAAAAAAAATAAATAAACTTAAAAACTCATTTGAGAAAATAATAATAATTAATAGTTTGAAACATTGAGCTCATCATTCATCTCAGCTTAATAAAATTAGCTACTCATATTGAAAGAAAACAAAACACTCTTTTTATTAGATAAACTTTTTTAAATATATTACAAAGAAAATTGATACAAATGGAAACAAGAAAAGAAAAGATAGAAAGATAGAAAATCTTCAGTCTCGGCTTCAGCTCTTAAAAATAGCTCTCTCCATTCTCCCTCGGCTCCTCAATCTCTCCTCCCTTTTATAGGCAACAATTGCCTTTAAATTTCTTTATTTTATTATTTATTTATTATTTAAAAATATATAAGTGTGTTGAAATGTGTGATGGTCAGGAGGCGTAATGGCCTCCTGATCATCACCAACATGTTTTTGTTCTTTTGTTCTTTTTTGTTCTTTTCTTATTTTATTTTTTTAGTATTTAGTATTACATTTCTTCAATTTTTGTTCTAGTAGTTCTTCTTTGTTCCCGCTTTCAATTCTAATTTCATCTTTATTCCTGAAAAATATTTACAAGATAAAAATTAACACAAATTATGAATTAATTAAACATAAAATATATTTGGGGAGTATTAAAATAATTTAGAAATAATGAACGCATTAATCGACACAATAAGTGAAAAACTAATAATTGTATCCTTATTAAATGTACACTTTTTAGTGTCAATCAGTAATGTCTGTTATGTGAAGGATTCTCTGAAGAGGCAAGTGTTTCTTAAGGGACTTGCTGAGAAAGGATTGTATAAGTTGATTCTCAAGCCATCTGAGTCTCTTTCTTCCTCTTTCTTGTGCCAGACTTCTCCTATTCAACCATTGTCAATGTTATCTACATGCTCTTTTGGTCCTCATGTTCTGAATAACACTCAGAATAATAACTCTAGTTCTGTTTCTTCTTGTAATGCATCAGACAATAAAGTTTCCAATCACATTTCATCTTGTAATGGATTGAATAATAAAGCACTCCTTTTACATAGACGTTTTGGTCATCCTAACTCTCAAACACTACTGCATTTACTAAAAAATGATGCTTCTGTTAATCTCTCAAGTAATAGCATGAAACAAGCACTGAATCAAATTTGTGAAGCCTGTCAGATGGGCAAATCTCATAAACTTTATTTCCTCATTACAGAAATCAAAACTACTAAGGCTCTTGAACTCATCCACACAGATTTATGGGGACCCTCACCTGTACCTTCTAGAGATAGATACACTTATTACATAAGCTTTGTTGATTATTTCAGTCGATATACTTGGATCTACCCCTTAAAACTGAAATCAGAGGCATTAGATGTCTTCAAACTATTTAAATTGCAGGTTGAAAATCAACTTAGCACTACCATCAAGAACCTGCAATCTGACTGGGGGGGGAGAGTATAGATCATTTACTCACTTCTTAAACCATTGTGGAATCATCTTTAGACACTCTTGTCCCTATACACATCGCCAAAATGGAGTAGTTAAAAGGAAATATAGACACATTGTGGAGTTAGAACTCACTTTATTGGCACAAGCTAAGCTACCTTTCAAGTTTTGGTGGGATGCTTTCCATACAACTGTGTATCACATTAACAGACTACCATCTATAGCTTTGAAACTTATTACTCCATATAAGAAAATATTCAATCACAAACCTAACTACAGTATGCTCAAGTGCTTTGGTTGTACATGTTATCCTTACTTAAGAGATTACAATAAGCATAAATTTGATATTCACTCAAGCAAGTGTATCTTCATTGGCTATAGTCCATCTTATAAAGGATACAAGTGTCTGCATTCTTCAGGTCAAATATACATAGTCAGACACGTTGTTTTTTATGAGTCTACATTTCCTTATTCCACATATTCAGTTTTTCATTCTAATGAATCATTTCCTCATTCAAGTCAATCTTTCACACCTCAACAAGTATATCATTTGTCAACATTACCAGTTTTAGTTGTTAATAGCTCATACAATCCACAATCTGTAAGTTCTACCAGCAGCAGCTCTCAAAATTCAGATAATCCATCTCATACTGACAGTCAACACCTCCATTCACAACAACACATATCAACCAGTGAACCACCTATAGAACCATCCACAAAACTACCTACAGAACCATATGATCTAATATCTCAACCTATGCCTTGCCTACCATCATCTATTCAACCTAATATTCATTCCATGACTACCAGAAGCAAAGCTGGTATCTTCAAACCCAAACTATATACTGTAGCTCTCATTCATAAAGAACTTGATTCAGTGTATGAAGCCATGCAAAATCCAAAGTGGTTTACAACCATGAAAAAAGAATACGCAGCCTTAATACAGAATGGTACATGGTCCCTAGTGCCAAGAATAGCTGATAAAAGAGTGGTTGGAAATAAATGGGTGTACAGGGCAAAATATAACACTGATGGAAGTGTGGCCAAATACAAAGCTAGATTAGTAGCAAAGGGATTTCAACAGATCATGGGGGTAAATTGTTTTGAAACTTTTAGCCCTGTCATAAAGCCAGCTACTGTAAGGGTAATTTTAAGTTTGGCTGTGATGAATCAGTGGAAGATAAGACAAGTTGATGTGAATAATGCTTTTCTTAATGGAGAGCTTACTGAGGAAGTGTTCATGGATTAGCTAGAGGGATTTGTTGATGCTGAAAAACCAGAATTTGTATATAAACTCCATAAGTCTCTATATGGTCTTAAACAAGCTCCAAGAGCTTAGTATGATAAATTGAAAGGATGTCTGTTACAATGGGGATTTGTAAATTCTAGTTCAGATACTTTGTATTTCTGAGAAGAAGTGAGTCATCTTTGATCTTAATTCTCATATATGTTGATGACATCCTAATAACAAGACCAAATAACTCTGAATTAGAGAATTTTATTGTTGAATTCAGTATAATATTTTCTCTAAAGGATCTTGGAGCTCTCTCTTATTTCTTAGGAATTGAGGTGTTGTATGACACAAATTATATCTACTTGTCACAAAGGAAATATATAAGGAACTTGTTATCAAAGGTTGAGATGATAAACTGCAAGGATGTGGATACTCCTATGAGTACAGGACTGAAATTACAGAAAGAAGCTTAAGGAAGTCTTGGTCATTATATTGAAGATGCTACACACTATAGAAGCATTGTTGGTGGAATGCAATATTTGGTTTTGACAAGACCAAAAATTGCTTTCAGTTTGCACAAACTAAGTCAATATGTTTCTGCACCAACTCTGCAGCATCTCATGGCATGTAAACGGGTGCTGAGATACTTGAAAGCAACACAGAATTATGGGCTCAAGTTTGTTAAAGATTGTGATATGAAGTTGACAGGTTTCACAGATGCAGATTGGGCAGGGGACTTAGATGACAGAAAGTCAGTTGGTGCTTACTGTATCTACTTGGGTCACAATCTGATATCTTGGTCATCCAAGAAGCAACCAGTTATTGCTAGATCAAGTGCTGAAAGTGAATATAGATCTCCAACTACAACGAGTGCAGAGGTAAGTTGGTTGCAATCACTGTTGTCTGAGTTAAAGTTGCAATGCACAGAAAAACCTACTGTTTGGTGTGATAATATTAGTGCTACCGAGTTGGCTCACAATCCAATTTTTCATTCAAGAACAAAACATATTGAGATTGACATACATTATGTTAGAAACAAAGTACTTGCTAGAGAATTGAACATCAAATATGTACCAAGCGAGGAACAAGTAGCTGATATCATGACAAAGCCACTTTCATTCATAAAGTTCAACTATTTGAGAGCCAAACTCAACGTCCTCCCATGTCCCTTGAGTTTGAGGAGGGTTGTCAAAGTAGCTCACTATTCAAGCAGCTCAATAAAGCCACGTCAGCAGAAGGTCGTTAGTGAAATATAGAAGTGTTGAGTGTTAAAAAATGTATATTTATAAAGGAGAAAATCGTCATTTTACATTTCAAGCCGTACTAACAACCCTTACTTTTATGTATTTAACCTTCTTGTGATTTAATTACGTGTGTTTTATTTTAATTAAGTATTTTATGTATTTTAGGGGCATTATAGTCATTTCAAAATAAAGAAGAGATCAGACGGTAAAACGGACATCACTTTTAAACTCAGGACGGTCAAAAACCTTAAGAGGAGCATAAAAGGAAAAATGGCACTATTCACATATACGGTACATAGACGGATCGATGACGTGGCATTGACCGATGATGTGGCATTGACTGATGAGGTGTCACGATCCTGTTGGACTAAAATTACCATATCAGTGAACGAAAAATCTCGCGTACGGTGCATGCATCACACAGGATTATTTTCAACCAAACCGCATTACTGTTCAACCCGGGTCAAACTGTGTTACTATTCATCCACGTGGTCAAACCGCGTACTATTGACTGATGACGTGGCGCAATCCTGAGCATCCAAACTGTTTTTAATCCGATGGCCATGATTTACTCCATGTATCTATAAAAAAGGGGCCTCCCCCCCCTAATTTGATATCTCTGAATCCATTTTTGGGATCCATTTTCTGCAATTCCTTCTCCATCTTGTATTTTCTACGTATTTTAATAAATTCTCATTTTGCCCCTAGTTCAATTATGAGTGGCTAATTTTCTTTAAAGCTTGGGTTGAAGGTGAAGTCTCAACATATATCATGGACTTTATTTGGTAAATTTACTTTCTCTTCCCCTCTAATTTTTGTGGATGTTTTGACTTCTCGTTAACAAATAATACTAATCTTGTCTAGTACCGCCTTGGTTTCACCGGCTCCCTAGTACAAGGTTATTATTATTTGGCACGGTAAGCCCTTAGCACCATATTGATTAGAGTATGGTTTATGAGGTGTGGATCCCCCCCTCATGATTTAATTGGTATTAATAAGGAATATTTAGCTCATGGTGCATGTTGATACGGATCCAAATACCCAAGTACGTTATTTCAATAGAATTCTTTTTAATTTATTCTCGCAATTTCAATTCCAATTTTAGAATTTATTCTCGTCATTTTAATTTAAGTTTTAGCATATTCCAAATCATTTCCACCACAAATTCAATCACCCATTTACAAAATTAATTCTACATATAATTAAAATCCACCTCCTCGTGGGATCGACACTCGTCACCATTGATCTATACTACAATAGATTCGTGCACTTGCGAGTTCAATAAAATTTGCACAAAAAGAAGCTCAGCCAAGTTGGTTAAAATGTCATTTTCTAGCTCACAATTCGTTATGGAAAGTTTGTTAGTTACAAGTAGAAATCACGTATGCGTGTATTGTATATATAAATATGAGCATGTAAACAAATAATCAAGTAATGAATCTTCTGGAATTTCATTGTTTCATTTTCTCTGAGATTTTCCTTTTAGCCAAGCAACCTATCTCTGTTTTTCTACACACACCACGTGGAAGATTTAGCTTCTGCCGCTAATATTTCGGTATCTGAATTTATGGAAGCCCCATGCTCAAACTTTGCTACAAGTAATTAAGAAAGGGAAAAAATTCCTTTACATCCCTAGGGTTTCATGCAATAGCCCATTTCATCCTTATTTTTTAAACAACAACCCAAAACATTCTTCCGTTAACTCACCATTAGTTGAATATCTTTTAGTAGTAATTCATTAAGGGTAAAAAAAGATTTTCCATCAAAGAGAAAATTAGAAAAATAAACAAAAGTTGACATATAACTAAAAATGATTTTATCTAATCTTACTAAATAGGAAATACCGAAAAAGATGAAAAACTTAGGGTGCATTTGGTAATATTTTTTAACTAGTGTTTTCAACTCTTATTTTAGAGAAAGAAAATGATGTTTTTAATGTGATGTTTTTTAAAATGAAAATTCGTTTGGTATTGTGTTTTCAAAACGGCATATGAAAATGAAAACAATAAAAATTTGTTTGGTTGTTTGTCTGAAAATGTGAAAAACGGTAAAAATGCATTTGGTTGTTTGTTTGAAAATATAGAATTTTATATAGAATATTTTATAAAATAAATTTTCTTTAATTTATTTAATATTTTATCTTTTATTATTCTAATTTTAATCAAAGTGAAATCAAATTTCACAAAATAATAATTATTTTTAGAAACCCTCTTATATTTTATTAATTTTAAGAAAATAAAATGAAAAATAAAATAATAAATGTTGTATAATTAGCATAAAAAAATAAAAAAACCATACTACAATTATACAGTGGGGAGGAAGAAGAAAGCTCTGTTCATGGTCAAAGAAGCAGTAGAAGAAGATAAAGATAAGGTATATCGTAAAAAGGGAGAAAGAAGAAAGCTCCGGTCAATTAAGAAGAAGAAGAAGATAAGGGAAATCGTAAAAGTGACCCTCTTTTCTAAAAAGAAAGATAAAGTAAAAGTAAATTTAAATAAATAATTAATAAAATAATAATATAATAAACCAAAGTTGTGGGCCTGGATTACTTTTTATCTCCCCATTTTTATTTTGTTCTCCAGCGAGCGGCGTTCTTGAGTTTTCTTTACAAAACTTGAGAAACAAAAATATTTTGTTCTCTATTTTTTTTAACTATTTATTACAAAATGGTTTAACCAAACATGTTTTGTAGTTTTCATTTTTGAAAAATAAAAAACACTCATCCAGAAAAACGTTACCAAACACACCCTTATATTTCGATAAATTCATTTTTCACTTCTTTCTATTTTGGCAGCATGAAAGCCCTATAAACCTTAGATCTAAGTACAAAAAATATCACAATTTTCTTATTCATATAAGTATACTCTCTAATTGCACTGTAAAATGGATTGATTGAGCTGAAGATAAAGAAGATATTCAGCACATGCAAGCACATAAAAATTGGTGGTATTTTTGAGTTTTTAATTACAGTTTGTTCCTTATGGCAATTATTCAATAGTTATATTAAACTATATCATCGTTGATTTCATTTAAGAAAAGTTAATGAATTTTGCATACTTTGTAGTGTTATTTAATTGTGTAATTTTTTTTTAATATAGTTTGTATCACTTTAATGAAAAATCATATTTTGCCCTCAATGAATTACTAATTAACGGCTTTACACTAACGGTGAGTTAATGGAAGGATATTTTAGTCTATTGTTTGAAAAGTAAGGATGAAATAGGCTATTGCATGAAACTCTAAGGATGAAAAAGGTTTTTTCCCATTAAGAAAGCTTAACCAAACTTTAAGACGAATTCAACAAAAAAATTCTAAAAAGTAAATTTGGTATTTAATCTAAATAATTGAAATCTTACAAGCTTAACCTAGATATATGATCATTCAACTCAAAGATAGTGAAATTATTAATTGAAACATATGAACTCATAAGTGAGAGAGTTTAACCGAAATTACGAAATTGTCCAATAAAAAATAAATTTATTAGAATTTTATCTAAAATATTGTTATTAAATGAATTTAGTAGGAACACTAAACAAAATTGTTGGAATACTAAATTAAAATAAATGAACTAACAAATGAAAAAGACTAACCAAAATTAGAGACATATGAAATAAATTTGAAGTATCCAACTAACAAATTGATATTTAGCCAAAAGAATTAGGATATGATTTATTTATTAGTTTTTACCACTTATTCACATTAAAAACATTTTCTCATTAATTATTTTTTGTGTTTAGTATTTGGAAAATTCATTTTTAATATTTTTTAGCATTAAAAACAAACTTTAAAAATTATTTAATGAATGTGATGACTTGGCAGCGGCCATATGCATTATTCTTACTTGCATCATAAGTGAATGTGATAACTAGAGATGACAAACAGTGAGCCTGGGCCAGGCTTTTTCAACCCCATGTTCAGACCCTATGTCAGCTAAGTGTACAGGTTTGGGCCGAGCTTGGGCTGTATTTATTTTAAATTTTTTAAATTATTGTAAATTTAAAATAAATTAATAATCAACAAGTTATTACAATCATAGATAAATTAAAAAAAATGAATATTTCAAATTAAAATAATAAATAAAGCAAATAAAAACTCATAACTTTAAATTTCTTTAATACTGAATTTTCTAATTCAAACGCTCTCTTAATTAATTGACACAAAAGAGATAATTTAGTATTATAATTTTAATTTTTTTGAATCATAATTGATTTATAAATTAAGAATTTAAATTTTCTTTTTTTATTTTTAAAATACTTTTTAATTTTAATTATATTATTCTAATTTATAAAATTATTTTTTTAAAAAACAGTGAGCTTTGACTTTGTCCATATTTTTTTTCTTGGGCTCTTATCCAAACCCTCATGAGTGAGGGCCGGGCCTAAACCCACAAATCTACACTGGGCCGAATTTTTTTGCCAACCCTAGTGATAACTCGAAGGGCCTCCCGTCATGAAGTGAAGTCCCTTGTAAGTTTTTCACTTTTTCTCCCCCGAAAATAATTTTTTCACGTTTACGTTGTTTATTTTATTTATTTTTTCATTCATTCTCGTAATTATACATTGTGCCCACGCACCAGCCATATTGCGTATTGATGACATCATCAAAACCATTTATTTAATTGAAAATAACTAATTAAATCTGAAAAAGGGACTGTACGGGGGTTGAAACTTGAAACATGAGATACTAATGATTACCCACCTCTTTTTCTTAATTTATTATTAATTTTCCTTGTTATTTGAAATTAGGCACTGATCTCGTGTGTGTACGTCGTACGTATGCCGCATATACCCTATTCCCCCTTCTCCAAACTCAAAATTCAAGTGATTAATGTGCATCGTTATTATTAATTTATTAAAAAAAGTCAATGATTATCTTTTATCTAAGCAGAATAAAAATGGTGTTTTTAATATAATAACTTAAATTAAATCCTTTTTTTGTGAGAACTAATTTATAAGAGGATAAGATAACGAAACGTTGAGTCGACAAATCCAAAAATTAACACCTACCAAAAAAAACAAAATCATTGAGAGATAATAATGATTATTTTTTAAACTAATTTTCACCAGCCTTATTTTATTTTTTTTTTTGTGTAAGCTATCCGGTATCCGGTGACCGCATTGGGTCCCAACTAATAAGCCAAGAAGGTCGCAACGTATGCCTATCAAGAATTACAAGTTCACTATCTAAAAGAACGAGTCAAGAATGCATGGAGCCGTTGAGGATTTAGTGGATTTACTGGAGTGGTCAGCTTATGCACGTGCAAGTTAAGACTTAGTCAAGTTCTGTTAGCTAGTATTTTGTTATTTTAATAAGTGCCGAATTTAGCTGGATTTAGTTGTTGATTTTCAGTAATGGTGGTATTATCTTTAGGAGGAGTCTGTTATTCCTTAATGTATTTAATAATAAATTCCTGTGGTTGATTCTCACCCTAAATATAATTATATTTACATACAGATTACAACAACTTTGACTATTGGAGTTTCTAATGAAATCAAGTCCATAAATAATGGGAGGAATAAATTAAATTAGGAAGTTGCCGTTGGGATGATTGGGCAAACTAGCTGTACAGATAAGACGCTGAAAATTATTGGATAATTACATTATTTTATTTTTATACAAGCGGTGCAAGTCACTAGAATCGATTATAAATAAAAAAGGCTCAAGTTTTGTTTTGATGTGTTAGTAGGTTTTAGTTTTAAAAATACACCCACTCATTTAAATAGTGAATAAACCCTGCATGACACATTTTCATGTGAGCAGATGTAAAATATATGAAATGTAATTTGTTAGGGTCGATAACTTGATAAAATAGCAACACGTGGTAGTGTAATTAATTGTTTGTTTGTAAATTGATTTTGGTGGGGTATTGATCTTTTACATCCATATTCTTGTTAACAAAAAAAATTGACTACTCGTACAGTGAGTCTGTAACTGATGACTGATTAATTATCAAACCCCACCCAACTGGCCAGACGACAGGTGGAGGAATTTGACTTCATTTATTACATTATTTGTAACATCAGGACTATTAGTCTTAAAGACAACAATATAGATACGGTGGAAATCCTTCCGACTAAACATAAGAAACTAAACAATTGATAGAATGCTAATAAATCCGCTGCTGTATTACGAACTCCTTAGATATGTCTAACCTGAAAGAATGCTTTAGAGAGAGTAAATGCTTCACTTAAGAAATAAGTCAGAATGACTCAGACCCTCAGTACAAGTATTATGTCAATTCAAAATTAAATGAATCTAACTCAAGTATTAGTGGAGATAAATCCACCGCTCTAGTAAGCCGCATTTCAAAGCATAAGGCTGCCTCATCAAAATCAACATCATCAGAGAAAACATTGCTCAAGGGGTTTTCTCTAATTAAAACTATTTAATCTAGAAAAAATTTAATATAAGCACTACTTACATGATAGTTTTTTAAAAATAAATATATACAATTCATAATATTATTTATTTATTATATGGTTGACATACTATGACATACTAACTCTGATGTATTCTAAAATTTCTCTCAATATAGTCTATCAAATTATTAATTTTATTGAGCTGCATCAACTAACATCTCAAATAAATTTTAGTTGTCCGGAATAAATTATTCATTAATAGAATGTAATTTAGCATTGGATGTATTGAATTTTCTTTAGCATACATGGCAAAAGAGCATAAAACATATATATAATGGATTAATTGAAACGACCCGTCCCGAATCCCGGGACGAGTTTATATAATCTCGCCTAACCGAATTAATAATAATTATGATATCTAAGAATTCTACCAAAAATTCAGCAAAGTCTCCTATAAAATTATGACATCCTCATCCTGCAATTTATACAATTAACACTCCCAAAAATGATGTAATATTTAATCAACCTCCACAACCAACTTCCTCAATTTAAATACGAGTATTCTTTAAACATATAATGTCAAGAGTACAATAATTTATCCTTAATCACAAATAAGTAATAAATTATACAATTCAAAATGTCCCAACAAAACATCTATGATTCCTAACACCATCACGTGGCCATAATTTGAAATTTAACTATCGTTGCTGGGTCGACTGATGTACCTGCAAATCTCCTGTGGGGGGAAAAATATAATAAAAACGGGATGAGTATAAAACTCAGTGAGCTCAGCGAGTGGATAATAGTTTTTGGAAAAATATATTTATTTAAAATGATTTCATCTTTTCCAAATCGATTTCATCAAAATATCATAAGAACTTACATAAACTTATTTAATTTCAATCATGCACTGAAATTACAATATTACATAAATCTGCATAAAATCAATGAAATCATAACACTTATAACAATTACAATATCAAATATTGAATACCAAAAACTAACACCAAATAAGTATCCAGGGGAATAATCTCATTATATTCAAACCTCGACGGACGGGTAATCAGGGAACCATCATGCCCCGGAGCTACAACGGATAGACAGAAAAATGTCATCTCATATCTCATGTATCTCATCATATTGAATACCAAAAACTATCACCAAATAAGTATCCAGGGGAATAATCTCATTATATTCGAACCTCCACGGACGGGTAATCAGGGAACCATCATGCCTCGAAGCTACAACGGATAGACGGGGAAATGTCATCTCATCTCTCATGTATCTCATCATATCTGTGCATGCGTAATCTGATCCCCAAAGGACAAAGCGCCCAAGCACATGGCCCAAAGCCTCTATGTATATTCAAACGGGCCCCAAAGGCCTATATCTCATCTGTATCATCACATCTCATCTGTATCATCACACCTCGTCTGTATCATCATATCTCATCAGTATAATCTGTATCTCAATATTTGTATCTCTGTAATCATCATTCATATGCCCCCAAAAGATAAAAGCGCCCAAACACACGGCTCAAAACCTCTATGTGTGTTTAGACAGGCCCCAAAGGCCTCCCATCTCATATCATATGTATCACTGTATCTGGAGGGGATGAGTACTATCCAATGATTTTACAAACAACCTTTCACACACATGTACATAAACATATAATCACATCTGAAATCTCATTTCCTTTTTATTTAACATATCTCAAATCCACTGAATTCTAATATCATGCATTTACTCAAAAACGACAATAAAATCATTAATCAAACCCAGTCTTATTAACAATAAATATCAGCACATAGATAAAAATCTATTTTTCTAGAAAATCAATAAATCAAAGCATTAAATATTCATTTATCAATGAAATATAAGTGTGCAACCCAAGAGGGGGGGTGAATTGAAATTTTAAAAATTATCCTAGCAAATCCACACAACAAGCAATCTAATGTCTTAATAAAAATTGAAAGCAATAAGTTCAATCAAAGTACAATAATTAAATAGCAAGGGAAGAGAAAGCAAACTCAAGGATTTTTACGTGGTTCGGCAATCCCCGCCTACGTCCACGCCTCCAAGCACACCAGGCTTGAGGATTTCACTATCCAAGCCTTTCCAAGGCTTCAAACGATTACAATTGACTTCAAGGTGTCAATGAACCTTTACAACAAGAGATTATATCTCCAATCTCTTCACCCTAAGTGTTTCTCACACTTGTACTCTCACAATTTGATGTGAAATGAAAAATACAACAATCAATCTCTCTTTAAGAGTGGATATACAAATTGAAGAACAAAGATGATTTAATGAATGATGATTCACGAAGTTGAAGCTCAATATATGTTGTGTGCACTTGTTCTTGCTTGCTTGGATTTCCAAAAAATGAATTGGTTTTGAGTTTATATAGTTTGAACTCAAAAACTAGCCGTTATGCACATTTTTGTCGTAACCGGATTACCGGTTATGGACATCCGGAATTCCGCTTAATGTTACCGTTACAGCCACAAATTTGAATTTTTGAACATCCGGATTTCCGCTTTGTCACATCCGGATTTCCGCTTACGCTCAGTAGCTTACTGCCCAACAACCGGATTTCCGTTTGTCAGGATCCGGATTTCCGCTTTCAATTCGGATAGATGCTGCCTAACATTCGGACTTCCGTTTGTCAGAATCCGGAATTCCGCTTGCTACAGTAACTGCTACAGTGAACTATTTTCTAAAATTACAGTTTGACCCCAAAACTTTATAAAACTGTAGTACGGCCCAAAACGTTATGAAACTTTTCAAATAGGTCCAATTTCAGAACTTCCCAAAAATAGTTAATTAGTTATCTTTCCCAAACTTTCTGAAATTATGATATGGCCCCAAAGTTTTTATTGTTTCGCTCAAAGGTCCTTTTCAACATAATACCTATATTTTTCAAAGTTCTCAAAATCTTTCACTTTAGTCCAAAATATTCATAAATTATGGTATGGCCCAAAACATTTTAAATGTTTGTAAAAACGTCCAACTCCGAAATTTAATTCTTATTAAAATCAAAGATTTCAAATCTTAACAATTAAGTCCAAATTACTTAAATTCACAAAATACTTTTCTTTATAAAAACAAAAACTTTTAGTTTATGAGAAGTATTTAATTAAATTAATTTCTTGAGCTTCTCAAATGCTAAATCAAACATTAATTAAATCATACCGGCTTTACAAGAATTTATCTCACTAATTTGTTCGTTGAGCTTTAAACAATATTCTTGATGTCGCCGTTGTCCGTTGAGTGTCTTCAATCTTGATTTCACTTGCATAAATATTATCCTTAAAAAACTAGTGAAAATGTGAAATACAATATTTATTAAATCACTCAATACATATGTTTGTTATCATCAAAACTACATTATGTATAGCCCTTTAGGCTAACAATCTCCCCTTTTTGATGATGACAAACGTTGCATGTATTTAAACAATCATTTTTCATAAAATCATTTTTCCATTAAATATAAAACATTTACAATGTGAAAATAATGATTTATTTAAAATATATAAAAAATAATTTGAGCTTAAAAAATTAATCATTTTTAATCTTGTTTGTTATCATCAAAATCAACATTATGGAAACATATATGTTAACAATCTCCCCCTTTTTGATGATGACAAACATTTCATGTATTTAAAGAATGATTCCACAAATATAGTCTTCTTTTACAATTTGCCAATTAGCTAAATTAATGATTTAAATACATGGATTTTTTTTTCTCCCCCTCATCATCAAAAAGAAAACTTAATTGGCAAAGAAAAAAAAATAACAAATTTTTTTATAAATTTGAAAACATGTATTCTTCTCCCCCTTCATCATAAAAAAGAAAACGTAAAGGAAAAGAATAAAAGTAGCAAATTTGTTACCCATGTTGTTTGAGTAGAAATTTTGAAAGAATCTCCCCCTAACAACAAGCATCACTTCAAATACAAGATTAGTAATATCACATCTAAATTATTATAGATAATGATAAGAGCCAACTCCATACATAAATCATCACACTAAAATATCATGAACCATTATTGCATCAATTACCAAGTCAACAACTCATAACATGAAATTTATCATATAAAACACCCGTGTAATCAAATCGTCATTATATCTCAAAGTGTATATTATTCTCTTCCTTTTGACAATATTGAAATGATATATTATTTTGTCTCCCCCTTTGGACAATAAAAAAAATTCAAAAATGAATATTATCCAAAATCATATTATATACTCCCCCTAAATATATGGCCAATTAAAAATTTAACCAAAATGATTTTATTCAAAAACATATCATATTTATCTCCCCTTAAAAATGAACAAATCTTCAAATACACAACATGATTAAAAACACTTCCATATAAGCTTAAACAATAATAACAAACCAACAACTCCTTCAATTTATCAAGCAACACACATATAATCATCAATTACCAAAATCATCAAGAAATCAAATCATTCCAAGTTTATGCCGAATTTTTGAAAATTCTTCTTCGCAAAGAGGTTTTGATTTCTTTACCAAATTGGCATGCATATTATCAAATATTCAAGCTCCATAATTATCAATGCAAGTTAAAAAATGATTTGAAAATTATTTAACAAAAACTCCCCCTGCATACATGCTCCCCCTAGATACATGCATATATTTTCATAACACAAATTAAATCATTCTCTCTTTTTCGATATCATTTAAAATAAGTAAGACATATTCAACAATACATCGATAAAGTACAAAAAAATGCATTCATTCACTAATCATAGATTGCATAAGATCAAGCTTCATCAAATATAATGTAATCATCAATGCACATTCTTTATCATCAAAACTTAAGTAAAAATATAAGTACATAATGGCAATATATAAATCATCAAAATCAACATATGCCAATATATAGATCATCAAAATCAACATAACTATTAAGAAAAGCCATAATGATGAGTTAAAGAACAAGTGATCAAATTCATTATTACAAATGCTCATATATATTTTTAAGAGATGATATAGTAGTTACACCTTGTGATGGATCTTTCAAAATTAAGTTCTTAAGGTGAGAAGAAACATACCTCCACTCCTTGGGGAGTATTTGAGAAATACCTTCATTTTACTTCGCATTTGTTTCTTCATGTTGCTCCTCTTGATTTTCAAGTGGTGCATTCTTTTGGCTATCATTTGATAATCTTCTTGTAGCTCTTCATCTACATTATCATAAAAAAACAACTTTCTCCATAGAGGAAGAATTAGACTCATCAAATATAACAAGTATAAATTTTTCCACAATCAAAGTTCTTTTGTTATACACTCAATAAGATTTGCTTGGGTTTGAATAGCCAAGAAAAATACCAACATCAAATTTTGGATCAAATT
>NW_006262201.1:19373836-19406479 GCF_000493195.1 Citrus x clementina | reverse complement strand
GATGACACATGGCTGAAGTTGTTTCCTGGGCTATTTACAAGGCATGATGGTGTTAGCAGTTTCTTTGTAAGTATAACTTTCTATCAGGATATGAATATTTTCCCTTTTTTCTGTCAACTACTTTGATTTTCTTGTTTCAGTTTCTTTTTCCTTTTTCCTTTTTAATGGCTACACAAGAGTTATCACTCACACACACACATAGGAAACTGTAATTTTTTTGTCTGTTAGTGGCATCCTCATTTTGTTAAAATGAGGACATCCTCATTTGAGAGAAGATATATATATATATATATAGCGAGAGAGAGTTCTCCACTAATTAGGACATCCTCATTTTGTTAAACTGGGGGATGCCACTAAAATACAAAAAAAGAAAAAAAAAGAAAGAGATTTCAATACAGCAGACTGTGTTTTTTTTTTTTGGGTCTGTTAATGGCATCCTCGTTTTGTTAAGGAGGATGCCTTCTTTAAAGGAATATATATATGGAATTCTGTATGCTATCAGGTCGCTGGCAATCTTTTATACTTTCTATCTCTTTTTCTCCTTGTCGGCTTGGTGAAAGCTTGCTTATGACAATTATGAAACCTATTCTAGGAAATATGTTTTACCTGCTGATAGTACTCAGATGCTCTACACTGCCCAACTATGCAGGCTTAGTTGTCTTATCAAGGTATCTTCATGCCATTAATATCTTGTGGCATAGTGTTTCTGGGCCAATAGGTGAACTACAGTTGTTTTCCTTGTGATTCATTGTCCGTGTTTTTTGAATTTATACGCAAGAGTTGAGTTTCTCTTGAATTTTTTCTGTTTATATGCTATTTTGCAATGCCCTGAAAGTTTCTATTTTCATAGGTTAAAGATACCATACAAGTTGATCAAAATGTTTCTCGACATTTAGTAGATGAGCTTAGCAGAGATGACTGGAATCTCTTGGTTAGTATTTTCCTGCTAATAATTCTATCCAAACCTACTGTTACTTTGTAGTTATTTTGACCAAAAGTGAATTTGGGACTTTGAAAATGAATTTAGTTTTCATCAGATCCATAGTTCATATCTTCTGCGGTTTAAATTCTTCTGAACCATAATTTCAGATTCTTCATTATTTAGGCCTGGATCATGTTGGACATATTGGTGGGCGCAACAGGTATTGCCTCAAACCAGTTGCGCTGACAATTATCAAACCCTATTCTTTCTTTTAAGCTTCATATTTTGTGTTTGTTCAACTACTGTAGTCTCTTGATGGCACCAAAACTTGCTGAGATGGATGAAGTAGTGAAGATGATTCATACTAGTATTCTGACTCGAGAAAATGACCAGGGATGGACACTTTTGGTTAGTGCTTCCACCCTTTCCTTACTCTTCTTTGCAAATGAAGTCTATGTCAGTTATACTTACAATATTGAAAGCCTTTCTTTTTGGGAGCAGGCTAAGTATTGAAGGTATATTAAACCCTCAAAGTTATCGTATTTATCAGGATAAGGTCCATTTTCAAGAATTGGGATCTTATGATTTATTTATTTCTGTTTTGAACTCCATATGTAGGTGGTAGTAAGCGATCATGGCATGACTGAGAATGGAAATCATGGGGGGTCTTCATTTGAAGAAGCCGACTCTCTAGCCCTTTTTGTTGGCCTGAGAGGTCATGTATCTGATTACAAATCAGCCACACAGAACACAGCTCAGCAGGTATTTAAAGTATAACAGTTGATTATTATATATGGCCATAATTAATTGAAAGATGAAGCTTTTTCCTTTTTCACCATTGTACCAGAAATTCCTTTCGACTTGCTGGCCTGAAATGCATTAGCATTGAGTATATACGGTCACATGATATTTTCCCTCCTTTTATAAATCAAAATTTAAACCATATTTGCGATGGATATGACTAAGAGAAAAGAACATGATTCTTCATTTCCTATGAAAGTGCCTAAAGGGTATTTAATGGCCTTTGTATTTTTCAGTAGTTTTTAAGGTATTCCTTCTGCTCTATTCTGTTTCTCACTTTTATCAACTTTGAACATTTGTATATTCATTTTTCATTCTAAATTATTCACATGTATATGCAGTTGAGATAATTTCCTTTAGTTTTCAAATAAATATTTTTTACCATAAAGACCCTTAAGTTGGCTATCATTTTATCCTGCCTTTGATTTTTCAATTTTTTTCCCCAGCAATTTTTGAATATTTTGAGCAGGTAGGTAGGCGCTTCTCTTGTACGTGTCCTGTATGCCAGTGCTGTGGCATTTGAGCTTTAAACATGAATGATTGTTTAGATTAAAGGATTAACTTAACTGTACTAACTTGATAACAATGTAAGAGGTATGATGGGTTTCAAGCTTATCTGATTCCTAAATTACATAATGATTTTTTGACATCTCGCCTAATTTATGGTCCTAAATAGATGGCTATCTGAAGTTCTTTTGCAATCCCAATTTTAGTATTTTGGTTAGCTAACTCCATGGTATAATATTGGAGGCAACATTGATGGTACCTTCATCTTGCAATTTCTATATTTATTAAAGACACCTGCCACTGCCAGCATAGTTCCAGTCATCATAAGCCTGGCACAAGATGCCTGGGCTCACCAATTGATATTTAAACATTGTCTAGCCCAAAAAAGGCGGGAGGTCCAAACATCTTTAATTGCTCTTGCCATCCTAGAAGAAGCTTCTCCCATTTGTTGCTGATTTGTGAACTGGTTATACTTGTACATAACACAATGTAGGCGGAGTCAAAACTTCGACACTCAGACGATCAAAAGTGGCACATGCATAAATGGAGTCATCTTAAGAGCTAGAAACATTCTAGACAAAACCATATTGTTTCTTTCTTTCTTTTTGGTCTATTCTTATTTGGCAGACATTTGTTTAGCTGATTACTCGAACTGATACTCGAGGTAGTAATCTTTCAAAAACTTGCCTCTGATTCTTGTGATTCAGGTTGACATTGCACCGACTTTGGCTCTTCTGCTTGGTGTGCCAATTCCAAAAAACAATGTTGGCGTCCTGATTGCTGAAACTTTTGATCAATTGAAAGGTTATCCCCCTCTTTCTCTCTTGGTTGGCCGTGAAAGCATCATAAAAGAGAAAGGGGAAAAAAATAAAATCAAGGAAAGAGGGAAAAATGAAAAAGATGAGGATAGAAGCATGATTTGAGATTTCTTCTTCATTTTTAACTTTAAAGGAGTGATGGATTTTTACCTTCAACCTTTTTCATTGAATTTGTAGTAGGATCTATTCCAAAACCATATTAATTTAGAGAGATGCATGAAACTTTTTTTCAGATATGAATGCTATTTCAGGTGTTTGTGTCAAGATCATAATCCAAAGAGAGCAACCAAAATAATACAAAGCTCTGCTGTTTTCTATTTTTCTGCTTTGCAAAATAATATATGTAACATAGGTTTTCTGAGTACCTGTGTTTTGGAGTTCCAGGTATCCAGTTTACTACGTTAAGTATAGGTAGAATTGTTGGCATTGTTTTGTTACTTTCATTAGCATTTCCCCATCCATGGTTATTATTAAGATGAATTTTCTTTCTTGCTTCAGAAAGAACACAAAGAAAAAGTATTGGTTTGCTGATAATATTTTATGCCCTTTATGTTTCCTGTACAGTGTTGATGATTTGATCTCATTCATTGTTCTTGCTCTTGATGAACTCAGGTGATCATCAGCTGAGGGCACTGGAGTTGAATTCCTGGCAGTTATTCAGATTGCTGGATGCACAGATTTCATGTTTATCATGTGCAAATATTTCACTGAATGATTTCAGTGATGGTCAACCATCTGTAACCACTGAGTGTAACGATAGTTTAGAGAAGATGTTCTGTTGCCTATATATGAATGCTGCAGTTCTTCACAGTACCTGGAAGTCTAAGAAAGTCTCACAGTGAGTGTTTCTTATATAATATTGGTAATTGATAGTACTTACTTAAATCTCTTTTTCGATCATTTCTGATGCTCTAATGTTCATTTCATTTTAATTATTTATATAGGTCTAGCAGTTGGGAGGACTACAACAGCACTGTTATAGCATACCGCAAGTTCCTGAAAACTGCTAGTGAGTGTTATCAAGCAGAGCCACTGATGTATGTATTTCCTCTTTCTAATGGTTTCTGAATTGACAAAGAACCCTCTTTTCGTTGAAGAGATGAGCTGTAGCTGGTGTTTTTTTTATGGGGTTGGTTAGCTAGAGAAGTACTTTTGGCTGATTAATGCCATTTATTCTATTATCCTGCAGAAACCTGTTGACCTACTTGCTTTTGGAGTGACAGCAATGCTGCTATCATGTCTGGTATTATTGAGCCTTACACTTCATATGGGTAGAGAAATTAACCTTGTTGAGAAGCTACACCATTATCACTCAAACAATGATATGCAAATGTGTTTTTTGGATGAGATTTTTGTTTTGGGTGTTATCTTGATCCTTGTTATAAGTATGGCATCTAGTTCTATGGTGGAGGAAGAGCATTATATTTGGCATTTTATGACATCCTCCTTGTTTCTTTATATTTACTTCGTAAAACAGTGCAGTTGCTTCCGGCACAAAATAGCTTGTCCAAAGGAACCAAAAATTTTAAGTTTCAAATGTGTTCTGTCTTTGTGCTGCTTATCTCTGGAAGAATATTAAGAGGCTGCCATCAAGGTGGTGTGAATTGGACTCATCTTCCTGACATATCTAAGTGGCTTGAGAATTCTGGGGGTGTTCATGTAAAAACAGTTCAGCTAGTCTCAGGTGTGTCAGTTGTGATCTTAGGCTTCTGTTTTCTATCTTTGCTTTCTTCGAAGAAAAATGTCATTCTAGTGGTTGGATTCAATTTCTTAGTTTCTGGGTTGTTGGTTTTGGTACATATAGTGAAATATCAAGAGAACGCATTTGCAAGATCTAGTTATGGTGCCACTATATCGGCACAAATGATCTATGCAGTTCTGGGCAGCACTACTGTTGGCACTGCTGTATTGTTACCTTGGTTTATGCCTATTCAGATATCTAAAGTGGGCTCAAGTCGTGATATCTATTCATCAATTTCGGTTCCCAGTGATGTAAAAGACAAATCTCTACTGATGGCACTAAAGGATTCTTTATACGTGATTGGTTGGGCATACATATTTTGCTGGTGTCTTCTGCAGCTTTTGCTTCAACAACCGATTAATGCAATGCCTATATTGTTGCTTCTTGTGCAAATCTTGACTAGCTTGCTACATTTTTCTTACAGCGGACTGCATCATAAGGAGTGGGTTGAGGTAGGTCGCATCATCTTGTTATGTCCAGCCACTGGTTTTATCTTCTTTATTTTTCTGAAAGCAAAAATCTTTGATGTTATGAGCAGGGCTAGCCCTTTCTATGTTGCTATCATGCTTGACTATGCTTGACTAGGAAGTGAGAGGAAAGAACTTCTAGTAAATAAAAGGGCCTTGCTTAATGGTTAATTATTGCATTCTTTTTGTTTTGTTTTGTTTTGTTCCTTTTTTTAAAATTTACCTGTATTGGAAATAATCTATTCTGGAAGTCAAAGTTAGGAGGTATTAATTGTATTATGTGCTTTTATAATTTACAGCAAATATGCTGTATACTTTTACAACAAATTTTATTTACACTAAGAATGTCCAATTATAATGCCGGATACTTTGTTTCATTCTCTCAGATTTCTGCACTGTATTTTCTGGGAATGGCTGGCCACTTTGCCTTGGGGAACAGCAACAGTCTAGCCACTATTGATGTTGCTGGAGCTTTTATTGTACGTGGTGCTCTTCATCAGGGTCTTTTTTTCCAATACTATTTTCATTTCACCAAACCTTTTAATTTGCCAACATGGTTATCTAATATGTCTGGACATCGATCAACACTTTTTCAGGGCATCTCTAGTCACTCAACTCTTCTTTCTGGCGTTTTAATGTTCATAATCACCTATGCATCTCCTTTGCTGGTTCTTTTTGCATTGGTGGTCTACATGTCTGTGAAGGGCTGTCTTGTTACTCAGAATGTCGATTCAGGACATCTTCTCCAGACAATGCTGGGCTTTCCTTGTCTGGCTCCGCTGACCTTAAATTCAATTCTATTGACAGCATACACAATTGTATTGCTGTTAATGAGGAATCATTTATTTGTTTGGAGTGTATTTTCTCCAAAGTAAGTCTCACTGAACTCAACTGGTGTTGACTTATTCATAAATTATTGAAGCATTGTATAACATATGTTGCATTTACCTCTAGTCATATAACCAAAGGGGCCAGTGTCACAAAAAAGTACTGAAACCAAAATTTGACCTTTTTTCCAGAAGGCATGGAATTCTGCTCTCTGATAACAAAATGATAATAGAAAAACTACTTGAAAAACCATGTAGTTACTGATATGCGGTTGGAAATATTTTTTAGTTTAAAACTAATAACAGTCTCGGTCTCACATTCTTCCTTTAGGTACCTATATGTATGTGCTTTAGTTTAAAACTAACAGTCTCGGTCTCGCATTCTTCCTTTAGGTACCTATATGTATGTGCTACTTCGGTTTGCATCTACGTTGGGATCTTTGTTGTGGCCACAACTGGGACATACACTTACCTTGTGCTGGGCAAGCGAAAAATGATGCAAGTTTCAATCATCAATGACAGAAGATAGTGCTTGGAGCACTAGTTCTATAAAACTGGATTTTCATTGCTTGGAGCTACGCGAACTCAAGTTTTGAGACTTTTCAACCAACTCATACTAATCATTCTTTTGTTTCCCCTTTGCTTCATTTGATTTTATGAGGTTCTGCCAATGCTAATACCGTAGAGAATGTAGTGCTGACAATTTTGAGTCGCTTTTGTATAATTTCATTCTAATGTAAAAAAAGTTATTGTTCTTTGGTCATGCTTCATTGGGAATGATCTGCAATAGAGATTTGAGAATTATAACGGATTCTTTTATTTCGTTAAATGCAAGTGGGCACAAAAGTCATCATATACTCAATGTAACTCTGATTGCAGTTGACTTTACAGAGTGGTAACTGGTAACAACCTTACAATGGCAACACATGGGCAGCGGACTCGGCGCCGTTAATTTGTTTGAGAGAGATTGTGCATAGAAATGTTAATATATTGTCCATAGAAACGTTGTTATACTAACTGTGGCGTAGTTCAAGGAAGCTGCTCAGATTTGGAGGGAATAATTCTTAGCTAAACAATGTGGAGGATAGTAATTTCTTAATGTGGTGTGTTGACTGTGTCATCCCATTTCAAATTAAATTGGGATTGGTACAACATAATGGAAGACAGCAATAAATGAACAGGTTTCCAACAATTGGGTCATCCCATTTCAAATTAAATTGGGATTAGTACAAAACCCAAAATTTGTTTCTTTGGGCTTCTAATTGTCTTGAGCCAATACAAGCACAACATCTGCTCAATCTCTTCCAACCAAAATGCAATCGAAAGTTTCCAAAATGCTTCAAGAAAGCATGCAAATGAACTAGTGGAAGCATTGAAAGTTTGTTGAAACCCCCCTTTCCCAATAATTCTCCTAAAATAAAGCAGCTTTAGAAGAAATGAAGGGATGGTAAAGCGAACGGGGATGTTTAGTTGTGTTGCTAAGAAATTTCACCGACACCAAAAGAGCTATAATAAAAAACTAAATTCAACAAGCAACAAGTCTAGATGAGAAGGTCAACTAACCAGTGGCACTTCTCAACACTTGGCCACCTACATCTCATCAAACGCCATGAAGCATTTCTTTGGCTCTATAAATAGCCATAATTCTGCTGCTTTCCCCCACTCAGTACATAGAGCTTCTCCAGAAAAATCAAGAACTTGTTGTGAAATATAAGTGTGCAACCCAAGAGGGGGGGTGAATTGGAATTTTAAAAATTATCCTAGCAAATCCACACAACAAGCAATCTAATGTCTTAATAAAAATTGAAAGCAATAAGTTCAATCAAAGTACAATAATTAAATAGCAAGGGAAGAGAAAGCAAACTCAAGGATTTTTACGTGGTTCGGCAATCCCCGCCTACGTCCACGCCTCCAAGCACACCGGGCTTGAGGATTTCACTATCCAAGCCTTTCCAAGGCTTCAAACGATTACAATTGACTTCAAGGTGTCAATGAACCTTTACAACAAGAGATTATATCTCCAATCTCTTCACCCCAAGTGTTTCTCACACTTGTACTCTCACAATTTGATGTGAAATGAAAAATACAACAATCAATCTCTCTTTAAGAGTGGATATACAAATTGAAGAACAAAGATGATTTAATGAATGATGATTCACGAAGTTGAAGCTCAATATATGTTGTGTGCACTTGTTCTTGCTTGCTTGGATTTTCAAAAAATGAATTGGTTTTGAGTTTATATAGTTTGAACTCAAAAACTAGCCGTTATGCACATTTTGGTCGTAACCGGATTACCGGTTATGGACATCCGGAATTCCGCTTAATGTTACCGTTACAGCCACAAATTTGAATTTTTGAACATCCGGATTTCCGCTTTGTCACATCCGGATTTCCGCTTACGCTCAGTAGCTTACTGCCCAACAACCGGATTTCCGTTTGTCAGGATCCGGATTTCCGCTTTCAATTCGGATAGATGCTGCCTAACATTCGGACTTCCGTTTGTCAGAATCCGGAATTCCGCTTGCTACAGTAACTGCTACAGTGAACTATTTTCTAAAATTATAGTTTGACCCCAAAACTTTATAAAACTGTAGTACGGCCCAAAACGTTATGAAACTTTTCAAATAGGTCCAATTTCAGAACTTCCCAAGAATAGTTAATTAGTTATCTTTCCCAAACTTTCTGAAATTATGATATGGCCCCAAAGTTTTTATTGTTTCGCTCAAAGGTCCTTTTCAACATAATACCTATATTTTTCAAAGTTCTCAAAACCTTTCACTTTAGTCCAAAATATTCATAAATTATGGTATGGCCCAAAACATTTTAAATGTTTGTAAAAACGTCCAACTCCGAAATTTAATTCTTATTAAAATCAAAGATTTCAAATCTTAACAATTAAGTCCAAATTACTTAAATTTACAAAATACTTTTCTTTATAAAAACAAAAACTTTTAGTTTATGAAAAGTATTTAATTAAATTAATTTCTTGAGCTTCTCAAATGCTAAATCAAACATTAATTAAATCATACCGGCTTTACAAGAATTTATCTCACTAATTTGTTCGTTGAGCTTTAAACAATATTCTTGATGTCGCCGTTGTCCGTTGAGTGTCTTCAATCTTGATTTCACTTGCATAAATATTATCCTTCAAAAACTAGTGAAAATGTGAAATACAATATTTATTAAATCACTCAATACATATGTTTGTTATCATCAAAACTACATTATGTATAGCCCTTTAGGCTAACAATCTCCCCTTTTTGATGATGACAAACGTTGCATGTATTTAAACAATCATTTTTCATAAAATCATTTTTCCATTAAATATAAAACATTTACAATGTGAAAATAATGATTTATTTAAAATATATAAAAAATAATTTGAGCTTAAAAAATTAATCATTTTTAATCTTGTTTGTTATCATCAAAATCAACATTATGGAAACATATATGTTAACAATCTCCCCCTTTTTGATGATGACAAACATTTCATGTATTTAAAGAATGATTCCACAAATATAGTCTTCTTTTACAATTTGCCAATTAGCTAAATTAATGATTTAAATACATGGATTTTTTTTCTCCCCCTCATCATCAAAAAGAAAACTTAATTGGCAAAGAAAAAAAAATAGCTAATTTTTTTATAAATTTGAAAACATGTATTCTTCTCCCCCTTCATCATAAAAAAGAAAACGTAAAGGAAAAGAATAAAAGTAGCAAATTTGTTACCCATGTTGTTTGAGTAGAAATTTTGAAAGAATCTCCCCCTAACAACAAGCATCACTTCAAATACAAGATTAGTAATATCACATCTAAATTATTATAGATAATGATAAGAGCCAACTCCATACATAAATCATCACACTAAAATATCATGAACCATTATTGCATCAATTACCAAGTCAACAACTCATAACATGAAATTTATCATATAAAACACCCGTGTAATCAAATCGTCATTATATCTCAAAGTGTATATTATTCTCTTCTTTTTGACAATATTGAAATGATATATTATTTTGTCTCCCCCTTTGGACAATAAAAAAAATTCAAAAATGAATATTATCCAAAATCATATTATATACTCCCCCTAAATATATGGCCAATTAAAAATTTAACCAAAATGATTTTATTCAAAAACATATCATATTTATCTCCCCTTAAAAATGAACAAATCTTCAAATACACAACATGATTAAAAACACTTCCATATAAGCTTAAACAATAATAACAAACCAACAACTCCTTCAATTTATCAAGCAACACACATATAATCATCAATTACCAAAATCATCAAGAAATCAAATCATTCCAAGTTTATGCCGAATTTTTGAAAATTCTTCTTCGCAAAGAGGTTTTGATTTCTTTACCAAATTGGCATGCATATTATCAAATATTCAAGCTCCATAATTATCAATGCAAGTTAAAAAATGATTTGAAAATTATTTAACAAAAACTCCCCCTGCATACATGCTCCCCCTAGATACATGCATATATTTTCATAACACAAATTAAATCATTCTCCCTTTTTCGATATCATTTAAAATAAGTAAGACATATTCAACAATACATCGATAAAGTACAAAAAATGCATATATTCACTAATCATAGATTGCATAAGATCAAGCTTCATCAAATATAATGTACTCATCAATGCACATTCTTTATCATCAAAACTTAAGTAAAACATAAGTACATAATGGCAATATATAAATCATCAAAATCAACATATGCCAATATATAGATCATCAAAATCAACATAACTATTAAGAAAAGCCATAATGATGAGTTAAAGAACAAGTGATCAAATTCATTATTACAAATGCTCATATATATTTTTAAGAGATGATATAGTAGTTACACCTTGTGATGGATCTTTCAAAATTAAGTTCTTAAGGTGAGAAATATATAGATCATCAAAATCAACATGACTATTAAGAAAAGCCATAATGATGAGTTAAAGAACAAGTGATCAAATCCATTATTACAAATGCTCATATATATGTTTAAGAGATGATATAGTAGTTACACCTTGTGATGGATCTTTCAAAATTAAGTTCTTAAGGTGAGAAGAAACATACCTCCACTCCTTGGGGAGTATTTGAGAAGTACCTTCATTTTACTTCGCATTTGTTTCTTCATGTTGCTCCTCTTGATTTTCAAGTGGTGCATTCTTTTGACTATCATTTGATAATCTTCTTGTAGCTCTTCATCTACATTATCATCAAAAACAACTTTCTCCATATAGGAAGAATTAGACTCATCAAATATAACATGTATAAATTCTTCCACAATCAAAGTTCTTTTGTTATACACTCCATAAGTTTTGCTTGTGTTTGAATAGCCAAGAAAAATACCAACATCAAATTTTGGATCAAATTTGCCAAGATTATCTTTTGTGCTCAAAATAAAACATTTGCATCCAAAAGCTTTGCAATAACTAATGTTGGGTTTTCTATATTTCCAAAGCTCATAGAGAGTATTATTGAGATGATGTCTAATCAATGTGGTCTCAACCAATTTTTTAATAGACCTATCATTTCTCCATTTTATTGTGGAGTTATAGGTGATGAAAATTTATACTCAATGGTAAAACCATTACAAAAAAAATCTCAAATGCATGATTTTCGAATTATCCACCTTGATCACTTCTAATGCAAGAAATAACATATAACTCATCTATCATGCATATACATCACACAATCATGAAATATGTAAGTATTCAAAGATTGAGAATTAAAGCATATCACTTATTTGTCATGCTTAGGCATTAAATAATCATTAAAATCAAAACAAATCCATCATGATGAGTTCACAAGCTATCATCTTATATATATAACCATGCATCATGATAAAGCACTCAATGTTAAACACATTATCCAAATATAAAACATCCAAATATCAACCAATAATCATCATCAATCCACAATGAAAGCAACAATGCATATGAAAATGTAAGTGCATAATATAATAGAAAACTATGGTAAAATCCATAAGGAGAGCGCACCATGGAAGTGGTAATTTGAAATACTCAAAATGCACAAATTCAAATTTTCAAGATATTGAGTAAAATGAGTAAGTTTGAATCAATTAAAATGATTTTAGACACAAGAATTGATGTGGAATAATTTATAAGAATCAATTTGGATTGAATGATAATGATGGATTTTGGAATGAAAAATGAGAGAGAGGAACCGGTTTTTAGAGAGAGAGCAAGAACCGGAATGCCGAATGAAGAAGGAGGAAGAACAGTGTGAAATAACCCCCGAAACCGGATTTCCGATTTGCACTAACCGGAATTCCGGTTGTGACCAGAAGCTTGAAACATTGAAAACGGATTGCCGGATGAGCTGAGCCGGAATTCCGGTTGGTTCCAGCAATGTTCCACGCGAAACCGGCTTTCCGGTTTTGATAACCGGTAGTCCGGTTTGAGGCAGAAAGTTGCCTCTTGAATTCGGCTTTCCGGATTTTAAGAACCGGTTATCCGGTTTTGAGGCAGAGAGGAGGCTTAGCAAATCTGGTTTTCCGGATGAGTGGAAAAGGAATATTTGCTAGCTCTTATACTTGTACTACATATACCATTTCATTTTTGGCTTTTAAAATTGATTAATTTAAAATAATTTTGAGATTTAAAACTTTTCAATAAGCCATTTAATACATGAGACATAAATGCATACAAGACCAAATATATGAAATCGTATCAAACAATGATGTCAATTTTATAAGTGAATGATGATATAACACAATTAATGGCATATGAATTCACACATATATAAGAGATGGACAATGATGATAGACAATTAAGAAGATGAAATCATAGACTATACAATCATCAAAATCAAACAAAGGCATCATGATAAATCACTCAATATCATACACAATGATAATTCCATCATGTAAACATACAAGCATACTTTCGCAATTTCATTTATCATGATTCATTCAACAAAATTAATATGGCAAGAATTGTTACCAAAACAATTAAATCATCTTGCCTCATCTTTTTCTCCTAGATCATGCTCAAATGATTATCCTCACAAGCTTCATCAAGGAACTCGCCACCATTCCTTGTTTGTGGTACCTACAAAACAAATTCAAGTTGTACCCTTTGGTACCCAAATACTCTTGGGTCCGTGAATGTTAGATTTAGTTCCTTTTGGAACCCAAATACATTTGACTCCATAATACACATTTCTTTTAATTGGACATCTATTCTTCATATGACCATTTTGATTGTAATAATGACATACAATTTGATCATTTGTGGAGATAGCCTTAACAAAATAATTCTTATAATATTTTTGTTTCAAGTAAGGCTTATACCCAAGTCCTCCTTTATCAAACACACATTTTTGTGAATTAAGCATGTTATCCAACATCTTTTGCCCATTTGTGAATTTCAAAACAATCTCATTCAACTCATTGCTCCTTTTCTTAAGCGTTTCATTTTCATTTATTAATTCATCAACATGTGATTTCTCATGCTCATACGAAGTACTTTGTTTACATGTGAATGATGCAATTCTATCATGTAACATTTCATTATCTAATTTCAATTCTTTGATCTTTTCATTTAATGAAACATTGGATTTTTGCAAGGCATCTTTTTCATTTTTCAAGTCATTTACATGTGATTCTAGATGCTTGTGTGAAGTGCTAGGTTTCTCATTTGATAATGCAACTCTATCATGCAATGTTTTATTTTCTAATTCTAGGCAACTAATCTTTGCACTTAGAGTTTCATTTTCATTTGTGAGCTCTACCATTTTCTTTTTAAGACATGTATTCTTTTTACCAAGTTTCATCCACTCATCATGCAATTCTTTAAAAGCATCATGTAATTCATCATAGGTAGGAAGATCATTTACCTCATCAAGTTCATCATCCGATTCATCTCCAATTGCCATAAGTGCCAAATTCGACACTTCATGAAATTCCTCCTCGCTTGTAGTCTCCTCATACACAATTTCAAGTTTTCTCCAAATTTCATAAGCATTAGAACAATTTGAAACTCTATGAAATTCCTTTTTATCTAAGGCACAAAATAAAGCATTCATAGCCTTGGAATTTAAAGACATATTTTTCTTATCCAATTCACTTAAAACATTCTTCCTAGGAATGAATGAACCATCACAAACTATTTCCCATAGTTCATAATCTAAGGCTTGTAAAAATACTCTCATACTAGTTTTCCAATAAGGATAGTCATTACCATAAAAAAATGGAGGTCTAGTGGTGGATTGGCCTTCCATAAAAGTTGAACTAATTTGGGTTGCTATTAATCTTTAACTCTAGACGGTTAAATCTACACAAGAGCACCCAGCTCTGATACCAAATGAAATATAAGTGTGCAACCCAAGAGGGGGGGTGAATTGGAATTTTAAAAATTATCCTAGCAAATCCACACAACAAGCAATCTAATGTCTTAATAAAAATTGAAAGCAATAAGTTCAATCAAAGTACAATAATTAAATAGCAAGGGAAGAGAAAGCAAACTCAAGGATTTTTACGTGGTTCGGCAATCCCCGCCTACGTCCACGCCTCCAAGCACACCGGGCTTGAGGATTTCACTATCCAAGCCTTTCCAAGGCTTCAAACGATTACAATTGACTTCAAGGTGTCAATGAACCTTTACAACAAGAGATTATATCTCCAATCTCTTCACCCCAAGTGTTTCTCACACTTGTACTCTCACAATTTGATGTGAAATGAAAAATACAACAATCAATCTCTCTTTAAGAGTGGATATACAAATTGAAGAACAAAGATGATTTAATGAATGATGATTCACGAAGTTGAAGCTCAATATATGTTGTGTGCACTTGTTCTTGCTTGCTTGGATTTTCAAAAAATGAATTGGTTTTGAGTTTATATAGTTTGAACTCAAAAACTAGCCGTTATGCACATTTTTGTCGTAACCGGATTACCGGTTATGGACATCCGGAATTCCGCTTAATGTTACCGTTACAGCCACAAATTTGAATTTTTGAACATCCGGATTTCCGCTTTGTCACATCCGGATTTCCGCTTACGCTCAGTAGCTTACTGCCCAACAACCGGATTTCCGTTTGTCAGGATCCGGATTTCCGCTTTCAATTCGGATAGATGCTGCCTAACATTCGGACTTCCGTTTGTCAGAATCCGGAATTCCGCGTGCTACAGTAACTGCTACAGTGAACTATTTTCTAAAATTATAGTTTGACCCCAAAACTTTATAAAACTGTAGTACGGCCCAAAACGTTATGAAACTTTTCAAATAGGTCCAATTTCAGAACTTCCCAAGAATAGTTAATTAGTTATCTTTCCCAAACTTTCTGAAATTATGATATGGCCCCAAAGTTTTTATTGTTTCGCTCAAAGGTCCTTTTCAACATAATACCTATATTTTTCAAAGTTCTCAAAACCTTTCACTTTAGTCCAAAATATTCATAAATTATGGTATGGCCCAAAACATTTTAAATGTTTGTAAAAACGTCCAACTCCGAAATTTAATTCTTATTAAAATCAAAGATTTCAAATCTTAACAATTAAGTCCAAATTACTTAAATTCACAAAATACTTTTCTTTATAAAAACAAAAACTTTTAGTTTATGAGAAGTATTTAATTAAATTAATTTCTTGAGCTTCTCAAATGCTAAATCAAACATTAATTAAATCATACCGGCTTTACAAGAATTTATCTCACTAATTTGTTCGTTGAGCTTTAAACAATATTCTTGATGTCGCCGTTGTCCGTTGAGTGTCTTCAATCTTGATTTCACTTGCATAAATATTATCCTTAAAAAACTAGTGAAAATGTGAAATACAATATTTATTAAATCACTCAATACATATGTTTGTTATCATCAAAACTACATTATGTATAGCCCTTTAGGCTAACAATCAAAACAAGTTGTACTGCACTGTAAAATCAGAATATATTATGAAAATAGATTTTGTATATTCCACTCATAGTGACGACGTCCAGACTCGGTATCAACAATGTCCACGGGTTGATTCTCGTTCGCGGTTCCTCTTAATCAAGTAAACGACATAATCATTCTCCGTAAATTTGAAATACAACTAATTTTACATAATAATTCTCAAAACAAATATCTATCCAGAATAAACTAAACCCGCTTGCACAAAATTACCAAAATACCCCTACATGTCAAAATTACCAAAATGCCCCCAACATCATTATTTTACCAAATTATCCTCAGAATCTTCAATTATCAAATTGTCCTCAATTCAGATCACAAAAATAACCACAATGTCAGAAATTACGAAATTACCCTCGGAGTGTAAAATTACCAAAATGCCCTTAACGACTTAAATTATCAAATTACCCCCGAAATCTCAGATTATCTCACTGCCCCAATTTAAAATTACCAAATTATCCATCGATTCTACAAATTACAAATTCACTCTAAAGTCTTGTGAAATTACCCGAATTGCCCCCACCGGTCAACCCTGACCGGACTTCAGTCAACGGCGACAAGACGATCAAGTTTGATAGTTCTGACCTCAGTGAGTCCAATGGTGCCGGCGGTGACCTCCCACGCGCGGCGATGGCATCAGATCTTGCTCCCAAAGCCGTGAGCATTTTGGCGGTCGTTCACGACCAAAACGGAGGTTTCAGGTGGCGGGATTGGTCGAAAAATGATGGGTGAACTGAGGATCAAGATCCAGGTGGTGGTGCGGCTCAACTCCGGTGGAATCAACGGCAACTAAAACGGGTGGAGCAGTGACCTTTTTGGGCTAAATCGTCGGTGATCTGGCCGTTTTCCGGCGACGAGGACGGCAGGGATACGTTGCTTGTCTCTCAAGCTTCAAATCGGTACCTGGATAGGCCGGTGAGGTGGCCGGAAACGGGAGTTACGACTGGGTCAAGTTCGCAAGTTTCCGGATCGGATCAAGGTCAAAATCAGGTCAACTTTCTTTCTCTCTCTCTCGCCGGCGCCCCTCTCTTTCTATTTTTGGAAACCAGCTCCTCTGTTTCCATTTATAGAAACTAGCTTTTTTTTTTAAAGATTACTACTAATTAAGCTAATGCCGGTTGAAATAAAATCTAACTACACAGCCATTAAATCGTGTTCGAATTGTCTCAATTTTATATCATGACAAATTTAAAATTAATATCGAAGGAGAAATTAAAAAAATACACTTAATTAAGAAAAATTAAAGTGCATATATTACATTAATTATTTACAATAATAAAGAATTAATAATAATAATAAAATAACAGATATATAGCGCATTAGATGCACCGTAGTTATACCCCAAATTGTTATACAAGATCATTATTGTACATTCTTCGTTTTCTTTTATTTTACTCGAGTTATATATTATTTTGAATATTTATTTAAAATTTAATATAAATTTTTAATATAAATTTTAAGTCATTAATTTTAATAATCTAATGATAGATGAATTAATATTATTAAATATTATTTTAATTTTTTATATTAATTATTAAATAATATAAAATCAATCACTCAAAATTTATATCACATTTTAAAATAAAAAATTTAAATTACAAAAACCCTCCCAAGTTTATTTATTTATATTTTCATTCAATCACGTAATCCCTTTCGTTGTGCCACGCCGTCCACATCCCGTATTCATGACATCCTCAAAACGGTCATCGGACGTCATTTGGTCTATCAAATCAAATTGTTAAGACAGTCCAAGGTCGCTGTCGAAATCTCGCCGACACCGCTTCAGATTTTTTACTTTTTATTTTATAATCTTTCATTTGCTTAAACGCTTCCTTAAATTCTAATAGCCACAGATCCCAAAGGCCTTTTTAATGGCGGCCTCTCAGACTTCATCTTCTTCCACTCATCATCAAAATTTTCGAACCAAATACGACGTCTTTTTGAGTTTCAGAGGCGAAGATACCCGCAACAATTTCACCGATCACCTCCACGCCGCTTTAATTCGCAACGGATTCGTCGCATTTAAGGACGACGAAACACTGGACAGAGGAAACGAGATTTCATCAGAGCTCTCGAAAGCAATTGAAGAATCCAATGTTTCGATTGTAATCTTATCGAAAAACTACGCTTCCTCCCCATGGTGTTTGGATGAGCTTGCAAAAATTGTTGAGTGCGGGAACAAGAGGAAGGATCGTAAGGTCTTCGCCGTCTTTTACGGCGTAGATCCTGCGGACGTACGGAAGCAGAAAGGAGAAGATTTTGAGAGAGTGTTTGCTAAATATGAAGAGGAGTTTAAGGAGAATCAAGAGAAGGTGCTAAAATGGAGAGCTGCTTTGACAACAGTCGCCAATCTCGCTGGATGGCACTTACAGGACAGGTTCTTTCCTTTAATTTATTTGTTATTGTTTAATTATTTATTTATGGTAATAATTTTTTGCTTATTTATAGTGACATGTCACCAATTGCCAATTACAAACTCACACACGTCGCATCTTTGGAGATCTGATCTGTTTAGAAGCTACAACGTAGTCAAATTTTTATCAGAATTAATTTTGAATTGTTTTTATTATGAGTGCTGCTGTTTTTACCCAGAGTCAAACTCCGAATGGGTTTCTTTATCTTTTTCTTTTCTAAGAAGAATTGGTTTCTTTGTTATACTTTTTAAATTTCTTATAGAACTGTGAAAAGTCTAATAAATTAAGACTATTCTTATTTCAAATAAAACTTCTTTTAATCCCTTGACTACTTGAATTTAGATTAACTCCACAATTATTTTTGGATTTTGGTTTTCTTAATCAAGTCATTGTTCGAAACCCAGTCCAGATAGATGCATTAGGAAGAAAGTTAGCATCAACCATGCTTAACCTAATGGCAGTACGAAAATGATTTGTGGTGGCTTATATCCAATAAAAAGCACCAGAATGGAGATTCAAGGAAGATGTATATTATGAGTTTCAAGCCCAACATTCATATTTTTTCTTAAGGGGTCTAACAACATTAAAAAACTTGAAAACTTAAAAGGTTTGAATATTCATTGGATCTACACAACTAATTCTTTAACCAAGTAGATTAGACATTAGAAAACTGAAATAATAGTAAGGGAATTTGAGATTTGAGAATTTACTGGTCTTTCGAAATTGATTGCTAAAGATTTTAATCAAAAGATATATTTTCGCCAAGATATACTCGAAATCCCTTTTATTTCTAAGACCACAAATTATCAACTTGTAGATTTCTATCGAGAGCAATACAAAGAAGATATCGAGGCCTACAAAACTCTTATGAAAGATCAATCAAGTGAAGAAGAAGATGAAGGTAGAAACTTCTACAATGATTTAGATGGTATTGAGGCCCATAACCTTGACAACATATTAGAACCTTGATTCGGTAGTGGTCCACTCTCCAATTAATCACCATCACTCACTACCTTTTTAAAGCACAACTTTAAAAAGAAAAGGTTGCGGTGATGATTCTGTCGATACTCACCTTTTTTGCATGAATGTAAAGACAACATCTTTTTCCCAATGGATGCCAAACTCCCTAGAATTGGGTCCACACATGTGGAAAGCAAGAGATAAGAATAAATGCTTTTAGGAACTCTATAAATAGGAGTTGTTTTCCCTAAGTTACAAAACTTTGTAAGATCATATAAAAATAAAAAATCTTGTGGCAAAATTCAATTTGTAGAAGTCCCAAAGCACTTGTTCAATTTCTTAAAAGTCATTACAAGTAAGTTAGTTTTATTCAACATAATGTATTGCAATTAAGTTACTTAATTCTTCTCTAATAAAGAAACCCAAACTTTTGTAAACTTCTATATGTTTATAGAAGAACAAGTTTATATATTGTAAATCTTTTACCTTTTATTTGTATTTAAAGAATGTTTTCTATATGTAAAGAATAAAATTAGATTATAGAATAAAATTTAGGTTTTCAGAAAAATTTGAAGCCTTAAAAAATGACATTTGAGTGGCCAATTTTGCTTCTAAGTACCGTTTTAGCCGAAGGATAGGCATTTGAAAGAAACAAGGAGGTTTTGCATTGGGATTTCCATGCCCCAAATAGGGAGAAGGTTTTTTCAAAAAAAATTTTGTTTTAATCGAAAAGTTTAATTTTATACTCTAAACTGTTACAAGACTGTTTTTCAACTTTTTTTCTTTTTACGAATTTGGTTAATATTGTTGACAAAACTTGTTATCTAAGAAATTTGACGAAAGTTTATGAAAGAATCTGGGAGTATCTAGCAGAGAAGAACAACTGCTTATAACAAATTTTTTAATCAAAATTTTCTTGCATGCCTTTAGATAATTATACTTGTTTTACTCTATAAAATTGTTTTGTTGAAGCATTTTGTGAATATATTAAACAAGTTGATAATTTAAGAAGACTAGTCGTAATAAGAAGTCATAAAGATTATAGTATTAAACTAAGAGCTGTAGCAAATAGAAGAATAGAAGTAGCATTTAACGAAGGATATAATACAAGAAATAGTATAGAAAATACAATTCTTGAATGATTAATTTAGAAGAAACTATAATTAGAAATATTATAAATAGTTTAATGTTATCATTATTTAGATTTTGTTGTTCTTGACTTAGCAGATCTAAGTTAATAGTAATACTAGAATACCTTAAAAATAAATGTAGGAGAATACATAGAGTTATTCTGATACTAGAATCCAAAATTAAGTAGTCAATGGATTAATAGGAAAGGTTTAAAATAGTATTAGTCTTTAAATATTAGACTTTTTACAATTTCATAAGAAGTTTAGAAAATATAACAAAGGAAGCATTTTTGAGATTTGACTCTGGACTTAACTCAGGATAAATAGCAACACTCTATTATTATAGTATAGTCTGCAATGTTTTGACTCAAGATCCTGTTAATTTACAACTATTGTTAAATATAAATTATAATTCTTTGATTTGACTAACAAGCACATTGGCAATACGCGACGACTTTTGTTTTTATTAAAAATCTCTTTTATTTAAACATTTTCCCATTTATCCCAACAAGTAAGTTCGTATATAACTAAATTTAAAATAATCAAGCATAAACAAATTTCTTAGAAAAAATGAGAAAATATTTAAAGAAAAAGAGAAATTTTCAATAAAGACAAGATTAGCCACGTGTTATCAAAATGTCAACTCCTTAGTCAAATCAAAGAATTACATAGGGGTGGGCAAAATCGGGTTCGGGTCGGGTTCGGGTCAACCCGATCGGGTTTCGGGTTGTTCGGGTTAGACAAGGAACAATCCGAACATAACCCGAATTAATAACCCGACCCGAACCGACCCGAACTATATTCGGGTCGGTTCGGGTCGGGTCATTAATTCGGGTTATGTTCGGGTTGGATTTAAAATGGGTAGAATTGAGTTCGGGTCAATTCGGGTCAGTTCGGGTCAATTCGGGTCGGTTGAAATAGGGTTAGTTCGGGTCAATTCGGGTCAGTTCGGGTCGGTTGAAATCAGGTCAATTCGGGTCAGTACGTTTTTTTTTTTTTTTAAGAACCCGATCGGGTATTCGGATCGGGTCGGGTTTGACCCGAACCGATCACAACCCGATCGGGTTTGTAAATTTCAAACCGATCGGGTTTCGATCCCGACCCGATCCGACCCGAACCCGAAATTTATCGGGTCGGGTCGGGTCGGATCGGGTCGGGACGGGTAAAATGCCCACCCCTAGAATTACATGTAACAAAAGTTGTTAGTTAGCATAACCCTTAGACTCAATTTAGGCCATAACATAAATCTACTGTCAATTCAAGACTCTGCAGAAAAGTTTCAAAATGGGCCTCGAATCTCAGGGCTCATCATAGCCAATTGAGTATAACCATGAAGAAATTCTATGATCCATAAGAGATAATACAACTAATTAATACATGAATGACATGTGTAATTAAATTTAATATAAAAATCACTTATAAAGTAATTTTTTAAAATAAATAAATACATGTAATAATATCACTCATTTGTTATATTACTAATATGGTACCTTTGATTTATTGTAGAATTTCTCCTAATCATGACCGTGTCATTAGAAAAAGCACAATTGTAAAAGTAGAGTGGTGACAGAAAGCTACCTCAACCTCGCAAAGTAAAGTTGAACTAATAACAACAAGATACTTCAATTTTTTCAGATAAGAATAAATAAAAATTAAACTAATAATAAAATTAGGAAAATTATCATTTTACCACCAAAGTTATTCTAACATACATGTCAGTACTATGGTTTGCCGAAAAGTGCATTTTACTACCAAACGTTTATGTCGTTATCAATTCACTACTATTCCGTTAAGAAAACATTAATGTTTAACAGAAATTGAGTTAAAGTCGATTTTACCCCCAAGAGTTTAAAAGACAATTTTACCTTTTGCAATTTAAGCATTAAAAAAGAAGTCAACAATAATGATTTTAGGGTTTAATTTTCTAATTCTTTAATCTTTAATTATTTTCCTAAAATGCAGTGTTTAGGCTTTAACCTAAAATGTCTTTAATGCCCTTACAGTTGGAAATGTCTTTGATGCCCTTATGACATCAGCAAGATATCAAAAAATTTTTAACGTTCTTAACATAATAGTAGTGAATTGATAACGGCGCAAATATTTGGTAGTAAAATGCACTTTTTGACAAACCATGGTACTGACATGATATGTCAGAATAACTTTATTAGTAAAATGATAATATCCTATAGAATTATTCCGAATTCTAAATTAATAATAAATTTACCTGAAAATTTTGCTTTGTTGGGGGTTGAAGTGGGGTTCATTCGTCGGGGACATGTAATTTTTCATAAGAGTAAAACTATTACAAGCGGTTTCATCAATTATGGTCTATGGCAACATTTTTGTTTTGCGAGTCTGCAGTTGAGCATCAATAAATATTTTAGGCACTTTATTTTTGGCAAATTAATGTTTCCTGTTTGGATTTATTGTTCTTCACCGTAGGCATGAATCAGAATTGATCAAAGACATTGTTAAAGAGATATCGAAAAGATTAAACCCAACGTTCTCAAATGATGTTGATGGCCTTGTTGGAATAGCGTCTCGCATGGAGAAAATGAATGGATATTTAGAAGCAGGATTAGATGATGTTCGGTTCATTGGCATTTGTGGAATGGGTGGAATTGGAAAAACTACGCTTGCTAAAGTTTTATACAATACGCTAAAAGATCAATTTGAAGCTAGCAGCTTTCTTGCCAACGTTAGAGAAGTCTCTGTAACAAGAGATCTGGTTCCTTTACAAGAACAGCTTCTTTCTGAGGTCCTAATGGAAAGAAATTTAATCATATGGGACGTTCATAAAGGAATTAATTTGATTAGATGGCGGCTATGTCGCAAAAGAGTCCTTGTCGTTCTTGACGATGTGGATCAATTAGAACAATTACAAGCGCTGGCTGGAAATCATGATTGGTTCGGTTTTGGGAGTAGAATAATTATTACAACTAGAGATGAACATGTACTGAAGAGCCATGGAGTAACAAATATATATAAGGTTCGAGGACTGGATTATGTTGAAGCTCTCCAACTCTTTCATTTGAAAGTTTCCAAAGGCAAACAACCCACAGATGACCGTGTTGAGCTCTCGAAATATGTAATCAATTATGCACGAGGGCTTCCATTAGCAATTGAAGTTTTGGGATCCTTTTTGTGTGGTCGAAGTGTTGAGGAATGGAAAAGTGCTTTGAATAGGCTACAAGAAGCTCCTAATGAAAAAGTTTTGAAAGTTCTCAGAATAAGTTATGATGGACTTGATAGAAGAGATAAAGAAATATTCTTAGATATTGCATGTTTCTTCAAAGGGAAGGACAAAGATCGAGTCAAGAAAAAACTATACAGTTGCGGTTTTAACTCAGATATTGGGATAAGAGAACTCCTAGACAAATCCTTGATAACTATTGTAAATAACAAACTGTGGATGCATGATTTGCTACAAGAAATGGGTTGGGAAATTGTTCGAGAGCACCATAGTGACAAGCCCGGTAAATGGAGTAGATTATGGCTTTATAAGGATGTGTATCATGTTTTATCAAAAAATATGGTAAGATATTTGTCAGGGAAAATAATTCCATACATTATTGTCTTACTAAAAGTGAAAACTATAGTTCAAGATAACTTCTCTCTGTTTTGATCATTGATTTTCACCTTTTACTTTTATTTCTGTTTCCTTTATTTATTAGGGAACAGATGCAGTTGAAGCTATAATTGTTGATGTGCCTGAGATGACGCAATTGGAAGCTAAATCATTTTCAACCATGATCAGTCTAAGGTTACTTGAAATCAATAATGTTTATCCTTCGGGCAATCTTGAATACCTGTCAAATAATTTGCGGTATCTCAAATGGCATGGATACCCGTTTAATTCTTTGCCTGTGAGTTTCCAGCCAGAGAAACTTTTTAAGTTGAACCTATGTAGTAGTCGCATCAAATATCTTTGGAAGGGCATAAAGGTATCATTTCTGTATTGCATTCAATATACACAACATAATAGTCACTGAAGGAAGTTCTTGGTAATTTATTTATTGTTTCTTGCAGCCTTTTAAGGAGTTGAAATCCATGAATCTCAGTCACTCTTGTAACCTTATCAGAACCCCTGACTTTACAGGGGTTCCAAATCTTGAGCGGCTGAATCTTGAAGGCTGTACAAGATTGCTCGAGGTTCACCAATCTGTTGGAACTCTTAAAAGACTAATTTTATTGAATTTAAAAGACTGCAGAAATCTTGTCAGCTTTCCAAAAAATGTCTGCCTCATGAAGTCTCTAAAGATACTTTGTCTTTGTGGATGTTTAAAATTAGAGAAATTGCCTCAGGACTTGGGGGAAGTTGAGTGTTTGGAAGAACTAGATGTAGGTGGCACTGCAATAAGACAAATACCACCCTCCATTGTACAGTTGGTGAATCTCAAAATATTCTCTCTCCATGGATGTAAAGGACAACCCCCCAAAATCTTGAGTTCAGATTTCTTCCTTTCGTTGTTGTTGCCAAATAAAAATTATGATTCCATGTGCTTGTCCTTTCCTCGTTTCACAGGTTTAAGCTCTCTACAAACTTTAGATCTTAGTGACTGCAATCTTTTGGAAGGAGCAATTCCTTTTGATATTGGCTCCTTATTCTCATTAGAAGCAATAGATTTAAGTGGGAACAATTTTGTCAGCCTACCATCTAGCATAAACCAACTTTTAAAGCTTAAAATTCTTTGCTTGGAGAGATGCCGGAATCTTACATCGTTGCCAGAGCTTCCGCCAGAAATAGTTTTTGTTGGGGCCGAAGACTGTACTTCTTTGGAAACAATATCTTCTTTCACAAAATTAAGCCGGTCTCCAAACATTGCTCTGAATTTTTTAAATTGCTTTAAGCTGGTTGAGGATCAAGTCAGTAAAGACAACTTGGCAGTTACATTGATGAAACAATGGCTTCTGGTAACTCTCTATCATGAGTCTTTTTTGTTGATAGTTTTCAATATTTTGTTGTTATTTTATTTTTATATTGTTATTTATACTATCAAAATATTAGTATGTTGTATTTTGTAGGTCTAGCTTAATTACTTAAATTTTCTTTTTTTCTTTTAAAGAAGAAGACTTGTACTCAAATTGGACAAAGGAAGCAAACGTCCTTTATTATACGTACAGACTGGTGTTTAGACAAATATGGGGTAGAAAGACACTTGTTAGCGCTTGTTTTTAGACTTGGCCCTTTGACCAAATCAAGTTTTTTTTTTTTTTTTTTTGGGGGGGGGGGGGGGGACTTATACTAGTGTTAAAAATAAAAAAATGTCCGTCGAATAAATTATTCATTTCAATCTTTTAATTCAGCCTGTAGACAAAACTTGCTTGCAAGTCTGGTCATGCACTTTTCTCATGCATACAAGTTTTTATCTTGCACAGCACTTTGTCATGCATAGAAGATTTTGTCTTGCATGCAATGTTGTATTGCAAGACATCGGTGTGAAAATGTAATCATTAAGAGTATAAAAAGCATTAAAAAATTTATCATCATGCAAGACGTTGGTTTGAATACATAATGATTAAGAGTATAAAAATTACTAGAAAATTTTTGGGTCCAAGAAAAATAAATTTAGACATGGGTCAAGACTCGTGACATGACACCCTCTAAGGGTCTCTTTAATCAAATACCTTGCAAGTTTAGGCGGTTCTTGTGAACCTGTTTAGTTGCCTAGGGCTTGACTTGGTTCAGGCTAGTATAAAGTGAAAATAATGTGTGGTTCGTGAGTAGTAGTTACAAGATATTATACTTGTATCTGTTATATCTTAATAAATTTAAAATCGACTCTATTTACATTTATTGGTTTGACACAAAAGGCAGTTAAATCCTACTTGAATATGTCGCCTTTTACATCAAGAAAGTATAGTAATGTTAGAGGGATCTTTTACTCTTCGACTTCTTGCTTATAGATTGTGTCGGGAAGCTGACTGTATTTCTGAAAGACTGATAACGGACCTTATATCTATCTATGTGTGCTCTTAATTACAAATTTTTTAACACTAGATCATTTACCTCGCCCACGTATAACATTGAACCCATAAGTATACTGGATTAGTAGTTTTGGAAAATCTTCAGCACGATTCTCACGGATTAGGTTTCATTTTACTTGTTTGGGTCTTATTTTGTTTTTTGATTATTTGTTTATTTTTCTTATTTGAGGAGAATTTGCCTTATTGAACCTGATTATGGTTTATGGCCACTATAATAGTCCTTGCACTATTCATTAATTTTCTTCTGTTTCTTCTCTGATTTTTCTTTTCTATAATCTTCTCCCTTCTTTTGTACTCGTTATTGGTTACTTTTCCAGTTAATCACAGTCGAATTTTGTTTGGCATGGTAAACCTAAACACCCTCTTCAGAATTTCGGTCAATTTCTATTGTTCATGTTAGTTATTCTGGCGTTTGAGCGCTGTACCTTTGGTCTATAAACCGTATTAAAAGGGGAACAAATTTATGACTCTTCATGACCTTGAATAAGTCCCTAAAGGCTTCCAAAAATGAAGTTGATCTTATTGGTTTGGAACATTTTCTTGACAGGTTCACTGCAAAATTAACTACTCTTTCCAATGGGTCGTATTTGCCCACTTGATTCACACTCTAACTTGAAAATCTAGTCCACATGTCATTACTTTCTGGTTGTGGTACTCTCGAGCATTTCTTGTTTTCTACCCTTTCTACATATTCCTCTCTGATTTTTGTAAGTACTAAGTTGTCCTCATATTGTTAGTGTTAGTGCATCAGCATTACTTTCAGAAATTTGAGTTGGTGAGTTTGCTACATCTATATCTGCAGGAAAGTTTTGTATTTTCTCATCTACTGGAAGCATTCCCCTGAACCTGATGATATCTTACAGGCTTAACTCAACTGTGGATCACATGGACATTGAATTTTTTGCATTTCTTAAGCGATAATGTTGCTTCACTGTATTTCTTTAATGCTAGCATCTTCATGCATCTCTATCGATCCCCAGGTTTTTTTTTCCCCATTTTTTATACCTACGCAAGCTAATAGTCATCATTTAATGTTACAGGAAGTCCCTAATTGTTCTTCTCAGTTTCATATTTTTCTTCCTGGAAATGAAATTCCAAGGTGGTTCCGTTTTCGGAATATTGGTGGTTCAGTAACAATGAGAGCTCCTAGGTTGGATAATTTCATAGGATTTGCTGTTTGTGCAGTCCTATCACTCCCACGTTGTATGGACAGATTCTACTCGGAGATTCAATGTAAATTACTATGGGGAGAAGACGATTACAAATTCAGCGTCGCCATCCCTAGTTTCACAACCCTTGAGTCTGATCACCTTTGGCTGGCCTATTTGCCCCAGGAGACTTTTAAAACACAGTGTTTTCGGGGACTTACAAAGGCTTCCTTCAACATCTTTTACATGGGTGAAGAATTTCGGAACGCTTCTGTGAAAATGTGTGGTGTTGTTCCACTTTACATGGAAGTAGAAGATACCGTCCACAAGGGGCAACAGCTTTGGCCTCCGATCTGGAATCCAGGGCCTTCTGGATTACGAAGGAGAGGCATCAGAAACTTTTATACTCTTTCATGGTTGGAAGGCAATGCTGCCAGATCGTTGCAACCCAGTGCTTTTCTTGGTTGTATATACAAGTTCAGACCTAGGAAAATTCATGATATTTAAGATGGAATCCTCAGAAATTATTTTATCATTTAATACATTATGATATACAGATTAGAATCTGAATTACACAGGGAGTTTAAATAAATACACACTTGTGATATTACCCAAAAGTCTACTAAACATAGTTCAAAAATTTATGCTTACTTAAGGCGAGATCTCTGTCCTGCACAAGAGTTATATGTACTCGTTGAAAACTAGTGCTTTTGATAATTTTATGTTTTGAGTCTAGTGATCCACATCCTGGATGCAGTAAAAAATAATCAAAACCATAAACACTGCAACTACATGTTTCAAAAGCTTCGTTTGTTTCTATTATTTCTCATCAAGCAAACACAAGATAAGACGTAATCACATAATTGAATCAAACAAAACATTAAAGAATACAGAAATAGTAAACTAACTATATCATTAAATGGGGGGACATTATTATCAATTTCCTCTCTATTAATATTAATTTATACCACTTATCTTCTTACTGTTTTCATAACATATTATAAAACTCCCTTGGTACCAAAAAGTTTAAAAAAAAAAGAGGGGTAAATAGATTATTTACTTGATAATTTATTTTAGGAACATAAAATATATATTTATTATAATTAAAATATTTAAAAAATAATAAAAAGTACAAGATATTAATTTTTTATTCACACTGAAACAAATATTTCTTATTTTAGTATTTAAAATTTTATTTTTATTTCCATTTATATGATTTATTTAATTATAGTAAATATGAATAAAAGTATATTTAAAAATGAGAGTAATATTCTAAAATTATGTTGTAAGGGGTTATTGACTATTACAAAAATAATACAAAGATAAGTGGTATATATTAATTTCAGTAGAAGGAAAACTAATAATCAAGTAATTACATAATTTAGAAAATATGGTTTGAAGTTAATTGTTCTTTAAACATTTAAAAAATTGTTGCCTATTTTATCACAGACTTTGAAGGAGTGTTTACTAATTAGTTTCCGACTAGAATTGGAATAGACTGGATTCGGAATGGAGAATGGAAATTAGAATAAACTGTTTACTTTAGCTATGGGAATCAGAATTGGAATAAAATGTCACTACTAGAAAAATAGTCTTTACTAACATTAGAATAGTGTCATTAATTACTTTTAGTGACACTTGCTAATTGTGTCAGTAATCTGACAGTCAGAAAACCTTGTACCCATCCTTGAAACTTTCATGTTTACTAAATCCCTGTTTTCTTGCTCCAAATGGTATGATTTAAGTCTTTATCCCTGATTTGCTCTTTAGACTTCAGGCACAGAGAGAACTTCTCCTTCATGGCTTCCACTTCATCTTCCCCTCCTGTTACTCTTTCTTCTACTCTTTCTTTGCCCCGCTCTTGCACTTCTCATACCACCAATAAGATTGAAAACCTTGTAGAATACTCCTATATCCCTGAATCAGCCCAAATCAGTGAGTCCTCCTACCCTCTTATTAGCCCTTATCAGTTGTACAAACGACCTAACTCCTTTACCCGCAGTATCCGCACCCTCATCTCTACCAGACGCCCTCAACCTAACGAATATATCCAGTCTTCCCGCCTGGATCAGTGTGCTCTTCAAGCCACCTCTGCTGAGCAATATGTCACTCTGGAGATTCCCTCCGAGTTGCTTTCCAACTGGAAAAGAGAAGGCTACACTCACCTCCATCTTGGAGGTATCAGATTAATCCTTACTCTTCACGGGAGAAAAGCATTACCGGTTACAGCTCGTCTTGCTCTGCTTGATACCCGGTTTAAACAGTACCAAGATGCTGTTATTGGCACTATCCTCACAACTCTCCATGCCGGTAGTGTCTTACTCACATTCTATCCCAACTTTAATCTTTCCCTTCAAGACCCCAATTTGCCCACAACCTTGAAAGTCCAAGTTCAGATCCAAGGTGCTGAACAAATTTCTTCTGCCAAAATTGCCACCTTACACCACCAATTAGTCTATAGGCTTCAAAATCATGCCTTAGATCTACCCACTCCTGAACATCATTCTGATACCCTCATGGTCTTAGCTGAATCTGATCAGATCCCAACCATAATCCAGATCCCACGACAAATTCCCCGTCATGAGCTCATCAAGCTTATGCCTCTTGAATGGATCTCCAACTATGAACAGTTCCATAACAATACAGCTCCAATTCAGACCTCTGAAAGCATGTTCGAAAGACGCCAAGATGGAACAGTCCGAATGACCTTTAAACCACCTCCAAGTGCTCCACAAGAGCCTCCTCGGCTCTCCTTTACCTATTCTTCAATGATCACCGCTGTTCAGACAGCCCAAGAAGATCTGCCCATTACAGGGTTCAATTATGAAGGTTACCCTGTTTATCCAGCCAAGCACAATGGCTATTTCCTATGGGATGCCCCTGGTTCGGGCATGTGTGACCCAAATTGTCCCTGCTGGGATGATTGGGAAGAAGATGACGATTATGCCACCACAAGAAAAAGGAAACCCAAAAAGAAAAAACCTCCAGTTTCCTGCCACCACTATGATCCCAAATCACCGAAAGATCCTCCACCTCCACCAGCTCCATTACCCTTTTACAAAAAAGAACTCAAATGGATTGCAAAGCATTGCAAATATGAGATTCCATCACCAATCTCAAATCCCACACCACCACTGGCTTGTATGATGTTCTCATTTACTTCATCCGACTATTCTTCCTCTTTTCCTTCTTTAGACACTCACACAGATTCCCAATGAAATATCGTGTCCAAACCCTTTGTCCCTTCACCAATTACCTCATCTGGCCACCTAGAACCTCCCAAATCTTTTGAATCAGTCCTCAACTGGCAAACCCAAAATGCCAGAGCACAGAATGATACTTTGGTCAATATCAATTCCAAAGTTGAGAAAATCAGTTTACGAACTGAACAACTTGAGACAAAAGTTGACTCCATCTCTGCACAGATGCAGCAGATCCACCAAAATCTCCAGTCCAGAATTGCTCAACTTGATTATGAGTTACGAGCTATGCTTGCCCAACGCTATTATGGCCCAGAATTTGACCAAAAGGAACGAGAAATCAAACGTTTAAAAGCTGAGCTTGACCAGATTGAATCTGAAAAACAGCGACCTACCCTTTTTACCATGTTACCACATATCCCTTCCATTGGCCCAACTTACCACCCTTTTGCCTCTATGCTTTCCCCCATCAGACAATATGATCCTTCCAAGTTATTTGACATAACTCATACTCTTTTTCGGGATAATCCATTGCCACCACCACCGAAACCTACACCAAAGCCTAAACCACAACCACAACCCGTCACATTCCATCCTTCATCCATTACCATCCCTGGCCAACATTCTCCTGGTCCTACTCCAGCATCGTCACCAGTACCTCCACCACCAACTGAATCCCAACCACCTTCTCAATCCAAGGATAAACAACCCATGCACCAGTTTAGTGCCCATACAGTCGCCCACTCTTCTACCACAGATGACCAAACTTCTGATTCCAATCTAGCTGTTTCTGATAGCCACACTGAGACTGACACAGAATCTTCAGTATCCCCTAGTGATTCTGAACAGTCCTACGCTGATATTACCAGAATCTTGATGGCCCAACCTGATCAACCTCCTCAAGGCCAAACCTCTCATACAGAACCATATGTTGATATTCCCTCCGAAGTTGAGGAAGAAATGCCTGAATCTTCAGCCACAAATCAACCTCCTCCAGCTCAAACCCAGACCGGTTCCACCAGTCAAAAATCATCGAATGGTCTCTGGTTCACATTTGATGATCTTCCATCTCATAAATGGTGTGATCGTCTTAATGAAATGTCTGCCTGGATTGACCTCCAAATGCTACGTCCAGGAGCCACAACTCAATCAGTCCTTAGAGAATTTGCTACTCGTTTTACGGGTGCTCTAAGAGATTGGTTTGATTCTTTAGGCCGATATCGCCAATTACAGTTTGTTGATCTCCCAGAAGTCTCAAGTGCCCTTGCGGTTCTCCATGATCAATTCCTTGGAGACCCCTCTGCAGTCTTTGAAGCTGCCCGACGAGACTATCTCAACATGAAATGCTGTTCCCTTAATGCTAAGGATCTTGATTTCCATTACAAGCGGATATCCCTGCTGTTCTATAAGCTTAATGGATTCAATGAGCCGACATTAAAGCATGTATTTCTGGCTTCCCTTCCAGATGAACTCCAACCAGATATACAACGACAACTCACAGCATCCAATCTTTCCCTTGACAACATCTCTCTTGGCAAAATTTTCCAGCTTGCCAAAACTTGTCTTGATAAACTTTGTGAGCAGAAGCAGTTTTTCAAAGAACTGTTGAAAGACAAAGAGCCATTTCGGAGTGCTTGCAAAAAGCCTTATTTGCAGATCAAATGCAAAAAGAAAAAGGATTGTGATTGCAGTCCTAAAAAGAAAAGGCATTTTAAGAAATTCAGAAATCCAGAATTTTCATCCAGACCTCGCTGATCCAGAAAGCCTTACAGATTCTTCAGAAAGAAGTCATCCTTTTCT
>NW_006262201.1:19355027-19373736 GCF_000493195.1 Citrus x clementina | reverse complement strand
TTCCAAAGGCATACAGATTCTTCAGAAAGAAGTCATCCTCTTCCAGAGATTTCAAAAGGGCAAAAATCAAGCAGATGTTTTATCTGCAAAAGAAAAGGTCATTATGCCAAGGATTGTCCCAACAAACGAGAAAAATCTATTCGGTTAGTTGAGCATCTCCAAGCCACTACAGATTATTCTCCAGAACAGGATGAACTGGAATTCTATTTCTCTGAGCAAGATGAACCCAATGATCAGTTCCAAGTCATTTTCCATCAACAGTTACTATCTCTTGACACTACTGTCCCTATACCTTCCATCAAACTCCAGATTTTACCCTCAAAATTCCAAAGGCCCATTCCAGCAATTGGTCTCATCGACACTGGTGCCCAGCGCAGTATGTTAAACCCCCATATTCTCCCACCAGATCACTGGATAGAATCTGAAGAACATTTCAAAGCTGTCAATGGCAAACTCTTCACCACTTCTTTGATTACCAAAAGGCCCATTGGTATTCAAATTTTCCCCAACTGTGTCATTTGGACCAAAGTTATCGGTTCAACTCTTCCTAATAAGGACATCTTGTTAGGTTTTGACATCCTTCACCAGCTCAAACACCTCCAGATCATTCCCACTGGAATCCGAGTCAAGTCCATGTTCAAACCATTTACAAACATTCTAAAGCTCTGCAATCTGTCTGAAACTCCTCCGTCATACCAGGATATTTCTACCAAACTTTTGAGTTTCTGTCCAGAGTCCCATATTGAGTTCACCCATCCAACTCCATTGTGAAAAAATGAGTCTTTCTTCATTAGGTTACCGTTCAAACTAAATGAAGATATTAACCTGACCAAAGCTACCCATCCAGGAATGAGTCCTTCTGACTTACTCCTAGCCCAACAGGAATATTCCCAATTGTTAGCCCAAGGCCTTATCGAACCCATAAATTCTCAATGGGCTTGCCAAGCCTTTTATGTTGAAAAACATTCTGAGATTGTTCGAGGAAAGAAACGCCTCGTCATTGACTACCAGCCATTAAACATGTTTTTGCAAGATGACAAGTTTCCTTTACCCCGTCGACAAAGCATGTTTACTTTTCTAAAAAATGCCCAGATCTTTTCAAAATTTGATTTAAAATCAGGTTTTTGGCAATTAGGCATTGAACCCTCTGAACGGTACAAAACTGCCTTTTGTATCCCAAGTGCCCATTTTCAGTGGACCGTTCTTCCTTTCGGCCTCAAAACAGCCCCATCCATTTTTCAAAAATCCATGGTCAAAATCTTTCAGCTACTTCTGCATCATGCATTGATTTACATTAATGATATCTTGCTTTTTTCAGGATCACATGATGAACATCGCCAGCTGTTAACTCAGTTCTATGATATTGTCCAAAGTCATGGGATTATGTTATCAGCCAAGAAAAGCACCATTGCTACCGATAATATTGAATTCCTTGGTATGATCATCAAAGATGGCCACTACCAGCCTGGAAAACACATTGCTCAAGAATTGTTTCACTTTCCAGATCAGCAACTTTCCAAAAGGCAAGTTCAACAGTTTCTCGGCATCATCAATTACATCAGAGACTTCATCCCCCATGTGGATCACTACACTCATCACCTCTCGGCTTTATTGAAAAAGAAGCCCCCAGAGTGGAATGCTGACCACACCACTGCTGTCACTACTCTCAAGCAAATTGCGCAAAATCCGCCTCCATTAAAGTTGATTACTAATGGAAAGCGCATATTGCAGACAGATGCCAGTAATGACTCATGGGGTGCCATCCTCCTTGAAGACATCAATGGAAAAGAACACTTTATCGCTTACGCTAGTGGACAATTTTCTGACACACAGAAGCATTATCATAGCGTGTTCAAAGAAATTTTAGCGGTAAAGAATGACATCAAAAAATTTGAGTATCATTTGATTGGACACCATTTTCTCATCCGTATGGACAGTTCAGCCTTCCCCAATATTCTCAATTTCAAAGGTAAAATTGTTCCCGAAAAAATGTTACTCAGATTAAAAGACTGGTTTTCCAAATATGAATTTTCGGTCAAGCATATAAAGGGATCCCAGAACCTCATCCCTGATATGCTCTCCAGACTCTCAAAACCAAAGAAACCCCTAACCTTGTTTTCCACTACATATCACTTTCCGATCATCTCCATGGCTACATCTCTACCCCCAGAAGCTCTCACCAAAAAAGTTTTTCCCTTTAACAAAAACTTCTCCTCTGTCTTTGCCATCCAAGAATTTGCAAAGAAAGCTCTTTTTCGTTTCTTCATGAAAGCCTACCTTGTCATCGAACCCTTTCCCTTTTCCACCTTCCACCCAGAAAATCTGTTCCTTACAGGTCTAACCATTGATCCATCCAGAGAAACCACTGAAGATGTGTTATGGTACATCTGGTGCCTAACAGTCCTTTATGCCACTAAGTTAATCCTACCAATCACTCCCACATTGGAACACCTCTTTGACCCAGACAAAGCTACCTCCTTTACCTGGACATTACTTGAATGGTTCTCCCCAATACCATGGTGGAGAAAGAAGCTCCAGCAGCTGTCAGAGATTTACAATCTTGAACGAATGCCTGCCTCAGAAGCACAAATGTTCACATCAGTCTTTATCATTCACAGGCCATACTTCCAACATCCAGATACAAAACTCTTTTGGACTCAAGACCAGGTATATGAATGGTTTACTGCACCACATCTCGCTGTCATTGAAAATGAAATCCAATCCATCTTGCACAACTACCTTTGTCAGTTAAACCACTAAACTCCGCCCCACAAAGACATCTTCCACACCTCCTTAAGACCTCAACACGACCTCATCATGATTCCTACTCCATCCGCCACATCCAAACCAAAGTCCACAGGTATCATTATCAAGGAAGAAAAACCAGACTACACTGACTTCCTGTTCCAAGATTCCCAAGACCCATGGGATGCATTTCTCCCTCTAAGTCAACACCTCCACCAATTTCCCCAACCGACAATGGATGAACCCGGACCCTCTCAACCAGGACCCTCCTTCCAACCAACACCACCAACTCAACCTACCAAAGTTGACAAAGCCACCCAAACTTCCCCTCAGTATACTCCAAAGTGTACTCCCAGAGACTATAATTGCCCTCGTCCACCATGCCGTGGTCCCTCCTGTAAGCATCCAAAGCTCTTCAAAACCTTTTTCCAAAGCATACGGACCCAGATGCAACGAACAGCTCATCCGACGATGACTACCTGAATCTCTCCTCTCCATAAAGTAGTTTGTCTTGTTGTAATAATTGTGTTTTACTTTATGGTTTTGTCTTGTATAATTATTGCACTTGGCTTTTACTTTAAGCTTTTGCTTTTGCTTTTGTCAAAGTCATGCTTTAATTATTAAAGCACTTTGTCTCTTTGTAATAATTAAATGTGTGTCATGATGTAACTTTTACTTTTTCTTTTGTAAAAGATAGGGATCCTGTCCTATCTTCCTGAGCCTCCTCCTATATAAGGAGCTCTCTCCTCTCTTGTAATATAGAAGATATCGAAGCTTGAAAGCAATAAAACTCTCGTGTGTTTTCAACCATGAATTTCTAAACTTCTCTTCTCTCTCTGCAAATGAATTTCTAAAGAAAGAAAAGGAATAAAGAATTAAATTTGTTCATTTTGAAACCTAAGGAAGTATGCTCTGCACTTGCCTTATTGCAAGGATCCTGTGCATCAGAAAACTTTTGATTGTTTTCTTATCTGGTTTGGTACCCTGTTTTGGACTAAAGGAAAGTCTGTTTTGGGTTATATAACCCGAGATGAAAAATGTTTTAGAGGTTTTTCTGATTCCCCATTTGAGTATATCGACGGGAAACCGACGACGTAAATTCCAGAGGTGATCCTGAATAGGCACTAGTCTGGTCTGCACTGTCGGATAACATGGTATCAAAATATTACAATACTATATTAGTATTTGTGATTATTGTTACTATAATATCACTACTTTATTTATTATTTAAAAAAATAATTATATAAAATGATATGTTGCCCATTGATTTGTTGATAGAATTAAAAGGCTGTGAGAAATAAGAACAAAATCAATTTATATTGTAAAACTTTTCATAACATTTAAATATTATCAATATATATTACACAATCCAAATACTTCAATACAGAGGACGTCTTATTACAAGACATCTTATTCTTATAATTGAATAATCTTAACTGCTATTATCCAATCAAATTCCTTCTACTCGTAGCTGAATTTAAGGGCTAAATTTACCAAATCTAAAAGCTAAATTTAGAAGGATTATTATTTTTCACTCCATGAACATAAGTACTGCGATCATGCATTATCACAGACAACTTCTTCATTCGATGAATTTGATAGGTTAGGGATATAAGTTGAAGAAGAAACACTTTAAACATATTAATCATATCTGCAAACAAATAAAAGAAAAAGGAAAAGAAATTGGTTGCCAAATTCCAACAGTTGCAAAATAAATTAACAAGCAATACAGAGACAAAAGTTAATAGAAATAAATATATTTTGCTCGAAAACAAAAATATTCATAAGCTATGAACAGATCAACTCAATTATCTTAAAGGAAAATTAGAAAATAAGGTAGAATATATTTAACTATAGATATAAATTAAAAAAAAAAAGTGATGATGAATTCATTCTCTTATATATATATGAATAAGAGAGAGTGAGAGAGCAAATTATAGCATTCAAGTTTTCAGTATAACATCTAGTTTTAAGAAAGTGTGTTTATTTCTCATTATATAAAAAACAATGATTTTCCAACTAAAAAAATTCATAATAAAATTTAATATCTAATACAACATAGTATGTTTTTTCAAAAAAAGGCTTGCAATTATGTCTTTTAGCCACCAAGCCTAAGTGTGAGAGTAAAGCATTTAACTCTTGATAATTACACACTTTTCTGGCATAATGCAATTAGTGTCAACTCATTCCAAATTACTCTACTAGAATAATAAAACATTTCAGCCATTATATTGATGGAGCTACTAATCCAAAATATTCACAATAAATATAGAGTTCAAGGCAATTAAGAGATGTACCTCTTAAAGCTCTGCATATTCTCTATCTTTCTAAGGTAATCTTTAATTCATATAGTTCCACCCCCTTTGAATTCACAAACCTAGACTTTACAAACAAAGGCCTTATATCATTAATCTTGATACCTTTTTAACAAAAATATCACTATATTCATAAATAAAAATCACAAGTTAACGCTTTAACCTTGTGTTGGGCTATCGTAGTCTGCAAATGGCAGAGGAATCTATGATAATGTGTATGTTTTCCTGAGAAGAAAAAGGAACAAAAAATAGGGAAAGGAAGTCAAGACTACGAAATAATTATTCAATAAGCTGAAAAATTATCATATATCATGCATGTTTTATTGAAATTGATGATCATATATACACTCACTCACTCACGCACACACACTCACTACTACACACGTGTCCATAAGAGACAACCAATAAAGTTAGAAAAGAACATACAATGCAAGCCAAGACCACCGCAAACAGGACATGCTGTGATGTTTGACTCATCAAAAGATAGAAACCCAATTGCTTTATATAATTACTAAGCTATGGTCGGCTCCTTGGCTATTTAGCTAATTAATAATTTATCTGTTTGATTTTGCTTTCATTTAAGTTTGACTTGTGTTTTAATTTGTGTTGGGTATAGTAAAAAAATGTATAATGGGATTAAATTAATACGAACCTAGCTAGTCAAAACTTAACGTACGTCAAAACTTGTGCAAAAAGCAAATTCAAATGCTGATTGGGAAAATAAAAAGTGAAAAAAATTTCATAATTCATACCTGGCACCAGCAGTCTTGATAGTAGCTGCAAGAGAGCCAGCCACATGCATGGATACTTCCTAGCCTTTACTCTTCCTTTTAGCAGCAGTACTTCTTCTACCATAAACAGAAGAAGGCTCCATAACTTCATGCTTATCACCGGTGCCTAAACTCCGTACACAACACACACGTTGGCACTCAGAACACAAATAATTTAACATAAACCACAAAATGAATAAAAAGGAAAAAATACTCATAACGAGAATCATGACTTAAACTTGATATTATCATTGTCTTTGAACTCTATCATCATTAAATAAACTATTGAGAAACCCTTCAAATAATTTAAGGCTGTCCACAGGGCATACTCATGCATTCAAAGAATACGAATAATTTCGACAAGTATAGAACAAACCCATCCATAGAATCAATAGTTCAAGCTCAAAATTGACATCAATTTCAATTTCACCAAATCACAACCTCATTCAAGTTAGCAAACCCTAGAACACCCAAATCCAAACACACCCACAAAACTTCCTGATTACAAAATCACTAAATTCTCTAACAAAATAAAATCTCTAAGATAACCAATACAACTCAAACAAGCTCAATTCATAACCAAATTACAAAATGAAGAATGAACCAACTGATAACAAACATATCACAAGAAGTCATCTTAGTTTCAAATCACTCATAATTTTTTTAAAAAAATTCTTGCCTGATTAATTCGACCGAGAACCTCTTCTCTCTTCGTTGCTTCTTCTTTACTTTCATAAAGCCCAGCTTCAACCAAAAACATCAACCCCAAAGGAAATCAAAATCAAGGTTTCATATATATATATATATATAAGTAATTATAAATAAAGATAAAACAAAACCTTTTCTAAGTCACAAGTTCTTTGTATATCAGCCTTTGTGGATTCTATAACTGATATTGGTTTCGTCGACGGCGACAAACTCATTCTCTTTGATCTCAACATTAAAAACAATAAAATACCCCGAACAAAAAAAGCCCTAATTTTTTGAATCTGACTTTCGAACCCTAACTTTTGCCAAGTTCTTCACAACACTTTCTAGGCGTCTTTCTAGGGGTATTTTAGCTCAAGGATGGCGGCTTTGAAGGTTTACAGCAGCGACTTGTGAGGTAGATCGTTATTAGAGAGAGAGGTAGAGAGTGAGAGGGGAAGAGAGAGAGAGAAGAGAGCTTCGGTTCAAAGAAGAAAATGGCGGTAGGGATATATTTTTTGCTCGTCAAAATTTTTAGATTTTAGGTTCCCATGTACACCTCATTAAGACAGTTTCTAGATAATTTAATTTAATTTTTAAAAATTAAATGCAACTTGTGGTCTAGTGGTTTAACGTTTAAAATTAAAAAGGTAAAGTTAAGAAGTTTGCGGTTCGACTAATAGTAGAGACAAAATTAGAATTTTATTTTTTTAATTACTGATACTTTAATGTCACATATTCCTGATACATAATTTACAGACACTATAATATTAGAAATTTGTGATATTTATATGTTAAACACAGAAAATATCCCAATCACATGTAATTACTGATACTTGTTAATAAAGTGTCACAAGACAAGTGTTAATAAAGACCATTTTTCTAGTAGTATGTATTGCCATTGATGTGTTTACTTCATCTTAGAATCGGAATGGATAGTTACAAGTTACTAAACTGACCTAGTTTATCATTCTCATAACAATAATAATTATTATTATTGTTAATAATCATAATAATAGTTTTTTCATTATTATTATTATTATTATTGTTATCAACAATAATTGTTTAATAATAATAATACAAGGAAGGATAAAATAGAAATTTTATCATTTAAGTGGGGGGTAATATTGTCACTTTAGGGAATGGGAATCCCATTCCCCTACAGGAATATGAACTCTAATAATCATTCCCAATTTTAGGTGGGACCCATCACTTTGATTTCCATTCCACTTCTTATTTAACCAAATAAACACATAATTCATTCTCATTTTCTAATTTCCATTTTCATTCCCAATAAGTAATCACACCATAAGTCCCTTCCCCAATCACAAAATTACTTTGCTGGGGTCGTGCGGGGTTATTTTACGATCGTTCATTTCCCAAGTCATCCCTGCATTTTGTATACTCTTCTTCTTATTCTGTGCATTGGCTCTCGAAGGTTCCTAAAGTAGATGGCCAGAAAGGAAGTATTCTAACCAAAAGATTTGTAAATGAAGTAATGGAGAGGCATATACAACCAGTACAATAATGACTTTCAGACGTATCTAAATAATAGAGCACGTGAACTTGTGCCTGAAGGCTTAGCTGTTTTGGTCATATTTGTTGTACTAGATGGACTTTCATTTGCTAATAATGCTATGTGTTCATTCTATACTATTTTCAGATCTTGCCTAGTTGATTTGGCCGAGATGGTAAGAACACACACACACACACACACACACATATATCCTCATTTTATGAAAGTGAGGATGTCATTAAAATACAAAAAAAAAATTAATATATTAAAAGATGTATTTTTTTAATCTTTTAGTATATTAAAATCTATATTTATTTGTTAGTCATGACATCCTCACTTTATTAAAGTGAGGATGCCTTCATTAGAGAATGATTATATATATATATATAATAGATTTAAAATATTAAAAGTTGTATTTTTTCATCTTTTAGTATATTAAAATCTGCGCTTTTTGTTAGTAGTGACATCCTTGTTGAGTATTAGAAAGTGTCTAATTATAAAGGAGAAAATCATTATTTTACATTTCAAGTCTTAGTAACACCCTTACTTTTATGTATTTAAGCATCTTGTCATTTAATTATTTGTGTTTTATTTTAATTAAGTATTTTATGTATTTTAGGGGTATCATGATCATTTTACAATGAACGAGAGATCAGACAGCAAAACGGATATCACTTTTGAACTCAGAACAGTAAAAAACTTTAGGAGGAGCATAAAAGGAAAAATGGTACTGTTCACATATATGGTACTATTCACATGTACGGTATTGTCCATGTTATTGTTTACGACACTATTTACATATACGGAATGATGATGTGGCAATGACCGATAATGTGGCATTGACTGATGAGGTGTCACGATTCCATTGGACTAAAATTCTTATGCACTGTTGATCGGTGACGTGGCAACATGTTAGTGGACCAAAAATCGTGCGTATGGTACATGCATATACACGAGATTATTTACAACCGAGCCGCGTAACTATTCAAGCCGTCTCACTGTTCAAACTGCGTCACTATTCAAAGCGCGTGGTCAAATCGTGTACTGTTCAAACCGTGTGGTCAAACCGCGTACTATTGATCGATAATATGGCACAATCCTGAGCGTCCAAATTGTTTTAAATCCGATGGCCATGATTTACTCAATGTATTTATAAAAAGGGGGCTTCACCCCCCTAATTTGACATCCCTGAATTCATTTTTGAGCTCCATTTTCTATAATTCCTTCTCCATCTTGTATTTTCTACGTATTTTAATAAATTTTCATTTTACCCCTAATTCAATTATGAGTAGCTAATTTTCTTTCAAGCTTGGGTTGAAGGTGAGGTCTCAACATGTGCCATGGGATTTGTTTGGTAAATTTACTTTTTCTTCCCCTCTAATTATTGTGGATGTTTTGACTTTTCATCGACAAATAGTAATAATCTTGTCTAGATATCGCACTGGTTTAACCGGCTCCGTAGTACAAGATTATTATTATTTGGCACGATAAGCCCTTAGCACCATATTGATTAGAGTGTGGTTCATGAGGAATGGAAACCCCCCTAATGATTTAATTGACAATAATAAGAAAAATTTAACCCATAGTGAATGTTGATGCAGATCCAGATACCCAAGTGCTTCATTTCAATAGATTTCGCTTTAATTTATTCCTGCCACTTTAATTTAAATTTTAGGATAATCTAAATCACTCAACCACAAATCCAATCACCTACTTAGAAAATTAATTCTACATATAATTAAAATCCACCTTCTCGTGGGATCGACACTCGTCACCATTAATCTATTCTACAATAGATTCGTGCACTTGCAAGTTCAATAAAATTTGCACAACAATCCTCACTTTATTAAAGTGAGGAAGCCCTCATTAGAGTATATATATATATATATATATATATATATAGGGCACTGTTCCAATTCGAGAATCCACCATGTGCAGCTAATATTATCCTTTGGATGTAAATCCAAAGACTAATAAATGGTTCCCGAATGCTGTTCTAATCCGGGATTCTTGAATTAGAACAACACCCTACACACACATACACACACACACACACACGCATATGTATATATGTATGTATGTTTTTAATACATGTTGTGCTATTCTAAATGCTTGTTGTACTATTTACTATTTGTATATTATATGAAAGTCCATAAACATAACTCATACTTAAATGCTAGCTTAAGAGTTGACGATTGCCTCTAGCTTACATTATCGGTCCAAGATCAGTTATTAGATGATGTGGGATTGTTCCCTTATCACCCCCTGCCACGTAGAGACCAATTTTCTCTTGGCTAGTCTTTGTGAGGTGATAAGATAGTTTAGGTCTATTTATGCATAAAGTTTTACTTATACTCAAATGCTAGCTCAAGAATTGAGGATTGTCTGAATCTTATATTATTAGTTCCAGATGGATACCTAGTTGGTTTAGATTATGAGGATTGTACGGTTTAATTAAAGCATGTGCCATGGTTCGAATCCATTATTATTAGTTGATCTGGGTTCTTTCCGTAAGGTAGTATGGGCCCACCGTTCATAAGTTTAATTCATATTTAAATGCTAACTCAAGAGTTGAGGATTACCCGAAACTTAAATTGTCAATCCACTTATTAGTATTAAGTCACTTCAATTTCTTTTTTGTTATTTTTGGGAATACCAATTAGTATTAAGGTACTTATTAGTATGAATCATGAATGTTGTTAAATTTTTTCCATCTAATTAGTATTAAGACACTTCAATTGCTTTTTGTTATTTCTGCGAAAACTTAGCGAAGAAAAAGTGAACTCCTTTGATGTGCCTATGAACAACCCGACTTCTAAAGAATTTGAAGCAATTATCTATAAATATGAAAATTTTACCTGTGGGGGAATGGAGAAAATGACTAATCCCAATCAGTAAATATTCTGCACTGCCAGAGATTTTACCTTTTCAGAGAGAGCCGTCTTTGAGGGACTTTCAAAGTGCACTTGGAGATGAGTTTGTAGACCAAATCTTCGACCATTTTGCCACCAAGATTGAAGAGAATATCTCCGACATTGAGCATAAACCAAAAGACTGCATGATGGACTTACTCATCCTACTCAAACGTAATTAGGGATATATTTGGAATTCAAGTGGATGCTGCGGGTTTTAATTTATAACCATTTCGGAATAAAAGTAAAGGAATTGTACTTTCAAAGTTTAAGTACAAACATGCCCTCGAACAAACACAACCTTGTTGTGTTTTCATAATTTAAATTTAAGTAACGTTGTGTTGTGATTCAGTTTTTGCATTTCTTTGATTTATGTACTATTTCATACTTTCACAAATATTTTTTTTAAGAATAATAATAAAGCCAGTGCATTTCACCCTTATATAAACTGAGTTTACTGCTTATGTGGCATGAATAAATAAGATGAAAAAAAACAGTTATGAAAATAATTATATGGGACCTGTGATGCTTTAATTCAAGTCTTTGACATTAGTGGATGAGTTGAATTAAAGCATCACAGGTCCCATATAATTATTTTCATAACTGTTTTTTTTAATTTTTAATTTACAGAAATGCCATTATAATCATGATTGCCATGATTATATTTACAAGTTTTTCACAATATTAATTTTATAAGTCTGTCATTCCATGCATAATAAATTAAAAATGGGTCAAATAAATTTAATCAAAATCCAATAAACCATCATACCCACCAAGGTACTTTTGTTTCCCACCTTCAGTTTTTTTTTTATTTAATAATCTGTACTCAGTCCCATTTTAAACTAAATAATTTAAATCTTAAAAATCCAAAATCCAATAATTATATGATTATAAAAACAAACAATATAACCAAGGTCAAATAGTAATTACAATAGATTGAAAATAAATTAGCCACACCTTAGAAAACAAAATACGCATTTCATTTATTATTTATTCATCTAAGTACAACAACAAAAAAATTGACAGAAAAAACTATAACCAATTCCTAGTCTATTTAAATTTATAGGAACTTCGTATAATATTATATAGTACCAAATGAAAAAAAAAAAAATTTACCCACCCTAAAAAGAAACCTTATTTTGACCCTAGTTCCCAACTCAGTTTGTACAAAATGGTTTATATCACGGTTTGTGATTGTATAATTATTGTATTTTTAATTATTGAGGAAATTAAATTATGATCGACACTTTTGCCAAAATTATTATACTTGCTGCCATTCAATGATGATCATTATTATTATCATTATTTTAATCACCAAGGGGCACGAACAATTTCATGTACAAATCTTAGAGTTAAATCGGTTAACGGGACATGCAACACTGCCACATACATCATATATTATTAGGAAACATCAAGTGCAGGATATTAATAAATTTTTCTTGGTCCCTAGTTTCACAACACTTTGAGTGCGCCCAGCTTAATTTGGCTGCCCTATTTGCCCCGCGAGACTTTTAAAACAAAGTGATTTCGGGGACTTACTAAGGCTTCCTTCTTCTTTGTATTGTTTAAATCTCTGGCTCATGGTTATTTTAAAGGAAAAGGTTCATTATGTCCACTAGTTTGTGATGTCAATAAATTCTTCAATTTTGCGTAGGACAAAAAAAAAAAAAAAAAAGGAAGAAGAAGAAGAAAAAGGAAAAACCTTCCTCCAGCTTCTTTTACATGGGTGAAATATTTTGGAACACTGCAGCAAAAAAGTATGGTGCTGTTCCACTTCACACAGAAGTAGAAGATTTTGGACCACAGCTTCGGTCTCCGATTTGGAATTCGCAAAGGGGCATCAGATACTTTTGTACTCTTTCTTGGTTCGAAGGCAATGCTACAGGTGTTGAAAATAGCAGCTGTGAAGAGTCAACAGCTGACGCTCAAGCCACGTTAGCATGCCACCTAAGTCATTGTCAACTGGAGCCAGCTGATCTGGATAGTGAGCTGGATTTGATGAGCTGGCAAAATAGTTATGCTAAAGAATCTCAGCACCTGTGCATGAAGAATTGGAATTTCTAGAAACTTGATAATGATTGGATGATGATTGCTATTGCAACTAAAATTTTCTTTTATTTCCTTAGTTACCGTTTTAGCTAGCTGTCGTTTTTTCCTCTGGGTTTGTGTATAAATAAGCAGCACTCTCTAGCTATCAATTCATTCAAGTTTTCATGCATTCATTATTTTTTGGTTTATGCTTTGCTTGCTCTGTAAGCAATTCCATAAGAATTTAAGTTGGTATCAGAGCCAACCTTGAGCTATGGCAAGCAGTAGCAATACACAAACCAATATGAATCCAAGAGAGCAAGTGGATGACTTGAATCAAAATCAGAATCCATCTCAGAATAGCGAGCATCAAAGCTCAAGTATTGACCCCGAAATCCAGTAACAACAAATGCGCCTCATACCCATCACATTGACAACAATACCTACGTTGAAGTTTTTGGCGTCGCCAATAAGGATTCACATATAAAACACCCATGATTCCCAAAATCACAATTACGTAGGATATTGTAAAAGTGAGATAGAAATTGTCCAATTAAATAATCATCTTTTCCTCTACTAGTTGAAGTTTTTGGCTCCGTTGCTAGTGATGCCTTTTCGTTGCAACTCTTGGGCAATGGCAATCCACAAAGAAAAGGATTTCCCTCACAGCTACTCTCATTGAAGGTTGCAAATTGTGCAGTCCACTCTAGGCTCTTGCCTGATAAGTTAGTGTGCCACATTAAAAACTGCCAATGTATTTAACTCTACAAGTTGACGAGGAATTTTCCCATTCAATTTGTTGTAGGAAAGATCCAAACTTTCGATATGCTTTAGATTTGAAAATGTTGATGGGATTGATCCTGTCAAGTTGTTGTATGATAGATTCAATGTCTGAATCCTGGTCAAATTTCCAATCTGAGGAGGAATCTGACCGATTAACTTGTTATATGAAAGATCAAGTCCGGACAAGTAGCTAACTACTCTTCCTCGGTATGTGTAGGCAATGTTCTTTGTTGTGAATTTAAAGGTTTCTTGGATTTTCTTTTCTTTGTAAAACGCAAACCCTTCATCAACAAAAGATGTTTCCGATGACTCAGGACTAGAAGTATCAATGTAACTTTCATGAAGTGTAGTGTTATCTAAGAAAGGAGGAATATGACCAGAAAGAATATTATTAGAAAGATCTATCACATGGTCACTGTACTTAAGCCTAAATATTTGTTTGCTTCAACCTAATAGCCAAAAATTAGAACTCCATGATTGCCAGCATGGCAAATCTAGCGGCTCACACAACCACCAGAATCCCACTCTCTTCATTGACCAAACATGAAAAACAAAAAAACTTATAAGGCCATTAAAGAATATGAAGACATTTTTTTTATTTTAAATCTTAATTTTTATTAGCTACTTCACTTATGAATTAGCTCGGCTTATTAAAAAGCCACTAAGGCCTGTTTTACTGCTCATCACTCACTTACGATTTAAGAGAGGTTAATGATAGCGATAAAAAAAGTGGTACCTAGATTCTTTTTAAAATTTTTTGTCTTTCTCTATATTAATTAACTGATGAACATTTAATGATTGGTACACTGCGTATTGTTGGAGAGATTATGTGAATAACCATGAGATGTACAAAACAATTATATGGATTAATTGCGAGGTTGTTATTAGTGGGGATATGTTACAATATTGTTGCTTGTACGTCATGAAAGAGCTCTTGTGACTTCATAATCAATGGGCTACATATGTTGCCAAGTTAATTATAGCCCAAAATCGCAAGGTAATATATGAGTAATTTATGATGTTTTTTCTTCCAAATATCCAAGATTTATTATTTGTTGTGTACTAATTAATTTTATGTACTTGTAGGTGGGAAAAAATGAAGCCACATATGGATATTTATTGACACTCTTGTGCTTCTTTTTGTCCGTTAATGTTTGTTGAAACTTAATTTAGTACTTTACTGTTTAGAACTTGTCGAAAGCTTAATTTGATACTTATGTTTCTCTTTTCCAAATAGTGGTGTAGTTGAATTACATTAATTTAAATGATGTATTTGGAATGTTTGTTATGTGAATTGTGTTGTGAGATTTGGTATATTTAATATATTTTGAGTTTTCTTTGATTGTAGAAAAAAATATATAATTAAAATAAAAATATACTATTAACAAAAGCAGCATAACATCAATAAATACTGACACTAAATATTTTAAAATGATATTAATAATATTTTACGTTAATGAATCAATGTTCTCCTGATACTGTAGTCACATTAATCATTGACATGTAAATAATATCATCAAACACTGATACCATCGTGTCATTATTTTAGTGATACTGTGACAAAAATTATTGACACAAAAATTACTGACAATAATTTTCAGTGTCAGTGTGTTCTGGTTGGAGCATTATTGACACAATTAACAAGTGTTAGGAAAAGTACAGTAAAACCCATTTTTCTAGTAGTGTCTAGTGAAGAGCATTTAGACAAACTTTCCAAGATCTCTCCTCTGAAGTGATTGCCATCCAATTGTAACCTTCTTAAGTTTAAGTTAAAATTTCTGGGGAATATATGACCTTTTAGACTGTTGTTTGATAACAAAAGATACTCCAAGTCAATGCAAACCATGGGTAAGTGCTCAGGGATTTCACCAGTCAATTGATTGTTGGATAAATCTAGACTTATGAGGAAGTTCATATTACCAAATGAAGCGGGAATGCTACCATCAAACGCATTCATCGAAATGTTGAAATACTTTAAACTTGGTAGAAAATCTCCAATTTTTACTGGAATGTGGCCTTGCAAGTTGTTGTTGGAGACATCCAATAACATTAAACTCTTGTGACAGTGAATTGGCAATAGAAAAAGTCCTGCAAGAGAATTATTGAGAAGAAAAAGTGATTCTAATTTTGTGTTGTTTTCTAACAACCAATTTGGAAACTCTCCATTCAAGTTTAAGTGTGAGAGGCGAACAAACTCCTTGTCATGTTGATGGTAAAGAAATTTGGGGAATGGGCCACCACATCCATAACTGGACAATGAGAAAATAGTTAATTGGAAGTTTGGGATCAAAGAATGTGACTTAGTTATTTCTCCAATTATTTGGTTATTTTCAGCAAAGAAAATCTTGAGTCTTGAGTGATTGAAAAATGGCTCAAGTGAAATTGGGACTCGGAAGTGATTCCTTGAAAGTATTAGCTCTTCAATCAATGTCAAATAAAGGAGGGGAGATGAGGAGATGCCTCCATGAAGTTGATTGGAAGAAACATCTAATACTTGGAGGCATGTCATATTTGCCAAGCACCATGGCAAGCTACCTTTAAAACCATTATTATTAATTTATAGCTCTTGTAGATGCACCAACGAGGCCTGAAAATTTATTAATTCATCCTTTAGTATATAAAAATTAATAAATGGATAATATTTTTATAATTGGTTCGTTTGTGTAATTAGATATATATTTAATGGTGAATTAATGTTAGGGAGATTGCCAATTCTTCCCCCCCCCAATAGTAATCAACATATATCATTTTCCCCCATGCTGTTTTTATAATGACCAAAAACCCCCTGATAGCATAAGTTTACAATATTACTCTTATTTTCAACTACTCTTTTATTTATATTTATTATAAATTAAATAAATCACATGAATAGAAATTAAATAAAAAATTAAGCATTAAAAACAACAAATATACGTTTTGATAAGAGCAAAAAAATTAATAATAAAATTTTTTTCTTGTACTTATTTATTTTGTGAAACTTTTCATATAATAAATATATAAGAAAATTATTATAAAATGATAAAAAATTATTATATGAAAACTTGAATGACAAATAACAAGTTATTATAAGATAAACAATAAAATATTTTGCCTACACTTTTTACATTTAATTTTAAAATATTACAAAATGTTTATTAGAAGAAAATGTTCACAAAATAAATAATTACAAGAAAAAATTTTATTATTAATTTTTTTGCTCATATGAAAACTTATATTTCTTGTTTTTAATTCTTAATTTTTTTATTTAGTTTCTATTCATGTAATGTATTTCATTTATAATAAATGTAAATAAAAGAGCAGTTGAAAATGAGGTCAATATTGTAAACTTATGCTATTAGGGGAGTTTTTGGCCATTATAAAAATAGCAGGGGGTAAATGGTATATGTTGATTACTGTAGGGGGAATTGACAATCCTCCTTAATGTTATAGATTGAGAGAAGAGAAAGAGAGTCTCATTAACCTTGCTTAAGTATCGTGCTGTTAGTGTTAAGAATAGAATATGACAGTGATAAATGCTTAAGAGAAGCCATCGATTCGCCGATGATTTGAAGAAAGCTGGTGTTGAGTGCATTGCGTGCGACACCCATGTCCAAGCGTTCTAAACTCTTGAAATTAAGAAAACCTAATAGAAACATTAAATAAGGAAAAATGTTGTACATTCTTCACATAATCAAAGCGAAACAGGATAGTCAGTACAATTTTTTACCTTGACCGTCGAGGACCCATTGACTTCACAAGACACCATTGACAAATTCTTTAACGAAGTGAATGATGCAATGGTTTTCAGAAGGTTTATATCGAGAGAGGAATGGCACAAGTTTAAAAATTCCAAGTTGGTGAAATTGTGCAGCTCTATTTGAGAAGGAAGGAACAATAAATTTATTAGTTTTTTCAAGATAGACGTTACTGTAAAATAAATAAATTAATTGTTTGTATATATATCACTCCTAGAAAAATGATCTTTATTAATATTAGAATAGTGTTAGTAATTACTTTCAGTGACACTCGTTAATTGTGTTAGTAATCTGAGAGTCAGAAAAATAGTGACACTTGTAAGTGGTGACAGAAATTACTATTACTACAGTATCACTAATATTATGACACTATAGTATTAGTAGTTGTTGATATTATATTAGTGTGTATAATTATTGTTACCATGGTATCACTGTTTAATTTATTTAAAAAATAAAAATTTGAATTGGATAATTGCTATTGATTTATTGGTAAAATTAAAAGGCGCCATAAAATTTAAAAAACTTAATTTATATTACAAAATCTTTCATTTCATATTTAAATATTATTAATATGTCACAATTATACCAAATACAAATTAAAACAAGTACTAAAAGAAACATACAAATTTAGAGTATCTCAAATATAGTTTGAAATGCCCATAAGTAGATATTCAGATTGAAAAAAAAATGCAAGTATTTAGTTTGCAACAAAATTCTCCTTATTGCCTCTACACCTTGAACTTAATTGTTTTCCCACCTATAAGTGTAACATATAGAATTAATTAGTTTGCTACACAAATTAAGTGTCGGACATTTACAAGCAAAAATGTACTCATACATTACATGTTTATTGAATGCTAAAAATAACTTGACAACATATGCGGCCTACACATACGAAAGATCATCAACAGTGTATTCATAACATTCAACATCAACTCCAATTACTAACAAGTATATATTACTAACCTCAAAACTAAACAATAATCTGTAACCAAACACTTGACATTTTCTAGAAATTATAAAAAGCAATAACATAGTAATAAACAGTACCATTTGACAGTAGTTACCAAATATCCTAAAAAATCTTAGAATTGATATTAATCCTTTTTATCTCAAGTATTCTTAGGCTATCACTAATGAATTAAATAAGTATCCCTAAGCCGAAAAATGAAAAAGGTATAGTACCAAACTCTTGCAATACTTTCCAATTTTCTATCAA
>NW_006262201.1:19349591-19354927 GCF_000493195.1 Citrus x clementina | reverse complement strand
ATAGAGGTAAAGCAATACAAAAAGGCTTAAGGTCATTGAGATAAAGAAACCAAAAGGAGAGATTGAAGAAAGATCACTAGATCAATTATATATAGAGATCTCTCAATCATTCACTTAGTCACGATGCACTGACGATTATTTAAAAAGGATGGAGCTTATTTTTTCCAAGGTGATGATTCTTTATGTTTGTCTCTCAAAATAGCTATAAGAGTATTAATATATTCTCATTTTATGGTAGAGAGGTGGAGTCCATTAATAGAAATTCCAAATCCAAAATACAGATATAGAATATAAGACAATAAAACATATATGCTATATTTAAATAAACCATCAAGCAATGATTAAATAAAGCATTACCTGAATGAGTTCAGCTCCTCCCCATGGGAAGTAAGACAAAATGCAAGTTTTATAAAAGTCAGCACATGCTAGCTAGGAAGGATTTATTTTGACTTCGTCCGTAGTTTGCTGAAGAATTTTGCTGCACATTTATAGAATATAAATTTTTAAATCCTGTTTGAAATTTAACCCAAAATAAAGTATAGAGACTAAATACGTAAACTTCATAAATGCACATGAATACTCCTAAGCTTCATGGATAAACTTGAATGACAAATATATTTTTTTAATGCATTAAAGTACCTGTTAAACCAAGCATGTAATTTGACCAACGTGGTAATGCCCTGCTATTATGATACAAGAGGCTTGCTAATATATGACCTAAAAGGACATGCTACAATCGTACATCTAATACATAGTATAATTCATCATTGACAAGAGAACTCTCCCCACATCTGAGCATGCATCTCAAACTATCTACTTTACAATTTCTTCCAAGATATATTTCACTCCATATGTCCTAGCAAATTATAACTTGGCAGAATAAAGGTTTTAGTATAAACTTCTTTTAGGGCCCCAATTAATCGAAGAAATTTATTCCAAAAGAAAAGGGAAAGAAAGTACAATAATAAAAGAAAGTCAAAGCCACGTGAGAATAACTAGAATCCAAAAGAAATCTAACACTAGTAAATCAAGGAACAAATCTAACAAAGAATTTGACATATATAATCATTCTAAGGTCCTCAAAGGGTAAATAGAATCCAAAAACATTACAAATCGTTATAGGTACAAAATATTCCCAAATAAATACTGCTAATGAACAAATATTTGCAAGTTAGGAGAAATGATATACTCACAAATTGGGTCCATGATGCTACCACCAACTTTCTAGTCAAAGAACTGTTGATTATTCATTATATAAACACTATTAAATAATAAAAAAGACATAATAGAAAGATCTAACTACCACTAAAGCAACATTCAATACTTGAATAGCCAATCATCCCCATGGACCATGAAATATCCACAGCTCCCATCAAGGTCGGTATACTACGAGTCCCTATTTGAACAAGTAAATGTTCTACTCAAAATATGACACAAAGACACTTTCCTAAAAAAATATAACTTTTATTATATAACCATGTGATGTAATTAATATGATATAAATCAGCTTCCCACTCTCCCACGGCAAGCCAAGCTAGCCATCCAGAAGAAAGCAAAACATGTTTTCATACTATTCTTACCCTACTTTCACCATAAAAGATTAAAAAAAAAAGGAAGTTGAGGTTTCAAAAGCCTTTTGCTCTGCTCTGTCAAATAAAGCAACTAAAAAGAACACGGACTAAATGAAATCAACTACTGAAATGCGTGCTTCTTAAACAAGAATGATATCAAATACATAACTGAAAAAATTTCAAATTTTTTTTAACTAAGTATTCGATTTCAATCGAATACATTAATACAAAAATCAAATAAATTAAAATAATTTTTCTACTATTATACCTTTATTATGAACGAAAATTGAAATTTGAAAATAACAGCAGCAGATGATCGTGTCTGTGACGACTACAATGACGACCCCCGGCTGACGAGTGATGACTGTGAGGATTCGAGACTGGCTGAAGCTGACGAGTGAGAACCGCCATGACACGACGAACACACAGTGAGGAAAGTAAAAATCGACGATGACGGCACGCAGTGTGGATGCTTCGCCGAAGACTACCTAAAGAGTGGCGACGCGCTGGCAGACTGCACACAGGTTGACGGTCACGATGCACTAGCTGACAACAAACTGGGTGAGTGACGATGTGCTAGAGAGAGAGACCGTGGCTATGTAATTGTGTCCGTGACCGTGACTGCTGAGAGAGAGACCGTGGCTGCTGAGATTCAGAGAGAAAGAGAGTTTAGAAGATGAAATTGACCTAGATTAGATTTAGGGATTTACAGAATTAGGGTTCTTTTTATATATATATATACATTTTTTGTGTGTATTATATTATGGTTTTTTCTTTTCCTTTTAACTTAAAAAGCTTGACTTCTATAGGTCGTGGGTTCGAGTTCTATTTGGAACAAGATTAGAATTATTTTGATTTTTTAACTGATAGCTTCGTGTAAGGGATCTCTGATGTCTGACTTGCAAACACTATGGTATCAGTAATTTGTGATACTTATATGTTAAACACGGAAAATGGTCCGTATTTATGTAAATACTGATACTTTTTAATAAAGTGTCACGAGTTAAGTATCAATAAAGACCATTTTTCTAATAGTGTATGTGTGTGTATATATATATATTTGCATACCTTGAGTTGTGGTCACTGTAAAATTGTTAGCTTCAAGGAAAAGAGTCTTGAGGGATGGGAATGATCCCATTGACCACAACAACTTGCTTCCATCTCTAATTCCAACTCTCGATAGATCAAGCCTTTTCAACTTACTCAAACCTCTGTAATTTGTTTAATAGGATTGAAGAAAAATAAAAATTCATTGTCTAAATTTAATTATTGGGAGCTTGGGAGTCAATCCGCACTTTGTGCTTTAAGAAAAGAGCAACATCATTTTTCAACTGCTTTAAAGATTCAGGGACTGGAATCAAATTCCTATTACTTTCTATTTCTGAAATAAGTACGCACAAATTCTCAGTTTCTTTCCTTTCTTTTTATTTTGTCCCTCTTTAGCCTTCCCTAATTAAATGAATTAAATTAAGGTATTTGATTTTAATTGTTTACCTTGAGGAACCACAAAATTGCTGATTCCTTTATTTTTGCTCTGGTACAACTCTTCTAAGTTGCTCAACGAATCAAATTCTGCATATATACCAACACTTATGACTTCTTTGAAGAAATTAAAGCATGAGAATTTAATTTTTCCTAAACCAAATGGCATTAAATAATTAATTGATAGAGTAAACAAAAGTTTGTTTATTAAAAGCCAGTTGAAATCTGATTCCTTCAGATTAACCAAAATATTAATTTGTGTTAAAGATCCACAAATAGCTAGTAGAAAAAAATGAGAAGCATGCTCAATTAGGTTTAATTACCTTGAACATCAAAAGTTCCTTCGAATCCTATACCACTTAGATATAATTTAGAAAGGGTAGTTAAAGAAGATAAGATGATACAGTTGAGGTTGTTATGACTTAAATCGAGAGACTGCAACTTACTCAAACCTGCAAAATAATAAATCAAATGGCAAAGAATCTAACTTGTAAGTATTCATTTACATAATAATATAAGTTACCTCAACCACATAGGTACACCAAACAAGCCAAGTGCAGTTTACCTGATTCAACTCTGTGCTTGTATGGTGCAATTCTGTGGTTGATGTAGCTTACATCATTATGTAACGGATCTCTTGCCTTATATTTTTCAGCTTTTGTATCTTTTTGAGACCACAAACCCATTTGTCAATCTTCTTCCAGCTAATTTGCAGCTCTTCTAAATTTTTCAAAGAATCTAATTGTGTAAAGATTACAAATTGATTCGATGTTTCAAACCTCACAATAAAATAAGATAGATTTTATCACTTTTAAATGAAACAAATGATAAATTTGTTATGGGGTGTTTGGTACTTTGGTTTCCAATTAGAATATCCTTTTTTCAAGTCAAGACATGCGAAAGTAAAAGATGATATTACGAGAAATATTGAAGATTGTATTCGTAAAATTTCTAAGAATTATTTTTTAATATTAATAAAAATTGAGGTTGAATTAGGTAAAAGTTAAAGAGTTGGGAGAAAAGGTGAAGCTTAATTAATTAATTACGTACTTTAACTTCAATGCTTCCTTCCAATTTATTATGAGACAAAGATAACGATGTTAATGATGAAAGACGAGCCATAGATGATGAGATGCTATTCTTAAACAAGTTCATACGTAAATCAAAAAATTTTAGGTTGCTCAATCTTGATAGCATCTCTAGACCTGCAAGTAAAATCAAACAATGAATTTATTGTATCACGAAATTATAAATAACAGTCAGTAGGCGAAGTAAAATCTCAACATTATTTTGAAGGAAATCCCTGACCTTTATCCAAAACATATTGTTTGGGCTGGATTTTTCTAGTAACGTTTGAAAATATGGTCAACCCCAATCTACTCAGAACTCATCAGTATCGAGCTGACCTCATAAGTACGACCTGGAGCCTATGTTGGCAATCTGGTCTACAAATACGACTCGAGATTTATGTGAACAACCGGGTTTAAAAATACAACCTTGAACCTACATGAGCGACAAGAAAATTCACCAGTCCCACTTGGAAACGAAGAAATCCGACCTCAAAATTTATTTGTCCGACCCGTGAATTAGTTTGACATGGAAAGTTATTGGTTTAAATAACGTGGCCTAATTTTTAGGGAAGTTGTACGCCACGATTTGTTAAACCGTCTCCAATTATTAACCACTCGCAACTGTTGAAGAAGGTGGGCTAAAGTTAAGGTGGTAACCACCCACGACCAAGGGCTATTTAAGCTAAAGAGGGCAACAGAGATGGGGGTTAGCAAAAATCAACCAAAAAACTCTATAAGTGACCTATCTAAGAGCCTTAACAGAGTTTACCAGATTTTGAGTTCCTTTTATCGGAAAATTCCTTTCTTTTGAACCCATTCACAATTCTTTCCTCTCATTTTTATCTCTTTATACATAATTTCTGACTTAAGCATCGAAGGGTCTGCGCCGGGAACCCACCGGCGTATCCTAACCGTGTTTTCTGGTTGACAGGTACAGAAAATTACGGTCATATTGGCGTTTGAGCTTGGATTCGTGCTGTAATTCCCTTAAAGAAACAAATTCAGCTGTTGAGGTTGTTTTTCGGAATCAACATCTTGGTGCCGTCTGTGGGGATCGGTGCGAAAAGCCATACATTTGAAATTTAGAAGGAAGAGGCTATCAGATTACGAAATAACGATGGATGATAATGACGGAGATAGGCAGACCTTGTGTCAATTGGCGGAGGAAATGAATGCCACAGCAGATAAGAGATGGAGAGAAGGGATTGAGAGG
>NW_006262201.1:19252508-19349205 GCF_000493195.1 Citrus x clementina | reverse complement strand
GAGGATCCAAGGCTTGAATGATTTTCAAAGGTGTCGTGTTTTTCCTTTAATATTAAAAGGACAAGCACTGGAGTGGTACCAGAGATTAAAGAATGGAAGCATAGGAAATTTCAAGGAGTTATGTGAGCTTTTCGCTGTGCGTTTTAGGGGTTCATGCATACCAGAGCAAGATATGAGCAGATTGAAAAAATTGGTTCAAGGAGAATTTGAAAGTTTGAAGAGTTTTGTGACCAGGTATCATAAGGAGGTTACTAATCTAGGGGCCTTTGATCATCCAGATGCTCTGGAAGGATTAAAGAAGGGGTTGAGAATCAATCGATTGTGGAATAGCTTATATAGTAAGGGGATAACAACATATGCTGAGGCGTATGACCAGGCAAAATTGGACATGAAAACTGAAGATGCAGAGGAAGAAAAAGAGGAGAATGGAAATGCAGACAGGGGGTCCAATGAGAAAGGGAGACCTGAGAAGGAGAGGAGATAACTTTGGGTATAGCTCGAGGATGAACATGGGTGATAGGCGTCATTATGATAGAGGGTTGCTCAATTATAGACAACTAGAAAGGCCGGGTCGAAATTGGGAAGCAAATCGTGAAAGAAGAGAAATCTCATTAGTAGGAAGGGGCCGAGAGGGAGTAAATAATTATGGGAGGAACCATCGAGAGAACCGAGTAAGAGATTACAATAGATTACCACCACCTGTAGATCGGAGAGGACTGAGATCTGACAATGGGGTGAATTTATTAGAACAGAGTGGGAGATACACACCACTGAACACGAGCAGAGCAGAAGTATATGCTGCAATAAAAGACAAAGGGTTACTAACACTGCCAAAGCAAATTGTAGGGGGTTTGGGCGGAAGTGCTCACCACAAGTATTGCGAGTTTCACAAGGCAACTGGACATGGAATTGTAGATTGCATTGACTTGAAGGAGCAGATTGAATGGCTAGTGCAAAATCAATATTTAAAGGAGTATGTGGATGACCAAGGAATAGGTAGGAGAAGAGGAGACATCATAGATAATGTAGCGATGATGATTATGGGAGGGCCGACCTTAGTAGGAGACTCAAACCGCTCAAGGAGAAATTATAGCCGATATTCATTAAAAAGTTTTGAGGTGAATTTTAATGTTCCGATACCAAAGAAGCAGCGGATTCAAAGGGTGCCGATCATGTTCACAGACGAGGACGAGGAAGCAGTCGCACATCCACATGAGGATGCGCTTGTAGTGAAGGTTGTCTTGGCAGGTCAGGAATTGAACCGAGCTTTTGTAGATGGGGGAAGCTCGGTTGACATTTTGTTTAAGCAAACTCTGGACGATCTACAAATAGGAGACCTCAGGCTTGATCCGGTCAGAACATCACTAAAGGGGTTCGGTGGAGCTGAGTTGATTCCCCTTGGGTTGATTGACTTGCCACTGACAATAGGGTCCAGCCCACTATAAAAGACAGTGATGCTGACATGGTTGGTAGTTGATGAGCCAAGCCCTTATCAAGTTATTTTGGGCAGACCATTCAATAGAATAGCAGGAGCAGTGAGCTCAACCCATATGCAATGTGTGAAGTTTAGAGTTCAAGGTGGAGTTGGAGTGATGAGGGGCCAGCAATAAGTAGCTCGAAGCTGTTACGCTACAGCTGTGAGAGAATCCATGCAGATCACAAGTATCGATCCACGAGCTGAAAACAGGTTATGCCAACAGCGACCTAATGAAGAAATGAAACAAGTACAAGTAGATGAGGATGATCCGAGCAGAGTAGTGAGAGTGGGAACAAAGATAACGGATGCCATTTTCAATGATCTTCAGAATTTATTGGTGGAGTATAATGACATATTTGCTTGGAGCCGTGAAGATATGCCGGGAATAGACCTGTTGATGCGAGATTCTGGTTGTCCTCGTTCTACGACTAGGGTCTCTGCTCGATCAACTTCACCACGACCAGGATCTCTCCTCGTAAAGCTTCTTCTCCAGAGGTTCCTGCGCACACAGACAGGTCAGAGTACGCCGGTTGTTTTCCCGGCGCAAACCCTCCGACGCTAAAGTCAGAAATAGGGGTTCTGGGAATGTTTGCCACGAATCTTATGGCTTCTTTTTAATCTCCATTCTCAGAACTTTCTTTTCTTAGTTCTAATAGCAAAAAGTCTAACCCTTTTACCTTCGTTGGCTACCTTTTTATAGGCTTCCTCTGAATCCCGGTCTTCCGTAGTCCACGCCCATTATTCTGCCCACCCTCGGATGTGGATGCCCCAATGTCGTCATTGTGGGCAAATGGAGATGAACTTCGTGCCTTGATTCTCGGATAAGAACGCACGTCCTGCCAACTGTCGTTGACTGGGTCTCCTCGCCTCGACCCCTAACAGGAATGGCCTTATGCCTTTAACAGGAGTTCGTCCTCATGAATGGCATATTCGTGGACGAGCAGAATAGCCCTGCTCCTGTTCCCCTGCTACCAGGCTCTTACAGGACAAACCTGCTCGCAGGACTCTGCCACCAACTATCTGCTCATCACTTCTGGTCTCGTCGAAGTATTTCCCTCAAACACCGGTCCCCCAGTTTCTGGTGTTGGGTAATGTAATGGACCAGCAGTAGAAACTCAACGGTTTTTGCTCGCGTGGGACTGGAAAAGGCTGCCAAGAGTCGTGTCGTATTTAATTGCGGATGCGGTGATGTGGCATAAATCTACCCCTCCATTTGAATTTCAAACCTACGGTTGCAAGATTCTCGGAATATGCGTCATTAAATGCTGGCAGCCCAAGAGTTTGCTTCTCAGTAAGAAAACCCAAAATCTTCAAACACGAACTCGTCATTTTCTCCATTCTTGTCTCTCCGGTGAATGAACCTCGGCATTAAAGCTGTCATCCCTGTCTCTCTCTGACCGAGTCCCTGCTTCAGGTATTTCTTCTATTTTCTCGGTCTTGGTTGGTTGTAGATAATTTCTTTTCTCTTTGCTTTGCTTGGGGTAGTAGTTGGCGGTGGCGTTTTGGTTATTATTTTGGGAATGTCGAAGGGTAAGGAGAAAGTCGTCGAGATTGATGACGACGAAATAGGTTTCTTGCCTAATCTTCTCACTGATCCTGCTTTTGACCCCGGGATCCCCTTAGAACCCATTAGGTCTAGTGTCGGGACTAGTGCTAGGAGATTGTCCCCCCAAACAACCTTCACGAGCGGAAGTAATGATGAGGAGAGATCTTCTGGCTCTGAAGGCACCTTGAGTGAGAATGGGGAAGGTGATTCTGGTGAGGTGTCTCCATCTGGAACATCACGACCAGAAGAACAGGGTACAGTAGGGGGTAGAGCCTTGTCGCGTGATTATGCCATTGATTACATGTCGTGCACGACCACGTTTGACGAGCTCAATGACTTCCGACTTAGGTATAGTATTCCTGGTGAGATACCTCTTAAGATCCCAGGAAAGAAGGATACACCTAGTCGGCCTCCTAGGGGATACGTTACCCTGTTTCTGGAGAGCTTTAAGTATGGGCTGAGGTGTCCCTTGCAGCCTTACTTTGCCCGGATACTTAACGGGCTAAATCTGGCTCCTGGTCAGCTGAACCCCAATGGGTGGAGAGTGCTCTCTGGTCTGTTCATATTGTGGGACAGATGTTGCCAAAGCTAGCCCACGGTTGATGAGGTGAAGCACCTGTACCAGCTGAAGAGCAGCCCTAAAGATGCCGGCTGGTACTACTTCCAATCTAGTACCAAGAGCAGGAAACCCATAACTGATCTTCCAACTGGTGGTGGTGGGACTTGGAAGAGAAAATTCTTTTTTGCTGGGGGTCCTTGGGGTCAAGTTGCACAAATAGACGGGAAGGATTGTCGCGTCCCACCCCGTTTCACGGTCCCAGGTTGCCTGCTCGCTTTAGATATCTTGTATCCATAATTGTTCTTGCTGTATTGGTTTGTCTCTAACCAAGTGTCTGTTTGTGCTGTAGTTTCTTGGGGTGTTCATTTCTCGCTCAAGCCTGGTCAGCTCAAACGGGTCGAGGCTGTACTAGCCAACTCCTGCCCGAGCCGAGAACTGATAACTATTTACAACTTGCTCGAGTCTCGCTTGGTACTACCTGGCCATAAGATGGAGGACGCTGTGATTGGGGCTCTGAACAGAAAACGTTCTCGACCTCAAACCACGAAGAGGACCAGAACAAGGACGCCCCTACTGCAAAGCGGGCCAACATCGTGCAGCAAGTCTCTCCCTTGAAGACTTTACCTCCTGCTCCTGCCAAAGTCGGGGAAACTAGTGGAGCAGCCACAGATCCTGCTTCCTCTTCTCCTCCTGTCGGGCATCGATCTCACTTACCTGACAGCCGAGCAGAACACTTGGTCCCCTATCTCAATGAGTTATCTAAACTCGTGAGCAAGAAGGACCTGGAGGACTTTGATGGCTGCACCCTGGACGAGCTAGTGGGAGCCATGCAGTATAGCTCTTTCCATCTCAGCTGCATGACCACCTACTATAAGGCCAAGGTTGGCCGTTATGACAGGAAGATGAAGGAGGACATTCAGTCGGCGATGACCAGAGCTGACGACGCCGAGAAGAAAGCAGGAGAGGTGAATATCGAGAACCTGAAGCTGATAGAGCAAGAATCACTTGCTCAAGCAAAAGCCATTTCCCTCGAGGAGGAGCTGACCAGGGTCAAGGAGGATCTTCAAAGGCAGAAGGCCATGTATGAGGCTCAGCTCGAATCTCTCCGCGATTCCCACCGAGTTCAGGTCGAGAATTTGGAGAAGGAGGCCGACAACCAATACGACCAGGGACTTCGGCATTCCTATCGTTGCATCATGGCCGTCCTCGGGAAGCAGCATCCTGATCTGAAGATGGATGACCTTGCAGCTGGTGTTGCTTAACATTTGGACGAGGAGGCGGCCAAGGAAGATGCCGAAGGGGTAGAGCCGATTGTGATTGAGGAGGAAAACTCTCCTCCTCGGGCAATCCCTGCTGACGTTGGCGAGGCGAGCACCCCCCCGGACGCAGCTGGTGATACCCCCCCTACACCTGAGGAGGTCCAGCCAACCGATGCTGCTCGGCTTACTGATCTGCCATCTTCTTGAACATATTTCTTGCGTTGTAATGAACAACTTCGTTGGTTATTGATAAATTAATAAAAACTATTTTTGATTACTTTCTTGCGTTTGTATTTATAAGTTACTTTTCCATTTGAAGGTCTGCTCGCCTTCTTTTGGTCGAGCAGGCTCTGGCTTAGAATATGGTCTTTCTACATGACTAGGGATTCTGCTCGCCTTTGCTCGATCGAGCAAATCCTAGCATGCTTGGCTTCCGGTCTCGCCATAGACAGGCTTTGAGACTTGGTGAGCCTTCGCATGCCTTAGAAAATACTTCGATGATTGGGGATTCTGCTCGCCTTCGCGTGGTTAAGCAGATCCTGGCACGCTTGCCTTCTGTCTGGCCATAAAACAGGCTTTGAGACTTGATGAGCCTTTGCATGCCTTGGAAAATATTTCGATGATTGGGGATTCTGCTCGACTTCGCGTGGTCGAGTAGATCCTGGCACGCTTGACTTCTGTCGCGCGATAAAACAGGCTTTGAGACTTGATGAGCCTTTGCATGCCTTCAAAAATATTTCGATGATTGGGGATTCTGCTTGCCTTCGCGTGGTCGAGCAGATCCTGGCACGCTTGGCTTCTGCCTCACCATAAAACAGGCTTTGAGAGTTGATCAGCCTTTGCATGCCTTAGATAATTTCTTCAAAGCTTGGGATTCTGCTCACCTTCTCGTGGCCGAGCCGATCCTGGCACGCTTGGCTTCTGCCTCGCCATAAAACAGGCTTTGAGAGTTGATGAGCCTTTGCATGCCTTAGATAATTTCTTCAAAGCTTGGGATTCTGCTCACCTTCTCGTGGCCGAGCCGATCCTGGCACGCTTGGCTTCTGGTCTCGCCATAAACAGGCTTTGAGACTTGCCGAGCCTTTGCATGCCTTAGGTAATTTCTTCAAAGCTTGGGATTCTGCTAGCCTTCTCGTGGCCGAGCAGATCCTGGCACGCTTGGCTTCTGGTCTCGCCATAAACAGGCTTTGAGACTTTATCGAGCCTTTTCATGCCTTGGATAATTTCTTGAACAGTACAGTTGGCTGAAACTCCTCATTGATTCATTTAATATTGAATTCGGCTTACATGAGATTGCTTTGAAATAAGAAATAAAAAATAGAAAACAACAGGCACGAGCAGAAATAACTTTAAAATATGAACAAGTCTTACTAAAAATATTTCCTGGGGTGTGCCGCGCTCCATGGGCATTTCACCTCGTGGCCATCCGCGCGAACCAGCTTGTAAACTCCGGGTCCAACTAGCTGCCATTCCTGGCTTCCACTCGGGTATCGAGGGATGTTATCTGCATCGATTCCCTTGCTGCCGAGGAGTAACAGCTTTGTGCGATTCTCTGGTCTCCTCGTACCACTCCAACTACCCCATTCACCCGGTACTTGAGAGCAAGATAATGGTTGGACAGTACTGCTTTGCTCATCCTCAGAAACGGCCGACCTAGGATTATCTGGTAAGGACCCTCTTCATCAACCACCACAAAATCCAGTATCATTGTCCTTTCTATCGGGGAGCTCCCAATCGTGATAGGCAGCTCGACCACGCCCAAAGGGACCAACTTTCCTCCTCCAAACCCCTTCAAGGAGGTATTGGTGTAATCCAACTTCAGGTCTGCTATTCCTATCTCCTCCAGGGTTGACTTAAACAACACATCAACTGAGCTCCCTGTGTCAACCAGTATCCTATCAAACTTCTTGCTGGCAACAGTGGCCTTGATGACCAAAGCATCCTCGTGGGGGTATAGAATCCCTTCTTCATCCTCATCTGTCCACATGATTGGCACTTGCCTGACTCTTGCACGTTTGGCTGCTGGGGTGTTGAAGAATACATCTTTGCTGGTCATGGCGTATCTAGCGTAATTTTTCCTCGACCTGTTGGAATCTCCGGCCAATGTTGGGCCCCCAGCTAACACCCTTACTGCAGGCTGCTCGCGCCTCGAGTTCCTGTCACTCTGCTTCCTTTCGTTGGTCGAGGCTGCCATTGGGAAGGTCCCATCTATAAACTTGTCTAGATACCGATTTCTCACCAAATCTTCAACCTGGGTCTTGAGATCCCTGCAATCTGCTGTGGTGTGGCCATGAGTGCCATGGAACTTACAATAGCGTCCCCTATCCCTCCTGCTGGGTAGCTTTGTTATTGGGGCAGGGAGGTATAGCAACCCTCGATCCTTTATGGCCTCGTACACCTCGTCTAGGGATATCTTCAAGGAAGTATACCGCCCATAGTCCTGGTTTTGGTCGATCAGGTGCACTGCCCTTTCTCTATTTGCTCCGTTCTGAGTTGGGGGCGGTGGCAGCGCTTCTGATCTGCCCCCTCTACTACCGTGGGAGTGTTGATGAAGACCACCATATGCCGAGTCATGCCTTCTCCAAGGCTCCCCAGTTGGGGAACGAGGAGGTTGCGCCCTGCTGTGCTGATACTGTGGTGGCCTCTGATGAGACTGGTAAGTAGTTACCCGACCTCCTGCTCCACTACCCGAGGCCTGGTGGTCCCTCCTCCTGATCGGCCCATTCCCCGGTAATGCTTTCTTCTCTTTCCTCCCCCACTCTTTTAATTGTTCTGTCTTAATCTGTGCTGCCTTCTCCTCTTCAATCTCAATGTCTCTCTTAGCCTGCTCATATGCGGCCGCATACGTCTGAATAACCGAGCTTCTCAAGTTGTACCACAGCCTTCCTATCTTCACCCCTTCTTTCAATCCCCTTAACGCCTGAGGATGGTTGAAGGCTCCCAAGTCGAGGACAGTACGATGAAACCTCTTGATGAATTCCCGAAGGGTCTTGCTCCCTCTGTTTCATGCTTTTCAGCTCCATCATGTCATCTTCTGGTGCCATTGCCCCACTAAACTGCTCTGCAAATTCCTGGCACATCTGCTCGAAGGTTTTAATGCTGCCCCGAGGAAGTTTCCTGTACCACTCTCGTGCACGTCCCTCAAGGGATAGTAGGAACACCCTGCACCTTTGGGATTGAGATAATCCTTGTACCCCAGTTATGTCGTTGAAGCGCTCTATGTGTACCAGCGGATCAGTTCTTCCCGAGTATCTAAGGTCTGGGAGGCGGAAATCTCTTGGAATAACTGTCCTCATGATCTCTGCGGCGAGCGGTGATTCTTCGTCCAGCATTATCCTCCAACCAGGAGCTCTGCTCCTCCCTCGTATGTCGTCAATTATCTGCGCTAGCCTGCGCATTTCCTCCTCCAGCTGCTCGGCACGACCAGGGTCACGTGCTGCGACTTGATCCCGCTCTTGCACTACATCATGCAAGTGTTGCCTCAACTCTGTTTCCTCTGCATTTGCCACCCCGTCGTCCTCGTCAAGAATCTGTCTTGCCGGGGATTGCTCTTCCTCTCTACGGAATTCTTCTCGCAGAGGTATGTTACCTCTCTCATCACCAAATCTCCCGGTGGTTTGACTTCTCCTCGTACTATCGGGACCTAGTGCCACTCCACCAACTCTCATCCTTTCCTCCTAGGTTACCCTTCGTTCACTCCGCAACTCATGCAGGATGGTTGTTAGGGTCTCCATCTGCTTTTCTATCCGTTCCATCCGGTCGAACATGGCTTTTTCCGGTGCTTCACTGGCTATCTCCCTCAGAGTCACAGAATCGTTAAGCCTCATATCACCCCCTTGTGCACTACTCCCTCCTGTCTCCATTGCTTTTCACTTGCTTCACTCCTCTTCTTGCTATCAACAGAAGCTTTTTGATCAACTCCCTACAGACGGCGCCAAAATGTTGATGCGAGATTCTGGTTGTCCTCATTCTACGACCAGGGTCTCTGCTCGATCAACTTCACCACGACCAAGATCTCTCCTCGTAAAGCTTCTTCTCCAGAGGTTCCTGCGCACACAGACAGGTCAGAGTACGCCGGTTGTTTTTCCGACGCAAACCCTCCGACGCTCAAGTCAGAAATAGGGGTTCTGGGAATGTTTGCCACGAATCTTATGGCTTTTTTTTAATCTTCGTTCTCGGAACTTTCTTTTCTTAGTTATAATAGCAAAAAGTCTAACCCTTTTACCTTCGTTGGCTACCTTTTTATAGGCTTCCTCTGAATCCCGGTCTTCTGTAGTCCACGCCCATTATTCTGTCCACCCTCGGATGTGGATGCCCCAATGTCGTCATTGTGGGCGAATGGAGATGGACTTCGTGCCTTGATTCTCGGATAAGAACGCACGTCCTGCCAACTATCGTTGACTGGGTCTCCTCGCCTCAACCCCTAGCAGGAATGGCCTTATGCCTTTAACAGGAGTTCGTCCTCGTGAATGGCATATTCGTGGACGAGCAGAATAGCCCTGCTCCTGTTCCCCTGCTACCAGGCTCTTACAGGACACACCTGCTCGCAGGACTCTGCCACCAACTATCTGCTCATCACTTCTGGTCTCGCCGAAGTATTTCCCTCAAACAAGACCCACGAATCATGTGTCACCAGTTGGCTATAGATAAAAAACATAAGCCTGTGAAGCAGAAAAGAAGAGTGTTCAACTAGGAAAGGTATAAGGCCATCCATGATGAGGTGGATAAATTATTGAAAGCGGGGTTTATAAGGGAAGTGAACTATCCAGAAGGGTTTCAAATGTGGTGATGGTTAAAAAGGCGAATGGCAAATGGAGGATGTGTGTGGACTTTATCGACCTCAACAAAGCTTGTCCCAAAGATAGTTTTCCTCTCCCAAAGATTGATCAGTTAGTGGATTCAACAGCCGGGCATGGCTTGATGAGTTTCATGGATGCATTCTCAGGATACAACCAGATTCGTATGTCCACAGCAGATGAAGAAAAGACAGCTTTTGTGACCGACCAAGGATTGTATTGCTACCGTGTGATGCCGTTCGGATTAAAAAATGCAGGAGCTACTTATCAAAGGTTAGTAAACAAGCTTTTCAAACCCTTGATTGGTAAAACGATGGAGGTATATGTAGATGACATGATAACCAAGTCTGTTGAGCCGGTCGAACATACATCGCATTTGCGTGAGACGTTTGAGGTTCTGCGAAAAAATCAGATAAAGTTGAATCCGAAAAAGTGTGCCTTTGGAGTGGAATCGGGGAAATTTTTGGGCTTCCTAGTTAGCTAGAGGGGATAGAGGCTAATCCAGAAAAAGTAGAGGTCATTCTCAAGATGAGGTCGTCGAAGGATCTTAAAGATGTTCAGAGCTTAGCTGGGAAAGTTGCCGCGCTGAGCAGGTTCATTTCGAAATCATCAGATAAATGCCATCCGTTTTTTGAATTGATGAAGAAAGGAAAAAGATTGAGGTGGTCGGAAGAATGTGAGACAACATTTCAACAATTAAAGGCGTATTTGGCTAACGTACCAACTTTGGCTAAGCCCTTAGTTGGCGATGTTCTCTTGATCTACTTGGCGGTCTTTGATTATTCAACTAGCTCGGTCCTGGTAAAAGAAGAAGATGGAGTCCAACGTCCTGTATACTACACAAGCAGATCTCTTACAGGCGCGGAAGTTAGATACCCTATTGCAGAAAAGTGGGCGATGGCTTTAGTTGTAGCCGCAAGAAAGCTGAGGTCGTATTTTCAAGCTCATGAGATCGTGGTCGTCACCAATCAACCTTTAAGACAAATTTTGCACAAACCAGACATTTCAGGAAGGTTGGTTAAGTGGTCAGTAGAGCTAAGTGAATTCGACATCAGTTATTGACCGAGGTCAGCAATTAAAGCACAAGCTCTGGTCGACTTCATTAATGATTGCAGTGACGATAATGAAAGGATGGATGCTGGGCAGGAGATTAAAGAGGCAGAGAAGAAGAATGATATATGGGAGCTTAATGTAGATGGAGCTGCAAACCCAGAAGGGTCAGGCGGAGGAATTGTTTTTATTTCGCCTGACCAAGAAGAAGTATGCTACGCTCTCAAGTATCAATTTCATCCTACAAACAATGAAGTAGAATATAAAGCTCTCATTGTGGGTCTAAAACTAGCAAGAGCATTAGGGGTTCGGCATTTGAAGGTGAAGAGTGACTCGCAACTGGTAGTAAACCACCTGAATGGGACATTTCAAGCCAAAAGTGAGAACATGTCTAAGTATTTGAGCAAAGCACTGCAGCTATGGGGTAACTTTGATCAAGCTACAATGGAGCAGGTTCCGAGGGGAGAGAATTACCGAGCAGATTATATAGCAAGACTGGCAGCTGCAGAATGCCCAAAGTTCCCACGATGAATCCCATTGGAATCGGTTTCAAAGCCATGTATAAGTGATCCCGAGATGGAAGTTTGTGTGGTAGAAGATGAGAAGAGCTGGATGATGCCTATCATGAGGTACATTAAATTTGGGGAACAACCTCAAGATAAAGCAGAGGCAAGAAAGCTGCGATGCCAGGCAACACGCTACTCCATTATCGAAGGTGTGCTGTATAGGAGAGGTTACACTTTACCTTACCTACGATGTTTGGGCTCGGTTGATGCCAACTATGTGATGAGAGAGGTGCATGAGGGAATTTGTGGAAATCACGACGGAGGTAGAGCATTGGCCCATAAAATAATAAGGCAAGGTTATTTTTGGCCGACCGTGCATGAAGATGCACATGAGTTAGTTCGAAGATGTGATGAATGCCAGAAGTTCGCTGTAATTGCAAGACAACCACCAGAAAACATGATGACAATGGGGAGCACTTGGCCATTTGCACAATGGGGGGTGGATCTTATCGGACCAATGCCGACTGGGAGAGGACAAATGAAATACGCGGTGGTAGCCATTGATTATTTTACTAAGTGGATTGAAGTTGAACCGCTACAAAAGATAACCAAGAAGCGCACAACAGATTTCATATGGCGAAATGTGATTTGCAGATATGGCTTACCGCAAGCTATTATCACCGATAATGGAACCCAATTTAATAATGAGAATTTCAAGAAGTTTTGTAGTCAGCTTGGCATTAAACTACGGTTTATCTCACCTGCTCATCCGAAGGCAAACGGACAAGTAGAAGCGGCGAACAAAACTATAAAGCAGTTGCTGAAGAAAAGGTTGGGTGAGAAGAAGGGAGCTTGGGTGGACGAGCTTCCAGGAGTGTTGTGGGCCTATAGAACGACCTTGAAGACTTCAACAGGGGAGACTCCATTCTCACTTGCTTTCGGCCATGAGGCGGTAATCTCAACTGAGGTTGGCATTGAGACACATCGCACAAAGTATTATGATGAGACAGTAAACATGGAACATATGTTGTTGGATTTGGATTTGCTTGATGAGAAGAGAGAGGCGGCAAGAGGTCGAGCGGCAATTTACCAGCAAAAAGTGGCTAAGTTCTACAACAAAAATGTCCGGCTACGACAATTTCAGGAGGGGGATCTAGTGCTCCGCAAAGTCAACCAGTCAACCAAAAAGCCAGCTGATGGAGTTCTGGGGCCGAGCTGGGAAGGACCATACAAAGTACTACACGCATTTGGTAATGGCGCATATAAGTTAGGTTATCCGGACGGCAGAGTCGTCGGCAAGGCATGGAATGCAGAGCACCTGCGAAAATACTATCAGTAGGCCAATCTTATCTATGATATTCTAGTTTGTTTATTTTCTTTAAATATGCTAGGAAAGTTTGTTATGTGTTTAGTTCTGTTATTTCTGCTATATTAATCAATGAGGTTATTCAGAAGTGCAACTCTATCTTTTATCTACTTGTGACCGATCTTATTGAGTTCGGTAATTTTTCGACCTTATTGAGATCCAACGTGAAAAGATTTATCCAATCTTATTGGGATTGAGATCGACATTGCGGCCTTATTGAGGTCCAACGTGAAAAGATTTATCCAATCTTATTGAGGTCCAACGTGAAAAGATTTATCCAATCTTATTGGGATTGAGATCGACATTGCGACCTTATTGAGGTTCAACGTGAAAAGATTTATCCAATTCTTATTGGGATTGAGATCAACATTTCGACCTTATTGAGGTCCAACGTGAAAAGATTTATCCAATCTTATTGGGATTGAGATCGACATTTCGACCTTATTGAGGTCCAACATGAAAAGATTTATCCAATCTTATTGAGATTGAGATCGACATTGCGACCTTATTGAGGTCCAACGTGAAAAGATTTATCCAATCTTATTGGGATTGAGATCGACATTTCGACCTTATTAAGATCCAACGTGAAAAGTTTTTCAATCTAATTGAGATTGAGATCGGCATATTTGGGCCTTATTGAGGTCTAATGTGACAAATAATTTTCAATCTAATTGCGATTGAGATCGACACATTTGGGCATAATTGAGGTCTAACGTGAAAAAATTCATTCAATCTTATTGAGATTGAAATAGACATTTTTGGACCTAATTGAAGCCCATTAAAATAATAATAATAATAATAATCTATCCAATGAGATTGAGGTTGACCATTGCCTTGTTGAGGCCGGCCATAAACTTAACAATTAAGTTCTACAATTTCTTATTTTGCTGAGCTCGGCCATTTCCTTGTCGAGGTCAGCTATAGCCATAACATTTAAGTTCTACAATTTTCAAATTATTAAGGTCGATATTTTTGCTTTGTGAGCTTTACGTTTGCGGTCGACACTTGTGCTTTGTGAGCTCTACGTTTAAGGTTGTTTGTTAAGGTCGACATTTTAGTTTTGTAAAGCCTACAGTTGAGGTCGACACTTGTTTTGTGAGCTTTACGTTTGCGGTCAACACTTCCTTTTTGAGCTCTACGTTTGAGGTCGATATTTTTGCTTAGTGAGCTCTATGTTTGAGGTTGTTTGTTAAGGTCGACATTTGCTTTGTGAGCTTTACGTTTGCGGTCGACACTTGTGCTTTGTGAGCTCTACGTTTAAGGTTGTTTGTTAAAGTCGACATTTTAGTTTTGTAAAGCCTACAGTTGAGGTCAACACTTGTTTTGTGAGCTTTACGTTTGCGGTCAACACTTCCTTTTTGAGCTCTATGTTTGAGGTCGATATTTTTGCTTAGTGAGCTCTACGTTTGAGGTTGTTTGTTAAGGTTGACATTTTAGTTTTGTAAAGCCTACGGTTGAGGTCGGCATTTGCTTTGTGAGCTTTACGTTTGCGGTCGACACTTGTGCTTTGTGAGCTCTACGTTTGAGGTTGTTTGTTAAGGTCAACATTTTAGTTTTGTAAGCCCACGGTTGAGGTCGACACTTGCTTCGTGAGCTTTTCGTTTGCGGTCGACACTTGCTTTGTGAGCTCTACATTTGAGGTCGATATTTTTGCTTCGTGAGCTCTACATTTGAGGTTGTTTATTAAGGTCGACATTTTAGTTTTGTAAAGCCTACAGTTGAGGTCGACACTTGTTTTGTGAGCTTTACGTTTGCGGTCAATACCTCCTTTTTGAGCTCTACATTTGAGGTCGATATTTTTACTTCGTGAGCTCTACGTTTGAGGTTGTTTGTTAAGGTCGACATTTTAGTTTTGTAAAGCCTACGGTTGAGGTCGATACTTGCTTTATGAGCTCTACATTTGAGGTCGATATTTTTACTTTGTGAGCTCTACGTTTGAGGTTGTTTGTTAAGGTCGACAATTTAGTTTTGTGAGGTCTACGTTTGAGGTTGACACTTTGTAAGAATCTATAGCGAGGTCAGTTTCGAGCTCCCTAAGGTGAACTTTCAAGCTATGTAATGATTATCTGAAGTACAAACACCAAATGAAAGCACAACAAGAGTTATAAGTTTGTAAAACTACAAAAAGGCAAGCCTTATAGCAACTTTTCAAATCTACTTAGAAAGCATTCTCCTCGTCTTCTGCAACTCTGCTTGTTAATGATGCCTCACCCTCAACTCTAATCTCATCACCCTGAAGAACTCGATTTGCTTCTTGATCCGTACCCAATGACTTCTTCTTAGCCTTTTCTTTGCTCACATAAGCGGTTAACATCCATTGAAAGTCCATGTCTGGGTGTCTCTCTTGGAACAATTCGATGCATGTCTGAATGACATCCGCCTTCAATTGCCGTTTCTCTAGTCGAATGCATTGATCAACATCAGACTTAACTTTTTCCAACTCATAGCTAAAATCGGCAATCTTGGAGTCTTTGCTCACATTAGATTTCTTTTCGGCTACCAAATCTTCTGCCAAGCGAGTATTTTCATCGTTCCGAGCAAGCGCTTCAAGAGCATGAGTAGCTGACAAGTGGGAAAAATTCTCGAGGGTATCCTGGCTCACAAATCAAGCAGCTAAGTTCACCATGGGTAGTAAGTCCTCCACTCTTCCTCACTTTGACTCTATGATGTCCCTGCTTTCAAGCAAGCTTCCTTTCGGACATATCGGGGAAGGGGTAGGTGGCAAAATGCGCAGGGGACGAGAATCGCTAGCTCGCTCACTTTTGCTCTGAGGTAGCATGTTGCGAGTTGAAACCACGGGCTGTTTTTCTTTTTTCTCATCAGCTTTGTTTTTCTGTGATGCCCGCCGTGGTTTCTTACTACGTGGTTCGCCTTCCTCGTCCGATATCTCCTCGATCAAGGCTTTTGCAATTTCTGCAAGGGTACGCTTGGCGGTAGACATGTTTCCTGCAACAATAGCAACCATATTAAAATTAGTGAATCTTTGGCGTATGACAACATGGGTAACCACTTAGTAAAATTTTACCTTTTGTTCTCTTTGTTTTCTTTTTCTTGCTGTAATGTGGTAGACTGCGAATGAGGTTGGCGCTCAACAATCTCTCGGGTGTCAACAACAACTTCCGATCCTCTGCATTCCGCAATCCTTTCTCAACTCTAACACTCAGCTTGGCACCTATATCAACTTTCTTCTTCCACGTCACTGCAGTAAAACCATGTGTTAGATTGTATCCTTATTCGACCTCAAGCTGAACAAAACTTGAATTACCTGGTCTACTAAAATGAGCGGGAACTTTAAACCAACCCTTGGTCAGCTCTACATCCCTACCCCAATTTCCACCTACCACGAAATACTTGTTTTTCCAACCTCTACATGAACCTGGAAAGTCAAGTACTATTCTTCTACTCTTTATTTTTGACATAAAATAGTACCATCCTTTGTGATTGATCCCATGCTCATTACAAAAATATAAGTGAGTAAACTCCTTAAAACAAGGCTCGGTTTTATTTTGCTCAGCCCATACAACATACATACCACCTAAAACCCTCCAGCCATTCGGGTCAAGTTGACTTGGACTCAAACCCACTCTCACCAACATTCGAGCAAAGTAAGGTTGAATGGGCAACCTAAAACCAAGTTCCAACATTTCCAAATAAATCGCAGTCTCTCCATTACTCAATTTGCTTGCCACCTCATCTTCGCCCAATAACCTAAGTGTAAGATCGTCTGGAATCAGGTATTCTTTCCTCAACTCTTCAATCTCCTTCTCTGTTGTATCAAAGTTTAGTCTGTTCACGCCGTATACTTCGTGCTCATCTCCCTCATCTTCAAATTGTGCACAACTCGATTCCTCATTCACCTCATTTTCGTATCTTATTTTCTTAGACTTAGTTTCAGCCATATTACAATTTAATTCTACATTATCTTCCCTAACTTTTCCATTATCATCTACACCTGATGCAATATCACTGAGCCCATCCAACAACTCCTTATTCGCATTTTGTGAATCGCTACAAAGTGACCCATCTTCACTCATAAACTCCATTATTGCCTAACATATACGCTTAAAAACCTAATTCCTCATTCAAGTGCCAACACATAATGCATCAATATCTCCACTGTTACCCCAGCTAAATGACAGCAACCCCTCACTACTAATGTCACTTTGCTTTACTCATCAAAGCTTACACGCAACACAGTACACAGCATAACCCATCCCCAACGCTCAATCAAATTCTCATTCATAAATACAAGAATGCAACAGCCAAATAATGCTTGAAACGAGGCAACTACCAAAGTTGTTTGCAACCCAGATGGATTCGACAGTATGCAGGAACGACAAAAGCAAGCGGCACAGTATACACTACATCAACAGTACACATTACCATGAGGCCAGCATTCGCCAAAAAAAAAAAAGGAAAAGAACTTCAGATTTTGACAAAACAAGAAGTTCGATTTTCAAAAAAAAAATTGATTTTAATACATGTTTCTCTAGATCCGATTTGCCAAAAAAAAAAAAAAAAAAAGAGGGGAAAGCAACGGATGGAGAAGGACAACTGAACTCACCAAGACTCATGTGCCATTCACGCTGATGAAGACGAGCTCCCAAAATCAGCCGCACAAGTTGGAGAGGAGGAAAAACCTAGGTCACACACGGGGTGGCTGTAGAGAATAATAATCAAACCAAAATCCTGGCTGTGGAAAACGGATGGCTATGATGGTGTGGAGTGTGGCCAGTTTGTCAGATGGCTGCAGTCAAGCACGGTATTTGCTATTTAACTTTCAAACTCTCTTTAGGCCACACGTGATGCCCATTCCTTATTCATTTTAATTTTGCTTTCTTTGATTTTACTTTATTTATTTGTCACAGCCACACGTGATGCCCATTGCCCATTCCTTTTTCCTTTTAGTTTTGCTATTTTAACTTTATTCTACTTTCAGTCATTAAATCTTTGCTAGTTATAAATTCGCACTCATTTCTTGCTTTTATTTTTAATTAATGTGCCAATTTAATCACTTCTCACCACTTTATTACTTCTTTCATTTTTTTTATTTTATTATTATCTTCCTTAATTTAATAATTCACTTTATAATAAAAGGCTTGCATAATTATTAGTTTTTCTCGTTATTGTTATTGATTGTCTCGTTATTTCTGCTCAAGTTTCCAACACCGATCGTACCTTCTCGGTATTGAAAACTAGGGGACTGGTGTTGGGTTCGAGAAAAATTTTTTAATCTTAAATAATTAGTTTCCAACACCAGCAATTACTTTCGGTATTGAAAACTAGGGGACTGGTGTTTGGGTTGGATTTTTCTAGTAACGTTTGAAAATATGGTCAACCCCAATCTACTCAGAACTCATCAGTATCGAGCTGACCTCATAAGTACGACCTGGAGCCTATGTTGGCAATCTGGTCTACAAATACGACTCGAGATTTATGTGAACAACCGGGTTTAAAAATACAACCTTGAACCTACATGAGCGACAAGAAAATTCACCAGTCCCACTTGGAAACGAAGAAATCCGACCTCAAAATTTATTTGTCCGACCCGTGAATTAGTTTGACATGGAAAGTTATTGGTTTAAATAACGTGGCCTAATTTTTAGGGAAGTTGTACGCCACGATTTGTTAAACCGTCTCCAATTATTAACCACTCGCAACTGTTGAAGAAGGTGGGCTAAAGTTAAGGTGGTAACCACCCACGACCAAGGGCTATTTAAGCTGAAGAGGGCAACAGAGATGGGGGTTAGCAAAAATCAACCAAAAAACTCTATAAGTGACCTATCTAAGAGCCTTAACAGAGTTTACCAGATTTTGAGTTCCTTTTATCAGAAAATTCCTTTCTTTTGAACCCATTCACAATTCTTCCCTCTCATTTTTATCTCTTTATACACAATTTCTGATAGGGATGGCAATGGGGAGGGGAGGGGAGGGGACCGATCTCCCCGTACCCATCCCCGATATTTTGCGTATGTCCCCGTCCCCTCCCCATCCCCGTTAGAATTACTTGAGAGAATCCCCATCCCCTCCCCGAATAATAACAGGGGATCTCCAATGGTCCCCGATCCCCGAATAACTAATACATTTTTTTTTTCGATTTTGAGTTAATCATATTAAAATAAAAAATTCAAATAAAAGTAAAGTTCGAAATATATCTTACATTAATATCTATTATAAAAGTTACATACATTAAATTAGTAAGTAACGCAACATGAAAGGATACAAACTTCTTTTACAAACTATCATGACAAATTAATAGTTTAATGCAAAATTGTTACAAATAAAATCGAATTTAGATTCAAAATTAACTTTTTCAATGGTGGCGTGGGCACTTTATAAATGTGGACTATTCCCTTTACAACACAATAGTTAAATCGGAGCAAATCAAAAGTAAATAATAGATTAGATTAGATTAGATATTAAAATTGTGATTCGTTATGGGCAATTATAACATCTAAAAATAAATAAAAAATAGATTTAAGTTTAAAATATTTAAAGAATATTAAAATTAAAAAAAATGTTTGGTTATTAGAATCTACTCGGTCTTTTTAATGTCCTAAATAAAAATTTAGGACTTTAATTAGTTAATTAGGCCTAAAAGTTTAATAAAATAAATATTTTGATATTTTTTTTATTTTTACCAATATTTATAATTTTATAATTTAAATTTTATAATTTATTTACGAGTAATTTTAAAAAATTAAAATGGGGAAATGGGTAGGGGATGGGGATTCCACCTCATCCCCGTCCCCTCCACGAATGAAAAATTGGGTAAAAAAATTTCTCCGTCCCCTCCCCGAATAAGAAATTGGGTATGAAATTATCCCCATACCCTCCCCGAATGGGAAAAATCCCCGAGGGTACCCGTCCCCGTGGAGACTTTTGCCATCCCTAATTTCTGACATAAGCATCAGAGGGTCTGCACCGGGAACCCACCGGCGTATCCTAACCGTGTTTTCTGGTTGACAGGTACAGAAAATTGCGGTCATATTAGCGTTTGAGCTTGGATTCGTGCTGTAATTCCCCTAAAGAAACAAATTCAGCTGTTGAGGTCGTTTTTCGGCATCAACACATATCATATAGACTGGTGTAATCTCAAAACAAAACATTAAATATTTGACTTAAAACCCCTTAATTATTTCTCCTAATGGTTATTGAAGTTAGGATGGAGAAACTAAATTAATTAAATAAAATAAAGGACGACCTTCATTCTCAACACAACCAGCAATACTGTTATTACTTAAAATAAGTGACTCGAGTTGTTGAAAGGGAGTAAACAAAGAAGCATTCAGATATCCTTCTCCCAGATCCTCATTCCTAGTGAAGGAAATATACAAGATATCACTCCACCTGTGGTGTTGCTGCACTCAATGCTTTCCCACTGACAGCAATCTCCTTGCTCATCTTCCCAAATTTGAAGTCTAGAAGGAGAACTGAAGAAATGTCTAAGCCTCAAAAGAACAAATCTCTCATGCTCCAAGCATCCCTCACTCCACCCCACTTCTAATATTAATAATACTGACAAAACTAACATTATCACCATTTTTGAACCACTGCCCATTCTATATCTGAAATATTAACTACTGGACTAAAATCTCTGCATGCATTAATTTGCGACCAATGTCAATATCAATAAGAGGGCTCTACACTATTTACAACAAACACATTTAACACAATACACCCATGCTTTAGATTTTAGTTGACGGTCTTCCCCAAGCCTCTTACGCAATTTTTTTTTTCTTTCTTTCTATCCACATTTGTCATTTTGGTAGAATGCTTTTACAATTCAGCTTTATTTTCAGTTCATCAGTTACTCAAATAGAATTCGTGGCCGGTGCGGCGGTATGCTATAATAATAGTACTTATTAAAACAACAAAAAGAAAAGTAAACCTGCAGTCCTAGATCACTATGGTAATAAAATAGAATTCTAGGCCGGTACTTTTTTTTTATTTTTTTTATTTTTTACGGAATTCTTGGCCGATATGTTGTAATAATAATTATAAAAAAAATTATAATAAAGAGCTCATTCCAATACCACGTCAATTCTACAGTAAAAATAGAAAAATTGAATTAATGATAAAGTGGTCCTAAATTTTAATTTAATAAATAATTTACTGCAAAAATTTGTTTTGATGTGGTAGAGATAGGCTTTATTATTGAGAGTACAAGTCATTTAAAAAAAAAAGGAGAAAAAGAAAAATACACAAAGAATCCTCGACCGCTGTGTTAATAAAATAGAACTCTTGGCCGGCATGCTATAGTAATGGTTATATTAAGAAAAGAAAAAGAAATGTACATCTAGAGTCGTAGACCCCATATGGTGATCCAAAACATTTTAAAATAGTCATATACATCAATTTTTTAGTAGGTAAAGCGTAAATTTTGTAATGTTGTACCTCTTAAAGTAGTTACTGTTAGTTGTCAATATAGGACATCATTTTAGAATTAGAAAATTTTATTATCTTAAGATTTTCTATATAATTAGAGTCAATTGTGGTATGTGCCTTAGTCTTCTATTATAATCATGATTTATTTTTTCTTTTTGAATAGCAAGTTTTTTATTTTCTAAATAAAGAGGTATTATTATTATTTTTAAAACTTCATCTTCAATTATTCAATAAAACCCCTCTTATATTGGATAATTATCTTTAATTTATTTTTTTAATTTTAGCTATATTAAAATTTTATTTAAAAAATGAATAGAAGCTCAAGTCCACCCCAAGCCCAAGACCGACAGGCCTAACCCAAGTCTAGCATGCCTAGGTTTAGATCGATTACCAATAACATGGACTTGGGCTTGGGCTTGAGAAAACCTAGCCCAAGCCACAATTTGCCACCGTAACACAATGTGTAATATATATATATATAGAGAGAGAGAAATGTTACAGTCAAAAATTTTAAAGTATGAAAAAGTACGAGAAACCTTTAAAACCGCATGGTTTTAAAGGTTTAAAACTATAAGCTTTTAAAGCCGTGTGGTTTTAAAGCTTTCCCTGACTTTCCCGCATTTTAAAATCCCTGACTAAAAAACTACTATATATATATATATTTTACACATTGTGTTACGGTGGCATACAATAAGTTTTACCATGTGAAGATTATCAAAATTTGATAAATTTTAATATTCTATTTATTGAATTGTTCAAGTCTCTGTTATTGGCATTAATCTAACTGTTCCACCCCCTTTGTTAGACCTCAATCCTGTGCCAATACCTATGAATATTTAATATTAAATTTCTACTTTTTAAAAGATTTAATCCATTTAGTAATTGAATCATTCACTCATGATGAGGTAACAGTAAAAAAAAAAAAATTGATGATATCCTTGAGGTGAGGCAAAATATCACAAACTAATTTGTTTTTCTATTGCGCATGGAGTATTACAAGTATAAAATAATTTGCCTTCTTCGCATTTGCATCTGTTTAACATGCCAAGTGGGGTGAGGAGACATGGGGAATCTTAGTCTTCTAATAAATCGACAATTGTAACATGATTTTGATCTGGATCAAACTTCAAAGTATGATCAGCAATTTTTATGCTATTTCTCCCTCCTGCCAGCTTTCCAACTCACTAATGTAATAAAATAATAATGATAATGATCAATGAGCAACAAAATTATGAAAATGCAAGAGTGGAGTTGACATGCAAGAAAAGAATTGACATAATTCGCAGATACATTCTATGATTGCTTTGCAGCTACCAGGCAAGATCTGCGAATTATTTTCATCAATGCTTTTAAATATGATTGTCATGCAACTATACTTGGCTGTTACATTTTTTTTTACAGGATAGGAAAATGAGCTTGGAGGAGTAGGCCGAGATTTCCAAAATATTGTGATTGCTCTCTTCTTCCTTATCTCTCTATATTTACAGAATATCTTCCAAAATATATTATGTTTACATGATTATCTTCATGTGGGAATTTTAGAAGATATTGTGCACGGAACAGTCCCCGTGAACAGATGCATGCATGTCCACGCTTTGCTATTATCTTTGCATTGTTGTATTTTAATTATATAAATGCCAACAACTAAAAATGATGTTCAAGACTTACACGATTGTAGAGAAATATACAAGATATATGTTATAATTTAAAGGATTTAAATTTTACAAAAACTTTACTCAGTAGAAATTAATTCATCATTTTCTTGGTTCTTAAAAACATAATACAATCCAATTTAACATTTCTAGCTTGCCTCGGGGACTTACTAAATGGGTTAAATACTATAAGATCATAAGTCTTCCATGGAGATGCCGCCACCACGTTACAGATGGTTATTTTTCTATCATAGCAGTATTATTGTTACTTTTTCATTTTTTTTTTAATTCCTGTGATGTTAACTTAATTTTCTCACAACTATGTAAGCTGTAAGCAGGATTCCAATCCACCACCATTGTCATTCTTGTTTCGTTGTCGGTGCGAATTCATCCTGCAGTTGTGCGTGCAGACACTTCTAGCTTGTACCTACTGTTTTCAACTGATTTTGGGGTAGGAAAATCCAAAATCAATCTTCAACAATGAATTTATATTTTTGGGGGAGATGGGGTACCTCACTAGTTTATTGTGTGCGGTGCGGTGTATCTGAAATGCGGGGAGGTGAGAAAGGGAGAGAGAGTGGTAACAATGGTGGAAGATCAGAAACAAGAGAGGTATCCTTCAAAATGAGCTTCACGCCTGCAAAACAATGAAATAGAGGTTAGAGGTGAAGCCAGGGGTACCCCGGCGTTCACACTCCGACGCTCAAGTTAGCAAACTCAAGCTTTTATTGCAAAGAGAGCTAGCTAGCCCTCTGTAAATTAGGGTTTAAGGTTGAAGAAAACCTCTTTTTTGGAGTGTGAGTGTTTTTGGGCGAATGAGAGCATGATGGAGAATGAAACCTAGGCGCCTTTATATATGGAGTACCTTAGCTGCCACGTGGCATACCCTTTTTGGCTAACGTCCTTTTACCGCTTTTATGATTCTTGGGGCCGTTATGTGCATGTTCGCGGCGTATCTCATCTTTTGGAAACGTGGCGTGCGCTGGAGAGTGGTCCAGGGTACCTCTGCAGTAGCTGTCGGGTAGGCGGCTAGGGACCACTGTCCTTGGGACAGTGTCCTTCACTTTTGGCAGAGGTAGCAGACGGCTGTCCCTCCTTTTAGCACGTCGCTTTTGATTCTTAATTCTGACAAAATCAAATGATATCTTTTAGGAGGCGGAGACGTTTCTCATGGCGGATATTTTCGGTGGATTCTCTTGCATCCGCTTTGCCGGGTACCTCGAATTACATGGGGTACCCCCTATTACGCAGGGTACCCCTATCTGTATGGGATACCTCTATTTGTATGGGGTACCTCTATTTGTATGGGGTACCTCTATTTGTGTGGGATACCTCTAATTGTGCAGGGTACCTCTATTTATACGGGGTACCTCAAGTCATGTCGGGCACCTCGGATTATGTAGGGTACCTCCGATTGTGCTGATATCATTCCATTGGCTGACACGTGGCGCTCTATTACCTTTCCCATCTTTCCCTCAAACAACATCCCCCTAGTTTCTTTTTGGCGAGAAGTATTGGAGGCAAAAGAAACTTATTGTATGAGTGACACGTGGCGATGCGGCTGGACCGGAGGGTACCTTGCTTAGCTTCTTCCCTTGACTAAACTTTGTGTACTTCAAACTAAAAATCTTCTCTTTGTCTTTTCCTTTTCCCGCTTTTTTTTTTTTTTTTTTTTTTTTTTTTTTTTTTTTACACGATGAGAACGAACAGTTGTCTTCATATGTCTCTCTCCTTTTTCTTGGGAAGTGGCAGCCGTCTGACACGCAGTTTGAATTTTGAAAATACAAATCTCACTCAAACATCCCTGAACTCCTTTCTTGAGCAACGTGTTCTGTCAGGTTGAATTTAAAACTCCTGACGTGTGTCAAAGTTTTGAAAATCCCCAAACGAACTCCCAAAAATTGATTATTTCCAGTAGCCTTTTTCTTCCATAATTTCGTCTCTTCTTCTAGCTGGATCAACATTATCACAGGTAAAAATAAAAATTTCTTTACTCTTTTTTTTTTTTTTTTTTTTTTTTTTTTTTTTTTTTTTTTTTTTTTTTTTAGCCTTGTTCATCTTCCCTAGGCTTTACTCTCCCTTTACTCTTTTTCTTTTATTTCTTTCCCATTTTCTTTCTCACGTTTCTCCTTCCTTTTTCTCTCTTTTCCTTCTTCCTTTTCTTTCTTTCTTCTTTCTCTTTCTCTCTCGGCCGGCGTTGATCTGGTACGTTTTCCGGCGTGGATCTCGGCTGCTGCAGTGGCGGTTTTGGGCTCCAGATCTGGTCGGTTCAAGGCGATTTCCGGCGGCTCACGGCGAGATCTCAGTCCGGCGATACACACGGTAACCCCTCATTCATCGTTTCTTTATTTTTCCCTTGGTGCTTTCTCTCTTCCTTCCCTTTTCTTCTCTTTTCCGTTTCGGCTTGGTGTTTTTCTCTGTGATTTCCGGCGTCGGTTTGGTGTGGTTGCGGCCGGCGTTGGTTTGGTGGCTGCAGCCGCGGCAGCCGGCGTCGGTTTGGTGGTTTCCGGCGTTAGTTTAGCGGCTGTAGCTTCTCGATTTTTCTCTTTTTTTTTTTTTGTTTCGACCGGTGCTTTTCTCTATGATTTCCGGCGTTGGTTTGGTGTGGTTGCAGCCGGCGTCGGTTTGGTGCTTGCAGCCACGACAGCCGACGTCGGTTTGGTGGCTGCAGTCCCCTCTTCCGTGTTGTCTTCTCTGTTCTTCGTTTTCTTTTTTTTTTTTTTTTTTTTTTTTTTTTTGGCTGGCGTCCTCCTTTGGCGGTTTCCGGCATCCTTCTCGTGATCTCCGGCGTCGGTTCTCGGTGGTTGCAGCCATGACAGCCGACGCCGGTTGCTGCAGCTTCTTCGTTCTTCATTTTATTTATTCATTTATTTATAAATAACTATATATATTTAAGCTTATTTTTGTTTTTATACTTGCATATTTTTACCCACTATTTTTGGTTGCCTGCAGCTTCATTTCGCCGCGATTATCAATCCCGATCTGTTGAATTGGTGAATCACAGGTATCCCTCCTCGCTTCTCCTCCTTTGGCGCATTCACAGTGGCGCTATTTTGCATACTCTGAGAAAATTTTGTTTTTGGTTTTTGTTGTTTTTTTTTTTTTTGTTTTGTTGGTTGGTGTTTGCATTTGGTGGTTGATGTGTGGTGGATGGTGCTTGGTATGGATATATTGCTGTTTGGAAAACATGTGGCTTGTTGGATGTGTTGTTGGGGGCTTGTGGATATGTTGTTGGGTGTATCGTTGGGTGTATTGTTGGGGAACTTGTGGATGTGCTGTTGGGGGCTTGTGGATGTGCTGTTGGGGAACTTGTGGGTGTGTTGTTGGGTAAAAGTAGATGGGCAAAAAGCACACGGGACCCCCGATGAAGCGACGTAAAGTTGGGGCTAGTAGGGTTGACAACCCTCCTGCGGGTTCCCCTTCCCACATCTCCATCAGCGAGGGGGATCGGTCCCCTCCTAATTCCTCTAGGAGTTGCAATTCTCGTTCTGAGCCCCCTCCTCCTAGGAGTACCCCTCGTGTCAGCCCACGCTTTCCTAGTAGACGGCCTACCCCTCATCCTCGAAAGAAGGGTAAGCCAACCAAGCCTAAGGTTCCAGCTCGTTCCTCGGACCAGCCGCCTAAATCTCCCCCTGCCACACCTTCAAAATCTAGCAACCCTTTTTCCCTAGGCATTAGGAGGGCTACTTTGGGGGAGTTGGAGCAAATTAGAGCCAAATACAATATTCCTCCGTCTGTCCAGCTTAGGGTACCCCATGTGAATGAGCGACCCGAGTGTCCAAAGTCTGATGGGATTGCTCTCCATATCGACCTCTTCGATCTAGGACTCCGCCTGCCCCTCCAACCATTCTTTATGAAAATGTTTAATTACTTGGGGGTAGCTCCTGGGCAGCTGTCCCTTCCAGGGTGGAGGACACTGACGGGCTTACATGTGTTATGGTTGGAGGTCGTGAAGCGCGACATTTCTGTTCGGGAGTTGAGGGGCCTTTACCAATTCAAGAAGCCTAAGGGTCCCGGCATTGCTTACTTCTCTCCCTGGGGTGATCATGGCCACATCGTTGAGGGGAACCCTGCCTTGAAGAAGGGTTACCGAAAGGGATGGTTTGTCGCTGAGGGTAGGTGGGGGACAGAGACTCTAGGTGAGAAGGGCGACCCCGTGGAGGTTTCTCATTCCTTCAATGTAGACTGTAAGTATCTCCCTTACTTATGGTTTTTAATCGGAATCTTTCACCTCAATGTCTCACTAACCTTGAGTTCTTTATGCTTTCACAGGTGTGACATGGGCTAAAGGATCATGCCCAGTTCAGGAGGTGGGGAGAGAGGTGAAGAAATTTATGGACAGGCTTCGAGGTGCACAGAGGGGTAGTGATGTGCTGGAGGAGAGCCGATTATGGAGAGCGGGGCTGATTGACCGAAGTCCTACATCTGCTCCTGGGGGTGACTCATGTATGATTTGGGTGTCGGGGGGTATCCTATTATTACTTATGGGACTGGGGTACCCCATTATTATTGCATTCTTCGTTTCGCTTCTCCGCTTTCCATTTCTTATTTTTACTTTTGCAGTACTTAGTATTTGTCCAGCTAACATAACTTTTGTGCATTGGGTGCAGTCATGGAATCGACGGGTGATGCTTTCGACGCCTTTTTCCAAGCGGTAGTGGGCGGTGCTTCCGGATCTCAGGATTCGGCGGTACCCCCGAAAGGCTCCCGACCTCCTCGAGCTCCCGGTCCAAAGGGGAAATCTCAGGGTACCTCCCACAGCGGGTCAAAGGGTACCCCTCGCTCGAAGAAGAGAAAATTCGGGCTGGTTTCTACTTTCCCCGATGAGTTACGTGAGGGTGACTTAGACCCGGCTTCTAACAAGGAGGTTTCGCACTTGGCTCGCCACTTTTACTACTCTGCTGAAAATGTTACCTCCGAGGTTGCTGAAGAGGTTGACAAGATGAGCTTGAGCCAGCGTTATGGTCAAGCACTTAGGGCTACCCAAGAGGTAGGCTTTCTTGGGGTACCCTGGGTGTACTCTTCATCATTTTTTTTTTTTTTTACTTATTTGATCTTTTCGCCATACACATATATTTAACATGTCTTGCATGACCCGCAGGCATCTTTTCTCCTTAGCCACTGCCTTCCGGATCTCGACTCCCTTGTTGCCGCACAGTCAGAGGTCGACAAGTTAAGGAGTGAGCTTCAAAGCCGTCAATCTCGTGAGGATCAGCTCGCTCGAGAAGTTAAAACTCTGCAAGAACGCATTGCTGGCCTATCGGGAGAGAAAGCTAGGGTGGAGAAGGATTGTGAGGAGTTGAGGGCCACCAACGGGGATCTGCTATCTCGGCAAAAGACGATGGCGGAGGATGCATTCTCACTCATCATGACGGAGGTGTGGAGTGTGGATCCGGCGTTGGAGGTACCCCGCGTGCAGAAATTCGTCAACAAGGCTGCCATTCTGAAGACAATTGCGGAGCGGAAGAAGTCTTCCCAGGCACGGTCGGGTACCCCTTCTGGGTCGCCTGGGGTACCCCATCAGCCTCAGTCGTTGCCCGCCTCGGATGCCCCTATTTCGGCGGCTCATATTCCGGGTACCTCGGAGTCTTCTGCCGATCGCCCTCTAGAGACGGATGTTGGGGATCGCGTTCCCCCCTCGGTGTAGCCTTCTCACTGTGCTCTTGTTTATCGGATCTATCCACATTTTGCTATTTGGACCTTGTTTATTTCTTTTTGGTTTCTCGGGATATTTTGTTTTATTGAGACTTCTCTTTTGTTATGATATCATACCATCTAGTCCTCTTGTACTTTGCATTATTCTGCAAACGAATGCTTGGCTAAACTGTTATCTTACAAATTCCTAGGGTACCTCTCATTTCATCATTTTTTTTTAAAATGGGGTACCCCTGGTACCTTAACAAGTATTCAACATCAGGCGCCTGCTGGTTTACACTGAGCGGCGAATTTGGTGCATGCCCTCCTCGGCAACCATGGCGGATTTTCCACAAATAGGTAATCAAAACATCGTCGCGACATCTCGATCAAAAATTGAAAGTGCGCAATTGGTCCAACCAATCAATTTCTTATTCTTTCGAAGTGCTCTCCGAATTTTTGAATAGCTTATCCCATACTTTGCAAAAGTACGAGGACGGAGGTGTGGGTGTTCTCATACCTAAGCCGAACTTCGTGCCGCTAGGGTATGCCGGTTTTTCTTCACCCTCGGGTCTTCTTTGACCCTCCCTCTCTTTGTCTAGGTAGCTTTGTCATGCTTCCGCAGAAAGGCTACCCCTGGGCTGTTCACTCCATTGCCTATCTTGGCTTTACACAGATCGTCACGATCTAGGCATATCAAGTACCTTGGCTGGTCCTGTGATAGGTTAGTCATAACTGACAAGCGTATGGCGAGAATTGCATATAACCAGATGCGAGGGTATATTAATGGCGATAAATGAATGTAATCTGCATTCTAAGATCGAAGTGGCGAAAAATAAAGAAAGAACTCACATCATATTTGTTGAGAAAGAAAATGCATTTATAGATAACGAAAGCGTTGATCAATACATGACTTAGCTTTGTTACCCTGAGGAGAATGGGAGACCGCAAGACCTCCTATTCTTTTCATTTGAAAATTAAAGAAACTCTAAAGTTGTAACTGAACAACATAGGGCATTTGGGGTACCCTATTTGGCCTATCACACAAAAACATTAAAGAAAGCAAATAACAGCAAAAGACTAAAGGTTGAGACACTGTCCTTTAGTAATATTTCCGTAGCATTGCAGCGTTCCAGGGGTGCCTCACAATTGTGCCATCCATGTGGAGTAGCCTGTATGCACCTGTCCCAACGGGTTTGTCGATGCGGTAAGGTCCTTCCCAATTTGCCCCGAAAGCACCTTCGTAGGGTACCCTAGTGTTCTGAGTTACCCTTCTCAAGACCAAGTCTCCTTTCTTGAAGGATCGAGGGCGTACCCTTTTTTCATATAGACCCGAAATGCGATGCTGATATATGGCTGTCCTCAGTTCTGCTCTAGCCCTTTTTTCAGCCACCAAATCAAGGTTTGAAGCAACCAAGGAGGTGTTCTCGGCCTCATCGAAGTATTCAACCCTGTGAGAGGGTACCCCGATTTCTGCAGGAATCACTGCGTCAACACCGAATGCGAGGGAAAACGGGGTCTCCCTGGTGGAGGTGTTTTGAGTAGTCCGGTATGCCCACAGTACGCCAGGTAGCTCGTCTACCCATGCTCCCTTTCTTTCCTCTAGCTTCTTCTTCAGGATACCTTTGATAATCTTGTTAACGGCTTCGACTTGCCCATTAGATTGGGGGTGGGCAGGTGTAGCAAATCGGTTGGCTATCCCCAACTCCGAACAAAAGCTTCGAAATTTTTCATTATCGAATTGCTTGCCGTTATCACTGATAATTGCATAAGGGATTCCAAATCTGCAAATGAGGTTCTTCCAAATGAATTCGGTGGTTTTCCTTTCTGTGATGCTTGTTAGTGGCTCCGCTTCCGCCCATTTTGTAAAATAATCTACCGCCACGATTGCATGTTTTGCTTGCCCCTTCCCGGTAGGTAACGGGCCAATGAGGTCCACTCCCCACATAGCGAAGGGCCAAGGGGAAGATATAACTGTTAGCTTCTCTGGGGGTAGGTGGGGTACCCTGGCGAACCTTTGGCATTTGTCACAGTTTCGTACCATATTCTTGGCATCTTCCCGCATGGTTGGCCAGTAGTACCCCTGACGGAGAGCTTTTTGCGCCAGTGATTGTGCTCCATAATGATTGCCACAAATCCCCTCATGTATCTCCCTCATGACATACTCGGCCTCGTCGCTTCCCAAGCATTTAAGGTAAGGAAGAGTGAACCCTCTTCTGTATAGGGTATCCTGGATCAGGCAATACCGGGCAGCTTTATACTTTAGTCTTCTCGCTTCACTTTTATCTGAGGGGAGGTCTCCATCCTTGAGGTGCCTTATGATAGGCTCCATCCAAAGTACCTCGTTGGACAGTGATCCTACTTCCAACGGCTCTAGGAGATCAATGCTGGGGGCGGGTATGTGTTCTGTTGTGATGGGGCCAGCTGACTGAGCTACACCAAGGGACGCCATTTTTGCTAGGGTATCGGCTTCGCTGTTCTCCAGTCGGGGTACCCTTTCCACTTTAACCTCGCAAAATTGGGACATCAACTCTCTGGTTTTTTCGAGGTACCCCTTCATGTTTTCCTCTTTCGCTTGATATTGTGCGGTAATCTGGCTTACCACCAACTGTGAGTCGCTCTTGACGTGTACCCTTTTTGCTCCCAAAGCCTTCGACATCCTCAACCCCGCTATGATTGCCTCGTACTCGGCTTCGTTGTTTGAAGCCTTGAATCCGAATTGCAGGGCGTAGCATATTTTCACCTTGTTCGGGTCGATTATAATAACTCCCGCGCCACTTCCGTGTGAGTTAGAGGAACCATCCACATATATTTCCCAGACCTGCTCCTCTTCATCGGTAGGTGGGGTATCTAACAGGTATCTCAGATCGCCTTCACCACTTGAGTCATTGGCGAATTCCGCAATGAAATCAGCAATGGCCTGAGCTTTAATCGCTGAACGAAGCTTGAAGATGATGTCGAACTCACTTAATTCGAGGGACCATCGGAGAAGCCTTCCGGACATGTCTAACTTCTGAAGGATTTGCCGGAGGGGAAGGTTGGTGACGACTGCAATGGTGTGAGCCTGAAAATATGGTCTGAGCTTCCGTGCGGAGACAACCAATGCCAAAATGATCTTCTCAGAGGTGGGGTACCTTTTTTCGGCATCAACCATAGCCTTACTAGTGTAGTAAATAGGTCGTTGTACCCCATTATCATCCTCTCGGAGTAACACAGAGCTGGTGGCATGCTCGGATACGGCGAGATATAGCAGCAGCACCTCTCCCGGCTCAGGTTTGGCAAGTAGTGGAGCATTCACGAGGTACCCCTTCAGTTCTTGGAAAGCCTCTTCGCAATCGGGTGTCCATTGGAGCTTTTTACCGGTCTTCAAAGCTTTGAAAAAGGGCTTACACCGGTCGGTAGCCTTGGAGATAAAGCGGCTCAGAGCAGCTACCCGGCCTGCCAAGCTTTGAACCTCCTTGATGGTGCTTGGCGATTTCATGTCAAGAACTGCGCGAATTTTATCGGGGTTGGCTTCAATCCCCCGTTGTTGTACCATGAAACCGAGAAACTTTCCCGAGGTTACCCCGAATGCACATTTTTCAGGGTTTAGCCGCATCTGATGTTTTCTCAAAACGGTAAAGGTATCTCTGAGGTGCCCCAGGTGTTCCCCCGCATGCACCGATTTGGTGATCATGTCGTCTATGTACACCTCCATGGTGCGCCCGATTTGTTCTTTAAAAATTTTGTTCACTAGCCGCTGGTAGGTAGCCCCGGCATTCTTCAAACCAAACGGCATAACCTTATAACAGTATAACCCCCGGTTGGTGATGAAGGCTGTTTTCTCTTGATCGGGTTCGTACATCGGGATTTGGTTGTACCCGGAGAAGGCGTCCATAAAACTAAGCATTTCATGCCCCGCTGTTGCATCAACCAGCTGGTCCACCCGAGGAAGCGGGAAGCTATCCTTGGGGCAGGACTTATTCAAGTCGGTGAAGTCCACGCACATGCGCCACTTTCCGTTTGATTTCTTGACAAGAACAACGTTGGACACCCAATCGGGGTACACTGCTTCCCGAATAAACCGTGCTACTAATAGGCGGTCTACCTCTTGTTCAATTGCATCGTACCTCTCTTGATTGAAGGCGCGACGCTTCTGTTTGACCGGTTTATTATGCGGGCTGACATTGAGTTTGTGACATGAGAGAGAATGTGGGATACCCGGCATATCCGAGTGGGACCAAGCAAATACATCGAGGTGCTCACATAGGAAGGTGATGAGTTTCTCCCTTTGTTCCTTCGAGAGGTTGGAGCCTACTTTCACTGTCTTTGTTGGGTCGGTGGCGCAAATCGAGACTGAAATAAGATCTTCAACTGGGGTACCCCGCATTTCATCTTTCAATATTCGGGGATCCAAAGGTGCCTCAACTTCACATCTGGGCTCCTCCTGGTCCCCGTGAGGTACCCTCGAGCTATCCCCCGTAACTGCTTCCATCTCCCTTGGTGAAAACTCCAACTTTTCTCGTGGGTGGGCTACTTGAGGAGATTTTTTCAGTACTGTTCTCCGCTGTCTAGCAAGTGCTCGCTTTGAGGGGGAAGGTGTGGGCTGGCTGCCACTAGGGTACCCCTTCATTGGCGGATCTGAAGCTATTTGGTAAGTGACTTTGGAGGCCACGGAATAACATCCACGAGCCGATTGCTGGTCCCCTTTAATGGTGATAACTTCTTGGGCGGCCGGGACTTTCATGGCGAGATAGTGCATGGATACCACCGCTTTAGTTGCTACTAAGAACGGCCTACCCAATATAATATTGTAGGCACCCGGGTGATCTACAATAAGAAAATCAATCATATGAACAACACGGTGAGGTACCTTACCAAGTGTAACGGGCAGCGTAATGATGCCTTTTGGTATAACCATATCTCCGGCGAACCCAATAAGAGGCGTAGCATATGGGGTGATCTTTGGCGACTCAATCAATAGCTGATCCAAGGCGCTTTTGAAAATGATGTCAACGGAGCTACCGGTATCTACGAGAGTTCTTGCTACCTTACCAGTGGCAACCTTCAACGTAATTACGAAGGCATCATCGTGGGGGTACGAGATGCCCTCCGCATCTTTTTCTGTAAAAAGGATAGGCGGGGGATGGTGGGGTACCTTCGGTGCACCCCATTCATTAAGGTTGACTTCTCTGCCCATATTGGTGGTTATCGACAACGATCTACCATAGCCTTTGATAGCCCTCCTAGATTGGCCCGCTAAAGTCGGTCCGCCCATGATCATTCGGACATACACGCCTTTCTTGTGTCCAAGGGGTACCTCTCGTTCGGGACTGCCATCAGCTACCCGCTTGCCTTTATCATGTTCCGCAGATTTCTGAGCTTCTCTCATGCCAGCAACAAATTCTTTGAGGTACCCGCTGAGAATCAAAGATTCAATTTCTTCTCGCAAGGTGAAGCACTCGGCTGTGCTGTGACCAAAGTCCTCATGGAACTCGCAATACTTCAGGCTACGCTTCATGTTGGGGTACTTCTTCATTGGCTTAGGAGGGCGGAGGAGGCCACTATCCCGAATATGGTAGAAGATCTGCTCTGGGGATCGATTCAGTGGGTGGTAAGATTCATACCGAGGCCTCGGCGGTGGCTCTCGCTGATCCGGTGGTGGCGATCTTGGAGGTTGGGGTACCCTTGAGGCACCCTGAGGGTTATACCCTCGTCCCCGCAAGGCAGCCCGTGGAGGGCTCCGTGCTCGGGGCACCCGCGGTATTGGGGCCTCCACCCTCTTGGGCTTCTCCTTGTTCTTTGTAACATCGGCCTTATCTTCTTGGCGCTTCAATTGGCATTTTTCGTCCATCTCCACTTGTTGCAACGCCCGAGAACGGGCTTCCCCATATGAAAGTGGACGCTTCTTTTGAAAAGAACGCCATAACTTACCCAACCGTAAATTTTTCTCAAAATGGGTCAATGTGTATTGGTTTCCAAATGCTCCGGTCCGCAGCACCTCTTGGTGGAAACGACTTACATACTCCGCCAAAGGCTCGGCTTCCCCTTGCTTGATAAAGGCAAGTTTGGAGGCTACCCTATCTTGAGTGGAAGCATAGGAAAACTCTTTAGTAAATTCAGATAACAATTGGTGTAAGGAAGATATGCTACCCGCCTTCAAAGAGCGAAACCATGACTTCGCGGGGCCCGTGAGTGTGTGTGTAAACATCCTACACATGGCGCTCTCATCTACACCCTTAATAAGCATTTGGTCACGGTATAGCTCAGCATGCTCCGAGGGATCAGTGGTACCCGAGTATTGGGGTATCTGAGGCATGGCAAACGCCTCGGGGAGAGCTGCTGTCCTAATCTCCATAGTGAATGGCGATTGGTAGGTCATTGGCGTTGGTGCAGCTGTGATGTTTTGCTTCTCGGAGAGGAGCTTCACTTGGGCTTCCAGGTTCTCCATCTTTTCCACAAGTTCGAGGGGTACCCTCGGTGTACCTGATGATGTCGCCGCCATTTGAGAAGCCCTTTTGGCGTTTAACTTCTCACGGAGATCCTCGTGGGTACGCTTTGCACGCCTCGTACCCTGGCTACTGCGGGAATTGCAAGAGGCGGTGGAACGCTCGTCGCGGGAGCCCATGGTTTGAAACTTAGAACGGGTACCCGATGGCCTAGGCTTTGGCTTGCTGGCCTCGGGTACCCCTCTTCTGACCATAGCTTGGTCGTCCGTTTGAGGTGGTGGAGCTTCTAGCGTCACTGGTGGAAGTGAACTTTCGGGTGCCCGAGATCCAACCGCCCTAAGTATTGCGTGAGCAAGATCCTCAAAACGCTTGTGCGAAATAGGTTCTTCTTCTTGGCGAACACCCGTCGACTGCTTGACACTCTTGCCCTTACTGATGCGGGCTACCCTTCTCGCGGGATCACTGCCTTCACTGCTGCTGTCCTCTCTCATCCTTGTAGGATCCCCCATTAAACCTTCGGGAGGTACGTCGGGTGCCATGTATTGGAGTACACACAACAACTAGTTTGGTAACCGTGGAGGAGGCTTTTTGTGCGTCTCCCCACAGACGGCGCCAATTGTTTTCAACTGATTTTGGGGTAGGAAAATCCAAAATCAATCTTCAACAATGAATTTATATTTTTGGGGGAGATGGGGTACCTCACTAGTTTATTGTGTGCGGTGCGGTGTATCTGAAATGCGGGGAGGTGAGAAAGGGAGAGAGAGTGGTAACAATGGTGGAAGATCAGAAACAAGAGAGGTATCCTTCAAAATGAGCTTCACGCCTGCAAAACAATGAAATAGAGGTTAGAGGTGAAGCCAGGGGTACCCCGGCGTTCACACTCCGACGCTCAAGTTAGCAAACTCAAGCTTTTATTGCAAAGAGAGCTAGCTAGCCCTCTGTAAATTAGGGTTTAAGGTTGAAGAAAACCTCTTTTTTGGAGTGTGAGTGTTTTTGGGCGAATGAGAGCATGATGGAGAATGAAACCTAGGCGCCTTTATATATGGAGTACCTTAGCTGCCACGTGGCATACCCTTTTTGGCTAACGTCCTTTTACCGCTTTTATGATTCTTGGGGCCGTTATGTGCATGTTCGCGGCGTATCTCATCTTTTGGAAACGTGGCGTGCGCTGGAGAGTGGTCCAGGGTACCTCTGCAGTAGCTGTCGGGTAGGCGGCTAGGGACCACTGTCCTTGGGACAGTGTCCTTCACTTTTGGCAGAGGTAGCAGACGGCTGTCCCTCCTTTTAGCACGTCGCTTTTGATTCTTAATTCTGACAAAATCAAATGATATCTTTTAGGAGGCGGAGACGTTTCTCATGGCGGATATTTTCGGTGGATTCTCTTGCATCCGCTTTGCCGGGTACCTCGAATTACATGGGGTACCCCCTATTACGCAGGGTACCCCTATCTGTATGGGATACCTCTATTTGTATGGGGTACCTCTATTTGTATGGGGTACCTCTATTTGTGTGGGATACCTCTAATTGTGCAGGGTACCTCTATTTATACGGGGTACCTCAAGTCATGTCGGGCACCTCGGATTATGTAGGGTACCTCCGATTGTGCTGATATCATTCCATTGGCTGACACGTGGCGCTCTATTACCTTTCCCATCTTTCCCTCAAACACCTACGTATGTGTTTATAAGAAGTTATGTGAAGTGATATGGATGGAATTACCGAACCGAACTGTTTTATTTGATTATGGACTTTAAGTCATTCATTACTTCGTAACTAAAGAACAATAAAACAAGGAAAAATAGAAGATTATGTTAGAGCGCGTTTGGTACCAGTTTTCTTCGTACATTTTTTAGCATGTAACCGTCGGGTTCGACCCGCTTTTATTTTAACGGTTATAATCTCCCTAATTAAATAAAACTTTATACACTACAAGAAAAATAGTTTTCAGTGACACTTGTCTTATGATACTTTATCAAAAAATATTAATACATTAAGCCATTTTCTGTGTTCCCTTTTAAGTACAAAGAGGACACCATTAAGACACACATTTTTCATTTTATATGTACCAAAAAATATCTATATATATATAAATAAACAAGTACATAGAAACCCTCAGTCAACATAACCCAAAATTTCTCAAACATAAGGGTTTTGTTTATTTAATTATACCTCATTTGTCCCTAAGTACCAAATTTATTCCCCATTACATAGATATGCTCCAAGAAGGAGAGAAAAGTCAAAAATACCCATAAAAATGATTTATGAGTTTGTAATAGTACGTTTTATTTTAGTGCTTGCACACACACACACACACTATTGCATAAAATGTAGTGATATAAGACCAAAATATTCAATTTAAGTTTTAGGTGATTGAAAAATAATTTCAAGAAAAAGTCGAGTACAAAGTCAGATAGTTGAGCAAGAAGTCAGGTAAAGGAGTTGACTAAGTCGAGTATCTAGTCAAGAGATAAGTCAAGTAAGTTGAGTATCTAGTTTAGCAAAACCCGAAGTGAGTCAAGCAAGTTGAGGCATAAGTTGCATATGAAGTTGAGAAATATGTCGAGTAAAAGTAAACCTAGTAACAAAGTATAAGTTAGGAAATTAGTCTAGTGGCATACAATAATTCGGGTAATAACAGAGCAAGTTGAGTAGAAGTCAAGTAGTCGAATACAATAATTCGGGTAATAGCAGAGCAAGTTGAGTAGAAGTCAAGTAGTCGAATATTAATTTATATTTTGAACACATCCAATAGAAGTCGAGTAAATTTTTGAGAAAGTCAAGTTCAGAATATTAAATTCAACTGATATTAAATTTAGTTGACAACAATTATTAAGAGGAAATTAGTCTAGTAGCCTTTTGAACTAATCTAGTATTAATCATTTTAAGTTGTTTGAACAAGTCAAGTGGGTCTTTTGATTATGTCGAGTAAGAGTCGAGTAAGTCACTTGAATAAGTCAAGTATTAAATCAAGTAATTCTTTTTGAACGAGTCGAGTGTTAATTATTTTAATTTGTTTGTACAAGTCAAGTAAGTCTTTTAATCTCGTACAGTAAATGTCAAGTGAGTAAGTCATTTGAGCAAGTAGAGTAATTCTATTAAATAAGTTGATTGGGAAGTCAATAAGTCTTATAGTGTAATTTTTATTCCACTTCTTAATAATGTTTTTCAAAATTTTTTTAATGATAGTAGTGCCTTCACTTGTCAATGGCAACCGTACATGTTTCTGTCATTTTTAATGATGAATGGACTCAAGAAAATGATGAATACATGTTCCTCTTAATAATTTTTGTCAACTAAATTTAATATCAGTGGAATTTAATATTATGAACTTGAACATCAATTTTATCTTTGTCTACCTCAGAAGCCACTGAGGTAGAAGCATCATGTAGTGGTGGCTATATTACATCAAAATACAAAAAATTTAAAATTTATTGACAATTCTTTTCAATTTAATTATAGTTTGCAAACATGATTAGTGAGATTATCTTTGCCTACATTAGAAAGTACTACAGACTCCTTGAACTTCGTCATTCTATATATAAGTCCTTTGTCATGTTGCCAAGCTTTGCTTCTGACACAACAATATTTTGCACCTTCTTCTCAATCTTGCTTAATCTATCATCAACTTTCTAAAATATTGGAGCAACATGATCACCTATGGAGATATGACAAGGCAGAGTGATCTATGAACATGTTTTATGATATACTGCTAAGTTACTTCAATAAATCAAAACATAAAATTATTTTTAAGAAATCAACTAATTTGCAGCTTTGCTTATTTTTTTGAAGAATAGCATAGTCCTCTAAAAAGCAGACGCATTAGGTAGCAAAGAACAAAAGCCTGTAGAGGGCACACATAATGGTATTTGCGAAACATCATCAGTAATGGCTATATTCCTATCATCCACAACAACATCAACTTTGTTCTATATATTAACATTTGAACTTGTTGAATTTGGTTTGTTGTCAGGGTCATCCCATTGACAACTTAGGTTGTGCCAAGCTTTAGCTTCTACTCCATTTCCAAAATCAACAAGCATTGCATGTAAGATTGTGCAATCTCGTTACTTCTATCACTTTATGCGACATGCAATGTTGATGCTATTATAAGCTATATAATATAGATGTCAATAAAGTTACACCAAAATGATATTGATGCTTTCAACTAAATAGCTTATGTTAATGCTTCAAACCAAATAATCGTGAAATACTTATGGTATCTTCTACTTTCAAGACTTTATTCATTACATCAACCATAATCTTATTCTTACAAAATCATTTAAGAATCCTGTGAACCTTGAAATCACCCTATTGAGTTGCAAATTTTATTTTGAATTCAGCAATGGCCTCATATGTCCATATCTGTAATTTTATAATACTATAACAATATCATACTAAATTTATTTATTTATCATATAAAAATTAAAAAAACATCTTCACCTGAAAGGCAAATGGGAAACCCCAGAGGCTATATTTCTCTTTTGCATTTAGATCTAACAAACCAATTATTTTGCTTTTCCTTTTAATTGTGTTGTTCAAGCTCAACATTGTGGACTTGAATGACAAGTGACCATAAAGATAACTATTGAATTCCTTAAAATTATCCAATAAATGAATATGGAGGTTGTCAATTTTATTTTTGCACTCTTTTCCCAGCAATACAGACTCCAAAAAATATAGCATGGCAAACTTTACCATTAAGGTATCATCATCAGATTGGCTTGTTGAAAAAACTCACGTAATTGCTTCTATGTAAACTCATGATTACCCCCATGAACATATCACATACGCTATCATTATTATCTTTCTTATGCAGTAAAAGATTATGTTTTTTTGTGACAATCTAGTCCTGTAATCAAGGAAAACTCTAACATAGAAAATCTACACTCTTTTTTCCTATTTTGAAGTACATTGCCTTATCAGTTGATCATACATACTGTAATAATAATGCGTGAACATTCTACCAAAGAATTGTAAGGGTTCACAAAATGACTAAACTATGTTTCCCTAAGCATTTTATATTGTTGTTCTATGAGGCATTTTTTAAGAAGTAAAAGCACTTTAATGATGACATATTAGATACTTTCACTGAAACCACCTTCTAATAATCGTGATATGAATTATCATTAGATGCTATGATCATTTTACGTGCTTTCCAAGTCTTGAAAGTATTGAGTACTTGATTTTTAGACTTTAGCACATAAACCCAGAGTTTCCTTGATAAATCATCAATCAATGAGAGAAAGTGCCTAGCACGTCCACATGAGTTAATTGGAGTGGGTCCTCATAAGGCTTAGTAGACGTAATCAAAGATACCCTTAATTCTATGTTTAGTAGTACCAAATTCCACCTAGTAGCATTGCCTAATGTACATTGTTCACAAAACTCTAGTTGTTTAATTCTAGTAACATCCAAAACCCTATGCCTACTCAACTTGTTTAGACGTTTTCCACTAATATCACTAAGCCTTAAGTATCAAAGCCTAGTCCTATTAATCGTAACCCTGAGTAGTAACCCTAACATGCGTAGATGCACTACCTATCACAGAGTTACAGTTCAACACATAAATATCATTCTAACCTCTCTCCTTTGATTATAACTAAAAAACCTTTAATCACCTTTAAGGAATCATTTTCATCCTCAAAGCTATACCCTATATTCTCAAGCATGCCTAAAGATACAATATTCTTCTTCAAGTTCGGAGCATGTCTAACTTGTTTAAGTTCCTTAACTACTCTATCAAATATTTTAATCTTAATGTTTCCTATAATAGTAATCATACAAGTCATGTTGTTTACCATCAATACCTTGCCACCATCAATGTTTTGGTAATCCAAAGACAAGTTTTGATTAGCCTTCATATGAAAAGAACAGCCTAAGTCTAGATCTACTAACTATTCATTTTCACAAATGATGTGAGTACTAAATCTACAAAGTCATAGTTGTCCTTATTAGAAATGTTGAGTATGGTTGTAGTTTGAGGTCCTCGGATGCAACTGCTGCAACTACTGCAACACCACCTTGATTCTCTTAAAATTTTACTTTCATAGCTTTCTTTAAACTAGGCAACTTGTTTAAAATGTCCTTTTTCAATATAAAGGAAACACTTTTTACCCTTATTTTTAGACTTAGATCTACCACTATTCTCTTTGGAATCATTCTTTTCAAATCTATCCATTGTTGCTATCAAACCTTCTCCTAAACTTGAGGTACTTTTTAATTTCTTTTGTATTCTTTTGATTCAAGAGCAACCTTCGTATCTTGTATGCTTAAACTTTATTTTCCATACAGTAAGATATCCACAAAGTACTAATAAGGGTATGGCATAAAACTCAACAATATGATTGATTTATCCTTATCTTTGATGTTCACATAAATACTCTAAAGATCTATAATCACCTTGTTGAAGTTATGAATATGCTTCGAAAGAGAAGAACCTTCCTCCATTGAAAGTGCATAAAGCTTTTTCTTTACACAAAGTCTAGTTGCTAAAGACTTTGCCATGTAAATCTTCTCTAACCTCGCCTAGATACCTGAAGCAAACTTCTCACCTAAAATTTCTTTGAGAACTTCATTTCCAATGCTTAGAATAATTATAATATGTGCCTTTCCATCTTTTCTTTAAGATCCTCATCATATAAAAGACCACTCCTACTTGGATCTTTTTGTAGAGCAACTTTCAACCCTTGATGTACTAACAAGGCTTCCATCTTCACCTTCTAAAGATTAAAGTCATTCTTTCCGTTAAGCTTCACAACAACTTAGTATGAGCAATGAAATCAAGCTCTAATACTTTTTTTTTGAGAATTGAGGCCAAATTAATTGACTAGAGTAGCTCCTTGAGCAACCCAACTACTCTCTATCACAGCTCGGGTACCTTAGATCAACTCGGTTGCAAAATAAACAAAGAAACGCAAAGAAAAATTCTCACACAATAGCACTCAATAAGAACTAAAAAAGAGTAAAGAGAATAACACAGGAGATTTATGTAGTTTGGCTTCGTTAAGCCTACATCCATGGGGACAAACACACACTTGTTGAGTGTATTAATCTCCAAGGATTTTACAATAGAAATACACTATTTCTAAGAGGTTACAGAGCCTACAATTTCTCTCTCTACCCTAAAACTATCCACCTAGTTCTCTCATGAGTTTCCAAAAATCTCAACCACTTTGACCTGCTTCTGAGCTCGTGGTTGCACTTTGGCCTGTCTGCTAGCTACTCCAGGAGCAACTCTTTCAATGATATGCGCTTAAATAACTACCACAACAGGTACCTATTATCATGGTTAGTTATCCAACTATTATCTACTATAGGTAATTATCTAATCATCATGGGTAGTTCCAATTATGTCACAAAGCCTAAAATAACTTTTGCATTAGTTATTTAGCTATCATGTACCACATAAGTTAAAACTTCTACAATAGATAAGCTTTCTGTGGCATAGGTGTACCTAGCTATAGCCACATTCTTTATGGAAGTTAGAATTTATAATCATAATTTTACAACTTTCTATTCTTTAGACTTGCATATGTGTTTGTTCATTTTTTTGTTTCATTTTAATTAACTGCTGCTTGAATTATTATTTTGAATTTTATTTTGTGGGTTTTAGAATTTTCACTTATTGTTCTTGTTCAGACAAAGTAATAGGAATTTTTTTAAGATTTTTTTTGTTTTATTAATTAAAATTTTCCTTTTATTTTGGGCATATCAAGCACATCATTTGTCTTTCACTAACCAATCTATTTTTTTTCACTTGCAGTTCTTTGTTGTAGAAAGTTTGAAGTAAGTTTTGGCCTCTAAATTAATAATATTATAATTCTTTTTGTCTTTTTTTGTTCTATCTTTTTTATTTTTTAAAGTTGGATATATTATAATGAAATATTCTTGTCAACATTTGAACTCTTGAACTCTTATTAGAATATGATAGGTCATCACATGGAAGTTGTCTTATGGATTTGAAATGTAAGTGCTTGATGACTTTACTTTTCCATGACTGTTAAATATTTTTTCAATAACTGTAACATGTTTTGAAAGTATTTTATGGAGAAGAATTGCATGTGCATAGTCTAACAATTGCTTTAAATCTAGAGTTTACAGATTTAAGTTGAATTAATGATAGTAATCTAGGACATCTAAAAGTTAATTTTCTGTTTACACCAGTAAAGATATATCTACCATTTAAGTTGTTAGAGTATTCTTATTTGATTTATCATTTTCTTTGATGTAGGAGCTTTCTTATACTAAATCTTTCATATGCTTTGGAAGTAGAATGGTGATACTACCTACTTGTATGTTCTTGCCTTCTGTAAAATGTTGAGAGATTTGTCATAAGTTCTGGTGGGTTTATTATTTGATTTATTATTTATTGACAATAATAAGTTTGGATTCTTCAAACTAATATATTTTTTATTTATTCATTCGAAAGAGAGAGTTCGAGGGAGATCACATTGTTGACACTACAAGAAAAAGGACCTATCATGACAGGGAAAAACTGTCATCGTAGGGGGTGGATGACGGTTATCCTTACCGTCATTATAGCCAGCGTCAAGAAAAAAACGACAGATAAAACCACGTCACAAGTTGTGATAAATTTTACTTGTCATAATTATGTCATACAACTTAAAAGAGGGAAATTATTTTTTTATTTTATATTTTCATTATTTTAGAAAATTTTGGATTGTATTTTTTTTGTGGATATCAATTATGTGTTTTTAAAAAAATGATTATTTATTTTATTTATTAATTTAAAATAAAATTATGCAATTTTAGCTTCCTCAATTTAAAATTTAAATTATAAAAATTATATGAAAGAAAATAAATTACTAAATGCAATTAAATCCAAAACCAACGAACTAAATTAGTGAACTTTATTATCCATAGAAATATCCAAAGTACTTCTAAATTCCGAAAACATGCAATTCAAACTTTACAACATTAGTTAATCAATATTCCAAAGTCAAGCCAATAGGCCACAAAGTCCAATCCAAAACCAAGCAAAGTACTCAACATTCAGCAACATCAAATCTATGCAAAATTTAGTCTTGTAGCAGCAAAATTACAAAATGTAGTCTTCCAGCAGCAAAATCCAGCAGACCCAAAGCCAAGACATGAAAATTAATCAACATCCAGCATCAAATCTATGCAAAATTCAGTCTTGCAGCAGCAAAATTACAAAATGTAGTTTTTCAGTAGCAAAATCCAACAGCCCCAAAGCCAAGACATGAAAATTCATCAATTTGGCTATTCAATCCACGAACTAATTAATTAATTAATCAATCAAGTAAGATAACTTATGTAATTACACTAAAATGGAAGTGGCAGACCAGATTAGCAGCAATGACAGGTGAGGCAGCAGTTAAAGCCCAAATAGCAAGAAAACCACAAGCCACACCTTTAAGTTCTTTTAATCTTTTGTAGCCGCTACTAATAATAATAATAATAATAATAAAACCATCATATTAATTAATATAAGTATATAACTAAACATAGGGTTCAAGAGTTCCACATCTTAAAAGTTCCAATCATAGAGACATTTCCATCGTCCCGCAAATAATCAATCACAGCCTTCAGATTTTCTTTTTGAAAAACAAGCCATCAACTTCAGATTGATCCAATTACAAGAATACAGTTCAACAAGATAGATAATTAACCTCATAAATGATTTTTTTCTCTTTAAAAATGAAATTTTTTAAAAAAATTACGGGCTATGTAATTTCTTCCCACTAATTAATCAGCCACTTACTTCATTCAATCCTAAAGTAACATGCTTTCCTACAATGAGCCCAGATCCTGAAAAATCAAGAGTGAAATAGTAATATTGAAGACAATAATATTATCGGAGCTTCACTGGCATCAGCCCTGCAACTACTACCAAAGATCAAGATATAATGCTAATTAGTTTTCTGTAATTGGTGCTCAAGTGAATCATTTGTAGATAAAAAGCAATGAGGAGTGTTGAGTTCTTGAAATTATAATAAAGCTTACAATTCTTCTTCAAAGCACAAAGTTCCAAATTGTTACTGGGAAGAAATATGTGTAATGCCTTTGACATAATTTTACTCCATCCATTTCTTAAAATCACGAAAGGAAATTTCATTATTCATTTATTACTCAATTGGAAAATAATTTCAATGAGCCAAATTCATATAAAATATAAAATATAGATTTAAACTCTCACGATTCTTGAATTCCTGTAAGTTAACACAACTCAGTCCTTCAAAAAGCAAAGCAACAATATGTCAACTTAAATTGAACAATATGTGATAGGTGAACTGTACACCTAGACTAAGCATGAGCAAGATTAAATACAACACCTCATCAAGTTTTTCCATGAATTGTATCAGCTTTTCTTTACGAATGAACAAAATAAGCTCCATATTCCTTGGCTCCTCATAGATAGAAATGGACTGCAACAATTAAAGTGCCAAGATTCATTCACGCTTTTTATCAAATACTTGGAGATCCCCAATTCGAAGATAGTGAACATACGGCTACATGCAAGTGATTTGTCACAGTCAAGAGCAAAGCCTATGTCTGATTTTGTAGTTCTAAGCTTCGGTAATTTCAAAAAAAAGACTTTGCATCACAGTGAACGAATTTGATAACTATCTATATATAGGTCCATGCATCCATATATAGGTCCATGCATCCACAAAAAGTGAAAAAAAAAATAGTTATTAGAAAAGCCCAAATGATAAACTAGCCTAGTTAATATCCTAACACCCATCACGGTTAAATTGGCAAGGACATTTATAGCCAAAATGAATTTAATAATAAAACTATAACAATTAAATTCCAAAACAAATGAATAAATTTTTAAAATTTCATAAATAAATAAACATAAAAGACTAATCAAATAGATCCAAATTTAACAAGAGCACACCTAGGATTTTCAACTTTTACATGTATAGGGTTCAAATTTGACAAGAACACATCTAGGATTTTCAAGATTTAGGTGTACAGGGTTCGAATTTGACAAGAACACATCTAGGGTTTCTAAGTTTTACAAATCTAGGGTTCGAAATTGACAAGAACATTAAAATTGAAATGGAACACAACACTAGAAACATTATTTACCTGTAATGATCAAATGGTTGCGACAGTGGGCAAGTAAGGGTTCTCAGTTAGAGAAAAATTCAATAATAGCAGCGCACGCGTTTGGTGGGTATTCCATATAGTTCTTGGTGAGGGCCAAAATCAATAGTGAAATACAAGAGAACGTCGGTAGTGGTTCAGTGCCCATGCAAGGATTTCAGGCGAGAAGGGCTTTGTGAGTGTGAGATTGACGAGAGTGACTGAGCGAGAGACAAGAATGAGAGTGCCAACACTATGGGAAAAAAAATACGATGGTTAAAACTAAAGAGGGTTTTGTTTTTATTTAGTTTCTATCTAAACAGTGTCGTTTCTTATTTTCTCTTTTAATTTAAACGATACCGCTTATTCTTTATTTAATTTTTATTTATTTTAAAATTTTCAATCAATCTTGTAAAATAAAATCAAAATAAAAAAGCTGCTTGACGACCAAAATTGTATCACAAACTTGTCATTACTTTTTGATAGCCAAATAATTTATCACCAGTCTATCATAGATGTTTGATAGATAAAATTTCTATCACAAGTATGTCATAAATGCATGACAGAAAAAAAAATCTATCATCAGTCTATCGTTGTAGCTCTCCAGATCAAAAACTGTCACACAGAGGACTGTCATAGTAGATCCTTTTTCTTGTAGTGTGAATTTGAAGAGAAAGCTCTAGTTACAAGAGATGAGTTTAAGGGTACCTTGATAGAACAAGAGAAATTCATGTAGCAAAGTGAAATTGATCACAATGTCATCAACAAAGGAATTTTGGTTTTGATAGAAGATTGGATTCGAGCTAGATAGGGCCATTAAGGCGGCAAACCTCTCCCAACTAGTATTTAACACAGTTGCATAACTAAGTCTTGAACCGAGAATCTTGGTTAAATTAGAATAGCTCTATACCAACCGATCTACATACTCGTTGGTAATGCATTTTGTCTTTGTTTAGCAATACTTATTTAATCCACCGAGGGTAGATTTATTTATTTTTCTTATGCATTTAGGATATTTACTTATGGGAATAGGACGAAGAAGTTTTATTGAAGTATTTGGGTTGTCCATATAGAATGTATTGATACACTTGGATATGTAATTAAAGGATTATTGTAATTTAAACTTGAGTTAAACTTTTGATTCTCCATTAGTGAATTATAATCTTAGATATCAACAAATTTGGTAACATCTCATTTTGTATTTTAAATTTTTTAAAAATAAGAAATCAAATACTGAACCATAGCAATAGTATTCGCAGACACCAATACAGTATCACAACATTTTAATGTTATGGTGTCATAATTTCATGATACTATAGTAACATGAATCATTGAAACCATAATCGTAACACCACAAATTAGTGTTGATAGTGTTACTTAGTGACACTATTTCTATGTCACTGAAGATCATTTTTCTTATAGTGACATAGGTTAGAAACGTTAATGTGTAGAACAATAGTGACACAATTGGTTACACTGCTTCGACTCAGAATTTGCCATTTTTGAATAGTTTTTGTTAGTCCGTTTTATGTTTTATGAAAACAGAAGAATGTAAAACTTATCTGATGCGTTCTCTATTTTTATGTTTTTTGCCAAATCCCACACTATTTATTGTAAAAATTTTATTTACGAAGTGGATAAATATATTATTATTGTTGTTGTCATTATATTTTAGAAAATATAGTTACTTAACATATATTTATAATCCTCAATATTATTATCGATTGATTTATACTTCGTGAACTAATAAATTATAAGGCTAGTTTGGTATTGCAGTGGGTAATAAAATACAATGCTTTTACTATGTAGAAGAAATAAATTACTTATTGAAAAAGTAGCTCGCTGTTTGGAAAACTATATTGTTGTAATTTTTGTGAGCTTGAAAAATAAAGCACATATAGTTAGTAATTTTATTATGAAATTATTTTTTATTATATAATTGCCGTATATACAAGATGAAATTACCTTTTATTTTAGAGTAAGTTCAATATTTTTTTTAGTTGCGGTTATGAAATTCTATTTAAAAACTTTCATGTGAAACTTTTTAATAACTCAAGAAAATTTAAGCAATCATGTGCAAGTCCTAATTGCTGTCCCACTAGGTTTTAAAGGAAAGTAATAGGAAGCCTTAATTAAGCATTCGACTAAAAAATTGGCTATCACCTCTAATTTTCAAATTCTACCAAACAGTTTGCCAGATCCAACTAATTTGTTTCAGAATTAAAGACTATTATAGCTTATGAAATTGCACAATCAAAGAGCAGGTGAACGAGGAAATAAATGAAGTCTTTATAATATATATATATATATATATATATATATATATATATATATATATATATATATATATATGTATGTATATGTATGTATAAGTGGATAAAACTTAAATTTGAAATGCTTGCCCTTATTTGTTTTAGAATTTAAATTCGAGTGGTCAATTAAACAAAAGCCTCTTGAAAATCCTTGAGAAACCCTAGGAACAGGAGTCAATGAAAGAGGATTTGGAGGGTAATGAAAAGGAAAAATCTAGAGGCGATAGTGATAGAAGCATAAAAAGTTTGAGAGCTCGTCCTACAATATGTTATTTTATTTTAATTACAAGTTAGAACACAGGTAGAACACAGGTACACGCATCATATTTAGAATTTAGCTAGCAAGTTTTTTTTTTTTAATTACATGAGACTATTGCTCACATTACAATATTTAAATATTATAATCCTCTCTAATATTTGAGAAATTTAAACCTTCACTCAAATGTTTTAGAAAAGACATTTAAATTAAACCCCCACAATATTTCTGTGAGAGTTCGAACCACTTCCCTCGTTACACTTGTGAGAAAGTGACTCTATTCACTCAACTTTTAGCCGGATGGTTATGAATTTAGCTAGCAAGCTAGCTTTAACAATTGACGGAAACTTTATATCTCATCTATTTGTCCTTTATTAATTTTGTAGTGAGTCATCATTAATACAAAGGAGAATCTGCTGTCAATTGGCTATGTTAAACAGGGACAATCTCTGTTTGATGGCACCAACTCACTTCGATCGTTTGTTATCTCCTCGCTTTTACCCCAAAGCACCATGCATAATCAGCACACCATCAACAGTGCTCCCACTATGCTGTATTACTTGAATATAATCTATAAAAATCTTACAATTTAAACAAGGTAAAAGGACAGCGGCACCATCTAGTATGGTGAAATAATCCCATGATTTCTTTTATGTTTTGAAATAATTATGTAGATCCTTTTCAGCTTTTTAGGACACATTTTTTTTAAGACAAATCTTAAGGTCTGTATAATTGTTTTTAACCACAAAATGAAGAGACATGAATTATTATTTCTACAAAAAAGATAATTTTCATGACCATTTTACTGAATCCCGGATATCACTATCGTTTTTCCTTAAAATAATTAACTAATAAGTGCATTCAGAATAACCAAAAACAATTCTTGCTGTAATTAATATTCCACAGCGAAGCTTTCATCCAAGACCAAAGATCCTCCAATTGCTACAAGCAGAACTGACAAAGGATATGGACGTAAAGACTGGTCCTCCTAGCTGAATTCCATGTTACCAGTGTCACTATCACTCGGTCACAATTCCCTACAAAATTAATTAGATAAATATAATTAGTTACCACGTATTTATTACTATGTATATTATCATCAACTGATTTATACTTGTTATCAAATTGATTTATACTTGCCAACTAATAAATTATATTTAAAAAATTTATCTAGTAGCAAAATTAAGAACAATAATCAAAGCGTGAGGCAAATTCCCTTAAGTTAGGAAGGTCCGTACCAATTATTCAATTAATATTTATATTTTCAAAAACTACCAAATAACTACTGAATATAACTTTTTATGAGTAAAAGAATATTTTTTTATAATAAAACTTAAAATTCAAATAAAATTTCATATGCAATATGTGAAAAATAAATGAATAATTAAATACATTTTATCAAAAATAAATATACAAGGAGTAAATGAGAATTGACTTAAATTATAAAAACTAAACGAATATTGGATGGAATGTTAAAGTTTAAAATAAAATTTACTAGATATTATACCGAATAAGCAACTGTACACAGTCGAATATTCCAAGTCAATTTCCGTTCTTTCCATTCTCTGTCCATGCATAACGCGAAAACAATACACTAGATTGATCCCATTAAAGATATTAGAGTTGTGCTTGAGTAATGACATTGGTGCCTCTTACTCATATTAGTCTAAACATAAATTATACCAAAAAAAAAATTGTTCTAATTAATCATATTGTACATACTAATTACAAAGTCGATAGATACGAAAAATGTATTTAATATAATAAAAAAAAGTGTATTTGGTTGTTGAAATTATCACCTGAATGATCAGCCAAGTTGCAAAAGAAAAAAGCACCAAAAGAAGCCAAAGAACTCAACAAATGGCTATAGAAATTTTTGGGTGGTGATGGTGCCATTGTGCTATTTTGGTGCAATAAGTTAATATCTGTTGACCAAATGGTAAGTTCAGTTTCTTTATAGAGAGCAAGCACCATTGCTCCTCCTATTGCCATTACTGTTCCCAATATTTTAGCCTTCCCACTTGGTTTCTCCAGTCCCAGTTTCTCCATTCTGGTTATAGAAATTAAAATTAGTGGTTACGAGTTAATATGCTTGTGGTTTGGCGAAGTGGACGCATACTATATTTTTAGAAATTGTCACATAGATATTTCTTGAACAATTATAGCCTTTGACCTCATAAAGCATAATTACCTAAGCATGAGTCGATATGACTATTTATAAAAATAATGAAGTCTTTATGATCATTTTGCTGAGCCATGAGGATATTACTATCCCCTTCCATATTAATTAATAACATATTTTTAATTTGCATAAATTATAACACAATATGATCGACACGATTCCAAAAACAAATAGCCAAGATAAAGGTAATGGCAAGAATGAGATATGCCATGGCGGCAGCAAATGTTGCTGTTGTTAAAGACGGGCATTCTAGGTACAAATTTTGAGTCAGAAATCCACTAGAATAATCACATTAGTTAATGTCATGGAATTTAAAATTTCATAGGTCAGAGAAAATTAATGACAATTAAAGTATGAAGACAAAATTAACTTATCTAAATAACCCCCAGTTAAAAGCTTGGAATCAGACCATGTAAGTTATTTTTGGCCTGTTCTTCCTATGCAGGCAAATGCATGTCTAAGCGTGTCGTGAATTCAACCCTTATAAATCAGATCAAATTCACCCCAGGACCTAATTCTGCTTACAAGATGCAAGATTCACAGATCAAGAAATGCACACACTCAATAATCGATCAAGAACAGAAACAAGACAAAGACAAACACACAAGAGTTAAGAGGTTCAGCACCTGTTGAAGGTATCTGCATCCACTGAGGAAACAAGCTTCAGGCTTTCACGATATTGAATCAAAGATCTACACAGAACATGAGATAGATACAGAGAATACAAGTAACTAACCTTCTCTCTCAATTCTTATGACTAGATCTGAGAAGAATGCACCAGAACCAGCCTTTAGGAAGGCTGTTTCTGGGTTTGTTAGTTGCAGCAGCTTCCTGTCAAAATTAACAGCCATAACTAGCAAGCACACTTGGACTCCATGTTTTTGTTTAAGTGACAAAAAAAAAACAGCATTATCATGCCGTTTTAATTTTAAAAATCACGTGTCACACATGTGAAAACTTAATGGCTTTTGAAAGAAATTCAAAAAAGGAGTCCAAAGATCTTACCTTTTCGAATTATGTAGCAAAATAAACAGGCGTTGGATCACGTCACAAGTCGGCAAGAAATCATGAGCGGAAATCTTCCTCAAGTCACAATATATTTACTTTTTTTCGGATTGTACAAGGTTTTTTGTTTAATCTTTTCTTTCACCCACACACACACTCTGCTGTTTTTTTTCTAAATGAAATGGAATCGTTAACTTCCTTTTTCTTTTCCACTAGTGGTTTTTGATATATACAGCGGTTGGGAACGGTTGGGAAGTTGATTTGTGTTCAACTTCCCTCTCCCAAACGTGCATGGTAACCAACAAGTGGTTACCATGTGCGGGTTGGGTCGGCCCATCTAGGGCGTCCACCCATCCAACATCTCCCACTCGTACATGATGAGATGACATCGAAATAGCAAAGCAGTGAATGAAGAAATAGTGAACAGCCACATATCTCCAATCATATAGGCAAATATATCGTGTGACCATGAACATATCCAAAAACCCATTCGGGGAGCCAAAGACATATCTCAATTGCTAACCCAGGCAAGAGATGTCTCAATTGCAATCATATGCAAGAGAACTTAACATATGTTCATTGTATCCCATATTTAATTGACTTTAATACTCAAGCATACTAAATCCCCTCAGTATGCCAGAATTGCGCAATCTCTTTATGTATTCACAATTATAATATCACAAAGATATTAAACAATTGGTCGACCAGTGAATTACATAAAAGAAAAAATTAAATCTTCCCATCACACTTATGTCTATCAATCCAGAATAGTCACTTTCTTAGTAATGTTTCATAGACTGAATCATGTCAAGGTCGTAGATAACATGCTAAAGTAGCAGACACCAGTCTGAAATCTCAAAAACATAGTTGATAGTTATAGGGATACCACAATTGACTTATAAAAAGTCATATGGAACTTACACAATGAGGAAGAAGGGAGATTCTCTCATTTTCCATTTTGGTGACCAAGCACATGCGGTATGATACACACGTTACAATGACTCTTCCATTTCAGGGCGTATGTCTCATTAATCCAATTAACTGTACAGATCTTAGTCCAGTTGCTCTTCTACAACGCCTAACCTGAGTTTTTAAAGTGAACGCTTTCTTTTAGCGTCACAATAAGATCTCACGTCTTGCTTTAATCAGGTCTCTATGATGGTGGGGTACATCATAGTCGGTCAACGAGAAAATATCGTATACGACCTCATCTTGACTCCAGTCAAGGTGACAAAATTTGTAGAATATTTTTTTATTCTTTGGCTCTTAGACAAAACACATTGTCTCATTATTCTACTTGTCTCATCTCAGCTTAGTCCCAGAGCAACTGAGGTGACCGCTCATGTAAGAAAATCGGTCATTGACTTAATGACATACTCTCATATGTGTGTAATTATGCATTTCTCAAACTAATTTGAAATAAGAGAACTTAAAACATCAATGCATTTCAAAATAATTCATGTAATAAAAAGTTTACAAAATAAAATATCTTTACAATGCAATATTACAATCTAAGTAGCCTCAACGATCTAACATAAGAGGCGAATACATCTCTCGTTACAACTTTTGTAAGTGGATCAACTATCAGGCTGTGCATAGATATGTATTGTATGACTACTTCTTTCTTTGCCAAAATTTCTCTTATAAAATTGTATTTAGTCTCAATGTGTTTCGACTTGCTGTGGTATTTGGCATCTTTGGAGAATGATATAGCAGCCTGACTGTCACAATAGACAGTTACTGGACTAGTAGCGCTAATATTAATCTCTAAGTCCTCCACAAATCTCTTAAGCCACACAGCTTTTTGCACTGCCGCAGAACATGCAATATATTCAGCTTCCATCGTTGATAAAGCCGTGCATGTTTGTTTCTTGCTACTCCATGCAATTGCTCATCTGTTTAGCAAGAATGCATATCCTGAGGTCGATTTGCGCTCATCCAGATCGCCATCCCAGTCAACATATGAATATCCAACAATTCGCAAACCACCTCCTTGATAACATAAAGAATAATCTGCAGTGCCTTTGAGATATGCCAAAATCCTTTTGATCGCATTCCAATGCTTCTGTCCAGGATTCGATTGGTATCTACTCACCAGTCGTACAACATAACTGATATCCGGCCTTGTACACATTATGGCATACATGAGATTTCCAATGGCATTTGCATAAGGAACTCTAGCCATTCTTTTCTTTTCTTGAGGAGTCTTAGGACACATATCGAGCCTAAGAGATTGTCCTTTAGCTATTGGGGTGTCCATTGGCTTACAATCAACCATATTGAATCTTTTAAGGATCTTTTTAATGTAAGGTTCTTGTGATAGTGCCAAAAGTTTCCTTGAACGATCCCTAAAAATTTTGACTCCTAAGATATAAGTTGTTTCGCCCATATCTTTCATGTCAGAATTTGAGTATAGCCAATCTTTAACAATTTTGACAAACTCTTTACTGTTTGCAGCTAACAGTATATCATCCACATACAAAGACAATATCGCAAAATTGCCTTTAGATCTTTTAACGTACACACAATGGTCTTCCTCAATCATCCTAAAGCCATAAGAAATTACGGCTTGATGAAATTTAAGGTTCCATTGTCTAGAGAATTGTTTAAGGCCATAAATAAACATTTTTATCTTGCATACTTTGCGCTCTTGGCCTTTAATAACAAAACCTTGTGGTTGTGCCATATAAATTTCTTCCTCTAGTTCTCCATTGAGAAATGCAGATTTTACATCCATTTGATGTAACTCAAGGTCTAGATGTGCAACGATAGCCAAGGTTAATCATATAGAAGCAAACCTTACTACAAGAGAAAAAGTCTCTTCATAGTCTACATCCTCCTGTTGGGTATAACCTTTCGCGACTAATCTTGCTTTATATCTCTTGATTGTCCCATCCGCCTTACACTTTATCCGGAGAACCCATTTGTTTCTAATAGCTTCACGGTTAGGCGGAAGATCAACCAAGTCCTAGCTAGACCTGATTGACTTTCATAAACTCCATCTATTCCTCCATTGGTTTCATTCACAAATCCTTAATAGACAATGTGAGAGCCTCGTTGTAAGTATTTGGCTCATCACTATTGTGTGAAGCAATCATAAAAGCTTCTCCCTCAATCTCATAGCGACGACGAGGAATTGGCCTATGATTACTCTTTCGAGTTGATTCCCTAGCTGGAATCGAAGTTTCTGATGTTTTACTCCCACTCAGAGTGGCAATCCCTAAAGGATTCGTACTAACACCAACACTATCGTTAGAAATGATAATCTCATTTGAATCTTCTAATTCATAGAATTGAAAATCCTTATCAACTTCTCCAATGCTAGGAAATTCATTTTCTAGAAAACTGACATCTCGTGATTTCAGTTCAGACACAGTTCCACCTGCTTGTTCACCAATGAACACATATCCTTTAGAGTATTCTGAGTGTCTAATAAATATACACTTTTTACCCCTAGCTCATAATTTTCCAAACTTATGAGTAGGGTTGTGAATATAAGCTGCAGACCCCCATGGCCGCAGATTAGATAGGTAAGGTTTTCTACCTGTTCATAACTCATTTGGGCTGGAACTAACTGATTTTGAAGGAACTCGGTTAAGTACATAGGCAGTAGTTAATAAAACATCTCCCCAATAGGGTATTAGAAGATTTGTTTGCGCCATCATTGACCTAACCATTTCCAATAAAGTTCTATTCCTTCTTTCCGCTACACCATTTTGTTGCGGAGTTCCAGGAATAGTCAATTGTCTTTTTATCCCTTTCTCATTACAGAGTTCATTGAACTGTTCCTAAAGGTATTCACATCCTCGGTCAGTTCTTCGAGCTTTAACATTGTTGTCTAGTTGATTCTCTACCATGTTCAAATATAATCTAAAGCAATCCAATGCTTCTGATTTATGAGAAATTAAGTAGACGTGACCAAAACGTGAATTATCATCGATGAATGTAATAAAATATGAGGCTCTATGTTTAGCCTTTACATTCATTGGACCACAGATGTCAGAGTGGATTAACTGCAATGGTTTTTTGGCTATAATTCCTTTGCTAAATGGTGTTCTAGTTGTTTTTCTAGTTAGACAATTTTCACATATGGGCAATTCAATCTTGGTGAGTGGGCCCAACATGCCCTTTCTCACAAGTTTATACATTATTTCTTGCCCTATATGACCTAGTCTAGTATGCCAAGTGATGACATCTATTCATTATTACTAAAAGAAGTAACATAAGAAAAACAACTATTATCATAACTTGAACCATCAAGTATTGTATCTAATACAATAAAACCATTAATTAAATGCTCAGTTCCAATAAGGACTAAATTTGAAAAGATCTCGAAACAAACACCATGAAAAGTTAAGTAATATCCTAATTCAAGAAGAATAGGAACATATATCAAGTTTCGTTAAATCTCCGGTGCATACAGGACATCGTGTAACAAAAGAATACGTCCACCACGCAAAGTCAATTTGTAGGTGCCTATTCTTTTTGCCTCAACCCTAGAGTTATTACTCATGTATATCCATCTACTCCCTTAATTGATTCGATGATACTCCACATATGCATCTCGATCACGAGCTATATGGTCTGTTGCTCCTGAGTCTATAGTCCACACAGGACGAGATTCGGTTAAGAGTACAGAACTTGTTACTAAAGCATAATTTAACAAAGTGTAGTTAGGTCTCACCTTTTTTGGCTCAGTTTACTCACGAGCAAAGTGACCTAGGTTGCTATAGTTGTAGCATCTCACCTTATATTTGTCCATTTTCTTGCCAGCACGCTTACCCCTTAGGCACTTTTTAGTATTTGGCTTCTTCTTATCAGGATTAGATCCTTCACCCTTTTGGTTATTTTTATGGTCCCATTTTTTGCTTGCCCGAAGCTTTGCGCGATCTTGATTCGGCCATAAAAACTCTATTAGAAAGCTTAGCTGCCTCAAGGAGCTCTACTTCCAACTCTAGGTAATGCTCAATATCTTTAAAAGTTTTGATATTTTTATTATGAGTCATATTCACCTTCATGTGTTCCCAAGTATCAGGTAGAGATCTTATCACTGCCTGGATTAGTTGTTCATCAGTCAGAACATGTCCAGCAGACTTAAGCTCACGAACCATGTTCGACATCTCCCTCAGATGCTGCCTCATAGTGTGGTTCGGGCGCTTCCGATAAGAGTCAAATTTGATCGTAAGCCTCCTGAGTTTAGTGGTCGAGATACCACCAAACTTGTCTTTATGATCAAGCCACATCTCTTGAGCAGTCTCATACTTCTCATACTCGCACATGAGGTCATCTTGCATGCTGTTCAACAACGTTATGCGAGCATTGATATTCTTCTTTTTCCAAGCCTAATAGGCCTCAAGATCTCTCCTGTGTTGAGTAGTATTACCTTGCTCAGGCTCAGCTAGGGTGTTGTTAAGAGTTTCTAAAGTCTTTTTCTCTTCAAGGATGTACTGAATCTTGCGGTGCCAAATATCGTAATTGTCACCATTCAGTTTCTCACCCTTGTTTAGCTCAGCCACAATGTTTTTAGATGCAGAGGCCATCTCAACTATAATTCAACACATAGACAATTCAAAATACAATCACTAAAGGCATAATTAATAACTACACACAAACATTAATTTTGCTGCAAACATAAACCAAAAGACATGACGAACTAATATTGGGAATGAAATCAAAAGGTCGTCGAGGCTTCTAATCATCATCCAATTCCCTTTATTATATTCATCATTAATTCGATTTTAATGTGCAAAATTATCAGTTCGAATTATGAATTTATTAAATTCAATTTAATTAGAACTCCCACTCAATGAAACAATTCATGAGATGTAAAAGAGTATGTAAAGTCGAGCAACAATTAATGTAGAATATCATTAATGAAATCATAGCAACATATAGTTCAACCAACAAAATAAAGCCAATTAAAAAAAAACATAATCAACAAACAAATGAAATAACCTAACATAGTCAAACTAATACATAAAATCTTCTACATGTTCTTAAAATATTCTTTGTTACTCGTGACTCTTTCATCTAACTTATACTTAAGTCTATCTCCAAATAAAAATAATTGTTCCCTCTTGAAGATTGTGTTTATGGTTTTCTCATACCATAACTTCTGCCCTCTACCAAGGCGACTAGCTTGTCTCCCACTTCGAAGGTTCGTGTGAATGCTAAGCACTGAGGTTCGCCTCATCTTCGAAACAACACAACACTCCTCCATTAACTTAATTTCACACCTAAGCATGTACTATCTGTGTGAGGGTTCCTCAATCTGATTTAACATGCAAACCTTAAAGACAAGCGTATTGTCATCATCAGGTAATGATTGAATGAGGAGCCATTCATAATAACCCCAGTTTGTATACACAGTAGGTATATTTGCGGACATTAAGCGGTTAAAAGCCCCATATAAATCTTCTATGTTAATGCATATAGGACGATCAGGGTCCATATGATAATTCTCCATTTTCTCCATAAGTTCTTCATAAGATAGATTATTATTAATCTCAATTAGATCATTAGGTGAAACCCAAGCTGTAATTGTCATTAAACCTTCTTCTTCAGTCCACAACTTACTAACGGGAGACATCTACAAGAAAAATAAAACCAAAATAAAATAAAATTAGGGATTGTTAACAAACGACTAAATGCGAGATTAAATTTTAGCCAATTCCATAAAAAATAAATAAATATTTCAAGCTCCCACTAGAGCGAAACATTCATTAACATATAATGCTCATTCGTGAGACTATATAAGTTCGATCCAAAATTTTATTTCAAAAAAATAAGAAATGATTAAAAATAATTATTTCATATTTAAAAAAATAGAAATTAAATTTCAGAGCAAACGGCGTCCAAATCGATGTCCCGAATAGCAAAATATGTAAAACATTTACGAATCTGGATTTATCCCCACGCGCGCTATAGTGCTCTACAGTGCCACTATAGTATCGCTACAGTATGCTACACTACGCTTAGGGATAGCAACCAAACCCGGACCCGAATCGGACCCGGACTGAACCCAGAAAATCCGATCTGGGTTCAACTTGCACCGGATCAATTTTTATGCAGAATCCGGATCGATTTTTCAGAACCCGCATACTTCCGGGTCCGAATCCGGTTTCAGGTGAACCCGCAAATCTGGGACCCAGATTCGGATATTATTTATTTTAATATTAATTTTTTTACATTATTAAATACAAATAGAAAAAAAAAAAGAAACCCTAGCCCTCTCAATCTCTCATTTGTTCACTCCTCTCTCAAATCTCAATCTCTCTGCTCGTTCCTCTCTCAGTCTCTCACTCTCTTCAACTTCTCCTCTCAATCTCTCATCTATTCGACTATTCCTCTCTCAATCTCTCTCACCCGTTTCTCACTCAATCTCTCTCACTCTCTCTTCAACTCTCTTGTAATTTCTCTTCTTCAAATCAGATTCTTTGCGGCGTGGCTGTCATCACCTTCACGGTGCGCTTGTGTTTGTTTCATCACTCATCAGCATCAGCATCACTTGTCTCATCTCTCACTCTATCACGGCCAGCAAAAGGGGGTGGATTTCGCGGCTGTGTTCTGTGGCATGTGGGGGTGGATTTCATGGTTGTGTGTTTGTGGCCTGTGGGGGTGGATTTTGTGGCTGTGTTCTGTGGCCTGTGGGGGTGGATTTCGTGGTTGTTGTATTTGTTTTAAAACATGGATTTGAAGTTATATGTTTTGTATTTGGAATTTTGTTGAACTAAACTAAAGAAAGCAATTTGGATTCTGAAAGCAATTTGGTTCTGGTTTGTGTAATTGTGTTCCTTTTTTTTTTCATTTTTCCAGCAACTTCAGGAAAGCAATCCGGGTTTAAAACCCAGAATCCAGAAACCCAGATTTTTCCGGGTTGAACCCGGACCGGACCCGAATGGAAAAAAGCCGGGTTTAATGCGGGTCCAGTAATGAGAATTTGGTGTCCGGGTCCGAATCCGGAACGGCTAAACCCAGACCCGGACCCGGAAATTGCCATCCCTAACTGCGCTACAAGATGCTACAGGCGCTACAGTACATTACAGTTGCGTTCAAACACACACAACTGCGCGTGGGAACTTTGCGCCGCTTTAGTAGCATTGGGTCCGACACTGTTCGACTCCATTTTTTATTATGAACACAATCGTACATTTGGATTTTCAAACGGAGGTCGAAATAGGCCGGAATCGTCAAAAAACTAACTCCGGAACTGTTCATCATCTTCTCTAAGTTAGGGTTTCTTAACCCTTTCCAAACCTTAATCTAACCAGAATCATATCTTGGCCATAACTTTCTCGTCTTAAGTCTGTTTTTAACAAATCATATATCGTTAGAAAGCTCTCGAAAAGATCTTTAAATGATATATCACACATATTGTCAGGTATTCTAGATCAAAAGATATGATCCATTAAAGTTTCAGGTTTCATAAAATATTTAGGGCTCATGCAATCTAAACCCTAGGCCAGTTTTAATAACTTCAATTCCAGAATTTATACATTCATATTAAACATTCCAGAACACTTAAAACAATAGCCATCGCAAAAATTAATAAAATAAAAAATCATGCTTTTCATGAATCAAATCCAACCAATGCACGAATCCAACACATTCAGGCTCTGATACCAATGAAAGAAATTCAAAAAAGGAGTCCAAAGGCCTTACCTTTTCAAATTATGTGGCGGAATAAACAAGTGTTGGATCACGTCACAAGTCGGAAAGAAATCACGAGCGGAAATTTTCCTCAAGTCATCATATATTTGCCTTTTTCGGATTACACAAGGTTTTTTGTTTAATCTTTTCTTTCACCCACACACACACACTCTACTGTTTTTTTCTAAATGAAATGGAATCGTTAACTTCCTTTTTCTTTTCTAGCAGCAGTTTTTGATATATACAGCGGTTGGGAGCGGTTGGAAAGTTGATTTGTGTTCAAGTTCCCTCTCTCAAACATGCATGGTAACCAATAAGTGGTTATCATGTGCGGGTGGGGTCAGGTCGTGTCAGCCCATCTTGGGCGCCCACCCGTCCAATAGTTTTAGATGACATGACGACTAATGTCGGTTTTCAGCAATATACCGATAAACAAGTCATATGAACTCTGATAGGTCCCAATCAAACCTTGACTGTAATTGTTAATAAATAGAATTCTCTTAGGGTGAGAACATACCATTGAGTTTGGATAAATACTTGTCGTCCCCTTTATTGAATAGTATCCAATTTAAATACAATCGTTTAACTACTACTCTTAAACTTAAGATCCACAATCGCTATAATTAAGGAAAATAACTGCTTATATTGTAAATAAATAGTTAACAGTACGTCCATCCCACAACCTTCCTACATGTACTACACTTTGTGAATGCCATGGCTTATCAATACCTTCCCCTTTTAGTGGAACCTTGTCCTCAAGGTTCAAGGTAGAGAACTAGCCCCCAATGAGCTCGTTAATGTCTCCACTAAATTGGTCATTAGTATTCCCTTTCAATAGTAAAAGTTGGCGACCCATACTATTCTGGCCAAAAGAAAATTTATCATCACAATTAAAACAAAGGCCTTGAGCCCTCTTCCTTTTCATTTCCTCCCATGTTAGTGAAATGCAAGTTATGCAACCCAAGAGGGGGGGTGAATTGAGATTTTAATACTTATACTAAGCAAACCGCACAACAATTCAATTTAATGTCTTAATGAAATAAAAAATAATAAATTCAATCAAGCACGATATTAAAAGAGTGAGGGAAGAGAAAATAAACACAATGATTTTTACATGGTTCGGCAATCCTCGCCTACTAGTCCAATTTCAGAACTTCTAAATAATACTTGTCATTCCCCAGACTTTCTAAAATTATGATATGACCCCAACTATAATAGTATTTTTCAAAGAAGTTCTTTTTAAAATTTAGCATAATACCCATATTTTTCAAAGTTTTCAAAATCTTTTACTTTAGTCCAAAATTTGAAAATATGAGATTTCCTCAAGCGACAAGCCACTAGCCTTAGGCGGTTAACCGCTCACTCTCTGTCCAATTTTGGATTTCAAATGTTTGAATTATATTCAGATCCTCAAACTTTCATAAATTATAGTATAGCCCAAAATATTTCAAATATTTGCAAAAAGATCCAATTTTAATTTACGAAAAGTAATTATTTAAATAAATTCTTGAGCTTTTCAAATGCTAAATCATGCATCAATTAAATCATACCAGCTTTATAAGAATTTATCGCAATAATTAGTCCGTTGAGCTCTAAACTTTATTCTTGAACGTGCCGTTGTCCGTTGAGTGTCTTGAGCTTGATTTCACGTGATTCACCTCATCATAAATATTATCCTTCAAGAACTAGTGAAATATGAAATACAATATTTATAAAATCACTTAAGACACATGTTTGTTATCATCAAAATTACATAATGTGTAGGCCCTTTAGGCTAACAGTTAGCCGCTTCACGGGCCCTGTTGTTGGAGATTCCATTGGTGGTAGAAGGATTTTCTTTTGTTCTGATAGCTGGTCATCTTTCATGCGAGCTAAACTGATGGCTTCCTTTAGCATTCTTGGTTTGAACATGCGGATGTCTTCAGATATCTCCAATTTTAGTCCGCCCATGAATGTTCCCATAAGAGCTTTCTGTGTCCAGCCATGAACTCTGTTACCAAGCCTTTCAAACTCCTTTTGGTAATCGCGAAGGGAACTGGTTTGTTTTACTCTAGATAAAGCTTCATCAAAGTCTTCACATTCAGTAGGACCAAAACGAGCCCATAATTCCTCAGCAAAGGTTTCCCATGTCACCAAACTTCCTTCCTCTTGGTAAGCTCGTCGCAACCACTGCCACCATTGATTGGTTTCTCCCTCAAGGTGAAAAGACGCCAATGCAACCTTTTGTGCCTCTGTTGTTCCCTGGTATTCAAAAAATTAGGAAACTTTGCTAAACCACTCCGTAAGATCATCTCTAGTGTACCTTGGAAATTCAAGCTTAGCCATTTTTTATGAGAAAATCATTCGACTTCCACCAGCTTCCTCTTTGGTATTCTCCTTGTAAGAATGGCTAGGGTGATTATTGACGTTATGGCTGGACCCTTCTTTATTTGAAAAGAAAGCCTCATACATACGATTCATGGTCTCCTCGAGCTGATGCAGTTTTTCATTAATGCCAATCTCCATTTGTTGCATTCCATTTTGAAGTTCGCCAAGCCTCGCTTCTAAATTTTCAATCATTTCTTTGTTAGTTGCCATGAGAATAATAAAGTTTTTAAACAAGATAACGCAGCTCTGATACCAATTGATAGGTCCCAATCAAAGCTTGACTATAATTGTTAATAAAATAGAATTCTCTTAGGGTGAGAACAGACCACTAAGTTTGGATAAATACTTGTCGTCCCCTTTATTAAATAGGTACAATTTTCTTAAAGCAAATAAATAGTTAACAACACGTCCATCTTCCCACGACCTTCCTACATGTACTACACTTTGTGAATGTCATGGCTTATCAAACTCCTTTTCTCAAAATAGAATGGCGATAGTTTTAGTTTAAATTCATATCAATCAATCTCCACATTGATCTCAATACTCTAGCTACTTTTAGAAGCTTTCTTTCTCAACATTTAGAACTTTTTGAAACCTACAAAATCCTGTTAAGCTCATACAGAGATTGAACTTGGCAGATGGCACAACCTTGGTTAATATGTGAACTAGATTTTCTTCTATGTATATCTTCAGCAACTTCGCAACAAGCCTCACAAAATGCAACTTTATATCAATATATTTAGTTTTTTCATGATGTGTTTAGTTTTTGCTAATATGAATAACACTTTGACTGTCACAATACACTGCTGTTGTCTCTTGTTTATCTCCCAATTAAGTAATCATTCCCTTTAACCAAATGGGCTCCTTGAAAGGTTCTGCAGTTGTTGTGTATTCAGCCTTTGCTTTTGGCAAGGTAGCCACAATCTATGATGTTGATTTCCAATTGACAATGCAACCTCCCAAAGTGAACAAATGACCTGTTTGAGATCTCCTTTTATGGAGATCCCTACAAAATTAGAGTACACATAGCCAATCAAAGTGTATCCCTCTTCGTTGGATCCACTATATGTCAAACCGCACTCTAAAGTGCCTCTTAAATACTTATTATTCACTAAACTGCTCTCTAGTGATCAATGTTAAGATTTGTCATAGACCAAATTACCATACTCATAGCGTGTAAGATATCTAGACTTGTAACTACCATGCATGCATAAGGCTCTCAACAACATTTTAAGTAAGGAATCTTGATCAACTTTTGTTGTTCTACATCAGTTTGAGGACACCATTCACTCGATATCTTCAAATGACTGACCAATGGTGTTTGAATAAGTCTGCAATCATGCATGCCAAACCTAAATGAAGCCTTCTTGATATAGTTCTGCCAAGTTAAAAATATATCCTTTTTCATTTTGTTTGTGACTATTTTCATCCCAAATATCTTTTTTGCAACTCCAAGGTCCTTTATTTCAAACCCACTACTTAGAAGACCCTTTAACTAATCAATTTCTTCTCGGTCATGACATGCTATCAATATATCATTCACATACATCAGGAGATATATCATTTTTCCTTCACTTATCTTTTTAAAGTACATAGAATAATAATAACTGCATCTATTATAGGCATGTTTAATTATGAAGCTATTAAACTTTAGATACCATTGTCTAAGTGACTGTTTCCACCCATATAGAGACTTTTTAAGCAAATAGATATTCTTTACTAGGTATTACCTTTCAGACTGCTGAAATTACAACTTTTTCTTGTAATTCACCATGTAAGCAAGTTGTTTTAACATCCATTTGTTCAAGATACAGGTCATAAACCGCAACAAGTTGAAGAAGTGATTCTAATGGAAGCATGCCTTATTAATGGAGAGAAAACTTTAGTAAAGTCAATCTTTTCCCTCTGAGTAATGTCTTTTGCCACCAATCTAACTTTGAGTAATGCCCTTTGCCACCAATCTAACTTTGAGTAATGCCCTTTGCCACCAATCTAACTTTATAACTTCTTATTTCAATATCAGGTATTTCTTTTTTCACCTTGAAGATCTATTTTCAACTTACTACCTTTTTTCTTTTTCATTTTTCAATTCAGTTTGATTCTTCATTAGAGATGCAATCTCTTTATCAATTGCTCTATGCCATTATAGCTTATTTTTGCTACTAATGACTTATTTATAAGTTCTTAGTTCATTATCATTTACTTCATAAGTAGCAGTTAATGTATAAGCAATCAGATCGGTAACTACATATCTTTTAGGTGGTTTGATGACCTTTTTTTTCTATCCCTTACCAATTGATAAGTGTCACGTTTACTTTCTGTTGATTCAGATTCTTCTATAGCTTTAAGTTCATCAGCAACAATTTTTACTTCTCCTTTAACATCTGGTTCAGCCTTCTCTATTTTATAAGACTATTTCAAATTGAATTCTATCAATTACAATTTCGAATTTATGCTTATTACTAGCAAACTTCTTGATTTATTCAGTATTTCAAATTCATTGAAGGTTAAATCCCTATTTATTATGAACTATGGTAGTTTAAGTTTAACACACCATAACTTATAGCCTTTAACACTGCAAGATACTCTAAAAGTATGCATTTCAATGCCCTTAGGTCCAGCTTGTCTTGCTTGACATGTGCATATGCCAAACAACCAAATATTCTGAGTTTAGAATAGTCAACTACTTTCCTAACCATAACTCCATTGGTGTTTTAGAGTCTATAGCAGTTGATGGACTCCTATTCACCAGTAACAACCAATGCTAAATACTATGCTGAGAGGATTTTTGGCAACTCTAAGCAAAGCAGCATACATCTTACCCTCTCTATTGATGTTATATTCATCCTCTCAACAAAAACATTTTGCTGAAGTGTATATGTCATTGTCTTATGCCTCAAAATGCAATATTGTTTTTTCACAATACTCTTCAAACAACTTATTACAATATTCTAAGCCATTATTAGTTCTTAAAACCTTTACCTTCGAGTTTGCTTGATTTTCAACTAAACTTTTCCATCTCTTAGACCTTTTCAAGCACCTCATCTTCGGATTTAAAAATATAAACCCAAACCATTCTAAAAAAGTTATCGATATAGAAAAAAAAATACTTGTGGCCACTTAAAGATGTCATCACTTGTACAGGTTCCCACAAGTCAGAGTGTATTTAGCCTAATTTTTCTTTTGGCAGTAGGAACTGCAGTTTCAAACTTTATCTTGGAAGCCTTCCCTAAATACAATCTTCACATAATCCCAAGGGTCCTGTCTTATCTTTCCCAAACACTGCTTGCTTTTAAAGCTCTTCTAAAGCCCCTTTCACTTATATCCCCCAACTTCAAATACCATAGCTTTGACCTGTCTTTATTATTTGTTATGAGTGCCTCCCCAATAGCTATTTGTCCATTTGACACATACAAGCCATTCAATTTGCTACCTTTTATTGCCACGCCTTTAATAATCCTTAGTGTCCCTTTTTAGCCTTAATAATACAAACTGCTTAATCTAGCATCCCTATAGAGATCAAGCATCTTTTTAATCCAGGAACAAGCCTAACTTGAGTTAATTTTCTAACACATTATCAAACATTTTAAGGCTAATAGTCCCAATACCAACTACTTTACATGTTGAATTGTTTCCTATCAAAATCATAATATCGTCACATGACTGATATGGAGTAAAGTAGCTTTTATTTGGACACATGTGAAAAGTGGAACTTAAGTCTAGAACCCACTGACTTTGAAGCCTTTTTTAGGCTATAGTTACCCCAGTAATCTCAAAATTGACTTCTTTTGTGGCTATGGTTGCATCTCTAGTTTTATCCCGTGAATCTTTAATCTTGGATTTCCTATTACGACAATCTTTCTTGAAATGCTCTTCCTTGTGATACTGAAAACACTTTAAATGTTTTTGTTTTGACTTTGATCTCCCTTATTTCTTTCTTTTTTCTCCCTCTTTTCAGATTTGGCTCTAGCCATTAAACTTTTACTGGATTCACTTTCTGAATTTTCTTGCTTGTCTTTCAACTTCTTTGTTCCAAGGGTTGACTTAACCTCTTCTGAAGAAAGAGTTTACCTCCCATACAACAAGGCTTCCAAAAAATGCTTATATGATTTTGGCAAAGAACTAATCAACAAGAGTGCTCTACTCTCATCACTTAGACCTTCATCAATTGTTTCCAAAAATCATAAACCTTACTGAATTCATCAATAATGTTCATAAAGAGATTATCCTTCAACCATCCTTAATGAAAGCATTTTTTTCTTGATCTTTTGTCATATAAAAGTTTTCAAGTTTAGCCACAAGACAACAACATATCTTTCTTTGCAACTTCTCTGATTACAGAATCTCCAAGGCTAAGAATAATTGTGCTTCTTACCTTTTTATTAATCTTTACTACCTATTCAAGGGTCTTTGATGATGAAGCCTTTTTTTCCTCAGTCTTGTGGCTAGTTCAATGGCATCTCTCAAACCTTGAGTGATTGATAGAGCTTCTATCTTAATGTTCTACATATTAAAATCGTTTTGGCTAGTAAACTTCTCTAATTCTACCATTTTGTTGTGAATGCAACCTTTATAAATCAGATCATATTCACCCCATGACCTAATTCTACTTACAAGATGCAAGATCAACAAATCAAAATATGCACACGCTAATAATCGATCAAAAACATAAACAAAACAAGACAAACACACAATAGTTAGGTGGTTCAGCACCTATTGAAGGTACCTACATCCACTGAGGAAATAAGCTTCAGCTTTCACTAAATTGGATCAAAGATTTACAGAGAACATGAGATTGATATAGAGAATACATGTAACTAACGTTCTCTCTCTACTTCTATCTCAATTCTCACGATTACATATGAGAAGAATGCACCAAAACCAGCATTTATAAAGACTGTTTCTAGGTTTGTTAGTTGTTGCAGATTGAAACGACCTGCCCCGAACCTCAAGGTGAGTTTATCTAACCTCATCCAAACTAGATTGATAATAATCTAATTAGTAAGGATTCTGCCGAAAATTCGGCTGAATCTACTATATATATATATATCACTCCTAATATGAAAATATGTAAAACGAATACTCCCAAAATAATTCAATACACAACAAACTCCAAAGTTCAACATCCTCAACCAAAATGCTAAGTTTTACTCAAGATATCTCCAGAGTCTCAAAAGATAATATTATAACTAATATTAATATCTCAATTTATTCTTAATCCCAAAAGAAAAATCTAACAAAATTATACAATCCCAAAAGAACGAGATAACCAAGATGTCCTAACAAAAACATATATATCTTCTAACACCATCACGTGGCCAAGACTCAAAATATATTTACAGCTGCTGGATCGATCTGGTGTACCTGCAACCTCTTGGTGGGAGGGGGGAAATATAATAAAAATGGGGTGAGTATAAAACCCAGTGAGATCAGTGAGTGGATAGTAGTTTTAAAAATTAATTCTTATTTTAAAAGAAATAATCATATCATTTCCAAACACGATTTCATCAAACCATATGCAAGAAATCAATAGTAAATCATTTAACATTTAAATCATATTACTAACCATGAAAAACATATATAACATCGTACCAAATAACCATGGAAATCATATCACAATATCATATAGAATACACAAATCTGAAAATCATCACCAAACAATTACCCAAGGAAATAATCTCGTCGTATCCGGACCTCAATGGACGGACAATGACGTATTGTCTAATGATTTCAAAAACAATCATTATACTTATATTCACATACCTTTTAACCATATTTTAAATCATACCACATTTGAATCCACTTTTCTTATCTTTAAAATACTATCATGCTTATTCAAAGTTGATACGCAAAATCATTAACCAAACATTTTAATAAAATACCAATGTGTGAATAAAATATATTTCGAGAAAATCACTAAATCAGAACATTTAAAATACTTATTTCGAAAACATGCTTTACTATCATAATTAACTATGAAAATAAGTTTTGTATATTCCACTCACAGTGACGGTGTTCACGCTCGGTTATCGTCCACGTTCGCGGACCGATTCTCGCTCGCGAATCCTCCTAAATCAAGGAAACACATAATTATTTTCTGTAAATCAGAATTAGGACTAAATTTATGCAATAAACTTGAAACAAACATCTATCCATAATTTACAACTCCCGTATCAATAGAATTACCAAAATACCCTCGATTCCTTAAATCGTTAAAATACTTAGAAATCGTAAGCCACCAAATTACCCTCAGAATCGTAATTACACCCAATCCTCAATTTCAGGAATTACTAAAATATCCACAAGCTCAGAAATTACAAAATTGCCCTCAGAGTGTGAAACTACCGAAATGCCCTTGCCAGTCAACGATCACTGGAATTTAGTCAACGCTTGCCGGAAAGGACGGGTTAGACACTTTTGGCCAAGCTGCGTTCAATGGTACCAGCTGTGAGCTCCAACGCGCGGCAACAACGCTGGAATCTAGCTCGACAACCGTGAATTTCCCACAATTAACCAGCGGTGAAACAATGACTCTCGGTGGCTATGGATGGTCGGAAGTAGAAGAGGGAGTCATGGGGAACAAAACTAAGGTGGTGGCGTGGTCAAATTTCGTAGAATCAACGGCGGTGGTGATGGGTTTTGGCCGTGGTTTTTCAAGCCTTAAACGGTAGCGTTCCGGTCGATTTTCGACGACAATGACGGCTGGGGTATGATGGCCGGTCTTCAAGCTTCAAATTGGTACCAAGCTTGACCGGTGGGGTGGTTGGAATCGCAAGATATGGCCGGGTCACGTTTGCGGGGGTCGGATTGGGTTTTTTGGTCTGTAGTTAGGTCGATTTGGCAGCTTCCCTTCACTCTCTCACATGTGCATGTGTTTACCCTGTTTTCCAGCTCTTTTCTTTTACTTATAAAATCCTTAACCGCCTCATTTTCATTCATTTTTTTCACATATGTTACACAGATTCTCGCCAAAATTAACAGCGATTACTACCAAGCACACGTGACTCCATGTGTATGTTGAACTGACATTAAAACAATAGTGCCATCATGCTGTTACAATTCTGTAAAACAATAGTGCCATCATGCTGTTACAATTCTGTAAAACAATAGTGCCATCATGCTGTTACAATTTTGAAAATCACGTGTTACACATGTGAAAACTTAATGGCTTTAGATGACATAAACACTAATGTTGGTTTGGCTTCAGCAACATAGCAAAGTACAAGTTATATGAACTTTTTTCTGAAAACAAAATGTGTTGAAAAAATAGCATGTATATATGTTATTTTGAGGGCACATTTTGAGTGGGTCCCACTTAACAAAAGTGGAAAATCTTGTGAGGCTCGGATTCTACTTCGTTGATACTTCAAAAGTATAATCTTATTTTTGCAAAATGGTGCTTGGGTGAATGAGAAATTGTCTCTCAAAGTTCACCCTTGAAGTTGAAAATTTGAAAGGAAATGACGCTTATCCCACATGGGAAAAATAAGCCTAGGGATTAGTGTTTATATATTAACACTTAACCATGCATGAGTAAGAATTATAAGGATAAAGGCTCTCTCCACACGCGCATGCACAGGAGGGGTGCAAATCCAAGACCGATTTGGTTGAACTTGTGTGCGCCCCACGTCCTGCGTACGCGAATGTCAGACCAAAATCATCCAAGTTTGCATGGCACATTTTTAATTTCCTTTTGAATTTTTTGTTGTAACAGTTTCGCATATTGAATTGAAAGAATTTGTAACAGCTTCATAACAATAATTTTTTAGTTGTTATGCACGTTTTTTAATTCAATTTTCAAATCAATTCAGTGAATTGAATTGGCTGTTATAACTATTTATTTGCATATATTGAATTCAAAAATTCAATACAAATCAGCTGTTACATCCTCTGTTGTAACTATTTATTTGCCGCTGTTGTGGTTCGCCGGAATTTCCTGTTTGTGCTTGATACGAAATTCGTTCCCGTTGTATCCTGGGAAACAGATACCAACAAACCTTAAGCACTCCAAGAGGTGGTAAATATGTTTTAAGGAAACTGTCATGTGCAGGCCTCAGGTTTATTTTTCTATTTCAGTTTCCTTACTCTTCTGTTCTTCATTTGTTGTTTCCGATTGCTAGTTTATGTTGTTGTTTAAATTAGCTACTATTTAAATTGTTATCTCACTATGTTATTTTTTCTTACAAAATATCGGTCCCTTTAGTTTGAATTCGTATACATCAAAGGGCTTAAGGTATAAAATTTTAAAAGGATAATGTAATTATGAGCAAATAATTAAATTAACCTTTCAAAGATGGGCAACGAAAGTTGTAGCAAGCATCATTGTATAGGCGACAAGGATCTTCAAATTCATTCCATCATTTGCAGTTAGTTTGTAGAAAATATTCAACCCAGCATATGCAATTTGAACCACCACCAACACTATTATTGGCTTTAAACCATCCAAAATATCACAAATTTGATTCATGGTTATACAAATTTTGCAGCTGCTTCTTTAATATAACACAAACACACACACACACACACACACACAGCTCAGTGCTTTTTCGTGGGTTATTTTAATAAGTTTAGTACAACATGGCTGAGGCAATAGACAAATTTTATTTTGGCTAAGAACTAAAGAAATGAAAATGAGGAAAAAAAAATCTGAGATTTTGTTTGTTATGTCTTTTAATGCATCATTTAATTATTTTATTAGATATTCGTTTGTGATAGGCTTCTATCAAAATGGTCTTTACTGACATTTGTTAATTGTGTCAGTAATCTGGGAGTCAGAAAAATAGAGATACTTGTAAGTGGTGTCAGTGATTACTATTACTATAGTATCACTAAAATAATAACGCCATGGTATCAAAATATTACAATACTATATTAGTATTTGTGATTACTGTTACTATAGTATCACTACTTTATTTATTATTTAAAAAAATAATTATATAAAATGACATGTTGCCCGTTGATTTGTTGATAGAATTAAAAGGCTGTGAGAAAGAAGAACAAAAATCAATTTATATATCAAAACCTTTCATAACATTTAAATATTATCAATATATATTACACAATCCAAATACTTCAATACACAAAGACGTCTTATTACAAGACATCTTATTCTTATAATTGAATAATCTTAACTGCTATTATCCAATCAAATTCCTTCTACTCGTAGCTGAATTTAAGGGCTAAATTTACCAAATCTAAAAGCTAAATTTAGAAGGATTATTATTTTTCACTCCATGAACATAAGTACTGCGATCATGCATTATCACAAACAGCTTCTTCATTCACGGACAGCTTCTTCATTCGATGAATTTGATGGGTTAGGGATATAAGTTGAAGAAGAAACACTTTAAACATATTAATCATATATGCAAACAAATAAAAGAAAAAGGAAAAGAAATTGGTTGCCAAATTCCAACAGTTGCAAAATAAATTAACAAGCAATACAGAGACAAACTTTAATAGAAATAAACATATTTTGCTCGAAAACCAAAAAATTCATAAGCTATGAACAGATCAACTCAATTATCTTAAAGGAAAATTAGAGAATAAGAATGTTCTAACTCATTTGATTAGAAATAAGGTAGAATATATTTAACTATATATATAAATTAAAAAAAAAAAAAGGTGATGATGAATTCATTCTCTTATATATATATATGAATAAGAGAGAGTGAGATAGCAAATTATAGCATTCAAGTTTTCAGTATAACATCTAGTTTCAAGAAAGTGTGTTTATTTCTCATTATATAAAAAACAATGATTTTCCAGCTAAAAAAAATTCATAATAAAATTTAATATCTAATACAACATAATGCAATTAGTGTCAACTCATTCCAAATTACTCTACTAGAATAATAAAACATTTCAGCCATTGTATTTATGGAGCTACTAATCCATAATATTCACAATAAATATAGAGTTCAAGGCAATTAAGAGATGTACCTCTTAAAGCTATGCATATTCTCTATCTTTCTCAGGCAATCTTTAATTCATATAGTTCCACCCCCTTTGAATTCACAAACCAAGACTTTACAAACAAAAGTAGAGGGCACAATAATTTTTTTTCCTTCTTTTTAAGTATTGATGTTGATAAATGGCTGGTTGAATTTGATCAAACGAGCAAGTACTTCTCTAATCTTTGAAAAAAAAAAAAAGCTTTTGATTATTCCAGCAAACACCATAGTCCATAATCACCCAAAAAAAAAATGTAGAGTTTGATATTATTAGCCTCAGTCTCTTTAATTATTTTACTGTTTGAGTACATTCAAAAGTAGAGGCCTAATTTGAATTTCTTTTACTGAACAGATAACCCCATAATTAACCACATGGTGTTCCTAATCAGTTTTGGTCATCAAAGTGATATGAACACAACTATTAATGTAATTTACTATAAATTCGTTTGCATATTCAATTGTCCATATATGCAAGTATGTTAATGATATTTGTTAACAAGACAAGATTATTAAATAACCAAAGCGAATGACAATATATTATTATTTATTTCTATTTTTCCTTCATATATATTAATAAAATATGTCATTAAGAAAAGAAAATAAACTATCAATGAAATTCCAGCACTTGCTTAACAATGAAATTCGTAACATAAACAATCATGCAGGTAATAAGAACTGACCTTATAAAAAAGTTTGCAGCTTGTTGAGTCACCCGAATGGCGTCCTCTGTGTGTGGAATTGATTTTGGCCCCCATTCAAAAGCATTTTTCTGCAGCATATTTGGTCAGTCTTTTCCTCTAAACAGAATCAGTTGCATTACTAAGAAATTTGTTTAGGAAATACATGACTTGGAGAAATAGGATGAATACAAAAAAATATTTTCTCATAGACCACACAGAAACAGAGCTTGACTAGAAAGATGTAACACATGACATGAATACCAAAAAAAAATTGTAGCTTGGCCTGAAATCAAATCATCTTGAGAGAAAAAAATAGTGTTGCCAGACAGCTTGTCCACAACATCACACACATCTAGAGTTTAGCACACAAATGTCACTCAAAAGGTTTGATTAACCAGATCAGTCTGCCATATTAAGCTTATCAATTTTGTAAATGGGGTGCAGCTAAAATCACTATTAAGAGCATTGAAGTTAATACCTCTGGATGCCATTGGAAGGCGGTCACAGGATAGTTATAAGCTTGCACTGTCGAGACATAGACCTGATAATGATTAATAACAGAAGTTAGAATTGATAACACTAGATAAATTGCCATTAAAATATCAAGCATTCAGGCATATATCATGAGTCTGTGTTTATATATAAAATAAATTCAACAAAGGAATATTTACTTTTGTACCTTATTATATTCATCCACGCTTGTTGTCAAGATCTTAAAAAACTTAGCTAGCTCCTGGTTTGCTTGCATTCTTTCAGGTGAAATGCCATACTGTTGTAATGGTACAACACATAAAATTTCAGATCAACCAAATTATTTACTCAATCATCCATAATAATTTAATAAATCTAAACATTTTTAGAGTCCATTGTCTCCCAAAATTGAAGTGCACTGACCTAAGGAATCAATTGTACAAGAAGTCCATATAAATGGAATTCTTCCATGAATAAAAGAGGCTCACGACAAAGCAGGATTTCCAAAAAAGCTCGCTTATTAGACCCAACACTTTCATTGAGCTAGATATTCATGAGTGACTAGCATTATTACAGAAGATGAAGGAAATTAAAACAGAGAATTGAATCTAACAATAAAAAGATGGTTGTTTTAAAACATAAAGCTTAACACATTTTTAAGAAATTGAATCTAGGTACACAAATGCAAAGCAAGTTAACCATACATGAAGCACAATTTTCTTACATGGTGGTTTTGCATAACCAGGCAATCCGTACTCAACTTCTTAAGGAGCTCTGGGGAAATCTGCAAAATGGGCACGAGTATCACGTTGCGAAATCATGTCATTCTGGAAGCTTAATACCAAGAAGAAAATAAAACAATCTGGATTAAGCTGCAAAAAATGTTAAAGACGGCATGGAATCTTTTTCTTACTCATGACAAGACTATCTAGAAACTTTTGGATCTTGTGTACAGCTTCATTATCAATATTGAGTCAAAGTGTTTGAAAATCAAAAAATGGTAAGCATGCTGAGAAAGTTAGATTTGAAGAGGCTCCTAGCATCATTAATTGTAACAACATAAAAATCAATTAAAAAGCAATGAAAACTATGTACCTTTGGAACAATGCTCCTTTAATATTAATGTTTTTGACGAATTCGAGGGTAGATGCCTGATTTGCTCCATCAAATATTTCCAGAATGTTTCTGTCCTATTGTTGAGGAAGAGAAAAAAGTAAAAATAAAATAATGAACAGCAAAAGCAATCAACAATACCGGAAAGAGTACCATCATATTATAATCATTGTAAGCAGTAAAAGACATTTTTCTTACGCAAGAGACAGACTAAAAGCATACAGTAAAGCCATAAGAAACACACACGTAATATGCATACAAAATCCAAATTGAAATTGAACAGCAGGATATTAATCAAGAGATGAACAAAACATGTTTCAAGCCTAAAATAAGCACAAGTTAATCAGACACAAAATTGGAAAGCTACGCTAACCAACTAGAAAATCAAAACGGGTGAAGGGTGAAAAATTACCTCGCTAACGATCATTGATAAAAGTTCAAAGCCTAAGCAAATGGCATATACGGATGAGCAAAATGTGGAGACCTAAAGCGGGTCTTGTGAGCTTGTGGCATAGCGGCATGGTGGATGTTTTGCATAATGTAGATCGTTAGGGTTTCGTATGGTATGGGTCTTAGAATTTGAGCAGTGATGTTAGGATTTCTTATGGCATGGACCCTTGAATTTTAGGGCTCGAAGAAGAGAATTTTTAGAGGTATGAAGAAGAAGAAGGATATCGCTAGAGAGATGAGGTGGCTAGCCATGGATTTATGAGTTAGGGAATTTTATGTTTATGTTGATTTAGGGTTTTTTGCTTTTCCTTTTATATTGTTGTTTTCTATATTAATTTAATTTGATAATTTCAACATGTTCAACACAAACTAATTTATGAATTTGGCCTGGTGGTTTGTTGGTTGAACATAAAGCACTTTAGTTTTGGGTCCTAGGTTCGAGTTGCAACTAAAACAAAAATAGATTTTTTTTTGTTGTTTCTGATACCTTAGAATCAGTAATTAGTGACACTTGTTTGTTAAACACAGAAAATAACCCAAATATATGTAATTACTAATACTTTTTAAAAAAGTGTCACAAGACAAGTATCAGTAAAAGCTATCTTTCTAGTAGTGTCTCAAGCTAAAAGCAGTGTAAAAATAGTGCTTAATATAATTTTCAATACTAAGTGCTCTTCGTATTTGATTTCTTGCATTCTATATATATAAAGGTTTGGAAAGTTTTCTCTGCTATTACATAAGGCTTTATATATATAAAGGCCAATGATCAAGCGATCGAGGGTTGAAAAAATGCACGTACGTGATGCTTACATGCAAAATTTAAAAGGATAAAAATTATATAAAGCTAAAGGCTATTTTAGTCCAGCGATAGGCACCGCTTTGCCTCTAGATACAAGTGCTTAGATCAATGATGCTACGGTTACTTAATTGTGATACTTAGTTTATATTTTAATTAATGTGACAAATAATATATCAGACTAGCTCAAATGATAAATAATTATTAAACCATATTATTTTAATTCCAACAATGAATTACTATTGATGACATATCAGTTGGGATAAAACAAAGCATTGCAAGTATGTAAGCATAGCATCACTTTATTTAGACTATAACATCATAGTGCCGATTTAAGAGCACCTGATGCCCTTCTAAAGAAACTTGCCTCCACATTGTAATAAGTTGTAATTTTTTTAGATAAAGTCTTATGAGACTTGCCTCTGTATAGTGATAATTATTTGTGTATTACATAATATATGTATAGTTTTCCTAACATTATTTGAGACAATGGTTTATTTTGTAGACATTTAAGATGATTTAGCATATTTATAACACTATGTAGATATAATTATTAGCTTTTTTAAAACTATGTCTTTCTTTCTTTCTTTCTTTTTTAATATCAATGTCCATGCATTTGATTTGATAACATTATGGCTGTCAAAAGGTTTTACCGTACGGCTAGTGATTATTGTTTAACATTCTATGTAGATCAAATAAAATATGTGGTATGTAGAATTTGTAGCCGAGAAAAGAAACTGACATAGAAGAAGAAAAGAAATTGGAAATATTGCAGCGATAGCATTTTTTCATGCCTTTATTCCATTAGTACCAAAGTACGTATATAGCCTCTGAAACTTTATGTACCTTCTAAGCTAGGAAAAAAAAAACAATAGAAGAATAATCTAGAAAATAACTATACTACTCATGCCGAAAACTGGAAGATTTGCAAAACAAGCTGCAAATTTTGGAGTTGTGATGTGGATCAATATTTTGAAGTTTCAAAATAAAGTTTGAGGTGACTTGGGATTTTATTCAGCACTTAAAGCCTGCTAGGGTAACAATCAAATACTGCAGCAGTCACTTACAATCTCATTAACATTTTTCTGATATTATAGAGTCATGTTTGTTGATCTTGCCTGCCCTCTTGTTCAACAATCATGGGATAGTGACTTTGGCCTGGGGATGAAGGACTGTGGCAATTTTAATGAACATTCAAGAGCGGGCACTCCACCTCAAGTGACATTTTAAGCACAACCCTGTTTCTTTGTCCTAGCTAGAAGAAGACAAGTCATCATGTCTCCAACACGCTGCCAATTCTTTCCATAAATTAAAATTGAGCAAGACAAATCTTCAGCTTGATACGAATTAATTAATTTTCCGTGCCATTCATATTTTTTTCTTTTTTTCAATTATATACGAAGGTGAAGCGTCTTATCGATCCAGCTGGTTCTGTGCTTCTCCAGGAGACAATGTCTATGCATGCATCTGATACATAAATTATAATACAAGATTCTTTATATAATGACTAGTGTTCATGCATTCTTTTTAATTAGCATAACATGATAATCTTGAGCATAGCCCTTTATTTTAATTTCATTTCTTCATTAACTTAATAAACTACAAGAATGCACGAGCGTTACAGAATCTTGTTCTTTCTACAGAAACAATTTTTGTATATTGTTGCAGAGGCAATAATTTTACAGATCAATATTAACTTACGTGATCAATATTAACTGACCACCTAGGGGACGAGACAATGCATAAAAATAGCGGATATAATGTTTAGATCAAGATCGAAATCATGTTGCTAATTGATATTTTTAGAAGATAAGATTCCTCTTGTCCCCCTCATCTGTTGATATATATAATGTGCATATGGTAACCAAATGAGGGCAATACCAGTTCAACTTGTAGCTTTCTCATTCACAGCAAGAGAAAAAATGGCAGCCTTCTACCATGTTCGATCAAACAGTTTACCGACTCAATCACACCCATTCACTTCAGAAGTTGAAGAGACTTTGAGCAGATTAAGGTCTTCTCAAGCTGCTTCAACTATAGGCCATAACGCAAATGGCCTTCATGATTTACATGATTGTGTTGATAAAATCTTTCAACTGCCCCTCATTCAACAAGCTTTATCACAAGGCAATAACAGGAAATTGGTTGATGAGCTGTTGAATGGATCTTTGAGGATCTTGGATACTTGCAGCATTGCTCAGAATGCATTGCTGCAATCTAAGGAATCCGTACAAGGACTTCAATCAGTTTTGCGCAGAAGAAAGGGCGAAGAAACTGAGCTTAAAGTGAGATTAAGAAGTACTTAGCCTCTAGGAAGGCAGTGAAAAAGACAATCCATAAGGCCTTGTGGAATTTGAAAGGTATGGAAAATAAAAGGTCGGCTTCGATCAATGAGGAACGTGTTAGCATGAGGAAAGAGGTTGAAGGGGTCACCATCACTGCATTTGAATCCTTACTGTCCCTTATCTCAGGGCCAAGGACTGGATCAATGCAAAGCGGCTTCTCATTGGTTTTAAAGCTAATCCGCCCCAAAAGAATAGCATGCGAAGAAGACGAAAAAGACATTAATGAGTTTGACAAGGTGGATGCTGCACTCATTGGTCACAAGACTATTAGATCTGATAACATCTTTTGCTTGCAAAACCAGCTTAAAGAATTGGAGTCCAGCATTCAAGATCTTAAAGAAGGACTCGAATCATTGTATAGGCGTTTGATCAAAGCCCGAGTCTCCCTTCTCAACATCCTCAGCAATTAGATTACAAAATGTTTTTGCCTAATTCATACTTGTAAATGAGAATTATACTAGTACATCACTCCAATCATATAATTTTCAATACAAACACAAAAGTATTATGTGATATATTCCGGAATATCTTCAAATTTTTTATTTAAGTTTTTATTTACCATCGTCTTTTTAATCTCAGGAGCGAATGAATGATTCAACATATAAATGGGTTAAATTTTAAATTTAGAGCAAAAGAATTAATCTTATTGTAAAACCTATGGATCAAGTTTTACACACATACTACCAAGAACAAGGACTTCAAAGCAATTCAAAAAATAGACATCATAAATTAAGTTGTCAAGATCCCACTTGTCTCTTGGTAGATGATAGAATAATACCAATTAAGGAGATTCACATGCATGGTAGACTCAATCTTCACACCCATTAGGTAACGCAAAATGCTCTCGCTCTCTGTTGATTTGCACGAATCATCTGCATATGTGTACACGGAATCGTCAAGATTCCAGTTGTGTACAGATCAAAGAAGATCAACATAAGCAACTTTTGATGATCTTCACATGGTAGACTTAGATCTCGAAGGCTTTTGAGTCGTAAAAAAACGTGCTACTTGTCTCTCTGTTAGATCGAATTTCATTTTCCTATTATATAGAAAAACATGTAACGGCCAAGTATCGGAATCTTGTATTCTATTGCGTGACAATCATATTTAAAAGCATTGATGAGCATAATTTGCAGATTTTGCGTGGCAGTTGCAAAGCAATCATATGATGTGTCTGCGAATTTAAATTGATTCATCAATCTAAAAAGTTTAGCGTTAAAATAATTTTACACGCGTTTTACACGATTATCTACAAGTAGCAAGCCTTTTCTTGCATGTCAACGTCACTTGTGCATTTGCATAATCTGTAGCTAAATGATTATTTTCATGTGGGAATTTTAGAAGGTATTGTGCATGGAACAGCCCCCTTGTACAGATGCATTCATGTCCAGCTCTGCTATTATCTTTGAATTGTTATGAATTTATTAAAATAAATATGGATGTTCATAACATATATCTTTTAGTCTCCCCACTATCTCTCATTATCAACCTTTAGCTTCCCTATAACTCCCACTATCTCACAAGAAATTATGATCCATAATTTTTCCATTAATTTCATGGAGTGATTATGTAACTATAAAAGGAGAGCTCATCTCTTTGTTTTGTACACACAATTGGAATGAAAAAAATCACTCTATAATATATTATTCTCTTATTTTATTCTTTATCTTGATGCTTCTTTATTTGTGTTGCTGGCTAATAGCTTTTCTAACACGTTATCAGCATGAGACTCTGTTCAGGTACTAATTCTTTTGCTTCTCATATCTAGCAATTTTAATTATTATATACCTATAATTATTCATTACTAATAACATGTCATATTATCTATTATTATCATGTATAAGATTAACTTCTTAAGGATGTATGTATATTACTTGTCTTCATTGTGTTTCTTGAAATATGCATAATTAATGGTACAAGATTTGAAATGAATTCTATGACACGAATAGTATGATATATAATTATTATAGAACTTTATTATTATATTACATGAGTGATTATATGACATCTAATATTTACTTGTTAATAATCAATCAATTATTTATCCTTATTTAGATAGTTTTATAGCTATTTGAAATTGTCGAATCTCGCAAAACTTGAATTTGTGGCACTTGATATCTCTAGCGATAATTATCTTTCATGGGTCTTGTGTTAATATTTATGTACCCATAATGTTAATTTTGATGATAACAAAAAAATTAAGAATGATTAAGATTTTAAAAACTCAAATTATTTTTCATACATTTAATAAATCATTATTTTCATAATATAAAGGTTTTCTACTTAATGAAAAAATAATTTTATGAAATTGGTTATTTTCAAGTTAATGGTTTAAATTTAAAAAAGTTTTGAGAACTTTGAAATCAACAAGTATTGTTTTGAAATTTTAGAAATGAACCTATTTAAAAATATTTTATAAAGTTTTGGGTCATAATATAATTTCAAAAAGTTTTAGAAATCTTTGAAACTCTAGAAATGGACCTATTTGTAAAGTTTCATAAATTTTTTAGCCATAATATAATTATATAAAGTTTTAAGGTAAAACTATAATTTTAGAAAATAATTTCACTATAGTAATCATTGTATCAAATGCCTAACCATTTTGGAGATAACGACTAACCAACATCTAATGGAAACTAACGGCGATCTGACATCTAGAAAACGGTGATCCGACTTTGTGGAGAAAGTCAATAAAGGCTAGTTTTCAGCTCCAACTATAAAAAAATTGCATCAGCTCCAATCAAAATGAATCCAACGAATACCAAAGAGCATATTATTGAGAATACAATATTTCTTGAGCTTTAGTTTGTTCATTCATTCTTTAAATCACACCTTGGGCATATATTTGTAAACACATAGATTGTGTGTGAGAAAAATCTTGTATTTGAGAAAGTGTGAGTGTAGGAAACACTTAGATTAAGAGATTTGGGATAATATCTTGTTGTAAAGGTTAATTAACACCTGTGAAGTTAATTGTAAAAGTTCTTGAAGCCTTGGAGGCTTGGAAAGTGGAATCCTCAAGCTTGGTGAGCTGCATGGACATAGGCGGGGTTGGCCGAACCACGTAAAAAAATTTTTTTTTGAATATCTCTTCTCTTATCTTTTTACATTTTGATTTTTTTATTTATTATTGTTCTGAATTTGTTTAAGATTTGTATTAATTTTTATTCAAGAATTCCATAATTTTTAAAAACTCAATTCACCCCCAACTTGGGTTGCCTAGTTAGTATTTCATCTTGGATGCTGAAATCCATCTTGACGTAATGAATCTTGGAGATACTATTAAAGAAAATAATGATGCATCAACCCAAGACCGTGCCAAGGCGATGATTTTTCTTCGCCACCATCTTCATGAACAATTGAAAAGTGAGTATCTTACGGTCAAAGAACCATATGTCCTATGGGAATGTCTTAATGAAAGATTTAATCACCAAAAAATTGTTACACTTCCAAAAGCTCGTTATGATTGGATGCACTTATGATTACAAGATTTTAAATCTATCAGTCAATATAATTCTGCATTATTCAAAATTGTTTCTCAATTAAAATTATGTGAAGTGGAGATTAATGATGCAAATTTGTTGGAAAAGACACTTCCTACTTTTCATGCTTCGAATTTGCTCCTGGAACAACAATATTGAGAGTGGAGATTCAGAAAGTATTCTGAATTAATCTCATGTCTTTTAGTGGTTGAAAAAAATAATGAACTTTTGTTGAGAAGCCATCAATCTCATCTAACTGGATTTGTACCTATCCCTCAAGCAAATGGTAATTCAATCAATAATCGTAGTGCTAATTGAGGTCGTGGTCGAGGCCGTAGTTACAAAAATAATAAAGGTTGTGGTGGTTGTAACAAGAAATATCGATCAAACCACTCGAAGTGGAATAACAGTAATGCAAGCAAGAAAAAGATCAACAAAAGAAATCTCCAAAGGATCATGAAAATCCAATTGATATAACTCATTTGGATGTTTTAGATTTTTTTGAAGATCCCAATGGTAAAATTGATCATTTAATTGATGATGGACATGTGAAGATTGATTAAGAGTGCTACACTTTGAAGTGTGTTATTTTTTAAAGATTGATGTGTTTCTTTATAGCTATGGTGTGTTTAAGTGTATGTTGAAAGAGTATTTATTGTTTTTGTGTGTTTTTATGAGAAATTGGTGTGTAACGTTTCAATTTCTTTAATAAAAATATTTTCTATAATGTTTTCTTTATACTACCCGAATATTCTTCATGTTCAATTGACTTATTTTATATTTGTACGTGAAGATATATAATGAATTTGAATAATCACTTGGTGAATAATGAAGATGGATGTTTGGTGGATAATGCGACAACACACAATTCTACAAAATAAAAAATATTTCCATAATTTAATATTATCTAAGGCTAATATTTTGTGGTTCTACTAATCTAATTGAAGGCTCCAGAAGAGCTTATATCATGTTACCAAATGGTGCAAAATTACAAATAAATGATGTTTTATACTCCAGTAGATCCAGTAGAAATCTACTTACTTTCAAGGATATTCGTCAAAATGGATACCACATTGAAACATCTAGTGAAGGTAATTCTGAATTTCTTTATATTACTTCAACTATTTCATGCTAGAAGCAAACTACTTTCTCTTTCTTTTGGGTTGTATCATACAAATATAAGAACAATAGAGATAAATTTTACAATGAACCAGAAGTTCTTTGATCCAAAGATTTTTCAACTTTGGCATGATCGACTTGAGCATCCTAGATCAATCATGATGCGTCGTATTATAAAAAATTCACATGGACATCAATTAAAGAACCAGAAGATTCTTTTGCCAACTCAAAGTCCACGTGCGGCTTGTTCTCAAGGCAAATTAATAATTCAGTCATCTATAATGAAAGTAAGTCTTGAATCTCCTAAATTTTTAGAAAGAATCCAAGGGGATATATATGGCCTTATATATCCAAGTTGTGGACCGTTTCGTTATTTCTTGGTTTTAATAGATGCATCAACTAGATGGTCACATGTCTCTCTACTTTCTAGTCGTGGTGTTGCATTTGCTAAATTTCTTGCTCAAATCATTAGATTAAGAGCACAATTTCCTGATTTTCCTATTAAAACAATTAGACTTGATAATGCTGGTGAATTTACATGTAAATCATTTAATGATTATTGTATGTCTATTGGAATTGACGTTGAGTATTTTGTTGCACACACTCATACACAAAATGGTTCAGTAGTCTTGACACCTGAAGATGTCAAACCTGTTGGTTATAAGTGGGTATTCGTTCGAAAACGAAATGAGAGAAATGAAATTGTGAGCTATAAAGTAAGGTTAGTGCACAAGGTTTTTCTCAAAGACCGGGCATTGATTATGAGGAGACATGTTCTCCTATTATGGATGCAATTACATTTCGATTTCTAGTTAGTCTCATAGCCTCTGAAGGGCTTGATATGTGTCTTATGGATATTGTGACTGCCTATCTATATGGTTCTATTGATATAGATATTTATATGAAATTTTTCGAAGGTTTTAAAATGCCAAAAGCAAACAAATTAAAACTTCATAGTTTATATTCTTTAAAACTACAATGATCCTTGTATGGATTAAAACAGTCTAGGCGTATGTGGTACAATCGCCTAAGCAACTATTTATTGAAAGAAGGACGTGTAAATAATCCAATTTGTCCTTGTGTTCTTATTAAAAAATCTGAAATTGGATTTTCAATAGTTGCAGTATATATTGATGATTTAAATCTTATTGGAACTCATGAAGAGCTTTCAAAAACAGCTTCTTGTTTGAAATGAAAGATCTTGGAAAAATAAAATTCTTTATTGGCTTTATAGATTGGGTATTTGCCAACTGGAATACTCTTATATCAGTTAACATACACTAAAAAAGTTTTGAAGCATTTTTATATGGATGAAGCCCATCCATTAAGCACTCCAATGGTGGTGCGATCACTTGATGTAGAAAAAGATCTATTTCGTCCTAAAGAAGATGGCGAAGCAATTCTTGGTCCTGAAGTACCATATTTAAGTGCAATTGATGCACTCATGTATCTTGCAAATTGTAATCGACCTTATATTGCATTTTCAGTTAATTTATTAGCAAGATATAGTTTTGCACCAACTTGTAGGCATTGGAATGGTGTAAAGCATGTATTTTGCTATCTCCGTGGAACAATTGACATGAGATTATTTTATTCAAATGGATTAAAGTCACTACTAATTGAATATGCAGATGTTGGATATCTATCTGATCCACATAAAGCCCGATCTGAAATAGGTTATTTATTTACCTCTGGTAATAGTACTGTATGATGGCGATCAATGAAACAAACAATAGTTGCAACATCTTCAAATCATTTAGAAATACTTGCTATTCATGAAGCAAGTTATGAGTGCATTTGGTTAAGATCAATGATATAACATATTTGAGAAACATGTGGATTGTCATCAATTAAAAATAACCCCACAATATTATATGAGAATAATGCAGCATGCATTACTCAAATTAAAGGTGGTTATATAAAAGGTGATAGGGCCAAGCGTATTTCACCTAAATTCTTTTATACACATGAATTTCAAAAGAATTGTGATATAGATATTCAGCAAATACGCTCAAGTGATAATCTTGCAAATTTATTTACAAAATTTCTACCAACGGCGACATTAAAAAAGTTGGTACACAAAATTGGGATGCGTCAGCTCAAAGCTTTTTCTCCAAATCTTGAAGAATCTATGTCAAGATGAGGGGGAGTATACTTATTGGGGAAAATAATTTATTTTGGAAGAAATTTTATTTATTGTACTCTTTTTCCTCACTAGGTTTTTGTCCCATAAGGTTTTTCCTAGTAAGGTTTTAATGAGGCAACTCTATATCTCCAAAATTATTCAAGATATCAATGAATAATGTACTATTTTTCCTTTACTAACTTTTTTTCCTTAATGATTTTTTTTTTGTAAAGGTTTTAATGATGTATATTCTTTGCAATAAACATCCAAGAGGGAGTGTTATGAATTTATTAAAATAAATGTGGATGTTCATAACATATATCTCTTAGTCTCCCCATAACATGTAGCTTCCCTATCTCACAAGGAATTATGATCTATAATTTTTCTATTAATTTCATGGAGTGATTATGTAACTATAAAAGGAGAGCTCATCTTTTCGTTTTGTACACACATTTGGAATGAATAAAATCACTCTATAATATATTGTTCTCTCATTTTATTTTTTATCTTGTGTTACTTCTTTATTTGTGTTGCTGGTTAATAGCTTTTCTAATATGAATAGTTATATTTTAATTATATATGTGCCAACAACTAAAAATGATATTCAGGACCTGCACGATTGTAGTGAACATACAAGATATATGTGATAATTTAAAGGATTTAAAATTTTTTTAAAAAAAATTCAGTGGAAATTAATTTATTGAAATAGTATGTAGAAACAAAATCCAACATAATCATTGTCGTACATACTTTTCTATCTATCTTTAATTTTTCCCTTCTTTTAAAAACTAAATACTCTTAAACTTCTAGTTTAATTACATGAGTTAATATCATAAGAGAAAGTCTTCCATGATGATGACAATGCCATATATATGTTCATTTCTCTATGCTATAACGGTACTGTTGTTACATTTTTTTTTTTAATTACTGTGATGGTAACTTAATTTCCTCCCAACTATGTAAGCGATTGGCTGTCGGGCATTTCCACTGCGGCGTAGCTGGAACTGGTGAGTACTTGGGGAGGAAATTCATTTCATTATTTCTTTTTCTTGTATTTTTGTAATCTTTCTTCTTCTTTTTTATCCTTATTTTAAATTTGTGGAATATAACTACGTATGTATTTATAACGAGTTATGCGAACTGAAATGGATGAAATTATCGAACTGAACTCTTTTATTTGATTGTGTAACTTTAAATCATTTATTACTTCGTAGCTAAAGAACAATAAAACAAGGAAAAATAGAAGGTTCTGTTGGAGCGCGTTTGGTACCTTGTCTGGTAGTCCACTTATGGGTTAGAAACATTAATGGTACACAATTGCTTGCTCTGCTCCTACTTAGCGCTTGCCTTTTCTGAATTGTTTTTGTTAGTCCATTTTATGTTCTATGAAAATAGAAGAGTGTAAAACTTATGTGGTGCGCTCTCTAGTTTTATGTTTTCTGCCAACATGGGTCACACCATAGATCACACACTCTTTATGGTAATAATTTTATTTACGAAGTGGATAAATATTTTATTATTGTTGTTGTATATTTTCGAAAATATAATCAGTTAACATACATTTGTAACTCTCAATATTATCATTGATTGATTTACACTTCCCCAAGTAATAAATTATAGAGTCAGTTTGGAATTGCAGTGACTAATAAAATAAGATGCTTCTACTATGCAGAAGAAATAAGTTGCCGAATGTTGTGAGTTTGAAAAACAAAACATATATATAATGTGAGTTTTATTTTACAATTAGTTTAATAATTTTTTCAACCGTGGTTATGAAATTCTATTTGAATTCATGGTTAGCTTTCATATGAAAATTATTCATTGCTCATCAAGAAAATTTTCACAATCAATATGCTAGTCTTATTGATTCTTATGATTGAAAAAAAAAAAGTAAAGGTAATAAACAAATATATTAACTTATAAGATCAAAACTTTCATATTGGTGAATATGTATAGACTATAGGTATTGCATGTAGATATGGTTATATGATATTTAAGGTTATAATTTATTTATTAGGTTTTATGAAAAAATAATACATAATTGTCTTTTTATTAAAACCTTAAGTTTATAATAGTAGCTTGAAAAAAAAGTTTGGGTGACTTATTTAATAAACTACTTATTTTAGCAACCCCTACTTGCTTTTAGAAGTATTGTCAAAATTAGAAGAACTTACGAAATAAGTATTTTTTAGCATTTTAACCTCAATCCGAATGGGACCATAATTCATAAATTTATCTAGTACTAGGATTAAGAGCATTAATCAAAGTGTGGGGTAACTCCCCTATAGTCCTTAAGTTTGAATAAATTAACCAGTTAGTATTTATATTTTCAAAAACTACCCAATAACTGATAAGTTTAACATTTTAAAAGTAAAATATTATTTTCATTTAATAAAACTTAAAATTCAAACAAATTTTAATGATATGAAATAGCTGAAAAGTAGAAGAACAATTAGCGTTCTTCATCAAAAACGAACATTTATTTAAACAAAGTCTTGAAGTTTGAAATAAAATTTGCTGGATGTTATACCCAATACGCAGCTGTACAGTGTAATATCCTAAATCAATTTCCACTCTTTCCATAATTATCTGTCCATGCATAATGGAAGAACAAACACACTGGATTGATCCCATCAAAGACATTAGAGCTCTGCCCTAGTAATTACTCATCTTAGTCCTTTTTCTCTTATTTTTATGGTAGTGAATTTAAATTATAAGTTTTCTTTTTGGCTCAGACTCTAGATATAGGGAATTTATTTATCGTCCACTCACTTTCGATCGAAAATGAAAAAAAATAATTATCCAATCCGAATTATGAATTCGATCTCAGTCCGTTTTGAAGGTTCAAAGTCATATTCAGTTCGCTTGAGTTTTATTTTCAGTTTAGGGAATATATGCCCGTTACTACCTGTTATATTATAATTAAACCTGACCTGGCACGTTAGCAAACGTTCCAAATCGGGTCAACCCACAACACGTTTGGACAAAACTTAGCAGGACAACAATTCACTTACGGATGGCAATGGGTCAGCCCGACCTGATCGGGTCAAGGTCGGGCGGGCTTTTGTCCAAGATCAAAGTTTATAATTTCTTTTTTAGATTTTTTATATTTAAGTAATTTAAATTTAAAAAAAGGACATAACCTCTCATATATATTAAAATTTAACATAAACATAAAAATTACTAAGGTCCAATCATATAATTATATAAATAATAAAATAAACATAAATCGAAGCCATGTCTTATAAAGTTATACGAAGAAAATCATTTTTTTTTTTAACTTTAGAATGGATTTGGTTGGGTTAGGTAGGGTCTGAACCCTGACCTGAATTTAATTGGGCCATATATCAAGTCAATTAGGCCAAAATTTGGGCCACTCCTAAATTCACTATACAAGAAAAAAATAAAATAATTGACAATTAAAAACTATCAAATAAGGATATATTTGACAGTTAAAAAGTATCAAATATGCTTGTGTCAAATATCCTTATTTGACAACAATCAGGGGGAGGTCCGCTCACCCTTTTGTTTTGGATTAGTGGGAGAATGGCAGATCAGGAGGAGGTACGCTCAGCCTTATATAAAGAAATAAGATCATGTTCGTGAAGCTATATATTTATCTAAATTCACTCTACACTTTGAGCGTAAAATCATTATCAATGAATTATTTTCAACACCAAAAGCAATGCCTAAATTAGCAATAACAATTAGTACAATTCAATTCTTAGTTTGCCTTCCACCATCGATCTTGAATGTTTTCATGGGAATGCCGTATATGAATAAATAAGATAATAATATATGAGAGAGTAAAAAATTATAAACTGTGAACTAGGTAGATGGAGGGGGGGGGGGGGAAGGCTAAAATCTTGCCTTAGTAATATGCCATGCAAATTTACACCAATTGTACAATATATCTTGCAATTTAAATCAGCCACAACAAATTAACCAAATCACGAAGGCGCTTCAGATTTAATTTCTGTATAGGGAACAATAATCAAATTAAATATTGATTTATTTGCATGCTAGACTAATGACTAAACCAAATCATTCTTAATATTCATAGTTAAAGTCACAATATAGTAGTGTACTTCTATCGAATCATCTACTCTATACCTGCATTACTTGTCCCTTTTATACTTTTTTTTTTGACATCATGTCACTAACATAAGTGGTCCACTTAGAGGTGAATTTTGTTGATCTAAAATAAAAAGTTATACTTGTTTGTCACTCATTCAGTTTATGCACATCATTTTAACCACAATTCCTAATATCTACGATTAGTTTAACCTATGTTAATGATCTAACCTTTCACAAAGTATGCCTTGATCTGCAATAATCTCCTTCTTGAATCTCATATGTGATCCAATTGAATGTAATCAAATTACATCAGTAAGTTTATACACGATTAAGACAAATCATTCAATAAATTTACTATAGTCCAAATATAAATAGAGTTCCTAACTCTATTTATCAACTGCAAACTCAATTTATTTAATCAAAAAATAATTTGTATTTATATCATCTATGAATCTATATGATGATCACATAAATACATATAATACAATTAAACGGATCTTATTCAAAATATTTATGCAATTAGGATATCTGAAAGATATCTTAAGTATTTTATTAATCAAAGAATGTTTTTATAAATAAATCAATATGCTTTAAATATCACAAAATCCCAACAGTTCTAGTGTAGTTCTAAAAATTCAAGAAAAAAATAGTCGTCAAAGAGAAAAAATGTCGAATTAACGACAAAGATAAACCGAAATGGAATAATCTAAAATATTATTAATGAAAATATTGTAAAATGAAACAAGTATAACAAGCCTATTTATACTAGTTAGGATTATCGTATTTCTAATAGACTTATGACTCTTTATAAGAAAAAGGATTATTACTTGAACAAGAAAATATAAAGCAAATCCTAATTACACTACAATTACAAACATTACCTAAATAAGCTTAATAAAACAAGATAAATCCCAATAAAATGCTAAATACTAAATTGATTCAAATATTATAGTTTCTAATGTACCATACCCTCTATGCTTCCTACATCAGTCTACTCCACTTTAAAAAAAAAAAAAACCCGTCCTTGAGTTATACTAAAAACAAAAGATTATTTAGTGGATGAAACTTAAAGTGGAGTAGCAATTAATCTTGGAGTTAGAAATTGTAGCCTTTCACATCAATCTTCCTTGAAACTCGAAATGCCCATACTTCATTTGTTTCTTGAACTTGTTACTGATATTTTGAGAAGATGAAGATTTCCATGAACAAACAATGCTCAAATGAATTTTGTACTTCTCCAAATATTGCTCAATGCAATCTCTTTTCAATTTCTCCTTTTGAACAAGTCTTCTAGGAGTAAAACTTTCTTATCTTTAATGTAGGTAGGCATAACCATATCAATAAATGCAAAAAGATTTTCTTTAATAACAATTTGCTTAGATTCAACTTCAATTGGTAAAGCCATATCAACTTTATCATCTTCCTCAAGAATTATTGTCTCTTCAATATGAGATTCTTGCATAACTTTAGCCATATCAATAGATAAAAAACTCATATCAAGAATAAATAGCACCTTCTCATTAGATCAATCAAGCTCATTTGAAATCACTTCAAGAGAAGCTTTTGCGACATTCTTTTCTTTCAATGATGAAGCTAGTAAAGATTGTTTTTCCATGCTAAATCTTCAACTTTGAAATCTTGGATAAACTCTTTAGTTTTACTTACTTCAATGGTTGGATCTTGAACAGTCAATATATCTGCAATAACTCTAGAATCTTCAAGCATAATATGTTCTTCCATTGGTGAGTTTATTTCATTAATTACATTTGAGCCTTGGTGGCCTTAATATCTTCACCAGAAGAATTACCAAACTCTTAATCAATGTTAATAACCTTAGGATGCCTCTTCTTCTCTTCAGCAAGCTTTGGCACTGTGATCCTTAAAACCCATTTTCTAAATGAGCCTTAATATGTTCCAAGTTACCACTCATTGGCATCATAAACTACCTTTAAAACTTGTCATTTGTTTTCTAAGATCTGTGTCATTTCTCTCCTTCAACTTCCTCGTTATAATCACTGCTCTTCCTTTCCCCACGCATTCTTAGTACCCTATTCTCTTCAACTTCAATCTTCACGTTATCTTTCTTTATCCCTAGAATGTCGAGTGTGATTACCTGTGCTGGTGGTGTTTCTTTCCATTTTGCTCTTGCCAGGACTAGAGTTTGATGATGATCAACTCCTTTTGGGATTATCAGAAGGGTTTGTTTTAGAATCTCAAAAGGTTCTTATGTCATTAGGGACACTATGTAAAAGAAATGTGATATTGTATATGGCATCAAAGCACTTGGTTGTGATGCCATGATCATCAAGATTGTCATCATTATAAACTCTGAATATTATACATCTTGAATTTTGGAGGAAGTGGCGTGTCCAATATATCCATAGTAAAAATAGGTTCCACCTTTTCCAAATGTAGTCCAGTAGGAACTTTCTCAATATCATCCATCCTCTTCTTGAGTTTTTTAAACTCTGCTTCCAAGCCCGCTAAGTCAGCACTAGATTCGACTTCCTCATGCCCTTTGAATTCACGCCTCTCATTCAGCCTGTCATGCAGGTCTCGAGAATTCAGTACTTGTTAAAGATCACCACTTTCATGATTAGCATGGCTTGCATGGCTCCTAACTTATGAGCCTGCTCAAGATTTTTCTCCATCATGACCATGTTGTTAACCATGATGTTGTAACTGTTGTTCTTCAACTGTTGGGGCAGGACCACGATTCCTTTGGTTCTCTATGTATTAGAGCATCATATTAATGTTTTGTGTCAAGTCGGCCACTTGCTGAGCAAGCGGCGGTTGCAGGCTAACGTTGCTACACTACCTCCTTGGGGTCCTGGGACCTGCAGTAATCTATGGCTGCGATGGCCACGTTGGCTTCATTGACTCACGATTTGGTGGTGCTTGATTTTAATTGCGACTAATTAAATCGTCCCCACAAACAACGCCAATCTATTGACGTTGATTTTTGGTCAACTAGAAAATTAAATAAACGGGACAATTTAAGAACCACACATAGAGAATTTACGTGATTCAGTACATGGCCTATGTCGACGGGAGTAGAAAGAGTAACTTTCACTATTTAATGAGAATTACATCTACCTTTTCTCATGAATTTTCTTGTGCCTTTATAAAGCATTGAAGGGCTCTTTATTTAGAATATAATTTTTCAGTATCCTACGTTGTGGATAACTCCTTGTCTTCATCGGTTTTAACACTTAATTAGAGTTTTATCTAAATTCTATGCTTATCTCCTTTTTAAATTGGGTTTCCAAGCTTCTCGATTTTTCTTTATAGATTTGCAATCACTTTACTTTGCATGCTCCTTGCTCCATGCTTTACTTTAATTTGTATGCTTCCTGCTCCGTGCTCCATTTTACCATGCATGCTCCCTGCTTCATTTTATTTTGCATGCTTCCTGCTCCATACTCTATTTTACTATGCATACTCCTTACTCCATGATCCACTTTAATTTGTATGCTTCGTTCTCCATTTTGCTATGTATGAGTCATGCTTCATGCTCCATTTTGCTATGTATGCTTCATGATCCATGCTCCACTTTAATTTGCATGCTTACGGCTCCATGCTCCATTTTAATTTGCATGCTTCCTGCTCCATGTTCCATTTTACCATGCATGCTCCCTGCTCTATGCTCCACTTTAGTTTTGCATGCATGCATACTTTTTTCTCCTGATAACAATATATAAATCAACAATCCCAACTAACTAAAAGGATTCAGATACCCGTTAGATTGAAATTCACATCATAGTTTGTCCGAGAACTACAAAGAGAATGACCATAAAAACAAAGTACATAGCTTGTCACATAAAAACAGTACATACCTCATTCGCAACTCTTATGTTTGCATATATCTCATTGTCGGCCAAAGCACTGTTTGGCCATAATTGACATAAGAGCTCAACGATAACACAATACACAATTGGATTGATAGTTGCTTGATTGGGAAGCCTAACTTTGGACTTATAATATGATCTTTTCATCATGCTTTGTCAGAGATTGTTTCGTAATTAACTTCATAAGCTGAATCTATATGAATGCTTGAGTTTTCTTTATTAAAATAGCATGATTGGACATAATTAATATAATGGAAATCAAATTATTATGATTTAATTTACTAGATTAGCATTATTTCATCTCTGTATAATCTAACTTGATACAATCAATATTTATATTGATTTCGTCACTTTGAGCATTACTTTGATGTATGCTTTTAAAAAATTCTCTTCACCTACTGATTTCATGTACCAAAACTTTTACCCACAACATAACTCTATAGAAAATTAACTAAAATCAAATGAAATATCAAGGGTGTAATTAGCTATTGATCAAAGGAAAAGAAGAAACAAATGAATTTGTAACGGGTACTGCAATACGTATATGAATTTCGTTAGAGTTCTTTATCATAGATAAAATTCAATTATATCTCCTTCATATTTTCTCTTTGAATTAGTACTAAAAAGACTTGCAATATACATTGTGTATTTGCTATGAGATTTATTGGAGTGAATTGTTGATTTTGTGATTATCAAATAATATATTTGAGAGTTATTTATTTTTGTAGACATAAAATTGAAATTATTTTAAGGGAAAAGTCACCAACACTTCCAAGGTTTACTTAAATGATCACACAGACTCCCTTAGTTTCAGCAATGGTTACAAAGGCTCTCTTTATTTCATAAATAACTACTATACACTTTGATTATAACAACCCAAATAAATATAAGTATAGTAATAAGATAAAAATAATAAATAAATATCATATGATCCAAATAAAATATTACAATAATTATAATTAATAAAATAGCATATATACTGAAAATTATTTTTAATATTAAGTTATTATTAGTCTATCCCAATGGATTTTATTAATTAAAATCTATTAATCCAAAAATTGACTTTAAGATTTATACTAATATAGACATAATTAAAAAGATTTTGTAAATAAAATAATATAAATTTTATAAATTATTGTGAATGTTAAGTATAATTATTTTAATATTATGAATATGTCAAATAGATTTTATTATTATTAAAAGAATGTAACAGACTAATACTATTAAAATAACTTGTCTGATGTTCAAAACATTTTATAAATTTTATCTTATTTCATATATTAAATTATTTTAAGTTTAATTTGTATTTATTGTAGAAGTTTATTTAAAGTCAATTATTGGGTTGTTGTAATTAAAGATATAATAGTCAAAAAAGGATCTGTGTGACTTTTTAAGCTGTTAAGCTGGGGATATCGGTGGCCTTTTCCCCTATTTTAATTGTGTAGAAGAGTTTACTCATTAATGGGAGGGTTTGCTCATTAATGGTTAGTGAAGTAACCGACCAGAGGAATTTATCAAAAGCACTTGGTTACATCATCTTCATACATGTACACTGTCTCCAAATCCCATAACAACAAAAACAGAAAATTAAAAGAGAAACAATATCCTACAATGCCAAAAAAATATCAGAAAGAACAAGCAAACTAAGCAAATCAAAAGCATTTGCTTGTGATGCCATGATCAAGAATGCTGCTGCCATATCAAGAAATGGCACTGCAAGAACGTAAAATGCCACATGTTACCTAATATGTTTTGAATCAAGATTATCATCATCCGAAATTCTGAATTTCGCATACAAGACATTATAAATCAACAATTCAAAGAAACGAGAAGAATTTAAACCAACCAACTACAAGGATAGCCATTAGGTAGAATTTCACATGAAGAACAACCAATCAAACAAGCTTCTATTTGCTTGATTGCCGAGAGCATTCGGCCACTTCTGCATGAACTGAAGATCCCATAGAATTTTGGTTCCATCCATTCTGGCAAAAATACTTAAATCTGACATCGGTTTGGGCTAAAAGCACACAAGGAGCTGAATCTGACTGATTAAAAATTCAAGACAATACCCAAAAGAAAGAAGAAAATGATAACTAGCTTTAACTAATGCAGGGGATGCATGCATATTAATATTTCTCTTCAAATCATCACCCATTGTGCTCTGGGACTAAGAAAATCTAAGGTGATTGACTGATATTGATTTTTCAAAACCGAACTATCTTACGTCTTTTAGTGATTAGTGGTGCAGGAGTTTGATAGAGTGTCTCAAGGAAGGACCCTCGAGTATTCATCATCTTAGTAGGCGACTCAGCACATGAGAATGAGAAGAATATTCAAGAATCGCCAGGATAATATAAGATCAAGGATGCAACGAGGACAAACAAAGATGGCAGATATAGCTTTTGACAGCACACATGTTATAGGCATCAGATTAAACAAATGTAAGCCGTCAGATACAAGCTTTGCATATATAGATTCAACATGAATGAAATATTTCTGCTATGTGTACGGGTGTTCAGAATCCAATCTAATCCGCTCAATTCGTCTGATCGGTAAAAATTTGATATGTAGATTAGTAGATTAGATTGGATTGAAAATTTGATAATCCGCAATCGGTGGATATGGATCTACTTCTATAAATCTGCAAAAATCCACGAATCTGCAAAACAATAAACTTGTAAATATGGCATTAGAACTTATTAGTAAATAAATAAGTTAAATATAGTTATATTAACACTATATTATATCTTATCCGATAATAATATAAAATAAAAAATAATTAAATAAACAAATATAGCTTTCTAAATATTTATTTTCCATGTACTGATCTAAATGAATAATATTTTTTTCGTTTTGGTGTGTTATATTTTGAAACTTTAAATGTATTTTCTAGCTTTATTTAAAAATTAATTAATTTAAATCTTATTTAATTTTAACTTTGATCGATAGTAAAATTATTTTTATATTAAATTTTTTTATTTAGTTAGTTTGTGTATTAAACAGAATTAAAAAAAAATTCGTCTGCAAGCCAATCCACAAAATGGTGGATCGGACATAGATTGGGTCAAATCCGTATCCGATCCGCAGATGTATGGATTGGATTTGGATTTGAATTTCACCAATCCATGGATTGGATTGGATTGAAAACTTATAATCCGCAAAAACGTGGATCGGATATGGATTGAAGTTCAATCCGTAAAATTTGATCCGTGAATACCCCTAATGATGTGTATGCATTATTCTCTCATTTTGTTTTCATTACATCTCTTTTAAGATATTTTGCCCATAATTTTCAGTTTTCTGACAATAAACACGCTCAATTACCTACTTTTGATTATACCAAAAAGAGATTGCATTCTGAACTGAAGATTATGGAAATTATTTGTGCAAGTAAATAATAGTTTTAGTACAAATCATTGAGTATCATTTGTGCAAGTAATTACAGTTTTAGTACACTGTCATTTTCCCCAACTTCTTCTACACTCCATATTCTTTTAGAAATCTTTTTCTCTCTCAAGTAAAACTTGTGATTACAAGATACTTACCACTATCTAGCTTTTAATTCTTTAAAGTTTGTTGAGAGGACACGGCTACTATGCAGGGCCTAAAATCCCCTGTATGGTGCAGGGGCTGCCATTGAGCCATTGGATTCAGTTTATTTGAATCCAACGGTTGGGGTTTTAATTTGAAAGAAAAGAAAAAAAACGTGAATAAAAGCAAAAAAAGA
>NW_006262201.1:19147884-19251983 GCF_000493195.1 Citrus x clementina | reverse complement strand
TCCCCCCCCCCCCCCCCCCCCGGGGAACATTGAACCAGAAAATCCTCATCTTTTTCCCTCTCCATCCCCACATTCTTCCTCGCTCTCGCTCTTGCTCACTCTCGCGCTCCCGCTCACGCTCATGTTCCCGCTCCCGCTAAAAATGGAGAGAGAAAAGTTCGGTTAAACCCTAGGATGAATTTGAGATCTAGAGTTTTGGATGTTAAAAATAGATTTTACGGATGATTTTGAGTAAATGAAGTGATGGGGAATGATTTTTGAGACTCAATTTGATGCCAAAAAGGAAGAAAATGATGGATTTTGGAGTGAGATTGAGTGAGGAGTAAACGGTTTTTAGAGAGAGAGGGAGATCCGGAATGCCGAATGAGAGGAAGAAGATGAATAGTAGAAATAGGTCCCGAAACCGGCTTGCCGGATTTCACTAACCGGCTAGCCGGTTAGTGAAATCCGGCAAGCCGATTGTGACCAGAAGCTTACAAGTCATAAACGGCTTGCCGATTTTACTTGAACCGGAAATCCGGTTATGTTCCAGCAAGTCCTCCAAACAAAGCAACTATTTAACAATTTTTTTAGTAAATATTAAAAATTAATGATTAAATTTATAAAATTTGTATTATAATTATGATAAAATAAATTTATAAAATTTAATATTATATGTAAATAATAAATTTAGATTATAATTAATATTATAATTGTTAATATAAATTAATAAATTATTATTCAATAATATTAAATTATATTTTAATTTACAATATATTATTATTTTTACATTTTAATATATTGATAAATTTTTAATTTAATATAAATAATTATAAATATTTAAATTTGCATAAATTTAAATAATATTAATTTTAAAATTAATATTAATGTAAATAATATTATAATATTAATATATTATTCTTATATGAATCATTAATAAATAAAATAATATTATCATATAATTTATTTTTATATTTTATTCATTATATTAGTATTTAATAATAAAATAATTTATTTTTATAATATTTTAATAAAATAAATTTGCCTCAATTGAGGCAAAAAGCTTCCGCATTACGCAAACCCGAGGTTCCCTTGGGTTTGCGTAATGCGACCCCATGCCTCATTATGCTGTATTATAATGCAGTATAATGAGGTCTCAAATTTTACCAAACAACTTCTTGGTAATAAATTAATGTGAATAGTGGTATAATACCACACAATCCCATGCACTAAACGCGCCCTTAATGCATGAAATGTAAAATTATAAAATTACAAGTATATCAAGCTATCTAATTCATGAAGCATAAATTCATATAATAACAAACATATCAAGCCATGTAGTAAAACATAAATCAAGATGCAACATTCATCATTCCAACAAACATTAAACAACAAACATAAAACATTTTACTTAAAATATGCAACAGCGAACATAAAATATGAGTACCTCCATAACAGTGAACATACAACGTCAAACATGAAACGTAGAACAGCAAACATGAAACGTGGAACGTAAACATGAAACGGGGGCAAAAAAGAAAAATTTCGGGGTATTTAAAAAATTAGTACATAAAACATTACACAACTAACATGCAACAGATCACTTAAAATATGCAATAACAAACATAAAATATGAGTACCTCCGTAACATGGAACATGAAACATAAAACATGAAACGTAGAACAACAAACATGAAACAAAGAACGTAAACATGAAACAGGGGCAAAAAAGAAAAATTTCGGGGTATTTGAAAAATCAGTACATGAAACATTGCACAACCAACATGAAACATATCACTTAAAATATGCAACAACGAACATAAAATATGAGTCCCTCCGTAACAGTGAACATGAAACATAAAACATGAAATATAGAACATCAAACATGAAACATAGAACGTAAACATGAAACGGGTGCAAAAAAAAAATTCCAGGGTATTTGAAAAATCAGTACATGAAACATTGCACAACCAACATGAAACATATCACTTAAAATATGCAACAACAAACATAAAATATGAGTCCCTCCGTAACAGTGAACATGAAACATAGAACATCAAACATGAAACATAGAACGTAAACATGAAACGGGTGCAAAAAAAAAATTTTTGGGGTATTTGAAAAATCAGTACATGAAACATAAAACATAAAATATGAAACTTAAAATGTTAAATTTCATAGAAAATGAATAAAATTTTTGTCTTTTTGTTAACACACATTTTATTTTATTTTTTAAAATATTTATAATAAAAAATATTTTTTTCATTTTTACTTTACTTGTCATTTTTTACTTCTTATTATTATTATTTTTTAAATATTATTCGTTTTAAATATTTTTTATTTTAATTTATTTAAATAAAAAAAATATTAATGGCAGCAACCGGCTGTAAAACCGGTTGCTGCCAGTCAAAAAAGTTGTTTGGCTGCCAGATGGCAGCCAAACAACAAAGGGGTCAATAAATTGACCCCCTCTATGATACAGGGACTTTGAGTCCCTGTATCATAGCCGTGTCCTTGTTGAGAAGTCAATAAAGTGGCTTCCAAATTCAAAATTGCAAGCTGCAGAATATTTGACATTTGACTATGCTGCACCGAATGAAGAAAAATGGAAAAGTTAGCAAAATTTGTCAAATTGATGGGGATGAAAAATGACAAATTACAGAGGAGTTAGGTACAATAATGCCATTGATTTCCCTATAAATAGAAAGCTTTTATTCATTCCATTGCATCCCAAAATTTGAGAGTAAATAACAATTCATTTGTAAAATTGTTGAGAGTGAGCAATTGGAGAGTGTGAGCAATTGAGAGGTTTTTTCTTTCAAGTGTGTGTGAGAGTACTTGGTGTATTTAGATTTTAAAAAGTGAGGTTTTTACTCAAATATTATACTCTAATAATTGTTAGTAATATAATTATTTTCTCTTACTCTTGTGGACATAGGCATATTACCGAACCACGTAAAATTTTTGTATCTTTTATTCTTCTGTGATTATTTGTTGCGCTTCATTACGCATTCCATACACACAAAAATTGAGGTCTATTTATGATTTCTTAAGGATACCATACTCCAAAGACTAAGTTTCATCATATAATTAAAAAATTATAAAAAATAAAATAAACTAGAACCATCTAGCGGTGCTAGATTATGGGCCCGGTGGCCATAGGGTATCGTAGGCACAACTTTGAAGTTGATAATATTTTTTTAAATAAACTTAATTCACAAGGTATTTATCAAACCCAAAAAGTGTTAATTTAATAGTATGATTTGATTTAACAGCTTTAATTTATTTTTTATTTTAAAAAATTAAAAAAAATTAGTCTAGTCTAGCCTAGTCAAAGTTCTTAGCTTCGCCCCGACTTATGGGTTCCAGCTTTTATTAAACTCGACATTTCTCTTGTTGATGAAATGGCTGATGACTATAATAATCTTCTTGTAGTCTGTCAATACAGAAGAAATTCTGACCATGCTGGTTAAATGTAGTATTTATCTTTTCTACTATTGGTGCTAAATTAAATAAAATGATGATTTTTACTACATGCCTATCAATCTTATAAGTGTCTATCTCGTTCAGTTCAACTAAAAAGATCTTTTGAGATGTACTAAAAATTTTCGTCGTTGACATCAATAGACATTTTTTAACTTAATAAATCAAATAAAATCATTGTGTCTATCTGTTGGTAAAGTTAGTTTGTTCTTATATACTAGAAGAATGAAGTGCCAATTTTATCTTTAGTGTTCTCCTTGTTGATTCGATTTGTTTGAGCAGTTTCCGTCTCTATCCAGCCAAGAGTAAATGTCGCTGAAACTTTCGACTTTTACTTTGAGTGGAGGTCAAATCCAATCTGGACCCAGAGGAAGTCAGCCGAAAGGTAAGAGACAAAAGCATCAGAGAACCAATGTCGGTTCATCCTCTGCCAGACCAAACAAGCAGGTATTTAAATTAATTTTACTTTTATTTTTAGATTTACTACTATAATAGTGTGCTCGTCCTTTTATTTTATTTTTTCTATTATTTCAGCAACAACTTCAACAAGAGTACAAGACAAGTATAAGAAGTCAACCAAACCCTATGAGACAGAAGCCAGCAGAAAAAATAAAGTTTCTCTAACACAACCCTCTCAAACCCAGATGCGAACAACATTATAAGAAGCAAATAAAAAGTATTTCATATCTTAAATTCCTTAGCACTTTATAGTAACCTGAAATAATTCATTTACACACAATATTAATTGAGAACTTATTTACTTAAAACTGCAGCAATGATGATGCAGCTTTGATCGACCACTTTTTATTTGCTTTTGGGGAGAAGTTGAAGTGTTAAGAACTACAAAGCCAAACATAATCCACCTCTCTTAGTTTATTGGTTTCTTTTATTTTGTGCAAGTTGTGGCATTATTAACTAGTTTACTAGTGGTACCTTTTTTTTTTTTTGGGGGGGGGGGGGGGGGGGGGGACTTCTAGTTGTAGGTTTTTTTTAATGACATTAAATCAATGGCTCTATCAAACTTATCATTGACTTCATTTGCCAATTGCCAATACGTTTATCTTTTAGCACTTCATCAAATAGGGTTTAGAGATGTGAGGATTTTGAATGACGAAAAGCTCATCTCATGTTGAAAGTTCAAAAAATGGTATGCAAACTGTGTGCAAATGTTAAATACGTGAAGCTTCCACAAAAATTAAAATATATTCTTATTTTATTTTATTTTTTGGGTTAAATTGGTAATTTATATTTTAATTTTTTATTAATATCCAATAAAAAAAAGAAACATTATTGTAAGAGGGTAATATTATAAAGCAAGTCAAAGAATAAAAAATAACTGTAGGGTGTCAATAATTTAACGACATGAATGTTTTAAGGTACTTTTAAAAATATAAAAACTAAACGGACACTAATCTCAAAATGTAGGGACAAAAAGACCCCCTACAATACAAGGGTTATTTCATCTTTTTTTTTTCCAAACAATGATTTTTTTTTACTCTTTCGATTGATTATTCATTCTAAATTGAAAGTATGACAAGCTAAATAAATTGATCACCACAACTAATAAATATCGAGTCCTCTGGTGTGAATGTCTGCATGAAATTTCATGTAGACAAGCACTACTACGGTCTCACAAATGTATTTTACAACACTGAAAAATATTTTGCGAGACCGTAAAAATACGTATCTAAACGAAAATTTGCGTGGACATTCACACTTGAGAATTATTTAATAAATATTATGATTAATACCTCAAAACTTTTAATCCATAACACCGGTTTTTCATAAAAAAATAAGTGTCCATTTGAGATTGCTTTTGAGAGGTTCAAAATTGATTTTGAAAAGTTAAAAGTTAATTTTGGCATTTGGTAAATTTTTTAAAAATTATTATTGGTAAAATCACTTCATCCTATAGTATGTTTTAAAAAGCAGGTAAGAGTAACTTTTCAAAATCTAATTTTGTGAATCAATTTTATACTTAATATAATTCCATATACATCCTCACATATATTATAATAATTCAAAATTATCCTTATTCAATTAAGAAATACAATTATTAAATTTAGAGAGATTATGATTATTACCAATTATATTGAGATAAAAAAATAAAATAATATTTTAGTTATTAATTATTAATATATACAATAAAAAAATAATATATACATGTTTATAAATATGTAAATAAGTTATATATATTCAATATTATGCCTATTTTAGTCATTTGTTCCTTTATAGCAGTTCAACAATAAGATTTACCAAATACATAGTATAGTTTTTAAAACTCACAACAATTCTAAAATGAAATTTTACCAAACGTTCAAATGATTTTCTTCACAGCTCAATATTTCTACAGTACAACTAGTATCAATTATTTTAAAAATACTGTACTACCAAACTAGCCTTTTAAGTGTTACGAATTCCTCTTACACTGATTGCAAAATCTAATTAAGCGTTCTTCTCTTGGTCGCTCTGATCTAATCCAATTCAACTGGCTCACATGGATTATGCGATGAGTTTTCACAGAGCTGATCGCTCTAGTCTATTGGCTACCTCTAAATCCTCCGAATGCTTGCAAATAATCAGAAAAGTGAATTCTTTTACAAATCAGAACACGTTTGCTTCACAAAAGTGAAAACAAAAGCAGACCAACCAACTTACCATCTACTCCCCAAAAAATAAAATAAAAAAATGGTCAGAACTTTTCACTTTTCTCTTTATATGACTCTTACTTGATTCCTTAAAATCTTTCAAATATTGCGTTTGAAAGTATTTGAATGTCCCAAAATTAGTCTTATTTGCTGTAGAATTATAAAGAACAATATTTTGAAAATGTTAGTGGAGTAGCTTTTTAGCACTGATTACTTCTCTACTCCAAGTCGAAAACGTGTTTTTTTTTTTAAAATTCTTTCACTGATGCTTGATCCAACCATGTCCAGTTCCTCAAGCAGACACGCACAAGCATGTGAAGCTTGCTAAATTATTGATGGTGGTGGGGTCTTTTTTCGTTTTCACTTTAGTGTAATCAACTGAAGCCTGCTATTGGTTGATGGACTGTCTTTGTTTTCACTTTAGAGTGATTTCAATTTTGTCTATTTTTTTGAAAACATTTTAATCGCGTTTACTTTTACTAAGCTTTTTCGTTTTGCTTGACCCGACATCTGCCTTTCTGGAATCTGGTACAGTGAGTGATATCATTGCGGAATTGCCAAATTATGAGTAAGAAAGGTGGTGGCCTCTGTTTCTCTTTTCACTTTTATTATTGGAAAGGGATTTCTAAGCTTGCTAGACAAATCCTTTACAATCACAAACTCATTCTGCTTATCCATTTTCTCTCCTGTTTAATTTTCTCATTTTGCTTTTCACAACTCATAATTCTGTTTCTTTCTTTCTTTGCCCAAAAAACAAAAATGTCAATCATCGGAGAGGCAATTCTAAAGGCGTGCATAGAGTTGCTTGTCGATAAGTTGACTTCAAAAGGGCTTCAGTTCTTTGCACATCAGGAGCAGATCCAGGCTGATCTAGTGAAGTGGAAGAGGATGTTGGTGAAGATTAAGGCGGTGCTTGATGATGCTGAGGAGAAGCAGAGAACTGATCAGTCTGTCAAGATATGGCTTGGCGACCTTCACAATTTGGCTTTTGATGTTGAAGACTTATTGGATGAGTTTCAAACTGAGGCTTTCCGGAGGAAGCTGCTTCTTGGAGAACCAGCTGCTGCTGCTGCTCATGATCACGATCAAACCAGTAGCAGTCGTAGAAGCACCACAAGTAAGTTTCGGAAGCTCATTCCTACTTGCTGCACTACTTTTACTCTAGAATCGATTAAGTTCGAATACGTCATGATATCCAAAATAAAAGAGATCAACGACAGATTTCAAGAAATTGTGACACAGAAAGACTTGCTGGATTTGAAAGAAAGTTCGGCTGGGGGGTCCAAAAAAGCAATGCAAAGGCTACCCACAACCTCATTGGTGAATGAAGCCAAAGTATATGGCAGAGAAACTGAAAAGAAGGAAATTGTTGAATTGTTGTTGAGGGATGATTTAAGAAATGATGGTGGATTCTCTGTTATTCCTATTATAGGTATGGGCGGGCTGGGAAAAACCACTCTTGCTCAGCTTGTCTATAATGATCATCGAGTGCAAGATCATTTTGATCTCAAGGCATGGACGTGTGTCTCTAATGATTTTGATGTTATCAGGCTAACAAAAACAATTCTAAGATCCATTACTAAGCAGACTATTGATGACAGTGATTTAAATTTGCTTCAAGAGGAGCTAAACAAGCAGTTCTCTCGAAAGAAATTTTTGCTTGTTTTAGATGACGTTTGGAATGAGAATTACAATGACTGGGTTGACATGAGCCGTCCACTTGAAGCTGGCGCACCAGGAAGTAAGATTATTATTACAACCCGTAATCAAGAGGTTGTAGCAATCATGGGGACTGCTCCAGCTTATCAATTGAAAAGGTTGTCAACTGATGATTGTTTGTCCGTATTCACTCAACATTCATTGGGTTCAAGAGATTTCAGTTCAAATAAGTCATTATAGGAAATTGGCAAGAAGATAGTAATCACATGCAACGGCTTGCCCTTGGCAGCAAAAACACTTGGAAGACTTTTTACGTGGTAAGCATGGCCCAAGCGACTGGGAAGACGTGCTTAGTAGCAACATATGGGATTTACCAGAAGATAGATGCGGTATTCTACCAGCCCTTAGAGTGAGCTATTATTATCTTTCTCCACCTTTGAAACAATGTTTTGCATATTGCTCATTGTTACCAAAGGATTATGAATTTGAAAAGGAGGAGATAATTTTTTTATGGATTGCTGAGGGTTTCTTGGATCACGAAGATAGTGACGAGAAAAAGGAAGATTTAGGCCACCAGTTCTTTCAGGAGCTATGTTCAAGGTCGTTTTTCGAAAAATCAAGCAATGATACATCAAAATTTGCGATGCACGACCTTGTTAACGACCTTGCTCGATGGGCTGCGGGGGAAATATACTTCATAATGGAGGGTACGTCGGAGGTTAACAAGCAACAAAGGATTTCCAGAAATCTTCGTCATCTATCATACATTCGTGGAGAATATGATGGTGTTAAGAGGTTTGCGGGCTTCTATGATATCAAATATTTGCGAACCTTTTTGTCAATAATGTTGTCAAACAATTCTCGTGGATACTTGGCTTGTAGCATTCTTCATCAATTGCTTAAACTACAGCAGTTGAGGGTTTTCTCCTTGTGTGGATATTACATTTATGAGCTACCAAATTCAATTGGTGATTTGAGGTATTTACGGTACCTTAACCTATCCAGAACTAATATTAGAAATTTGCCTGAATCAATCACCAAGCTTTACAATTTGCATACACTTCTATTGGAAGACTGTGATCGACTAAAGACATTGTGTGCAGACATTGGAAATCTCATCAAATTGCATCATCTCAAAAATTCAAATACAATTTCATTACAGGAAATGCCACTACGATTTGGTAAGTTGACTTGTCTCCAAACGTTGTGTAATTTTGTTGTTGGAAACGACAGGGGTTCTAGGTTACAGGAGCTGAAATTCTTGATGCATCTTCGTGGGACACTTGACATTTCAAACTTAGAGAATGTAAAACACGTGGGTGATGCCAAGGAGGCTCACTTGTCTGGAAAGAAGAATCTTAAAGTGTTATTGCTTCGATGGGCACGTAACAGTTTTGACTCTAGAGTGCCAGAAACTGAAACACGTGTGCTTGACATGCTGAAACCTCATCAAAATCTCGAAGAATTTTGTATCAATGGCTATAGAGGTACAAAATTTCCAATTTGGTTAGGCGATTCTTCTTTGTCAAAGTTGGTGACCCTAAAATTTCAATATTGTGGCATGTGTACTTCCTTGCCGTCAGTGGGGCAATTACGCTCTCTAAAGCATCTTGAAGTACGTGGAATGAGTGGAGTAAAAAGATTGAGTTTAGAGTTCTATGGGAATGATTCTCCAATTCCTTTTCCATGCTTGGAGACTCTTCATTTTGAAGATATGAAAGAATGGGAAGAATGGATTCCTCGTGGATCCAGTCAAGAAATTGAAGGGTTTCCTAAGTTGAGAGAGCTTCATATTTCAAGATGTTCTAAACTGCGAGGTACATTGCCAGAACGCCTTCCTGCATTGGAGATGTTTGTCATTCAAAGCTGTGAAGAATTGGTAGTTTCAGTTATGAGTCTTCCAGCTCTTTGCAAATTCAAAATTGATGGATGTAAAAAGGTTGTGTGGAGAAGTACAACTAAACATCTTGGATCGCAAAATTTAGTGGTTTGTGGAGATACATCAAATCAAGTGTTTCTCGCAGGGCCATTGAAGCCACAACTACCAAAATTAGAAGAATTGGAGATAAATAATATGGAAGAGCAAACATATATATGGAAGAGTCGTTACGGATTATTGCAAGACATAAGCTTTCTCAGAATACTGCACATTGGAGGGTGTCCCAATCTTCAATCCTTGGTAGCGGAGGAAGAACAAGAACAACAGCAGCTCTGTGATTTGTCATGCAAACTTGAATATCTAGGATTGAGTTATTGCCAAGGCCTTGTGACGCTGCCACAATCACTGCTCAGCCTTAGTTCCTTGAGAGAGATATACATCAGAAGCTGCAGTTCCCTTGTTTCCTTTCCTGAGGTTGCTCTGCCTTCCAAGTTGAGGTTAATAACAATTTGGGATTGTGAAGCACTGAAATCATTACCTGAGGCATGGATGTGTGAAACCAATTCATCTCTCGAGATATTGAATATCGCTGGTTGCAGTTCGTTGACATATATTGCCGGTGTCCAGTTACCGCCGAGCCTTAAGCTACTGTTGATCTTCGATTGCGATAGTATAAGAACTTTGACAGTGGAAGAGGGCATCCAGAGCAGCAGCAGCAGGTACACTTCATCTCCTCTTGAGCACTTAGTAATTGGCCGATGTCCATCTCTTACATGTTTATTTTCAAAAAATGGGTTACCTGCCACCCTTGAGTCCCTTGAAGTTGGCAATCTGCCTCAGTCTCTTAAGTTCCTTGATGTCTGGGAGTGTCCAAAGCTGGAGTCCATAGCAGAAAGGTTGAACAACAACACATCTCTCGAAGTGATTGACATTGGGAATTGTGAAAATCTGAAAATTTTACCGAGCGGTTTACATAATCTCTGCCAGCTTCAACGGATTAGCATATGGTGTTGTGGAAATCTAGTGTCCTTTTCCGAAGGAGGATTGCCATGTGCGAAGCTGACTAGGCTGGAGATATCTGAGTGTGAGAGACTAGAGACCTTACCCAGGGGATTGCGCAATCTGACCTGTCTTCAACATTTAACAATAGGAGATATCCTAAGCCCTGAGCGTGATCCTGAAGATGAAGATCGCCTTCCTACCAACCTTCATTCACTTAATATTGATAATATGAAGAGTTGGAAGTCATTCGTTGAGTGGGGCCAGGGAGGAGGGGGATTGAACAGATTCTCCTCTCTGCAGCAACTTAGAATCAGAGGACGTGATCAGGATGTAGTGTCATTTCCACCGGAGGAGGACATAGGACTAGGATTGGGAACCACGCTTCCTCTTCCTGCCACTCTAACATATCTGGTGATTGCTGATTTACCAAATCTGGAACGCCTGTCTTCTTCAATTTTTGATCATCAAAACCTCACTAAATTGAAACTCTGTAATTGCCCCAAGCTCAAATACTTTCCAGAGAAGGGCCTGCCTGCCTCTCTTTTGCGATTAGAGATCTCGGGATGTCCCTTGATCGAAGAAAGGTACGTAAAGGATGGAGGGCAGTATCGGCACTTGCTAACCTATATACCTTGCATCATAATAAATGGTAGACCAGTGGATTTGGATTTGAAACAGAGGAGGATAGAGTACTGAACTGTATAATTTAATTAATTATTATTACTGCATGGGTTTGTAAATTTCTTTTAAAACAGAGGACAATAAATGGTACATATTGGGGTGGGTGTAATATGTGACGGCCTCTATGTAATTCTTGATGTTATTATTGTTGATGTTGTATCTTGGTATTGTCTTGATGGCTTGGCAGACTTTGGGCAGCTGAGTTCCAAAAGATGTGCGCCTTTGTTGACCTGGTGTTCTACTTATATACAAGTATGTGGCTAGAGTCTAGTTGACAATTTTCTTTAATCTGTTGAACAGAACAGATTTTCCGAAATGAATTTCAAAATTAAAAATCGATATGAGTTTGTGCTCTATCATGCATTTTCTATGTACTTTTAATTGTTTGAGCTCATAATCTAAGACATCAAAACGTAGATTCTGTTCTAGCTACTGTTCTTCACTTTAAATTTGGGATTGATTTTTAGCTTTAAGGCCTATGACATCCCAATACATACACATGACCAAAATACCTAGTGGCCAACAGTACATAATGGATGGCCATCTAATTCCCCACGACTTACAGTAAAATTAAATAAGAAACTATAATAACATCAATTCCGCGTTTTAATTTCAAGTGATTTAATTTTGTATATTTAATTAAGTAAAATTGGAACTTTCATTGCAGTTAGACACAAATCAACTGACTACGAATACACTTTGTTTCTGTAGTTATCTAAGTTTGAATAAGAATAAAGTTCAAGATTGATATTTAGTGAGCGAAGTTTTTCATACAAAATCTTCTTTAAAAGAAGAAACCAATCTCACAAAAACGAAGAAAGATCCTAGAGTGAGAGGAAACTTTTTAATTCAGTTCTAGAAAAAACCAGAAAAAAATACCAAAAAAAAATCGCAACATTTGGTTTTGGAAACAATAAAAAAAATGAATAACGGTAAATATTTATCCTGTCGGTTTTCCTCTTTTTATTTATCCTCCCTAACTTGTAGGTTCCTTCATTATTTGTCTATTTTTTCAGTTTTTTTAAAATCTCAAACTCGTCAAATATTTTGATGATTACTTTGTAAAAGTCAGAAGTTTATATTTCATTGCTTTCAATTAGTTGAGCCTTCACAAATTAAACTTGTGCCTTAACTGCAGTTCAATTCTTTTCTGTACAGGATTTCACTACTTTCATTTCCTATAATTCCTTGCGTTTCTTCAATTCAATTACTTGATCGAGTCTACCCACATGTGAACTTATGGATAGCCAAAAACGACTGATTTTCAAAAATTCATGATTGCCACATAATTTTTGTGTTATGTGTGTATGTAAAAAAATCAAATCTCTTTTCGATATTCTCTGGAATCTTCGGTCAGAATTAGTTGAAGTCAAGTGATAAAATAAAATCAAAGCATTGTATATATATTTTTTAATTTTAATTGTCAATTTTTTTTATTGCAAATAATTTTAAATTTTTGTAGCATCATTTTATTGCCAAATATTTTTCAATAACTACCTATTTCATTATTATTTGAATATCGTTGTCTATCATTACTGATTACAAGCCGTAGGATCCCAATATTTTATCCTAAGTGATGAGGCATTAATTCCTTAAATGGATTGTGATATAGTATAATAATTCATTTGGAACTTCCAAAAAATTATTAATGATTTAATGAATTATACATCACTTATGCCACATGATTAACACTAGAATTATACATTTAATAAATTTTAAAATGATGATTTTTCATTTACAGTTCTGATAACATTTAAAATTTCATCACATTTACAAATTTCTAACCCATTTTATAAATTGTCTGCTTTTATAAAATCTTAAGTATGATTTTTTGTGCTGTGTAGGTAAGTTCCTAAATTCATGATGCTTGGATCAGAAAAACATATGTGAAATTTGGATTTTTAAGACGCATAAGCCTTTGGAAGATTTGCTAGCCCTTAGATCCAACATTAACTTTGAACGATTAAGATCATGCTTCCTGTCTGAGCTCGCATGCACCTCATTAAACTAGATTTAACACCTATATCAATCTAGTAGTTCAGCCACCTTGTCAAAAGATGCAATGGAGGGTCCCAATTTGATTTCTTTTGTAGCCATTGATTATGTTGAATCCAAAGTTCCATAATAGTTGCAATTTTAGAACCTTGGATTGTATTTAACGGAGTGGCGTAAGGGACGTGGAATTGATAGGGAAGTAAAACTAGATATCATTTTAGTGCTGGACTAAGCCAATGTGATTAGGTTACGCTCTAATCAAAGCGAGACTAGATCTTGTTTTTAAGGCAAACGACTCAATGAGATTTTTAATAATGTATAAAATGAGATTAGATGACGATCTAATCCAAACGACGCTACAAGAGAGATTTTGATAGATAATTCTAGAGGGAGCTATAAAAGAGGGAATTTTATTAATTGATCAAAAGTTGAAGTTACAATAATAAGATCTCTTTGTTTATAATAGAGTAAACCTACTTCCCTAAGTTAACTTAGAAAGGAAAACTAAATCACAATTATAATGAAAATGAAATACTAAATCACATACCATAATGGACTCTAATTAAAATAAAAAATAAAATTCTAGAATTCTAAAATAACGTACTACATCAGTATCGGTAAAGCTAATTTAAAGGTTGTGGTTGCAAGTTCACAAAAAATGATGTAAAGGCACACACTTAATTAACTCAAATTTAAGAGGGTAAAAGTAAAAGAGAATTTGGTGGAAAATTGGTGTAAATCGAGAGTGAATTTTAGGAAAAATGTTGTTAATAAGAAGAAATTATTCTCTTCTCTTTTGTTTTCAATTTTCTTGTATTGTACTTTTAGAAATTTATAAAATAAAATGAGTGTTTTGTTAGCCAATATAAGTGACTAATTTTCTAAGCAAAGATTAAGAGTGAAGCTCAAAGATTCAATTGTTGATTTAATTATTCTCTCAAGTGAGTTTTAAGTTTATTTTTTTAATTACATGTCTATTAGTTATATTTTTTACTAGTTATTTTCATTCTATATTAATTTATAGATCTAGATCTCCTTAGATCTATATGGGTATTTAAATCTAATGTCGACACACCAATACGGTAGTGGTAACACTCCAATATGACTGTGGTATAATATATACTTAATTCACATATATATATTCATAGAATTACTGACTAAGTCATATAATATTTAAACTAGTAAAGAAATGCAAAATATAAAGATGAGAAAGTATTATGACCATAATTTGGATAGTAAAAGTGGATCTCGTAACCTTAGCACTTGTTAAATTTAAACTATTCCTTATTAACTTATTTTTCTTCAAATATTTTTATTTAATAATTAATAACCACATTTTTAAATTCCTTTAGTCCGACCCTAAATTCATCAGCTTATATTATAATTAGGCTTTCTTATACATAAGAGTAACCAACTACTTTTGATGTCATTACTCAGTACTTTTTCTTTGCATGTTAAACAAATTCAAATAAATTATTATTCATATGTAATTATAGAAAATTAGGAAATCAATGTTTTTAATCTCATATCATCAAAATTAATTGATGATGAAATGTTGATGTAATGTTGCATGGTTATGGTACCATGCCGGTACAATTGATAAAGTCATATTTTCTCTGTTGATGTGGCTATTGCTCGTAGAATTGATCAGTTGTTTCCTCTGTTTATTTGATTTGCTTAATTTGCAGTGTCTTCACTATTTGTCTATTTTCCCAGTATTTCATAAACCTCAATGACACGACCCGCCTCGACCTATATGTCGGATCTGAGGAGAATCATGCAGACTAATAACTAAAACTCATGGAAGAAATTTAATTCATGCATATATATATACATGCAAGACATTCAGCAATGCGTCTCGTGGCCCAACTTCAATTGACTAGAACTGTTCTGACGAAATCTTGTGGAATCCTAAGAGAAAAATGGGTAAATAGGAAAATAGTGAGCTTGCGGCTCAATGAGTGGATGCAATTAATAATAATAATAATAATAATAATAATAATAATAATAACAATAATAATAATAATAATAATAAAGAAGTAGCGTGCTAGTACTTATACATAATCATATGACATAACGTCACACTAAATATTAAACCTCGGAGTGAATATCATACATCAACAGATTATCATACATACATGACAAAACTGCACCAAATAGTACCCAGGGGAAATAACTCTCAATACTCGCCAAGATCATCATTGCACGAGTAGAGCGGGGGAAAAACCTCTCAATACCCAGTGGAATTGAACTACATCGCACGAGTAGAGTAACTTAACTCTCAATACGCATGCGCAAAGTTTATGGGGAAGGATATATATATGATAACTAGTAATCACATCTCATGACTCAATCAAACATATAATATGCGAACATGTAATCATAACATGATATTAAATCATATTATCAAACATAAATGCTTCACGAAATGCATAATAGTAATAATAGTATGTACTCATAGGTCCTGTTTCACTCCAGGGTTTGTTGAGGTTGTTGTGGGTCTCTGGATTCTAGGATTTCTCCTAGAATACAGGGTTAAAAAATTAATGATTATAACTGATATAAAAACTTATACATATGGTGTAAATTAAATCATAGCTACTTAAATTCCATAAATCTGTTACCCACTACCACTACATAAAATTGTGTCAATGTATGTATAACTCTCCAATTATGAAAAGGTTGAAGCCACAAATTTTCCACATATTATTACTCAATCAAGTAGGTTAACCTCTAAATTGAAATAAAATCTCATTTAGGGGTTGGGGGGAGGATAGAAAAGAAAAGCATTACATCAAAAAGAAAATATATATTAGTAACATTAAGCTACTATTTTATATCTAGAACTTAAAAGAATTCTTCGGCTAATTTAAGCTAGCTAATGTACTTCCAAATGTATGTGTAGTAGTAATAGTTTCATCTCATAGAGATGGGAGAAAAAAAGATAACATTAAAAATTAAAAAAAAAAACAAAGAAGAATATAAGCAATAACCAATAATACTAATATTTTCATACCTGTGCTAAAAGAGAGAAGAGATAACAAAGAAACAAAATTTCAAGGTTCTCTATCGCCTATCAGCAACAACATGAACTCTCAAATGGTAAGTGACACGACTCAAAAGTGTATTACTCTCAAGTATAAGAGTGTCTAGTTATAATATAACCCGGTGAGACTGGGGTCGAACCACAGGGAGTTTTAAATCTAGTAAAACTAAGAAAATTAGTTGTGGGGAAAAGAAATTATTTGAAATCAATTTAAAAATAAGGTAAGGTTTAGAATCCATTCTCTGTATTCAAACTATAATTTTAATACTCTCTCATTTATATTTTGCCTCATTTTTACTAATTAATTATTATATCATTTAATTCTATGTGTGTGGATAAATATAGAATAAAGTACCTAATGTGTGACACTATATTAATGTGTCGACAATATGTCAAAATACCATAAAATCCAGTGAGATTTATAAATTAACATGATATAAAAATAATTAGAAAAGAATTAAATAAACTTAAAAACTCATTTGAGAAAATAATAATAATTAATAGTTTGAAACATTGAGCTTCACCATTCACCTCAACTTAATAAAATTATCTACTCATATTGAAAGAAAACACAACACTCTTTTTATTTCATAAACTTTTTGAAATATATTATAAAGAGAATTGATACAAACAGAAACAAGAAAAGAAAAGAAAGAAAGATAGAAAGTCTTCAGTCTCGGCTTTAGCTCTCAAAATAGCTCCTCGCTTCTCACCCCCTCTTTTCAATTTCTCCTCCCAGCATGCTTCACTTAAACTTAAACGGCAAGCTCATATGTCGTTCAGAAGAGTGTTTCTTTTGCTCCTCAAAACGCAAGTCTTCATGTCATTGAGTTTAAGTGATTTCATCTCTAAACGCAAGGTCTTCTGTCGTTTTGGTTTTCTGGATTTGCTTTCACAACCAACAATTCTCCACCTTGAAACAAATCACCCCTGATTTTCCCCCTCCATTTCCAGAATGAATCAATAGCGGCCAAGACCGGCTATGTCCAAGCAAACCTTGAACTTAGCTGTGGCGACTACTTTAGTTAACATGTCAGCAGGGTTTCTGTCTGTATGTATCTTCACCATTCTGACTACACCCATGGAAACTACATTTCTAATGAAATGCAGCTTGATGTCAATGTGCTTTGTTTTCTCATGATGAGCTGGGTTTTTACTCAAGTAAATGGCACTTGAGCTATCACAGAACACATCAACTGTTTTCTGACTCATTCCTAGTTCAAAAATCAAACCTTTTAACCACAAGGCTTCCTTTACTGCTTTAGTAGCTGCTGTATACTTAGCTTCTGTTGTTGATAACGCAACAACATGTTGAAGACTTGCCTCCTTGTTAATCAAGCAGCCATCCAGCATGTACAAATACCCTGTGAGATACCGTCTTCTGTCTAAGTTCCCAATAAAGTCAGAATCAACAAATCCACATATCCCCCCAGACTTGATCTCTGACCTTCCATAAACCAGCCCATGGCTCAGGGTTCCACTTAGGTATCTCATCACCCATTTTACAGCTCTCCAATGTTCTTTTCCAAGAGACACCATATATCTGCTTACTACACTTAGAGCATAGGAGATATCTGGCCTAGTTAGAACCATAGCATACATCATGCAGCCAACTGTATTAGCATAGGGGATCTTACCCATTTCTAACTTTTCTTTTTCTGTCTTTGGACATTGCAAACTGGAGAGCTTAAAATGTGCTGCCATTGGAGTCATCACAGGTTTACATGAGGTCATCCCAAAGGTTTCCAGTACCCTCCTAAGATATTTTTCTTGAGAAAGGAACATAATGCCTTTACTTCTGTCCCTCTTGATTTCCATGCCCAATATATTCTTTGTTGGCCCCAAATCTTTCATCTCAAATTCAGAGCTCAGCAAATTCTTGAAAGCTTCAATTTCTTCTCTTGATTTATAGGCTACCAACATGTCATCTACATATAGTAACAGGTATATGTGGAGACTTGAACTTATTAACTTGTAATATACACAACAATCAAAACTGCATCTCAGGTATCCATGTGACAACATGAACTCATCAAACCTGAGATACCATTGCCTTGAAGATTGCTTGAGCCCATACAGTGATCTTTTTAGCAAGCAAATATGGTTTGGTTCTCAGAATCCACATAACCCTCAGGTTAAGTCATAAGAATTTCTTCTTGTAGTCTTCCATGAAGGAATGCAGTCTTGACATCGAGTTGATTAAGCTCTAAGTCATGGACTGCAGTCAATGCTAGCAACACCCTTATGGAGGCATGTCTGACCACATGGGAGAACACCTCTTTATAGTCAACTTCTTCCCTTTGAGTATACCCTTTAGCCACAATCCTAGCTTTATACCTCATAGGTTCACTAGCTGTGAGGCCTTCTTTGACTTTTGTTGTGCAAATTTTAATGTACTCGCAAGCGCACGAATCTATTGTAGTATAGACTAATGGTGACAAGTGTCGATCCCACGAGGAGGTGAATTTTAATTGTGTGTAGAATTAATTTTGTAAATGGGAGATTGGATTTGTGGTGGAAATGATTTGGAATATGTTAAAACTTAAATTAAAATAGCGAGAATAAATTCTAAAATTGGAATTGAAATGACGAGAATAAATTGAAGAGAATTCTATTAAAATGACGTACTTAGGTATCTGGATCCGTATCAACATGCATCATGGGCTAAATAATTCGTATTAATGCCAATTAAATCATGATGGGGGAATCCACACCTCATGAACCACGCTCTAATCAATATGGTGCTAAGGGCTTATCGTGCCAAATAATAATAACCTTGTACTAGAGGGCCGGTGAAACCAAGGCGGTACTAGACAAGATTAGTATTATTTGTCGACGAGAAGTCAAAACATCCACAAAAATTAGAGGGGAAGAAAAAATAAATTTACCAAATAAAGCTCATGACACATGTTGAGACTTCACCTTCAACCCAAGCTTGAAAGAAAATTAGCCACTCATAATTGAACTAGGGGCAAAATAGGAATTTATTAAAATACGAAGAAAATACAAGATGGAGAGAGAATTACAGAAAACAGAGTCCAAAAATGGATTCAGAGATATCAAATTAGGGGGGGAGGCCCCCTTTTTATAGATACATGGAGTAAATTATGGCCATCGGATTAAAAACAGCTTGGACGCTCAGGATTGCGCCACGTCATCAGTCAACAGTCCACGGTTTGACCACACGGATGAACAATAACACGGTTTGACCCGGATGAACAGTAACGCGGTTTGGTTGAAAATAATCCTGTGTGATGCATGCACTGTACGCGAGATTTTTCGTCCATTGATATGCTACCACGTCACCATCAACAGTACATAAGAATTTTAGTCCAACAGGATCGTGACACCTCATCAGTCAATGCCACATCATCGGTCAATGCCATGTCATCGGTCCATCTATGTGAACAGTAACGTATACAGTACCATATACGTGAATAGTACCATACATGTGAATAGTGCCATTTTTCCTTTTATGCTCCTAAGGTTTTCGACCGTCCTAAGTTCAAAAGTGATGTCCGTTTTGCCGTCTGATCTCTCATTTACTGTGAAATGACTATAATGCCCCTAAAATACATAAATTACTTAATTAAAATAAAACACACGTAATTAAATCACAAGAATGTTAAAAACATAAAAGTAAGGGTTGTTAGTAAGACTTGAAATGTAAAATGATGGTTTTCTCTTTTATAAATATGCATTTTCTAACACTCAACAACTTTGAAAACCCACTTGCAACCCACTGTCTTTCTGTTACCAGGCTTCTCAACTAGTATCCAAGTGTGATTCTTTTTAAGAGAGGCTATCTCATCATTCATATCTTCATGCCATTCTGATTTGTTTGATCTTTGAATTGCTTCAGGATAACTCTTGGGTTCATCTACATTAATATCATGTGAAGTAGCTAGTGCATATGCTATCAAATCAGCATATCCATATCTCTGTGGTGGTCTGGTTTGTCTCTTTTCTCTATCTTTTGTTAGCTAATAACCTTGTACTTGAGTCTGCCTTTGAGATTATGGTTGAGGGCTACTGCACTCATCATGATCTTCACTGTCTTGATCTTAATTTTTACCTTTCTCACATTTCTTTAAACTAGAATGCTCTACCTCAAATTAGATGTTATCTTGCACTTGAGGTCTCTAAGTTTTAACCCCATCATCCTTTCTGATCTCCAAAATAGCCTTCTCATTAAATGCCACATCTATGCTTATTATGCACCTTGGAGGTTCTAAGTCAGTACACCATAGTTTGTATCATTTAACTCCATCAAGGTAGCCTAGGAATTGACCTTTAAAAGCCTTAAGTGCTAACTTCCCTTAATTAACATGTGCATAAGCAGGGCATCCAAACACTTTGAGATTTGCATAGCTTGCTGGTTTTCCATGCCACATTTCCAGTGGAGTCTTAAAGTCTAGAGCAGCAGAAGGACTCAAATTCACCAATTAACTTACTATTCATAAGGTTTCTGCCCAAAGACTTTTTGGAAGTTGTGCTTGCACCAGCATACACCTCACCTTATCCATCAAGGTCATGTTCATTCTTTCTATCAATCCATTTTGCTGAAGTGTTAACCTCACTGTTTTGTGCCTTGTTATCCCTTCATTTGCACAATAGCTGTTAAATTGTTGATTGCATAACTCAAGTCCATTATCTATTCTCAATTTCTTAACATTCTTTTCAATTTGATTTTGAACTAAGTTTTCCATTCTTTAAATTTGCTAAAGACTTGATCTTTTTGTTTCAGTACATAGACCTAAACCCTTCTTGAATAATCATCAATTACTAATAAAAAATAGCTATTACCACCTAATGAGCTGGTCTGTGCAGGTCCCCAGAGATCAGAATGTATGTAGTCTAGGATGTCAATAAATTTGCTAGTTGAGTGTTTGAAACTATTTCTCGTGGACTTCCCAAAGACACAATCTTCACAAAAATCTAACTTTTCTATCTTATCCTTCCCGAAAACTCCTTGTTTTTCAAGCTCTTTTAACCCCTTAACACTCATATGCCCCAATCTCAGGTGCCACAGCCTAGTGTTTTCCCCACCAGTGCCAACAATCACATCTGTTGTTCCTGTAATTGCCTTTCTATCTAAGACATATACGTCATTCCTTTTTGAACCTTTCATCATTATCTTAGAGCCCTTCATAATCAACAATCTACCATATTCAAGCTTAATACTAAACCTATTCTGATCAATCAAACCTAGTGAGATCAAATTCCTCTTTAAATCATGAACATATTTGACCTCTCTAAGTTCCCAAATTGTCCCATCATAAAGCCTAAGACTTACATTCCCCATGCCTATGACTTTACATACAGCATTGTCACCCATCATTAATTTTCCCCCATCTAAATCATGGTAATCAGAGAAGTAACTTTTAAATGGGCACATATGAAAGGTAAAACCAGAATCTAGTATCCATTTACCGAAATACAAGTATGCAACCCAAGAAGGGGGGTGAATTGAGATTCTAAAAATTATTCAATTTATAAAGAAAAACTTAAAGCAAATATAATCCAAATTCAAAGCAAGAACAATTAAGTTGATCACAATATAAAAAGATAAGGGAAGAGAGATTCAAACACATAGATTTTTACGTGGTTCGGCCAACCTCGCCTACGTCCACGCCTCCAAGCTTTCCGGGCTTGAGGATTCCACTAAGCAAGCCTCCAAGGCTTCAAATACTTACACTTGACTTCCAAGGTGTCAATAACCTTTACAACAAGAGATTATCCCAATCTCTTTAACCCAAGTGTATCCCAACACTTACAATCACTCAAAACAAAAGATTTCAAATTTGTTTTGCCTCTCACAATATATAAGATTACACAATGATGCCTAATATGTGAATAGATGAAGCAAGAATGTGTTTAAAGCTCTATGAAGATTGTATTCTCGAATATAAGCTCAATAGTCGTGTTGTGATCAATCTTCTTTGAATTTGAATGAGTTTATTTATATTTAGAGCTGAAAAACTAGCCGTTACAAACTGTCGGCCCGAAAATGGTTCGCCGTTAACTATTAACGGTTAACCGTTTAGGCTAGTCAAAAGTTACCGTTAGCCTAAACTTTAAATAAACGGTTTGCCGTTTTATGATTACCCTTTCGCCGTTAAATTCCAGAGACCTGCAAGATGAACATCAGTTATCCGTTTACATTAAACGGTTAAGGATTTGCATGAAGTGACTTCTCTGGATATTATCGGTTACCCGTTTATAATAAACGGTTCGCCGTTTGTTTCCAGTAACCTGTAAAATAATTTAGCCTTATCCGGTTTTGTTAAACAGTGCCAGAGGAGTACAACCTTCAATTCTGGATGTTATTGGTTAACCATTTCAATAAACGGTTCACCGTTAAATTCCAATGGCCTTCCCATCTTTAGTGTTTTCCGTTTTTCATAAACGGTTAGAGCTTAGGCAATATGTTGCTCTCTAGTATTAATCGGTTAACCGTTTAAAAGAAAACGGTTCACTGTTTATTTCCAAAATCACTTTTTAAACCAGATTTTGCAGAGAATCTTTTTCTAATTTGGAAAGTTCATCTTTTATGAATATGAATGGAATGATTATTAAAGCTTTCGTTTACTAAGGAATAGCTCCAACATTTTTATCAAAAACCTTTTAAAGTTTGTTATCATCAAAATCAATATTATTAACAAATTCATGTTAACAATCTCCCCCTTTTTGATGATGACAAACTTCATTCAATATATAGCTCCCCCTTAATATGTGCTCCCCCTAAATGTATGACCAAATTAAGAAATGTTCAATAAAAAGATTTTTGCTCAAGAAAACATTTTTAAATTCATTTAAATACATTCTAAATCTCCCCATAATTATCTCCCCCTTTATCATCAAAAAGAAAAGAGAGAAAGGAAAAAAAACGCAAATCCGTTAAAGAAGTTACCCGGTTTTGGCGAGCGAAAATTTTGGCCGAGTTTCCCCTTAAAAATGAGCAAAACCACTAATACAAAATGAGATTAAAACACTTCCAAAATATATTAACAGCAACTCCATCTTTCAACAAACCAACAACGCCATGAACAAACAAACCAACACTTCAATATCCAATAAACCAACAATTTCATCAACCAATTACCAAGTCATCCAACATCAAGAACATCACAAAAATATGTCATCAAAATCCAGAAAGAGCATATAGAGGTAACAGTGTGTATAAAAAATATAAATGGCAACACATAAATAACCAAAATATGAAATGTATGTGCGAAAATAGAACTCAGAAACTATGGAGGTGGAGAAGATGTGCTCCCCGGATCATAGCCGAAATAGCGGAGAAGAGTGCACTGTCCAGCGATAAGTTCAAGCTGCTGATCAATGCTCTGTTGCTGGAAGGTCTGAAAGTCAGAATGTAGTTGCTGGTGGTCACGGGAAACAGTGTCCAATCGATCAAGAATCAGCTGCTGGCGCTCCGAAATCCAGTAAACATCAGCAATTAACTGCTGCACAACGTCTGAAGCAGGGGGCGAAATTGGAGCTGGAGGCGGCATAGAGGCAGATGGTTGCTCAGGAACAGCAGATGGCTCAGGAGCAGGAGGCGGCTCAGAAGAGGAGGGAATGTCAGCATCCATCGCACGCTCCTCGGAATCAGAGTCAGCCGGAGGCCGAGGGACAAAACGGCGACGCGGAGGATGAGGATGAGCTCCTAATCTAAAGTCAGGAAGCTTATCGGGAGGATAGATATCGTTGAGCATCCGATCGTCCTCTGGAGCAATCAAGGAATCCCAGTTTTTGGAGTTGCTTGTCTTTATCCACTCTCCATTCTTTCTAGAAAAATCGATACTAGTCATGGCCTCGGGACCAATCCGTCTAGTCTCCATATGATCGGTATCAAGAAGAGGCACCTCAAAGCGTCGCAGTATCTTAGTAATGATACTGCCATAAGGAAGCAAGCGGTGGTTAACCGCAGGAGTACTTAACATGTGCCGCACAATAACATATCTGAGGCTAATGGGACGGTCTGAAAGTAGGCTATCTAGTAGGCCAACGTCCAATCTCATAACCTCATCCGAGTGACCCTTCCTAGGTGTCACTATGTGCTGTAAAATAGTGTGAAGAATGCGAACTTGGAGAGGTAAAAGTTAAGACCGAAAAGGAAGCAAACAAATCTCATCAGACAAGTCTCGTCGACGACATATATTACGGACTACATCAGTATGACAAAAACTGTCAAAGAAAAGGGCTTTCCTAGAAGTGTAAATATCATGCCCCTCACTAGAGATACCAAGAAAGTCAGCTAGGTCCGCATCATCAAACTCTATAGGCACACCGTCGACTTGAGTAACTATCCTATTTAGGCGAGTTGCGGAGATTTCCATGTTTGACTAAAAGACTCGCACTAAATTGGGATAAACTCGGTCATCAAAGTCAATGGCAGACTCCCAAGGCTGAAGCATATCCTGAATGCTTCTACCACAGACAACTAAGTTACTGAAATCATCAATTTCAACATAGAAGGAGTCAAGTACCTTTCGACCATCGAAGCGATCCTCAAACTGCTTGGACAAAAAAGGCGTGGGGAAATGAATTCTTTCAAATTCAGAGACTTCCCGTTGTGGTATAGGATTCGTTGGAGGCACAAATTTTCACCTGAGATTTCTCCGAGGGGGTGCAGCCATGGAGAAGCACAACAGAGTGTGAAAAATATGGGAGAGATGTGATGAGAAGAAAATGAATCGATGATTTGCTTAGGAATGAGTAGAGGATGTGATTTTGATGCTTAATTTGGTTGAAAAGGGGGAAGAATCGAATTAAAAATGAAGAAACCTGACCCGCGGCAGTTAGGGTTTAGATTTGAGATTTTTCAATTTTGTGCTTGATTTGAAGTTTTGAATCAGTGAAAGTGTTCTAAAGGTGATAAGAAATGATGTTGTAGGTTTGATTTGGCAAGAAAAGCAAGAAAAATGAGGGTTTGAGGGCAGGGGAACCTTCGGCTGCGCAACAATGGTTGAAACGATGAAAGGGTAACTGGAGAAGGAGAAGAAAAAACCTTTGAACGGTTATATAATCATGAAAACGGTTAACCGTTTATTTAAACGGTTAAGAGGTAACTTCCAGAGGCTAAAGAATAGGCAACGGAGAAAGCTTAAGCTCTTAACGGCTAAGGAGTAACTGTTAGAGGATTCTCTGTTTTTAAACGGTTTACCGATTGTATCAAATGGTGAAAGAGTAAAAAGACAGACACATAATCTCGTTTCTGGAATAAAACGGTTCACCGTTTATTGAAAACGGTTATCCGTTTATTTTATCTAAAATTTCGCACATTTGATGTAATTTTTGGCCAGCAAATAATACATTCCAAGATCATTTAACTAATCTAAAAATGTTTTATGAGCCATTTTAATTCATGATTCATGAACATGTATTCAAGCAATTAATTCATATAATCAATCAAGAATTAACAAAGCAAATACATCATTTGACTATCAAGCTCAAGCATTTCATAAACATTAAATCACAAATAAGTCACTCAATTCTGTACACTCAATAACATGAATAAAGACGTTAATGAGAAAATTTCATCATCCCAAGTTCATGCAGAATTTTTGAAAATTATTCTTCGCAAAGTGGTTTAGTAAAAATATCGGCAAGTTGTTTTTCCGTAGAAATAAACTCTAATGCAATATCTCCCTTTTGAACATGATCTCTCAAGAAATGATGTCTAATTTCTATATGCTTGGTTCTAGAGTGTTGAATGGGATTCTTTGAAAGATTTATAGCACTAGTATTATCACACTTAATAGGAATTTGTTCAAGATTAATGTCATAATCTCTAAGTGTTTGTTTCATCCAAAGTGCTTGTGCACAATAACTTCCGGCAGCTATATACTCAGTCTCGGTAGTTGAAAGTGCAACAGAATTTTGTTTCTTGTTAAACCATGAAACAAGTGAGTGTCCTAGAATATAGCAAGTTCCACTAGTGCTTTTCCTATCCACTTTATAACCGGCAAAGTCCGCATCCGAATAACATGTTAAATCTATATGAGTTCCCCTAGGATACCAAAGGCCAATATCTATGGTTCCACTTAAGTAACGGAAAATTCTTTTAACAGCAAGCAAATGGGATTCCTTGGGACATGATTGAAATCTTGCACACAAACATACACTAAACATGATATCGGGTCTACTTGCAGTCAAATAAAGTAGAGATCCAATCATACCTCGATACATTTTGATATCCACTTATTTGCCTTTTTCATCTTTGTCTAGCTTGGTTGTTGTGCTCATTGGTGTATTTTTGGTCTTTGAGTCATCAATGCCGAATCGTTTGAGTAGATCTTTTACGTACTTGGCTTGATTTATGAAAATTCCTTTCTCGTTTTGTTTGATTTAAAGTCCAAGGAAGTACTTCAACTCTCCCATCATACTCATCTCAAATTCTTTGCTCATACACGATGAAAATTCTTTACACAACAACTCATTAATAGAACCAAAAATAATATCATCAACATAAATTTGAACAATAAGTATATCTTGGTTCTTATGCTTAACAAATATAGAGCAGTATCCGCTTTACCCATTGAAAAATCATTTTCTAACAAGAAATTCTTAAGTCTATCATACCATGCTCTAGGTGCTTGTTTTAATCCATACAAGGCTTTAAGCAACTTATAAACATAATTTGGAAATTTTTTATTTTCAAAACCAGGAGGTTGTTTTACAAACACTTCTTCCATAATATACCCATTTAAGAAAGCATTTTTCACATCCATTTGAAACAAGATGAAATCTTTATGACATGCAAATGCCAACAACATTCTAATTGATTCTAGTCTAGCAACGGGTGCAAAAGTTTCATCAAAATCAATTCTTTCTTCTTAGTTGTAACCTTGAGCCACTAATCTAGCTTTATTTCTTACAACCACACCGGATTCATCCATCTTATTTCTAAATATTCATTTAGTACCTATAACGGATTGATGTTCCAGTTTAGGAACTAATTCCCACACATTGTTTCTTTCAAATTGATTTTAACTCCTCTTGCATTGCCATAATCCAAGATTCATCATTTTCCGCATCCGCAAAGGATTTGGGTTCAATTTGAGAAATGAATGCATCATGCTCACAAGTATTTCTAAGAGATGATCTAGTTGTAACACCTCCTGAGGGATCTCCTAAAATTACATCGTTAGGGTGAGAAGAGACATACCTCCACTCCTTGGGGAGTGATTGAGATGCACCTTCATTTTGCTCTACATTCATTTCTTCATGACGCTCATCTTGATTCCCATGAGACATATCCTTTTGGTTATCGTTTGATGATTCTTTTTGTAAGTATTCATCTACATCATTATCAACAACAACTTTCTCCGTAGAGGAAGAGTTAGACTCATCAAAGGTAACATGCATAGATTCTTCTACAACTAATGTATTTTTGTTATAAACTCTATAAGCTTTGCTTGAGTTTGAATATCCAAGAAAAATGCCAACATTAGATTTTGGATCAAATTTGCCAAGATTGTCTTTTGTGTTCAAAATAAAACATTTACATCCAAACACTTTGAAATAACCAATGTTGGGTTTTCTATGTTTCCAAAACTCATATGGAGTTTTGTTAAGGTTAGGTCTAATCAACACACGATTTAAAATATAACAAGCGGTGTTGACTGCCTCGGCCCAAAAATACTTAGGCAAAGAATTTTCATTCAACATAGTCCTAACCATTTCTTGAATGGATCTATTCTTCCTCTCAACAACTCCATTTTGTTGTGGAGTTCTAAGTGATGAAAATTGATGCCCAATGCCAAAGTCATTACAAAAAATCTCAAAAGCATGATTTTCAAACTCTCCTCCATGATCACTCCTAATGCATGCAATACCATACTTTTTTTCATTTTCGCATCAAGAGTGATGTGAATCCCACAATGAAACTTTGAAACCCACACTTAATTTGTAGTTTCAACTTCCCAAGAAAGTTCTAAACAGATTTATGACAAACAAAACCTTGACCCAATGCTTAAAAAAACATGAACCAAAGGTATAAAGAATGATATTGACGCCACACTCAAGAAATAGATGAGAAGGTGAGTGATAAGTCTAAATTTAGAACGCCACAAGAATGCAAATTCTTGATAAGTTCACTATTTCTCAAAAGAACCAAAGAAATAATAATCTTTCAAATTCAAATAACATTAATCTCTAATATTCTTACATACAAGGTTGCTGAATTTAAATAGGCTAAAAGAAACCCAAGATCCTAAAAATACAAATGGAAACATTGGAACAACCCTCCAAGTAGGTTTGTCAAAGAATACTTCAAAAGTCTTCACCAACCCACCATAATTAATGCTATCATTGACAAACTTAATGTTACCCCATCAGCATTGATGGTAGACTTACCTTACACATTGACAAACTTGAAAAAAAACAAACAAATGAAGTTGAAAAACAAAGGAGTCGTTGAAAATCCCAAATCTGAACAAGCTGTAATGAATTGGTCATAACTCCTAGAGAACTCTAAATCCAGCTTTGTAAAATTTATTGGAAAGCTAACTTAATTATCTTTCCAACGGTATATAGCTTGCACATTACTTCTAGCTCAATCAATACAGTTTTTATTCCGAATTTGACCTTTCTGCATTTGATACAAATTGTGTATTTGGCTGCCCAATAACTTGAATAATGCCCACAATGCCTTGTCTTCTCTTCAAGCCCAATTCATGATGTCTTGCATCTTGAATTGCATTTTCAATCCATATTTTCTCAATTAATCCATTTAAAGCAGCTTGCATCTTTTTGGCTCTTGCTCTTGTAATTGGGCCTCCATGAATGTGTAAAGGATCACTTGAAGTTTTAATGGTATTCCCTTGATGGTTCTCATCAAAGAGCATCATCCTTATTAGCTAAGAATAATACCCAAGTATATCTAGAATAATCATCCACTATCACAAATGCATAATATTTTTCATTTAAACTAGCATATCTAGGGGGCCCAAATAAATCTATGTGAAGAAGTTGAAGTGGTTTTGAAGTAGAAATATGAGTCTTATTTTTTAAAGATGTTTTGATTTGTTTTCCAAATTGACAAGCTTCGCAAATCTTATCTTTTTGAAAACCAATTTTTGGAAAACCTTTAACTAAATCATTTTTTAAAATTTTTGAAATCAAATCCATACTTGCATGTCCTAACCTTCTATACCATAACCAACTATTATCATGCAATGCCGAAAAATATTTATCAAAAGTATATGCACATTCTATGTCAATGATATAAACATTACCACATCTATTCCCAACAAATAAGATCTTGCCATCACATGAATTCTCAATAGCACAACTAAATTTATCAAAGATAACTTTATAACCTTTGTCACATAATTGACTAATACTAATTAAGTTGTGTTTCAAGTTCTCAACCAAACATACATTTTCAATTAGAGTTGAGGAAACTTTACCAACATTTCCAATTCCAAGAATTTTTCCTTTTGAGTTGTCTCCAAAAGATACATCTCCACCATTTTCAATTTTGGTGAAGCTTGAGAACCATGCATAATTTCTGATCATGTGCCTTGAACAACCACTGTCTAAGTACCATTTATTTTTCTTCTTCTTTAAGCCCTACAGAGAAAATCTCAAGTTTTAGGTACCCAAAACTTTTTGGGTCCTTGAGAGTTAGCAATGGTTCCTTTTGGAACCCAAATACATTTGACACCATAATATGCATTCCTTTTCACGGGACATCTATATTTCATGTGACCGTTTTGATTACAATAATAGCAAACAATCTTATGATCACTTGTGGAGGTATCTTTAGCAAAATAATTCTTATAATATTTTTGCTTCAAGTTAGGCTTATACCTAAGTCCTCCTTTATCAAAAACACATTTTTGTGAGTTAAGCATATTATCCAACATCTTTTGTCCATTTGTAAATTTCAAAACAATCTCATTCAACTCATTGCTCTTTTTCTTGAGCATTTCGTTTTCATTTTTCAACTCATCTATGTGTGATTCTAAATGCTATGTGAGATGCTAGGTTTCTCATTTGATAATGCAATTTCATCATGCAATGTTTTGTTCCCTACTTCTAGGCATGCAATTCTTGCATTTAGAGATTCATTTTCATTTTTAAGCTTTGTCATTTCCTTTTTAAGACATACATTCTTTTTACCAATCTTCATCAACTCATTATGCAAATCTTTAAAAGCATCATACAATTCATCATAGGTGAGATCACTTACCTCATTGAGATCATCATCCCCTCCTATTGCCATAAGTGCTAGGTTTGATACTTCTTACGATCCTTCTTCATCACTTGAATCTTCCTTGCTATCATCCCAAGTTGCAACCATTGCTTTCTTCTTAAGTTTGTTGATAAGTGGGCACTCCGATCTTATATGGCCAGGCTTCTTGCATTCATAGCATGTGATTGCCTCCTTCTTCTCCCTATAGTTCTTGGAGTTTCTAAAATTTCTTCGCTCTCCGATTTTCTTGAAGAATTTTCTGAACCTCCTTGCTAGCATGGCTAGCTCTTCATCATTCGGTTCACTCTCCCCATCACTCTCATATTTTGAAGCTTTGAGAGCAATGTTTTTCTTCTTCTCCTCATGCTTTTTTTCTGCTGCCAAATCTTCTTCATATGAAATGAGAGAACTAATTAAATCATCAAGAGGTAAAGTATTTAAATCTTTGGCCTCTTCAATAGTGGTTCTTTTTTGTCTCCATTCTTTCGGAAGTGACCTAATGATTTTCTTAACTTTTTTGGTATTTGAGAAGGTCTTTCCTAGGGCTCCTAGAGTGTTTACTATGTCCGTAAATCTCGTATACATAGAGTACACACTCTCATTTTGTTCCTTTTGGAACAACTCATATTGTCGAGTGTACCTACTAATTTTCGACTCTTTTACTTGATTTGTGCCTTCATAAACTATTTCAAGTTTGTGCCAAATTTCATTAGCACTTTCACAACTAGATACTTGATGAAATTCTTTCTTATCAAGAGCACAAAATAAAGCATTCATAGCTTTGGAATTTAGAGAAGCTTTTCTCTTTTCCAATTCATTCCATTCCCTTGAAGGTTTTGGAATATCTTTCCCGAATTCATTTTTAGTTAGGAGCAAAAATGGACCATCACAAACAACTTCCCAAATTTTATAATCTAAAGCTTGCAAATAGATTTTCATTCTAGTTTTTCAATATGCATAGTCATTACCGTCAAAGAACAGTGGTCTAGTTGTAGATTACCCTTCTCTAAAGGTTGAGTCATTTAGGGTTGCCATGAATCTTTTACTCTAGACGATTAAGTCCTAATAAGAGAACAAGGCTCTCATACCAAATGAAATACAAGTATGCAACCCAAAAGGGGGGGTTCAATTGGGATTCTAAAAATTATTCAATTTATAAAGAAAAACTTAAAGCAAATATAATCCAAATTCAAAGCAAGAACAATTAAGTTGATCACAATATAAAAAGATAAGGGAAGAGAGATTCAAACACATAGATTTTTACGTGGTTCGGCCAACCTCACCTACGTCCACGCCTCCAAGCTTTCCGGGCTTGAGGATTCCACTAAGCAAGCCTCCAAGGCTTCAAATGCTTACACTTGACTTCCAAGGTGTCAATAACCTTTACAACAAGAGATTATCCTAATCTCTTTAACCCAAGTGTATCCCAACACTTACAATCACTCAAAACAAAAGATTTCAAATTTGTTTTGCCTCTCACAATATATAAGATTACACAATGATGCCTAATATGTGAATAGATGAAGTAAGAATGTGTTCAAAGCTCTATGAAGATTGTATTCTCGAATATAAGCTCAATAGTTGTGTTGTGATCAATCTTCTTTGAATTTGAATGAGCTTATTTATATTTGGAGCTGAAAAACTAGCCGTTACAAACTGTTGGCCCGAAAATGGTTCGCCGTTAACTATTAACGGTTAACCGTTTAGGCTGGTCAAAAGTTACCGTTAGGCCAAATTTCAAATAAACGGTTTGCCGTTTTATGATTACCCTTTCACCGTTAAATTCCAGAGACCTGCAAGATGAACATCAGTTATCCGTTTACATTAAACGGTTAAGGATTTGCATGAAATGACTTCTCTGGATATTATCCGTTACCCGTTTGTAATAAACGGTTCGCCGTTTGTTTCCAGTAACCTGCAAAACAATTTAGCCTTATCCGGTTTTGTTAAATAGTGCTAGAGGAGTACAACCTTCAATTTTGGATGTTATCGGTTAACCGTTTCAATAAACGGTTCACTGTTAAATTCCAGTAGCCTTCCCATCTTTTGTGTTTCTCATTTTTCATAAACGGTTAGAGCTTAGGCAATATGTTGCTCTCTAGTATTAATCGGTTAACCGTTTAAAAGAAAACGGTTCACCGTTTATTTCTAAAATCACATTTTAAACTAGATTTTGCACAGAATCTTTTTCTAATTTGAAAGTCCATCTTTTATGAATATGAATGGAATGATTATTAAGGCTTTTGTTTATTAAGGAATAACTCCAATATTTTTATCAAAAACCTTTTAAAGTTTATTATCATCAAAATCAATATTATTAACAAATTCATGTTAACATTTACCTCTGTGGAGATCCTCTGTAGCCACACATACACCAGTAGATTCATAACCTTCTTCTTCCACTGTAGTTGCATCACAATTTCTATCATTGTTCTTGTTCTTCAGTTTTGGACAGTCTTTCTTGAAATGGCCCTCTTTATGACAATGAAAGCACTTTTTGTTTTGTGATTTAGACTTATCTTGCTTTTGTTTTTTCTTTTTTCCATCATTCTTGTTAAATTTTCCCTAAACTGATAACCCTTCAGCATGCATCATATTCCCAAATTTTTCTCGTAGCCCTCTAGTATTCAAGGTAGCCTTAACCTCATCTAATGATAAAGTTGATCTTCTGTACATAAGTGCATCAACAAGATTTGAATAAGACTGGGGTAGAGAACTCACTAGAGGCAAGGTCTTTCCTTCATCATCCAACCCCTCATCAATGGTTTCAAGTGTGTCACAAACTTGATTGAATTCATTGATATGATCATCAAGAGAGGACCCCTCAGCCATTTTCAAAGTGAACATCCTCTTTTTTATATACAATCTATTAGCCAGAGACTTTGTCATATAAATCTTTTCTAGTTTGGTCCATAGGTCAGCAACAGTCTTCTCCTTTGGTAACCTCTCATATCACTGAGTTACCAAGGCTTAATATGATGGTGCTTCTGGCCTTCTGTCTATCTCGGTAGCCATTTCAAGTGTCTTATAAGATGATACTTCTTTCCATTCCTTCTTGGTGACAGGTTCAATTGCATCTCCTAACCCCTATGTTATCAGCAAGGCTTCCATCTTCACCTTCCACATGTTAAAATTATTCTTTCTTGTAAACTTCTCAAAATCGATCTTGGTTGAAGCCATACTCGTATTTGGTTTGTAAACCAAGCTCTAATACCAATTGTAGGAACTAAGGTGCTATGAACAGACTAAGCAACCTTAGATCCTGCCCAAGATCACCAACCAACTAATTAAGATGCTCCAAGATTGATGACCGAAAAGCTTTGACTAAGATGAATCTATGGAACTAGACAATTAACCAATTGGATTTAAGAAATCAAATGAAGTAGATTTCTCTAGCTTACATCCACGGGAGGGCAAATATCAGCTTTATTGATTATCAAGATAAATTATAGAGTAATGCCATTAGCTACAGAGGAAGATCTGAATTGCTTATATATACCAATCCTTTCTCTCTCTACAGCTCTCTCTCCACTCCAATCTGTTGCTTCCACATCAGCTGCTTGATAACAGCTTCATAAAGAACCCAGAAATTCCCCAGCAACTCACGTGAGTTCCTCATGCGTTAACAGCTTTTAACGAACCTTGCGATCTGGATACAAGCACGTGATACAAGCATGTTTCACTTAAACTTAAACGGCAAGCTCATATGGCGTTCAGAAGAGTGTTTCTTTTGCTCCTCAAAACGCAAGTCTTCATGTCGTTGAGCGTAAGTGATTTCAGCGCTAAACGCAAGGTTTTCTGCCGTTTTGGCTTTCTGGATTGCTTTCACAAACAACAATAACTATACTATTCATGCCGAAAACTGGAAGATTTGTAAAACAAGCTGCAAATTTTGGAGTTGTGATGTGGATCAATATTTTGAAGTTTCAAAATAAAGTTTGATGCGACTTGGGATTTTATTCAGCACTTAAAGGCTTATTAAGGTAATTAAGGTGCTACCTGGTTGCCTGCTAGGGTAACAATCAAATACTGCAGCAGTCACTTACAACCTGATTTACATTTTTCTGATATTATAGAGTCGTGTTTGTTGATCTTGCCTGCCCTCTTGTTCAACAATCATAGGAGAGTGACTTTGGCCTGGGGATGAAGGACTGCAGCAATTTTAATGAACATTCAAGAGCGGGAACTCCACCTCAAGTGACATTTTAAGCACAACCCTGTTTCTTTGTCCTAGCTAGAAGAAGACAAATCATCATGTCTCCAACACGTTGCCAATTCTTTCCGTGAATAAAAATTGAGCAAGACAAATCATCAGCTTGACACTAATTAATTAATTTTATCTGCCGTTCACTTTTTTTTTTTTTTTTTTACATACGAAGGTGAAGCCTCTTATCGATCCAGCTGGTTCTGTCCTTCTCTCGGAGACAATGTCTATGCATGCATCTAATACAAAAATTATAATACAAGATTCTTTATGTAATAATCAGTGTTCATGCATTCTTTTAATTAGCATAACATGATAACATTGAGCATAGCCTTTATTTTAATTTTCATTTCTTCATTAAATTAATGAACTACAAGAATGCACGAACGTTACAGAATCTTGTTCTTTCTACAGGGAACAACTTTTTATATTGTTGCAGAGGCAATAATTTTAATGATCAATATTAACTTACCTGATCAAGATATATATGATTTTGGAGCTTTAAAAAATAAGCTGAACACGTAGTGGGAGGAGACAATGCATAAAAATAGCTGATATAATGTGTAGATCAAGATCGAAATCCTGTTGCTAATTGATATTTTTGAGAAGATAAGATTCCTCTTGTCCCCCTCATCTGCTGATATATATAGTGTGCATATGGTAACCAAATGAGAGGCAATACCAGTTCAACTTGTAGCCTTCTCGTTCACAGCAAGAGAAAAAATGGCAGCCTTCTACCATGGTCGATCAAACAGTTTGCCGACTAAATCACACCCATTCACTTCAGAAGTTGAAGAGACTGTGAGCAGATTAAGGTCTTCTCAAGCTGCTTCAACTATGTGCCATAACGTAAATGGCCTTCAAGATTTACATGATTGTGTTGATAAAATCTTTCAACTGCCCCTCATTCAACAAGCTTTATCACAAGGCAATAACAGGAAATTGGTTGATGAGCTGTTGAATGGATCTTTGAGGATCTTGGATGCTTGCAGCATTGCTCAGAATGCATTGCTGCAATCTAAGGAATCCGTACAAGGACTTCAATCAGTTTTGCGCAGACGAAAGGGCGACGAAACTGAGCTTAAAAGTGAGATTAAGAAGTACTTAGCCTCTAGGAAGGCAGTGAAAAAGACAATCCATAAGGCCTTGTGGAATTTGATAGGCATGGAAAATAAAAGGTCGGCTTCGATCAATGAGGAACGTGTTAGCATGTTGAAAGAGGTTGAAGGGGTCACCATCACTGCATTTGAATCCTTACTGTCCCTTATCTCAGGGCCAAGGACTGGATCAATGCAAAGCGGCTTCTCATTGGTTTCAAAGCTAATCCGCCCCAAAAGAATAGCATGCGAAGAAGACGAAAAAGACATTAATGAGTTTGACAAGGTGGATGCTGCACTTATTGGTCACAAGACTATTAGACCTCATAACATCTTTTTCTTGCAAAACCAGCTTAAAGAATTGGAGTCCAGCATTCAAGATCTTGAAGAAGGACTCGAATCATTGTATAGTCGTTTGATCAAAGCTCGAGTCTCTCTTCTCAACATCCTCAACAATTAGATTACAAAATGTTTTTGCCTGATTCATACTTGTAAATGAGAATTATACTAGTACATCACTCCAATCATATAATTTTCAATACAAAAACAAAGTATTATGTGATATATTCCGGAATATCTTCAATTTTTTATTTAATTTTTTATTTACTATCATCTTTTTAATCTCAGGAACGAATGAATGATTCAACATATAAATGGGTTAAATTTTAAATTTAGAGCAAAAGAATTAATCTTATTGTAAAACCTATGGATCAAGTTTTACACACATACTACCAACAACAAGGACTTCAAAGCAATTCAAAAAATAGACCTCATAAATTAAGTTGTCAAGATCCCACTTGTCGCTTGGTAGATGATAGAATAATACCAATTAAGGAGACTCACATGCATGGTAGACTCAATCTTCACACCCATTAGGTAACTCAAAATGCTTTCGCTGTCTGTTGATTTGCACGAATCATCTGCATATGTGCACACGGAATCGTCAAGATTCCAGTTGTGTACAGATCAAAGAAGATCAACATAAGCAACTTTTGATGATCTTCACATGGTAGACTTAGATCTCGAAGGCTTTTGAGTGGTAAAAAAACGTGCTAGTTGTCTCTCTGTTAGATCAAATTTCATTTTCCTATTATATAGAAAAACATGTAACAGCCAAGTATAGGAATCTTGTCTTCTATTGCATGACAATCATATTTAAAAGCATTGATGAGCATAATTTGCAGATCTTGTCTGGCAGTTGCGAAGCAATCATATGATGTCTCTGCAAATTTAAACTGATTCATCAATCCAAATTTAAACTGATTCATCATTGATTGATTTACACTTCCACAACTAATAGATTATAGAGTTAGTTTGGGATTACAGCGGCTAATAAAATAAGGTGCTTCTACTATGTAAAAGAAATAAGTTGCTAAATGCTGTGAGTTGGAAAACAAAGTATTTATATATATTTGGTAAATTTCATTATGAAAGCACTATGTGTGTGTCCCTTTTATTTTAGACTAAGTTTAATAATTTTTAAACCGTGGTTATGAAATTCTATTTGAGCTCATGTTTAGCTTTCATATGAAAATTGTTCATAACTCATCAAAAAAATTTACACAATCATATGCTAGTCTTGTTGATTCTTATGATTAAAAAAAAATAAAAGTTATAAACGAATATATTAACTTATAAGATCAAAACTTTCATATTGGTGAATATGTATGGACTATACGGTATTGTAGTTATGGTTATATGATATTTAGGAATATAATTTATTTATTAGGTTTTATGAAAAATAATACATAATTGTCTTTTGTTAAAACGTTAAGATTATAATAGTAGCTTGAAAAAAAAGTTTAATAACTTATTTAATAAACTATTTATTTTAGCAACCCCTACTTGCTTTTAGAAGAATTGTCAAAATCGAAAAACTTATGAAATAAGCATCTTTTAGTGTTTAACCTCAATCCGAAGGGACCATAATTCACAAATTTATCCAGTACTAGGATTAAGAGCACTAATCAAAGTGTGGGGTAATTCCCCTACAGTCCTTTAGATTGAATAAATTACCCAGTTAGTATTTATTTTTCAAAAACTACGCAATAACTGATAAATTTAACTTTTTAAAAGTAAAATATATAATAAAACTTAAAATTCAAACAAATTTAAAAATATGAAATAGGTGAAAAGTAGAAGAACAATTAGCATATTTTATCAAAAATGGATATCCAATAGAGATGTTTGGGTAATTTTTAGAAATGCTTACCTAACTTTGAAAATAGCTCAAATTTGAGGGACTAAACAAATATTTAAATGAATAAAGTCTTGAATTTTGAAATAAAATTTGGGATAGGGATATTTCCACCCCACTATTTTTATAAATCCACCCCACTTCTAGAAAATAATTATAATGAGTTCACAATATTCTTAAAAAATATAAATTAATAAAATTTTTGTACAATTAATCAATTAAATCCTTCTGTTAATTTTTTTTACGTTCTTTGACCATCTTCGATCATAAATTTTAATATAATTTTTATTTTACTATTTTATTATTATGATATAAAAAGACAAAATTACCCTCATTGTTGAAGAAAAATCATTTTTTTTAATTTTTTTATAAAAACTTTTAGGACCAATCTCATAAAATACATAGGAATTCGTAATTTAGAAAATCATATCTTGCTTGGTAGTGTCGTTAAGGTGCACCAAATTTAAAACTTTACCACTAATATAAATAATTAGTACAGAGCGAGTAAGGATCGATCCCACGGAGACTATGCTAGTTATATTTATTATCAACTCTAAAGCAAGATTTAAAATAAAATAATAGTAGTAATATTATAAATTAATCTAACTAAAGAAAATGCCAATTATAAATAAAAAGGGGGTTTATGAATTTTTAACTAAATAGTAAGAAATAAAAAAATTAAAACTACGAACAAGAATTTAATGAAAACTCTAAGTAAAGGAGAAATAAATAATAATGATGAAAACTGTGGTTAAAGGATCATTCGCCACCACCAAACATGCACATAATATATCAATTCTATCATCAATTTATATTGAAACTATCAACCGTAGACAACAATAAGCTCTATTAGTCTCAATCTTTCCTTAGTGTGTCATTAGGCAAAATAAGTTCTTAATCTAATCTCTAACCATTAAATAATTTAAAACAAGCTCTTTAAATTTAAGATAATGGAAGCATTAAACAAAGAAAGATATTAGGTTGATCTAGGCAATAAACACACAAGCTCGGATTATTTAACCTAAGTTATGTTCTCCAATCGAAATCACTGATTCCAACCTGCTACTAATGATTAAAATATCAAGACAACTACGGATCAAGAATTTTAATCTAACAATAGAATTTATTCAAGTCCTATCTAATTGGCCACTCAAACAAGACGAGAATAAAATCATAAACATTAATTATAGAAGAGCAAAAACAATTTCAATTAAATAAATTGAATGATAGAATTAAATTTAATTGCATAGCATGTTTAGGGTTTTGAATTCACCCTCAACCAAATAAAAATCTAGCCTAACATAATTGAATTGGAAATAAGAGAATTGATAAAACCAATCATAGAGATTAATTCAAGCGGCTGCCTTTGCTTTAATTTAATTCCGACTGCTGATTTTTGTTCTCCTTTGCGGTTGCAAATTGTTCAGTTTACCTTGGTTGCCGATTCTCCTCTGCCCGAATTGCGTCTGCACTCTTTTTTTTATTCAAAAGCAAAACTCCCTTTTATATTGCTTGGCCACCGAATCCTATTGTGATTCTAATAACTAAACCAACTTTTACAAGCTAAAGCCCTAAGCTTGCCACGTAATTGAAAACAATAAAAGCCAAAAGCAATTAATTTCCTTCCTTTATTCTACTTTGACTTTCCATTCAAAGGATTACTTAGAAGCTTTGTTTTATGTGCTGCCCACTTTAGCTTTAACCTTCTTCTTTGTTTGCACGAACATGGAGACTTCAATTTATTGGCTTTGGTTTCTTTGAACAGAATTTCTTGCACATCTCCTTAATTACTTCCACAAATTGATTTGATCTTCAATGCTGTCCAATTGTTATTCTTTACGTACTTTTCATTCATAATCTCCAATTAATTCCCTATGCAATAAAATAATTCAATTAATTAAAAATAACAAATAAAAATAACTAGCAATTATATAATTAAGGGTAAAATATGTATATAAATTATGCTCATCATTGACAATCCGATTTGGCTTTTTCGTTGAATTAATTTAGACTCCTAGATCACAATGTGTCACCACCACTTCTATTAGATCACGATCTATCACCACTACTCATGCTAGATCACAATCCGTCACCACCAAACTTGTTAGGTCATGATCCGTCACCAATGATCTTCCAGGTTATGACTCAGGTTTGATCTGAACTTGACGTGTAAGCGCCTTTATCACCACTAAAAGCAACTAGCAGGAGAAAATATTTCTCTCAAAATTAGAGAGAAAAAATATTTTTCTCTGATCTGTATAATGTGGCTTCTCTCTTCTTTTGGGAGAAAATAAGTCATTTTATATCTCTATCTAGTGGAAACCCTAGGCTCCATATTTTTATATTTTTTAATTCTATTAAATCAAATTTGATTTAAATTAAAAAATAATAAATCAAAAGTAACGTTACTTCCTCTTGTCATAGGGGCCCACCTTATAAAATAACACAAAACTCCTTAGACACAAGTACATTATATGGAGCCTCCCACTAAAAAATATATTTAGGCTTTTAACCCAAATAGCTAGTTATCTTGCTTATTAATCTAGTAGCGGCGCAGTCAATTAAATGAGCTAATCCATGGATCATATGGGTACATACAATAGTGGCTACAATAATTAGGCCTGTAATTAAACTAACCCAATTATTTAATTTCAAATCTACTCCACTAAAAAATTGGAATTGACCTCCATAATTGTATGCTATCTAGGATAATGTACTCGAATAATAATTCGACCTATGCCACATTGATTTCTTTACTGCATAATCATTTGTACCACATCGTTAATTAAATCGATATCTCAACTGTCCAATCGATTTAATTACATCTTGTTCCTTGATACTTACTGGTTTTCTCTAATGATCATTTTCAACATACTAATTATGTTGACACACTCTGGCCAGAGAATTCTATAATCAAGTGCCGAAAACCCATCAAAAGATGTGTTATACAAATTCTATATTGTTAATTTATAATCTCACTGCTCATAATTGCTTCCACCAAGATACTGTGTAATCTTGACTACAAATGTATATCGCGCCCATTGGTAACTCAAATGAAATGACAATCACAAATATGAAACTATAATTAACTCAAGATTAAGATTGCAATAAAATCAATACTTATGAGATTTAATAAGTCTGACAGTCATTTCAAGGTTAATTAAATCTCATATGTGATCCAGCTCCATGTAGTGAAACTACATCAGTAAATTCATATATGATTAAGACAAATCATTCAATAAATTTACTCAGTCTAAACATAAATAGAGCGTCCAACTATATTTATCAATTGCAAACTTAATTTATTTAGTCATTTATTTGGTCATAAGATAACTTGTATTTATTTCTTATGTGAATCTATATGATGATCACATAAATATGTATAATATGATTAAACGGACTTTATTCAAAATATTTATGCAATTGAAAATATCTCAAATATTTTATTAATCAAAAAATAAATTAATATGCTTTAAAAGAGCACATAATCCCAACACATGAATCATAAGTTATTCTATTTAATAATTTAGGTATTTATTTTTGTGAATTATAATCGAATATTTTTAAATAAAACCTAATTATTATTTCACTATCCTTAAGTGTAAATGACATAAATTTGACAATCTAATAATTTATATGAGAATTGTGCATAAAGACACTATATTAATTTAATTAAAAATAATAATAATAATCATACTAATAAGTAGTATTAGAGACAATGAGTTTGGTACAAATTAGAAAAATTTACAAATTGAAGTAAATTCTTGATAATTTAACTTTATAAGGGTAAAATAATCAATTTAAACTCATGTCAAAGTAATATTTATAATCAAATATGCTAAAAAGATCTAAGTCACAAAAAAAGTGAATTAAGATAGATTTAATTAATTAATTCTCCAAAGTTCTTCTTGATTTGAAAATTTTAAAAATAATGTGTAACTTCTATAATTATTTTTTGAAAATGGGGTGAATTTACAAAAAATGTGGGGTGGAGATATCATCACTCTTGGGATGGGGATTTCCACCCCACTAATTTTGTAAATCCACACACTTCTAGAAAATAATTACAATAAGTTAACATATTTTTAAAAAAATACAAATTAATAAAAGTTTTGTACAATTAATTAATTAAATCCTTCTCTTAATTTTTTTTCTTAGGTTTTTATACCATCTTTCATCATAAATTTTAATATAAGTTTTATTTTACTATTTTATTATTATGATATAAAAAGACAAAATTACCCTCATAAAACATTAGTTATTATATCTAATAATTTAGGTGTTTAATTTTGTGACTTATAATCTAATATTTTTAAATGAAACCTAATTATTATTTCACTATCCTTACAAATAACTGACATAAATCTGACAGCCTAGTAATTTACATGAGAATTGTGCCATAAAGACATTATGTTAGTTTAATTAAATAATAATTATTATACTAATAAAGCAGTATTAAAAACAATGAGTTGATACAAATTAGAAAAATATTGAAGTTAAAGTAAATTCTTAATAATTTTACAAAACAATCTTTGTAATAAAATATAATATAAAAATCCAACTCACAAAAAGTGAATTAAAATAGATTTAATTAATTAATTCTCCAAAACTCTTCTTGATTTTAAAATTTTTAAAATAATGAGCAAACTTTCATAATTATTTTTTGAAAATGGGTGGATTCACAAAAAAGGTAAGGTGCAGGTATCATCCGTCTAAAATTTGTTAAATGTTATACCAAATACGCAGCTGTATAGTGTAATATCCTAAATCAATTTCCACTCTTTCCATTTTAGTTTTTTTTTTCTTATTTTTATATTAGTGGATTTAAATTATAAGTTTTCTATTTTGTTCAGATTCTGGATATCGGGAATTTATTTTATCGTCCACTCACTTTCGATCGAATTTATATATATATATATATATATATATATATATATATATATATATATAATTATTCAATCCTAATTATAAATCCGATCTCAATTCGTTTTAAAGGTTCATAGTTGGATTCAGTTTGCATGAGTTTTATTTTTTTTTATTTTTTGATAGGAGCATGAGTTTTATTTTTAGTTTAGGGAATATATGCTCGTTACTACCCGCTATATCCCAATTAAACCTGACTTGGCATGTCAGCGAACATTCCAAACCGGGTCAACCCACTACACGTTAGGACAAAGCTTAGTGGGACAACAATTCACTTACGGATGGCAACGGCTTAGCCCAACCCAATCGGGTCGGGGTCGGATCAGACTTTTGTCCAAAACCAAAGTCTATAATTCTTTTTCAGATTTTTTATATTTAAGTAATTTAAATTTAAAAAAAGAACATAATCTCTCATATATATTAAAATTTAACATAAATATAGAAATTGCTCAAGGTCTCAATCATATAATTATATCAATAATAAAAAAAGCATATCTCAAAATCATGTCTTATAAATTTATACAAATAAAATCTTTTTTTTTTAACTTCAGAATAGGTCTGGTCAAGCTAGGTAGGGTCGAACTTTGACCCGAATTTAACCGGGCCTTGTAGTGGGACAATTAAAAACTATCACATAAGGGTATATTTGACAGTTAAAAAGTGTCAAGTATGCTTTGTCAAATATACTTATTTGACAGCAATCAGGGGAAGTGTAGCATTCCACTTTTTAAAAATAATTTATTTTAAAAATATTTAAAACCTCATTACTTTTAATATAAATACGAATTCTAAAAGTTTTACATATCAAGAAAAACTTCCTTATAAAATATTGCAGAAATTCCTTAGTATATATCTCAAAAACTTTATTATTACATAATGTTAAGATATTTATTTTTAATAGAAACAAAGTTGAGCCCATCATAAAACCTAAGGTTTGTTATGCCCATATGCACTTCGCCTTAATTGGGACTCGGCATCAGCTTGCCCTACTCATCGTTACCTGCAATGTATGGACTTTATGAACTAATGCCCAATAAGATAACACTTAATTCATGTATAAATTAATACACATATAGATGACCATATTAAGTTTTTAATAGAAACATAGAAATACATAACAATTTTATTAGAACCATAGGTATGTTGCACTACAAGGCTAACACTTTTGTTCTTTAAAACAACATGCCTTTGGGCCTAATTAGTTGATCTTTTGGGCGTTATGTATCATTGTCCCCAAAAGATTACCTTTTACTAAGCTTGGAGGGCTTGCCTTCTTTAGGAACTTTACCACCTTGCAGTACAACCTATTTTTCAGAAATTCATTTTCTAAAACGTCTTTTTATAAAATAATTCATGAAATACATGCGTTCAATGCAACTTATATCATAACATGTGAAGTTCCTAAAGCTACAATAGAATCAACACACAGTGGTATTTGAGGACAACAATCTTTAATACAGACGGCAGTGTCCTCCATATAAAGATTAAATAAAATGGGATTATAATAAAGCGACAGAACCGATCATAGCATAATTAAGTAAAAGTATTACAGAATAGGCGGCATAGCCAACCATACAAGGAGTAAATAAGAAAATATCATAATATAGGCGGCATAATCGACCATATAAAGATAAGTAAGAAAATATCATAACATAGGTGGCATAGCCGTCCATATAAAGATTTAGATTATAACTAATCACATCATAGTAGCCATCACAAAATAAAAGATTAGTTTAAGCTAAAGCTAAGTATGAAAAAACAATTGTCCCTATATATATATATATATCTCAAAAACTAGCAGTATGCTTATTGCTAAATATCTTTAATATAATTACGTGGTTACAATCTTTTTTAAATCACAACTGATTTCATTTCTCACTAAATTCAAATAATGAAAAATCATTGATGGAAGTTTATTACAATCACAATCTAGTGATAACTATTAACAAATGAATAAAGAGTTAAAAAATATATATAAAATGAAGAAGTAAAAACTAAGAAGTAGATAAATAAAGATATTTAAAGCAACAAAGTAAATAACCTAGGATTTTATGGTAAGAAGATAAATTGTTTTTCATTCAATTTATGGAGGCAATCAGCAAGAGTATTTGCTTTCTATTTTAAAGTACTCCTATCCAAAAAGAAAGGATGGCAGGATGAATGAACCCAAACTTTTCATTAATTAGCTAGCCTTCATTTCAGCACAAAGATATCTAGTATAGAAGAAAAAGAAAGTGCTAGGTCAATTGAAATGAAACACGAATTATGGAAAACATATAAAGTGTTATGAAAGTCTTATACTTCGTGTATAGCAATACAGTTTTGAAAAAGTTCTTGCATGTCAATAAGCCCTTGGATTTCCTCCAAAGTGAGATATATATGCAACTTGTAATTGAATGTGTCCTCAAAAGCAACCATAACTTTGGGACTAGGTTTCATAACTTTCTTTACCATTTTATCAAAAACTTGTATTAATAGGCTTTTTAGATATCTCTTTTTAACTGTTGGAGAGTTTACATCCTCATTCACCTCTAATTTTCCCTAAGAAGGCTTGACAACTGATTTAGACACTAGAAATGCAAACAGTATTCAAATATGATCATTACTTACATTTTTAAATAAAGAAATAAAATAAGAATTAAAGCTAGTAATATAGACCAAGTACAAGTACCATTGTAGTGTTTACTTCAGCATTTACCTGTAATTTTCGGTTGGGAGGCTTCATAGCTGACTTAGACATCTAGAGACTAAAGAATTCAAATTTGGTTACAACTTTGAATTCTCAATTAAGAAATAAAAGAAGAAAACAAGTAAAATAAGCCAAATTCAATACCATATTTGCTACAGCAACAAAACAAGCATTTATGACCATATTATGTATTGTTTTAACCCATCATTTACATAAAAAAAAAAAACTCACTAGTCTAGATCGAAAGATTGGCAACGGGAGCTAATACCATATTAATTACAACTAAAACATTCGGCTTGCTGTACTCCAAAATAGTTCCAGGAGCAACAATAATTTCTTTACATCCCATAGCCAACCGACAAGTTTGATCCTAATTAACCAAAAGAGTAGTAAGGTTATTAAATGCACTTAAAGCATAAACTTTAAAGATTAGTCCAATAGGTTGAGTATGCACCTTTTTTTTTCAAAACTGGATCTGTTTTCTTATTTGTCTCATTAGACATATCTAGTTATCCAAATCTATTGCTACAAACATTAGAGTGTCTTGCATTTGGTGAATATTTTGAGAAATCATTGATAGTAGTTTTCATCTTCATTATTTGTTCATTCAACAGCCTCTTCTTACTTAGTCTCTCAGATTCCGAATTAACAATGTGAAAGGAAAAAGATGGTTTACGCCTCTTCCTTTCCCCATAACATGCCCATTACACTTAGGCTTCTTTAATGCTTGGGTCAAAATATCATTCTCACAAGATGTGGTTATAAACCCTGATTTTGTAAGTTAGATCCACTCATCCTACGAGAATATAAGAGCATTTTTCATGTTACATGCAAGGAATTGATGGAGGATTGCTCAAAGAATACTATACTTACAATCATATCCACAGTAAGTGTATATCACTACTGGATGATATACACCATTTGGGTTTCGAGAGCCTTATTCCATGCTATACTTCCATCCACTTTCAAATTGGGCTTTTCACATTTTCATTTGTAATCACAATAAAAATATGACCAATGTAAATATAAATAGAATACTACAAACAATTAAATTTTTTTATGAAAAAAATACTTACTATTTCTCCTTCTAATCCAATATAACCTTTTCGACCAAGGTGGTAGTTGAAAGATTTAGAGCTGGTCTTTTTGTTTGAAGGCCACTAAGTTTCTAATGCATATCATACATATATTTATTAGCATTGACATAAATGAAATTATAAAGAAACAATTTTAAAAAGTAGTATTCATAATAATAAAATATTACCTTAAATTCTTTATATAGTCGATCATTAACAAATGCATCCTAATGAGCCCCCAATGGCATGGTCGAGTTGGCAACATAATCAAGCTTGTAGCAGCTGACGTCCTAATTCAAGTCTTGGGGTAGTAAGTTAGAAAAATAAAAAACCTATTTAGACTTTAGCCACCCCCCTTACTTTAAAAAAAAAAAATGCATCCTAATGGCTTTTATGAACGAGTACAATAGTGGTGGTTACTCAAACGATTTGGATGGGCTTTATAGAGAGTATATCTAAAACAACGATAAGATTTTTTAGCAATTTGCAAACATTGTCCTTCAAATCCATCATCCATATCAAACAGAACATTGTTGAGAACTTGAGATATGTAATATAAAGACAGTTTAAAAATATTTCTCATATCTAAAAGAAAAAGCATAATTTTTTACTATAAAGTATGCCTGAATATATTCTCATATATTATCTTTTGAATTCTTTAGTAATTTTCTCTAATCCATGGAAAGAATAGATATTATTGTCTTATTGTTACATAAATTAACAAGTGTATTAGTCAGCACAAATAATATATTGTAGAGTAGAGTATCATCCCACGGAGATAGTACATCTTATTAGTTATAGAAATTATTTTAGCACAAATTTATTTGAACAATTGAATAAGAAAATTTAGATTAAAAATTAAAATAAAATAAAGCAACTAAAAATTAAATAAAGATGCAAGCAGTTATGAAATCGCCAAGAAGCTAAGACACTAGACCATCTAACTTCACCATTACCAATCCAATTTAATCTTCTATCTATGCTATTAAACATTATTACTAATGTTGACAGTTGATACTTATGCACTATATCTCTATGTGCATTACAATATATGAAAACTCATTAAGTTTTGTGGTATTCTTAGATTAACTACCTGAATCAGGTCAGTACATCTCTGTCTCCCACGTAATTCATAGCATCCATTACACAGAGTAAAAACAAACAAATCTCCTCTCACACTCATTATGTATTCTCAAATCATTCAAATATTAGCTAGATATTTAAAAGCAGTAAACATAATAATGAACACTCAGTCGTTAGTATAATAAACTAAAAATAATATAGATTTATGAAATTAAATCTTTATAATTAGACTACATTGTAGCCATAGAAAAATAAACTATTTTCTGAGAACACAAAGAAAATCCATAAATTTAAATGTGAATATTCAAGCAAAGCAATATAAAAAGAAAATAAAAACTCAATTTCGTCTTCAATCAGCCTTCATTGCTCTCGGTTTCTCTCGTGCGGCTGTTGTTTCTTTTTTCCCCCCATTTTCAATGCTGCCGTGTGTCTCCTTTTTATAACACCTTTTATTTTGCATCCTAAATCTTTGCATTGAGAGGATTAAAACAAAAGCCACAGCCTTTAGTTCTTAGGCCTTTATATTTTGCAAACACAAAAGCGCAAATTCACATGCATGCTTTCCTCTTTTAACATTTTCATGCGATGCTTCTTAATTAAATATTCCAATTGATTTACTTTAATTTAATTTCTTTATTCCTTTTCCTCTTTGTTTCTTCCCGAATGCTTTGATTTAGTTTCTCTTTAACATTATTTACTTGAAAAATCGCCAAATATACCTGCAATAATTAAATACAAAAAAATTAATATGAAATTAACATAAAATTAAGTTAGAAAAACATTAAAATAATATATAAATTATAAGCACTTCAAATACTCCCAATCTTTACATTTTGCTCGTCTTCAAGCAAAAACTAAAATAAAAACTATGAAAAGAAAATTCTAACTAAACCACTTTTGCAAGTGATCTCTATTGCATTTAATGTATGTATCAAGCCTTTAAACTCTTATACGGCCCTAATGTATGTATCAACCATGATACTCACAAACATCATCAAAGATGCCTCAAAGGATGCATAAGGTAAACAATTCAAAGAAAATTATAAATATTGACAAAGTGCTAACTTTAGATTCTTGTGTTAAGCATGTAAATTAATTCAATTAAAACTTATTGTCAAAATTTTCAATATCAGCCCTTGTATTGAAAAATAAATAGAGTAGGTCAAACTAACTTTATCATCTTGGTCTTTTTTTTCCCTTACATGCATAAATTTCTATTTTCTTCTGATTTTTCTTGAAGCACATGTTTCTTTTTCTTTTTCTTTCCATTATGAATATCTATGGTAGATTTTCCTCTAAATACCGATGATACATAGGCCCAAATTACTCAAGGATAGCTTCAGTCTTAAAGGTTATAGGTAGTTATTTCTAACTATGGTGCTTGTATAAACTTTCTAACTATGGTGCTTGTATAAACTAAGTAATAGAGAATCGAGGTAAACAATCATTTACTCATTTTAAAGTTCTCAACTCAGGATATACTAATCTCAAATCTCAAATCAAAAATATGAAAGAATCAATATAAGTATTCAAGATATTTAAATAATCCAAATCAAGATGAAACTAACGCAAGAATTAAGTATAAACTAAGACAATATTCATCATTTTCTAATAACCATACTCATTTTCAACCATATACTCAACATCAGACATAAAACAAAAGTTTTTTATGTTGTTTTTTTTTGTAGTTTTTGATTTTTTTTTCATTTTTTATTTTCTATTTTTATCTTTTTATTTTTTAATAAAATGAAAGCAAATATTCCCACTGTCCAAGTTGAAATCAACATTGTCCTTAATGTAAACAATCTCGAGTTTTGCACTTGAAGATGTGAACTTGTAGTTGTGTCTTTGAAGGGCTTGTGAAAATATGATGTGTGTTGACCCCCAAACTTATGCAATAACCTAGATCACACAAAACAAAACAAATAAAAGAAAAGACAAACAAAAGAAAGTATAAATAAAGACAAAAATAACAATAAAAAGTTTAGAAAGCTTGGGTTGCCTCTTAAAAAGTGCTTGGTTTATATTCATTTTCAAGGAGGATCATGACTTGCAATTTGGCCTCTTCCCATAAGAATGAGGTGAGATCTTCATTGATGTACTTCTTATGTATTGTATAAACATCAGGATGTCAAATGGATGCTTGTCCTCAAATGCTTTGGCTATTTTTCTATCCACTTGTCGACTTGAAAACAATCTTTAGTGTATACTTTATAAGTGTGAACACATTGAAAATGACTTGCTTATTTTGATCTCTCAAAATTAATTTCCCTTCCTGAACATCAATCAAAGCTCTTCTTCTAGCTAAGAAATGTCGGTCTAGAATTAAAGGTAACGTTATATCTTCAGCTATATCCAAGACAATAAAATCTGCAATGAATATAAACTTGTCAACTTTCATAAATAGGTCCTCAACTATGCCCCTTGGATACTTTATAAATCTATCTGCCAATTGGAGGGCAACAATTGTTGCCACGGGTTGTCTCAGTCCCAATTTCTTAAAAACAAAAAAAGGTATCAAATTAATACTTGCACCTAAATCAATGGTGCAATGTATATTAAGCTCCTTGGATCTTTCAGATTTGGTGGCAACTTATTTTGTAAGATGGCGATGTAGTCCTTAATTAACATTATAGTTTCATGCTCCTCAAACTTCCTCTTGTTGAATAAATTTTGTCTCATAAATTTGGCATAAAGCAGCATTTGTTCTAAAGAATCTGCAAAAGGAATGTTAATATGCAATTCTTTAAACACAGTAAGAAATTTTAAAAATTACTTATCTATATTACTTTTTCAGAGACGTTGAGGACATGGGATTGGAAGAACATAGATCTTCAATGGTTCTATTGCTTAAAGTTGTGGTATTTCTAAACTTGCTACTTTGAAGCCTTGGCGATGTCTTCTGCTTGCTTTTCATCAATTTTCTTTGCTTCGTTTTGATGTTCGTCAAGTTGCTCACCACTCAAAAGTACAATTGCATTCACTTGTTCCTTCGAACTTATATCAGCGTTACTAGGTAAAGAGCCTTGTAGTCTGTTGGATAATAAGTTTGCAATCTAACCCACTTATACCTCAAGGTTTCATATATATGCAGCTGATTTTGAAAAGATGTTTCAGTCTTGGTCATAAACTGATACATATTTTATGTAAGTTGGATAAAAGCGTCTTTTAAATGTGAATTCGTTTCTTGTGGTTGGAACCTTAGAGGTGGCACACTGTATTCTAAGTGTTGTTCCATGATAGATTTAGATGGTTTCTCAAAGTAAGATTGCAGGTATTGGAATATGAGTTATTTTGTTACCTTTGTAAGTTCGATACATAATGAGATTGTTCAGTAGAATATGGTTCAAAAGGACTTCCAATTTGGCAATGAACAATGGCATGATTCCCTCCATACAATTAACACACTTAAGTTTGAATAGCATATTCAGATGTTCTAGCTTATTAGACAAGGTAGTTATAATAGCCCAAGCCTAACAATCAAGTAGCTATTACTTGCTTTGGGCACACAGCCCGTCACAATTTTGTTATTCGACATTATAACCCAAAACGCATCTACTTAGTTAAGAGAGCCTCAGGCTTGTGAGCTAGTCGAGGAACTCTTTCGCTAACAATGTAGGATGTTACATTCTTCCCCTTTGAAGACCTTGCACCCTTATGAGGGTCATTGGAAACATAATAGAATAAAATCATATCATTAACATATCCATCCACACATTGAGTCGCAACCTAATTTTGATACCAATTGTAACAACTCAAGCCCAACAATTAAGTAGATATTGTCTGCTTTGGGCACAAAATCTATCATAGCTTAATTAAGAGAGTTCAAGGCTTATAAACTAGTCCAAGAACTCTCTAGCTAGTTATGTGGGATGTTACAGTAGTCATATGTACAGGTAAAGCAGTGACAACATTAACATTATAAATCCACATGGAGGGTCTCAGAATAACGAGTCAATGTATAGGAAGTAAAATTTAATCTAAACTAATTATATATCTATCCTAATTGTAAAAAAAAATGTTTGAGAAAATTAAAACTAAAGATGCAATTAAAATTAAAACGAGCAAATTAACACAAGAATTCAAGAGATTGAAGTTAGAAGGGTTTCAGAATCCACAACAGTTTAACTTAACAATTATCTAATTACCAATTAATTCCTAATTTTACAGTGACAATTCGAAATCAATCTATTTCTACTCATGAATTTAACAATTAAACCTAATTAAATTAATCTTAAGTTTTTTTCCTTAATAGTATGATATCTAAGCATCTCATGTAAACAAAAGATGACAGATAGTTTGTGGCGGATTTTGAGCAAAGTAACTTATATCATTACAACATGACCAAATCGTGATAGAATTTTGGTTTCTCACGAATTGATGATGGTTTTGTGATAAAATTATTGTCTACCAAGAATTTATGATAGAATTGTTTTCCATCAAGAAATTGTGATAGAAATATTAATTTGACCATGTTTGACCAAAATTCTGACTTAACATTTTATTAAAAGAAAAGGAAAACAGTGTTATAATTTAATTGATAATTTAAATTATATAAAAAAATAAAGGAATTAAAACAGTGAGTTTTAGCAAAATACTAAAAAATATTGTAAGTTAAAAAAGTTAGCTTTCAAATCCCACCCATAGGCCATTTAGTCGACATTCTGTCAAATGGTTCTCTTCAATTCATGAGTGTTTGATTGAAAATTATAGAAGAGCCAGTGGTGATTCTTGGCTTTAATTCTAACAAAAGGTTAAGCGGTTGGAAGAGGGAGGTAACTAGACATAAATAAGTAATGACGAGTAATGTGTTTGTGGTGGTGGCTAGTGACTTGTGCTGGAAGATAGTGAACGACGGTGGAGGTCTCACTGTTGTTTGGTAGTTGTGTTTGGTGATTCTTGAAGCAAATCAGTGGTAATTATGCTTGGGATTTGATGGGTGGCTCTTTATGGTTCTTATGGCAATAGGGATCGACAAAAAAGATTAAAAGCAGTGTCGGCAGTGGCTCTTTAATTCCTTTTTATTATGTTTTAGGTTTAAATCAATAATTTTGACTTCAATAGTGTAGCTATATATTCATCTATGTTTTCAAATTATTGTTTCGATTCTGAAAAAGGAAATAAAATGATAAAAAAAAAATTTTAAGAATTCAACTATTATCTTTGGTCATGAATAGGGATGGCAATTTCTGGGTCCGGGTCCGAGTTTGGTTGTTCCGGATCTGAACCTGGACACAAAATTCTCATTACCGAACCCGCATTGAACTCGATTTTTTTTTATCTGAGTCTGGTCCGGGTTCAACCTAGAAAAATCCAGGTTTCCAGATTCCGGGTTTTGAACCCGGATTGCTTTACTTAAGTTGCTAGAAAAAGGGCAAAAAAAAGAACACAAACTAAATTATCAGAACTAGATTGCTTAACTTTAGTTCAACAAAATTTCAAATACAAAACATATAACACATTCAAGTTCTAAAACAAATACAACACAATATAGAATCTAAAATTCAAAGTTTTAAAGTAATAAACATCCACAAATACAAATCTATAATATAATTCTACAATTTAAAGTTCAAATTTCCAACCACTAGTGCTAAAAACTAAACTCTCAATCATCCACTTCATTTGACTGTTGCTCACTCATCCAACTTTCATTAATCAAATGCTCAGCATAAAGTACTACTTCCTCTAGAATTCCATCTACAAAAAATGTGTAAATTATAAACATAATGAACAAGATAACCAATTAGTGATAAATTGATAGTAAGAACAATACAACAAACAATTTGATTCTAATAAATAAATTTTTCATACCTTTTAAGTTTTGTTCAAGCCAAAACCAATTTTGAGTACACACCAATGCCTCTACTGTGGATGGGTGAAGTTTACTGCGATGAGGGCTCAAATGTCTACCTCCAGTGCTAAAAGCGGACTCCGAAGCAACTGTTGATATAGGAATGGCCAAAAAGTCCCTTGCGATCTTTGTAAGTATAGGATATTTGCCTTGATTATTCTTCCACCATGACAAAATGTCAAATTGACTAGTTGAAGGCAAATTACTCTCCTCAAGATAAAGCTCTAATTCTAATTTGGAATGAGTATTATGTGAGTTTTCATTTCTAAATAATGCCCACTCATCAACCATTTCATCCAAATCTAAATCTAACATATTAGAATCCCCTCCTGCAGCAGCTTGAGAATTGGCACCATTAACCCCCCCCCCCCCCCACTTGAATTTAATAAATGATTTACTTCATATTCATGCACTAAATCAACAAATAACTTACGCACTCTTTCAATTTCAGATTCAGCTTTTCCCTATATATTTTAGGAAATAAAAAGTTAATCAGTAACATTTTACACCTAAGATCTAACATAGTCCCCACTACAAGAACTCTATGAATAACATCCCAATATTTTTCATACTTCACAATCATCTTAGTAGCCATATTTTTTATCCCCTCAATTGGTGATTGCAACCATGTATTCATTGACAATCTAATTTCACAAATCTTGGCAAAAAATAAATTAGATGTCGAATATCGTGTCCCCGAAAAAAGTTCTATCAACTTATAAAATCTTTTTAGATACTCACACATAAACTTTGACAAATTCCACTCTGACTCACTAGGTAAAGATGTATAATTTCTCTCACGTTCCTTTAAACGATCAAATACATCTTTATACAACAATGCAGTACTAAGCATCAAGTAAGTAAAGTTCCATCTAGTTTTACAATCAACTACCAAGTTTTTTGTTTCCTTAATACCTAATTGTTTTTTTTGCATTCTCAAATTTTTCAACTCTAACTGGTGTTGTTGTCCAATAATGAACACTATCTCTAATTTTCTCAACTCCCTTTTGTATCACAGACAAACCATCTCTAACTATCAAGTTCAACATATGAGCACAACAACGCATATGAAAGAATTTACCACCCATAATCATTGAACTAGTAGAAAATTTCCCCAATAACAAGGCAATCATAGAATCATTTGCAGCACAATTATCAGCAGTTACAGTGGACAGCTTTCTATCTATATTCCAATCCATCAAACAATCATATAACTCATTACACATTACCTTAGCACTATGTGGAGCTAACATATATAAACCTAACAATGTGATAAAATAATTAAAATATTAAATAAGACATTAATTTATGCTTAAACCAAAAAAAATAAATAAGTTTCAAAAATATTACCTCATAATACGACTTCGCAATACCCATGAGCTATCAATGTAATGTGCCGTAATAACTATGTATCCTTTTTTTTTTATTGTTACTAGCACTCCACATATTTGTAGTAATTTTGATTCTACCCTCACAAGCTTCCAAAATACCCATTGTCTTTTTCTTTTCAACATCATAAAGCCTCAAAATTTCAACTTTGATGGTGTTTCTACTAATAGTCTCAATAGAAGGTTGGAGTAGCTTCAACAAGTCATAAAACCCAACATTCTAAACAAATGCCAAGGGGAGCTCATGTAGTACAATCATTCTAGCCACAAAAAGCTTTACTGTAGCCATATCCCATTTTGATTCATAACTACAATTACTAAGTGAAGTGCTTCCATCCAACTTTAGACAAAAACGATAGGTGTATTTGCTGTATCATTATTATTTTCTGATTCTATCCTAACTCTCACACAAACACTTTCATCACTTTTTTTTAGAGGCATCCAAGTCGATTCTTTGTTCATTTTCCATATCAATTTTTCACTCTACAAAAATTATGTCAAGACATAATTAATTCCAGCAACTTCTTCCAATTTATATGTTATGTTTAATCGTAAAAGCTATAAATAATATTTTAGAGATACCATTTCTATTCTATTAACAACAACAATAAAAAATAATTCAAAAAAATAAACTATAAATAATAAAATTGAAGCATAACATAGTATAGATATTAAAAATCACAGAGTTTAGCTATTAAAGTCACAAAGTATAGATATTAAAATTGCAAACAGAGCAAAACATCACATAAATTGCAAACACAGTCTAATTAAATTGCAAAGACAGTATCCTATCAATACAACAAAGGCTCATAAGCCATAACCTGTACCAGACTTACCATGAAACCACATAACAATTTATACATGGAAGTACAATATAGTACTTACCATTTGTCAGAATATGTTATTTGCTCTCTCCATCATTAAACAAAAATCCACATAGGTCCCACTGATCAAATCATAACAAGATTTCAAAAATTATGACCATAAAGATTTAGCCTTGTACCACTCATACCCATTTCTTAACGCGTATAAAGATAACCAAATTTTGTTAATCTATATGAAGAGAACAATAGAGAATTAAGAGAATGAAAGAAATGCAGGAAATATCAACCCAGATAAAACACATCATAAATGAAAGAAAAAGGAAACAACATTCACCATTTCATCTGACAACTGACTATGCAACTAATATAAAACAACTTTCCTCTTATACAAGTCCCTAAATAGTCTCCAAAAATCAGTGCTTAAAACTGATTCACAACAATGAACACATAAAACTTAAAGAGGTGGTATTTCCTTCAATAGGGTCAAGGCGACTGAGCGAGCAATTTTTCTATGTTCAAGCTTCTAATATGTTACTCAATATATTCTAGGTCCAGTAAAAGCATAATGTAAAGACAAAAGACCATGGTACTTGTACACTACTTCAAAAACCATGATCCCACACCCTTCCAACAAAAGATAAAGAGAAAAAGAAGTGCCAAAATTATCGTAACAGAGAAAATCACATTACGCCAGAAGCAATACAAGCTCAAACTTCTATATAAAAACACATAAATTACAAAGACAACATAATTAAATTCCAAAGAGAGTATAATTAGAGCATAACAGCACGAAAATTGTAAAGAGGGAATAATCAAAGCATAATAAAGCATAAATTGTAAAGAGAAAAGCCGAGACTCACAAATATTCACCGCAGCAGCTTAAGTAAATGCTGATGAACATAGAACACAGTCGTGACTGAGGTGGATTTCAACCCATTTTGCTAGCCGCGACAGAGTGAGAGATGAGACGAGTGATGCTGATGAGTGATGAAACGAACACAACCGCATCGTGAAGGCGATGACAGTCGCACCGTGAAGGTGATGACAGGCCACGCCGCAAAGGATCTGATCTGATCTAAAGAAGAGAAATTACAGGAGAGCTGAAGAGGGAGTGAGAGAGATTAAGTGAGGAACGGGTGAGAGAGATTAAGAGAGGAACGGGTGAGACCGTGAGAGAAATTGACAGAGGAATGGATGAGAGATTGAGAGAAGAGAAATTACAATAGAATTGAAGAGAGTGAGAGATCGAGAGAGATTGAGAGATCTAGGGTTCCCTTTTTTTCTATTTATATTTAATAATTTCTAAAAATTAATATTAAAATAAATAATATTCGGATCCAGGTTCCGGATTTGCGGGTTCACCTGAAACCATATCCGGACCTGGAAGTATACGGGTTCTTAAAAACTTATCCGAATTCTGCATAAAAATTATTCTGGTGCGGGTTGAACCCGGACTGAATTTTTTGAGTTCAGTCCAGGTCCGGGTTTGGTTGACATCCCTAGTCATGAATATGGCACCTTTCATTTTAAACAAAAAAGAAGATGAAAAGACTTTTAAGTTCAACTTGTGAATATGGCACCTTTGATTTTGAACAAAACAGAAGATGAAGGATTTTTTAAGTTCAATATCAGGTGCTACTCCTAATTAATTATATATATTCTTTACTAATCATCATGGATAACAAATCTACATCGCCAAAAGCCAGAAATGTTATAAGATTCAAAGTTCTTATATTATGGCATATTATTTTTCTATAAGTAAATACTAGCCATTTCATGATTATTCATATCATTGTTTTTCATGTTGATCACTTGATTGTTGGGTCGTGTGTGTGTGTGTGTGTGTAGCTGCAATAGCCACCAGTGATGAAGGAAATTTAAGTGGACCCACTTAAAACTTGGGAGGTTTGGATTAAGATTCTAGATGCTGAGAAATGACCTTGATATCTAAATTTATTTTTCAGGGATAACAGCAAGAATCCTAACCAAACACCAAACAACTGCAATTATCTACACCTGTGAACCACAAAACATGGTTAGGATATGTTGAAGGGGTTCTGATATAGACCTCCGACACTTAATTTAGATATTTAGTATATAGAAAAAGGAAAATAAATTGACAAAACTGGAAATAAGATGAAGTTCAAAGGATTTTAGGTGGTGTTAAAGATCATGTAGAAGGTAAAGTTGTCAAGTGGTTGATGCCCTGTAGAGTTTTTAGTTGAATTTGCTAACCTCTTCCTTTGATAACTTGTTTAGTTCAAATAGGTTCTTCTTAGTGAGTAGTTGTGTCCTTAACTCTGCCCACTCTCTTAGCAATTGCATGTGGTTTTCATCAACTTTGGATGGTTACAAGGCCATGTTGCTTACTCAATTTCCTTAATAACAGGGTATGTCTACAGCACATTTCTCCTGAGTAATTCGGACAAGTAGTTCCTAAGTCAAATTCTAGAGTAGCTTGGTGAATTTCCAAATCACCCACATAGATTTCATGTTGTGCTTATAAATTTGGCCCAAGCGTTGGATTCCAAGTGAGTTCAGGCATGTTGCATTCCTTCACGTTAATTTCCCTGATAATAAGACACGTCTAGAGCACGTTTCTCTTAGATGACTCGAACAAGTAGATTCCTAGGTCAGACAAATGGATTTTCGAATTGAACTACTTTATTTCTAAAGTGGACTGGTCATGTGAATTTCTAGGTCGCCCGTGTAGATTTTAGGTTGTACTTATAATTTAGCCCAATAATAGTATATTCAAAATAAGCTCGGGTCGGCTGTATTCCTTGGTGCCAAGAAAATCCAAGCTAAACGGTTATGAAATTTGATGCTTTGCGCAACCTGTTTGGAACCAAATTTGATCTAAACAGAAATGTTCAATTGAATTTAGATAATTTTTATTGATCTGATCAAATTTGGACCTGTTCAGAGTCACTTAAAACATATTTGAACTTTGTTTTCTCACCACTATTCTGATATATACAAATTCATATCTTAATTGGATTTATCCAGAGTGAAAACTTCTACTTCTAGGAAAATTCGATTGGATCAAATCTCTAAATTAAAAATAATCCATCCTAAAATTAAACAGAACTAAAACCTAATTTCTAATTCCAACAAACCCTTTCAAAATTTAAAAAAAAAAAAACGCACACACACACACACAACCAACCACATTGAGCCATCGACTGTTGATTAATAACTCCACTACGTCAAGTCAACAAGGCACGAAAAGCCACTACACTGGCATTGTACCTAGCCGTCATGGCTAGGCCAGCCCTCACCATTGTTCAGTCGTTCCTTCATCATTCAATATATTGTTCACTTTAGTATGACTTATGGAGATTGTTTTGCCCATTTTCTATAATCTTATTTGAATAAAATACATGCACATTTGCAATTCCCTTTAATAAAATGCTTAGTAGTTTTATGTTCTAATTTTTTTTGTATTATAGTTTATTTTCTTTTTTTTAAACGGATTTTAACCCAACCAGAAAAATTCAGGACCGATCAGATTCATTCGAATCGAATCTGAACCCAAATTTCCCTACCCCTTAGTTAGGAATAGCAAAATTACTAGCCAACCCCCAAATCTGTTTTTAAAAACCCGTCTACTACGGGTAATTTTGCAATTTTAGAACGAGTTTGGTATTTTAAATTGAAATCTCATTTCTGGTTGCGGTCAGTTTCATACTAAGAAAAAATCCACTCGATACCCGAGTGGGTATACGCCAACCACATTGTTTATTTTAATTATTTATATGTTTAATTTTTATCATAAAAATTATATTAAAAGATTTAACCATAAATACATGTAAGTTAAAAGTTATTAATTCCTAAACTTAACATATCTCACCGCTACACACACATATATACAATAAGCTTTTAATAACTAGAAATTTTATAATTTTTAAGTTTAATATTAGTAATATTTTATTTTAATTTATTGATTTTGTTTGTTTTACGTCAGTAACTTGAACCCAATAATTGCTTACCAAAGTTGGTTTGTTTAAGGGTACAATCTTCATTTGAAAATTGTTTGTTTTAAGGGTACAACCTTCAAGTTACTAAAGTATCATTAGTTTAGTATCACATGATGTAAAAACAGTAAGTTACAGCTGGCTATAACTCAACATTTGCCTTTATTTAAGGTCAGCATTTGCTTTTATTTAAGGGTACAAGCTTCATTTGAAAATTCTCTCGGTTGTTTCTTTGGGCCAGAACCATCTTTTAAAACAAAGCCCACCGGCTGACGGGCTTATTAGCTCGAAAGCTAAAGAGAACTGAAACCCCGCGCTCCAAATTTGCGGTACCACGCTTCCCGCAGGTATCACCGCTCCCGACGGTGACAACCTATCACCAAGCCGTCGAGCCCGCCACGCCACCACCGTCGCCCCTCGTCAGCCAGCCACAGGCACAGAGCCACTGGTTCACGCTTTGGTTTCAACAATATCTTTGGTGAGTTTATTTTTTCTTCTTACTTTTTTTAATTGATATCTTTATTTATTTAATTATTTAATTTTGTATTCTTTAATGTTTAGTCTTTTAATTTTGATCTTTAGTTCCTCTTGTATTCTTTCTTACTTAGTTGATTGTTAAAGGAAAAGAGGAATATATAATACACTCTATCTAATGCATAGATATTGCATTAACAGTCAAAATAAAATTAGTAAAATAACCTGAGACTTTAATTGTTTACGTTTAAATATAACAAATTCAGTTACTAATTCTACTTATCAGTTTGCGCGGCTTTAGCTAAAAACTGTTCATCCATTAGACTTGTAGAAACTTGGAATTCTAGTTTGATAGAGATGTTTAGTCACTAGTACATTTGGATTTTATTTCTATTTAATTTTCTTGGTTCTTCATTAAAAGACTACATTTTAATTTTGGCAGATTTTATCTTTTAAGAAACATGGCTGTTGACAAAGACAAGCCTCAAGATGAAGCTTCAATATTCCGATTCTGCAAAATCATTCTCGGTTGGGATTACTTTCGCCTGGTCAAAGAATCCCAAGTACACAAATATACTTGCTCTCTCCATTTTACTTTTATATCTTGTTAATAATAGAGTTCTGATTTTTTTCTATTTATGTCTTTGGCAAAGGAGAGAAATGACAAAAATAGTAAGAAAGTTGACAGGGGGAAATCGGGTTTAAGAGAAGTAAAGGATACTTATAAAGATGTTGATGATTATTTGGCCACTTTTGAGCCACTTTTGTTTGAAGAGGTCAAAGCTCAGATCATTCAAAAGAAAGACGAGGAAGAAGGTATTTCTCTTTTGTAACTTCTGTTTTGTTCCCCAGAGCGTTTGAGAATTTAAAAGGAGGAGAATTAACTTTAATTGTTGTGTTTAATGTCCTTTTAGCGAAAATTGGTACATAATTGTTTGAGGTAGAGAATTACACTTATTATCATGTAGTAGTTTTTCAGTTCTAAAGAGAGTTTGCAATTAGAAATGAAATGCAATTTCAATTTCAATTTCATTGTGTTATGTTGTTTGGGTGTTGTTGCCACAAAAATTGTTGGTACTATGCTGTTGAGGTGTTTTTTTACATTACATTTCTTTCAATTTTTTTCTTGGTAATTATTTTGAGTTCTATTTCATTATTCTTCTGGGCAATCTGAGATCTAGAATCTGACCCAAAAAGCTGTGTTTGGTAATTGCAGTGCAAGAATGGAAGCTCAGGTTGGTCATGGAATGTGGTGAGGCTGATGGTTTTCACTTGCCTTCAGTTACTTATGAAGCTGATGAGGTGGAATCAATATCGCCGAATGATCTTTTACTGCTTTCCAAAGAAGAGGTAACCAAATCAACAAAAAATTTTCCAGCATTGTTTTTGCCCGTATACTTAGAATAGTAAATGACGTAAGTTTTAGATCTCATGTTATGTTTTAAGGAAATAATCAATAAAACACAAACAAGGAAACTCTAACTTTGGTTCCTAGCTTATGGAAACTCAAGGAATTCATGCTTTTTAATATAATAACATGATTTGACTTGAGATTTTTCTCCTTCTTTTTTAATTTATTATTTTTTAATCCAAATATAATTCTAAGTAGGTGGTTTTGTTTTTTTTTTGTTCTTTCTTCCCTTTTCTAGATCATGTTCTCTTATTTTTTTTCCTGCATGTTTCTAATAAAGGTACTATAGCTTCTGGTCTTGACTGTTGGGAGGTATATTGCTCATGCAGTTCAAAGAAGGTTCAACATTTCCAACAACATATGCATTTGCAATGGTGGAGCATTGCCAAGCAAATCTTCTAAGACTTAGAATGTATTTAGCTGGAGAGGTCATACACATAAATAAAGATGCTGTTAAATCTCAAAGGCTATTGAATATACATTCGCTTATCACTTCTTCCGTCAGTGCAGTAGAGAAACGTTTGTTCAGTCTAAAGGCAAGTCAGTCTCAACATGTTCAAGAGATCAATCATGTTCTTTTAACTTTTATCCCCAGCTGTGTTGGACTTTAATTTTCTTGCATTTATATGTTTGTGTTTTATTCATTGTGTTAGTTACAAAACATAAGAGAATCTAAATTTCAAGATAGTCATGTAAAACATTTTAAACATAACCTGTAAAACATTTTAAAAATTACCTAACTATTATGATTTTAAATTTGAAGAAAGAAATGTGATTTCATTTGTTGTTTGGATATCATATAGTGAGTGGAGACTAATAATTAACGATATGGGTCCATCTAATAGGAAATGGAGATCATTGGAGAAAGTTGTTTGTTGTTTGTTCTTGTTTCTCTCTAACCTTTCTATGCTAACCAAGTTCTAAACTAGAGATTGCTGGAAGTCCCTAGAACCTTGGTAATTAGGAAACTTATGTGATCATATCCCAGGTGGGTGTCCCAATGGTTTGAATCTCTAACTCGTGATTGCAAACTGAAGGTCTCAACACTGTTAAGAAAAAGTGGTAACTGATTATGCATGTTTTCTGTATGGTGCTAATCTTGCATAGCTTAACCATTTACACCATTGGCAAATGCTGTTGTATACACTGACATGCTTTTGGCAACGTTATTTAGATGGAGGATTTGTAGTGCTTTTTAAGTGAAAAGGTTAAATGGGTATGGAAATCAAGAAACAGTTTAAATGGGTATAGCAATCAAGAAACAGTTTATTGATCAATTAGAAAATTCTAAGATTACTTTTCTCATCCCTTGACAGGGTATGGACATCCCATGATCAAGCCAGCTATTTTATTTTAGGTATGACAACATAATTTTCTGGAAGTACCATCCATAATATGTCTTTCTTCATCTTGGTGTGTGATTTGTAGGAAAAATAATCAGACTAGTAATTATCTTTTTCTTCATTGTAATGTAGATTCAAGATTGGGGCTATAGTGATGAAAAGGCCAAAATTCATGGGTCATTTTGGTTTCATTTAAGTCCTTGTTTTAAAGAGTGTGATTGCCTTAGAAAAATGGAAGAAATTAATGCAAGTTTTTTTTTTTTTTTTTTGTAGTTTCTTAGTAAAAGGAAATGTTGACATTTAATGGATGTAATATTTAATGCAGATTTGCAGTTTATCAACTATTGCTCGTGAATATCTTGCTCTGAGATCAGTTGGCTCCCTCTCTTTCAAGGATTTGATATTATCAGCTAGCGAAAAAAGCTCTGGTTCTCAAGACCAGAGTTGGAAAATTCCTGGACTGCTACATGAATATATCAAAGAAAATCATAATGCCTCTCAACTCGAAGCGATACATGTAGGTTCTTTCTTGAATTATATTTTTATTCTAATTCCAGATTTACATAAATCTTACCGCACTAGCCCATTCTGCTCTGCATCTCTTCAAGCTTGCCTTTACTAGACTTTAAAATGCTATTGTTTATTGCAGGAAGGTCTATTGCGTAAAGCCTTTGTCCTGATACAGGTTTGGTTTGTGTTCTTCTTGTTCTTATGTGACCAACTTTATTTTCATCTTATTGTGTCCACTAATGGAATAATTGTCAATTATTTTGTTACCAAATATATTGAATTGAATTGGTCTAATCTTAGTTACTTGACCTGTGAAAGTGTCTGAGGATGTGCTAGATGAGATGCATTTGTGAATTCTGGGAATCTATTCAACCCTTTAGTTATCAATGATATCTTTTAGTGTGCAGTTACATGGCAGTTTCTTTTACTTAAATTTGGTTGTAATCTGATTACAAATTAAGTTTATTAACTTTGGAAATTGGAAACTGCCTGCATTCCTTTTTTCCAGGGGCCACCAGGTACTGGAAAAACACAGACCATTCTTGGACTTCTTAGTGCTATCTTGCATGCAACTCCAGCTAGAGTGCATTCCAAGTATGATAATATTTTTTCATGTTCTTACCATCTTTGATTGACTGAAATAACTGTTAGTACTTCTATTTTGTGGTGATCCGGAGAAATGCAGTAGGGGATATGTTATGCATTTTCCATTGTTTTCCTCCAATGTTAATCTTTGTTTGTTGTTTATTTTTCGTGCAGGGGTGGATTGCGTGAAATAAAGCGGGGACCAGAACTACCGATGCATGAAAAGTAAGTCATAGCTGCCAATTCAAGTGTTCTATTTTCACGATCTTAAGCACTGCTTGCACTTGCTCAGGGATTGCTTGAGTGACTTCTATAATTTATTTTTTACAACGCATCTAATAAAACTGCTTTAATATAATTAGTACATGGGTTTGTAATGTTTAAATATTTCACAGATATAATCATTGGGGACGGGCATCCCCATGGTTAGTTGGTGCCAATCCTAGAGATAATATAATGCCTATTGATGGTGATGATGGTTTTTTCCCTACCACTGGAAATGAGTTGGTAAGTTAAGAGTTTATATTGAATAGATTAGATGCCAATGAGTCATATGTCCTAACCTAAAGTAATGTACAGAAACCAGAAGTGGTTAATTCTAGTCGCAGATATCGTGTACGAGTGCTGGTATGTGCCCCATCAAACTCTGCGCTTGATGAGATTGTGCTGCGCCTCTTAAACACGGGTACAAGTTTCTCTAGCACGATGATCCGTGCTTTTTGGAAGTTTGGCTGCTTTTCTTCTATAACACCAAGCTGGATGTTCTTTGATCCTTTTGTGGTATTTTCATTTTGATTGCATCATTCTCTGATTATCCTTATGCATTTTTCGGGATTTAAATTTGTAATAAAGATAAATAAATCGTATAGTAAAGTTCAGTGTATATTGGGACCTATGTGTATCTGCTTTGGTGGACTGGTGATGCATTTTCCTTGTAAAATTTAGAATGAGAAAATACATTATTATCTACCTTTTAGTTGTACTAATAAATTTCCATGCATCTAGTATTGGTGATATGCTAATAGCCGAAATAATAATATTTTGCTTAAATGCTTTTCTTTTTTATCCACAGGGATTCGTGATGAAAATATCCGCTCGTATACTCCGAAGATTGTGCGGATTGGTCTTAAAGCACATCATTCTGTCAATTCAGTTTCCATAGATCACCTTGTATGTATCTGGCAGCATTCAAACCATAAGCAGCAATCAAACCATACTGCTTTATCGCTATTGTAATTTGTTGTTAATTTTGTTTGTGCTGACCCGGTGGAACATTCAAACCTTTTGCAGGTGGAACAAAAACGTGATGACTCGGCTGCTGATAAACAGAAGCATGGAGCCACAAGAAAGGATAGAGATAGTATTCGCTCTGCTATTCTGAATGAGGCTGTAATTGTAAGTTATTTTAGCCTTATGTTAAAATTCAATCAATATGTCATATTCTCCATTGTTAACTTTTGTTTTATTGGCAGGTCTGCTCCACCCTTAGCTTCAGTGGTTCAGCACTACTCAGTAAATTGAATCATGGTTTTGATGTTGTTATAATAGATGAAGCTGCCCAAGCTGTAAGTGCCAGTAATTTAACCTACTCTTATTGACAATTGATATTTAGTATGAATTATCTGAATACTGTTGTCTTGGAAATTGAGATGTGTTTGGGTGTTCTTGGATTCCATCAGTTTCGTACAGCATGATGAAGGATCAACTTAATTTGTATAGCCTTACAACTAAATATTCTCTTTGACCTGTGACGTTCGAAATTAATAGAAGAATATATTGTAGAATCACACAGCTCAATTGAATAGTGAATATAGTTATGCAAAACTGTCTGACACACGAGGAAGCTTTTATCTAATGCTTGACTTCTCAAGTCAGTAAGATGGTAGCATTTAAAAAGTGTCTACAGTGCAGTTTAGAGGTTTAATATATTAAGCACAGCAATTACTGGTACATTTTCTCTACCTACTAACAACATAAACTTTCCCTCAGGTCCTTTTATATATTTTCATGGAGGGCAATGAGGAAAGCATGCATTTATTCTCTTTTGTGTTTGGAGTCTCGCATTTATTTAGTTTCTCAGTTTATCACCATCGTGCATTGTCAGGTGGAACCTGCGACTCTTGTTCCCTTGGCAACTGGATGCAAACAAGTATTTCTGGTATATTTATGATGATAATTCTTGTTTTTTATTTCTCAATCATTACCATTATACAATTACTCATCTTGCTGAACATGTATCTGTAGTCAAATATTTCTGCTTCACGGGTGCATACAATGGCCAATCTGCTGATTGTTGTTCACATTTCTATATTTGTACCACTGCATGTACCGTCGATCTTTACGCTTTAGTTAATCGTATTAATTCTGTGAATTTTTTGCACCATTTAGGTCGGTGATCCTGTTCAACTTCCAGCCACTGTTATTTCTCCTGTTGCTGAGCACTTGGGGTAAAACACTGTTTTCTTTAATGAAATTGCTTTATTGATTTGTGGCTGATTTTTAGAACGCAATTAGTGTTGCTCTCATGTTTCTTTGTTGAAGGTACGGCACAAGTTTGTTCAAAAGACTTCAAAGAGCTGGTTATCCAGTGAAGATGCTGAAGACGCAGTACAGAATGCATCCAGAGGTTAGATTAGAAAATCCATAACTGGTCTTTATTAAGATTGATTCATAAATAAATTTTACAAAAATTTCAACTGAGTTGTGAAAATCGTTACTGGCCATCTAAGGATTTCAATAAGCATACACCCAACTATAGGTCTAAGCAGATCCTAGATTAGTGGGTTCTGAATAGCATAGACCTTGTAATCTTATCTAATCTAAACTATTCCTTCAGTAGTAACATTACAGCTTCAAGGTTTTGTACGAGTAACTCAAACCTTATACTGCTATTACTTCTCTCTCTCCGCCTCCTCAACCCCCCTCCGCCTGGGCACGTGTTTCCTTTTATTTCATATTCCCACTGTCCTCTTCCTTTTCCTGAGAGGTACTAAAGAGTTAGCAGCTGATTTTGAATTGGAGCCACTCAAGTCATCTCCTGTTTGGGAGCATATTTTTGTAATAGATGTCTGGTTTTTTTGGTTTGACACATCCCAAACCCTACCAACTCATATCTTGATTGATAATAACTATCCCTGAATAGTTGGTTACTCTTTTGTTTATTTGTCCAAATATATTTATGAATCAGGTAAGAAGCTTTCCTTCAAGGGAGTTCTATGATGAGGCATTGGAAGATGGGTCTGATGTCGAAGATTATACTACTCGTGACTGGCACGAGTACCGCTGCTTTGGACCATTTTCCTTCTTTGATATACACGAAGGAAAAGAGTCCCAGCCTGCTGGAAGTGGATCATGGATAAACATTGATGAGGTTGATTTTGTCCTCCTCCTCTTTCATAAATTGATTAGCATGTATCCGCAGCTGAAATCAAGTTCTCAGCTGGCGATTATATCCCCCTATAGACATCAAGTGAAGCAATTCCAAGAACGATTTAAGGAAACTTTTGGAGTGGAGTCGCAAAAAGTAGTGGATATAACTACTGTTGATGGTTGCCAGGTGATGTGGCTATTCTTCTCTTCTTTAAAAACCATCCTTATCTGGTTCCTCTTCCCTCTGTGAAATTTACTTTTTAAATCAACATTTGATTTCTGCACTGAGATGGTCATGTTTAGCCATGCGTATTTCATGCACGTGCACACTGCATGCATGCGTACTGCAGCTGAACTATTGGCCCTGTTTCTCACAGCTGAACTTGAGGCTTTTATTTCTCTTTCTAAGTTCTGGACTTTTCTGCCAGTATATGGAAATGGTTCAAACTAATCTGTTTTGATTTCTTTTCCTCCTAAAAGGCCGGAATTTCAATTTCTACAGACTCGGCTTTGCTTTATTTTCTGGAATTCTACACTCCTTAATTTTCTGGTATGTCTGTTTGGCTATGCAACTATTGTGTCATTGACTATGAAATTTAACCCAAAAAAGTTATCCTTTTTTCAGGGTCGGGAGAAGGATGTTGCGATTTTCTCGTGTGTTAGGGCAAGTGATAAGAAAAGCATAGGATTTCTTGCAGATTATCGGCGTATGAACGTTGGGATTACCAGGGCAAAGTCTTCTATACTGGTAGGGCATTATAGTAACAAAAATCAAGTTGTTTTAGGACCTGGCTTTTGACAAATCACGGAGTTGACCCTCTCATATGAGCAAATGTCCGTTTCCATCTTTAGGTGGTAGGTTGTGCATCAACTTTGAGGGAAGACAAGCATTGGAATAACCTAGTTAAAAGTGCCGAGAAGCGAGATTGTCTATTCAGGGTGAATATTATCTTTACTTTTTCCTGGTATTTTTGTTAAGTCAAATTACACTCGCATAAAAATTAATAATAAATCAACCATTGATACTGAAATCGTCATTGTTGACACTTGTTTCCAAAGAAAACGGGATCTTAATGTGCATCATCTTCCTGACTCGGAAAATTGGCGAGAGATAATAACTCTCACAAATCAGAAGTCTAAAGTGATGAAGTTCCTCTTGCAGGTGTCAAAGCCCTATGCTTCGTTTTTCAGTGATGAAAATTTGGAGTCCATGAGGAAGAATGCCACGACAGATAATGTCCAAGGGGCAGATGGGCATGTACCCCATGATGATGAAACTATGCATTATGCTAATACAGGAGATGCCGACCAGGGGCAAGCAGATGATATCGACAATGCAGATGGAGATGCAGAGATGTACGATGCTGATGAGTGACTCCTATCATTTAAACGTGACATTACTCTTGTTTTATGTCGTACAGATGCTTGCAAACCTTGACCACTTCGCATCTTCTGTGGTCTGTTAACTTATCGATAAAAATATTTACTTCAATTATGAGAAATGGGGGATCTCTTCAATGCCGTTGTATAGGAATGTAATTACTGAAAATTGAGCACCATTCATTTTTTGGTGAAGTTGGAAATATGATCGGTTGAAATTTTGGAATACCAAATTTTGTTTGTTGTTTTAACCTTATTATGTTTATTTCAATTAGCCTTTTCTAATTGCCTCTTTAAAAAATGAAAACAAAACTGACCGATGTACTGGAATGTAGTTAATGAAAATTGAGCACCATTCATTTTTTGGTGAAGTTTGGAAATATGGTTGATTGAAATTTTGAAATGCCAAATTTATTTGTTATTTTGACCTTATTATGTCAATTAACCTTTTGTAATTGCCTCTTGAAAAAATGAAAACAAAAGTAACACAAGAAAATATTGGTTCACCGTTACTGCTGGAAAATTTGTTCGTTACAAATGCCAACAAACGTGATGCCATCAACGCGTTCAATTTACATTGACAAAAAGTTTTACAATTATTCAACAAAATAGCATGAAAAATAAACCCAATGCAAACGGCAGCGTTTAAGTTCAACACGTGTCCATCTGCAGGTGAATGTGATCAGTTGAGTTACGTGCAAGTGCAGAGCATACGATCCTGATGATGCTGACGTGGCCGTCCAGATCTCGACCATTTTCTTCATCCGACGGCGCAGATTTCTCCACCAACAAAAACCTCTCTGATCTTCCGAGATCTTTTCAGATCATTAGTCATCGGCGCCGGCGATGGTGAATCCAGAGTCAAAACATCTTGATTTTCAGCCGGTTCTGCCAGAAAGTAACCGAAAAGACTAGCCGATCCCCGTGACGGAGCAAGAGCTGGAGGCGACACAACAACCGCGCTATCAATCGGAGAGGAGGAAGCCGGAATTGTCTGCGACGGAGAAACAACTGTGTGGTGGTTAACGGGAGAAGAATCTGTACGGTTCTTGCGGTTAGTTGGAGTTCTTGGAGCATTCGCTAGTGGAGGAACCGGAACGGTGTCGTTAACATTGGAAGAACTCGTACGGTCCGTGTCTTGCTTAGCCTTCTTGTGCTTAATTGGCTTCCCCATCAAAACTACATGACCTTCCGGCGATTCCGCCGGGGTATAGCCATGAAGACCTTCAGGTCCTGGTGCAGGAGAAAGAACCGGAAACGAAGCTGGTATTGGCACCTGCGACGGAGAAACAATGGTGGGATTAACCGGAGAAGGATTTGTTTGAATTCTTGGAACTAACGGCGGCGGAGGAAAGGCGGCGGTATGATTAAGCGGACGAAACCAAAAGTTGCCGTTTGAGTGATTATTATTAATCGGAGAGCGAAAAGTGAGAATGCCAGCTAAGCCGTGAACTGCCACGTAACTGCTGTAGTACAAGCCGGGCATGACGACCTGGACGCCGCCAACGAGGAGAGCACCCGAGTCGCCTCTGGTCACGTGCAGGTCACGTGAGGGAAGGAGAGTTGGGAGACGAGAGGAGTTGTTGTTGTTGTTTGAGGGGGAGATCAGTTGGAGGAGCTCGGTCCAAGACAGGCGGAGAGGGAGGACGTGGAGGCGGAGAATGGAGAGGTAAAACGGCGGCGTCTGGGTCATGTCGACGGCGAAGAGAGAGGGGTCTGTGGGGGCGAAGAGGGTTAAGGAAGGGAGCGAGAGGAGGTCGAAGAGGAGGTCGGAGGTTGCGATGGCGTTGGCGAAGAGAGTGTGGCCGCCGGCGTGGAGGAGGAGGAGGACTGCGTCGAGGTCGCTGGTGGGGATTCCGGCCGGGGTGGTCGGAAAACAGAGAAGGATTGTGAGAGTGAAGAGGATCGTCGTCATCAGAATCTTGTGGGTTGCCATTTTGTTGGGTATTAAATTGTGATTTGTGAGGGTGTGGGAGAGAGGGAGGATTCTGTTAAATCTGTCGTAAGTGAAGCAGAGAGAGAGGGTGGTTAGTTTTGGCGGGCTTTCATTTCAGAAGGTATATTTATCTAATGACGATAGTACCCTTGGTTCTTGGAAGTTATAATTTATTTTATAAATCAAGTTTTATCTAACGCAACAAGAAGAAGAGATTGTTTTCATAAGGCAATTAAGAGATAATCGGTTAAAATAAGGAGAGAAAAAGGAAAAAAATAAATCTTAACCATAAAAAATTCACAAAATGGTCACGTGTCACAATATATAACAAAGGCCAGCAAAATCTTAGATAAGCACCGAATCCAAATCCATATTAATATGTGCAGCAGAATTAGTGTTGTGTAATATACTTATCAGGATTGGATCATGGTACTCATTATTATCCAAGGCAGCAATACTACGAACCAGCAATGGCCCACCAATCAGGTACCATCTCAAGATCTGATCATGACCAAAACATATATCATATTCATATGTATAGTCAAAATAAAATAAAATAAAATAAGACCTTAGGATATGGTTTTTGCATATATAATATCATAAACATTGAGGGATCTTCCATAAAATACATCTTCATAAGATCAAAAGATCGTTGAAGTTCAACATCAGCATTCGAATCCATTATCAGTATCCTCAAGAAATTATTATTTAAGAACAAATTAAATTTATGAATGTGTGTATACTTAGAATATTATTGTTGAATAAATTTGGAAACCCAATTTTGTATATCCCTTTATTTGAAGGATGGATAATATCAGGAGTAGTGCTACACATCCCAATCCTAATTTTTTTATCTCAAAAAATTATCCCAAATGATGTGTCATTAATTGAGTAGTTGATAATATTTCTTTATTCCGCTCATCTATTGTGTGTTAGTTAAATAAGTAATTTAGCATCTAATGGATAAATAAGTTATACTAATTTAACAATTAATAGATAAGTTAGTAATTTTAAATTTAGAACCACCAGCCCATATGTTAGCTAATTTATTAATAACACAAATAAAATACACCTCCATCATCTCCATGAGCACAGGAGAATTTCTATAATATTTTAGAGTTACCATCTCAATCATATAACAAGTAAATAATATTATGATATGTATATATTTATTTTAAAATACTGACATGCAATTGATGATTATATAAAATTTAAATATACATATTTTACATGTATTAAATCAATTGATGATTATATAAAATTTAAATATACATATTTTACATGTATTAAATGATCGTGCTACCTCTAATATGTTTTAAAAAATTTTAAGTAATGGACAATTATCCCACTAGTTACTTAAAAGACGGAGGGGTAGCGAGCCCATTCTTAAGGAGATGGAAAATACTAAGCATACAATAGATAAACATACAATAATATAGAGTTAGATTCCATTAAAATATCTTATATTCTCTACTTTAATCGAAGTGTGGATCCTAATTTAGTAATTTAGACCATTGCATTTATATTTAATGGCCTTTTTTCTTTTCTTTTTTTTGTGAAATCTGCAAATGTTAGGGCCTACTATGTGTAGATTTTAAAAGCTATTGGATCCAACGGCTCCAATCGAATTTGTACTTTAAGTTAAAGTGCGGGATGGCTTAATGAAATCTACTCCAATATTATGAGTCAGGGCCCGCGATTACAATGTTGCGTTTTTTGCAGAGAGTCGGAGTACTCTTCGTACGTTTGTTGATCGAATTTTTAATCAATCCAAAAAATCTAGATCATACGACAAAGATTATGAGCAAATAGATTATTAAATTAAAAGGATAGACATATTGGCGTATTTGGTTTAAAGTCCATAATCTCCACAGTTCAAGATATTTGATATTTACATCTGCTAAATATGAATCAACAATTTCTTGTAATTATTCCATGAAATATATATAGGAGATTTTATTTTTATAGTTGGACCTATCAGATTTAATGATTTTTACATTATAACCCATTCAAAAGTGATCGTGCAATTATAAGATTTGAATTCAATGGTGAGGAATTTTCATTGGATTCAGTGCTAAAAAGATCAACACTAAAATCATTTCAGCCTTTAATCCAAATAATAGTCATAGACATCTTAAGTTTTCTATTCCAAATTTCATTTATCGTTTATTAAGTAGTTGATTTTTTTTTTATAACATATGAGTAAGTTAATTATAATATTTCACCAACTGGTTGATTTATGCCCCATTATTTAGTATAGTTTTCTGCAATAAAAATTTTGAAATAGTGAATTAATTGTAATTCTAACATGTATATGAATAGTTTCACATCCTTAATTTAACTTATTAAAATAAAAAACTAACTAGAATCCTAACTTAGAGGTTGTTTGTTAAACATTTGAGGTTTAAGATTTTATTAATTTCAGATATTTTTTTAAAATTTACTTGTTTGTTTTTATAATTTACGTCTGATTTCAAACATTTATATTTGAATTTTATATATGAATTCTATCTAAATGCGAAAAAGTCTAAATGAAAAGTAAATATTATATTCTAAAAATTTAAAACTATAAAATTTAATCTTTTTTGTTTTGATTTATAAGGACATAAATGTCAAAAATAATATTTTATTCAAATATTAAAAAAAAAACATATCATTTAAATTTTTGTACTCATACCCATTGAAAATTTAGATGTATTCAGATCTGAGGGAGAAAAAACGCTACCTTACTAGGTTTGAAAATTTCCAAACTTGACTTACATGATGAATAGGAACTTTATCTTATTTATTTTAAATTATTTCAAGTATAAAAATTTATTCCGAATTAATCTCTCCTGTTGGGTGATCTTGGATTCTCATACCCTTTTGCAAGAAAATATATATTTAATACTTATACTAAAACCGATTCTTCCATTAATTAATTTTTTTTTCTCTTTTTTGGAGTATTGATTTATATTTTTACCTATGTTTTGTTCAGAAGCTTCAACCGAAACCTGGTATCCATACCTCGTCGTGTATTGATCGACCATATTTCTGGCGTTACATTTAGGAAGGAGTACTGCTCAAAATTTCTGCCGAGGGTAATTAATTCATTTTTGTTTGTCTACTTATAATATTTGTGATTTAATTGAAGTTAAATTTATAGGATTTTATTGATCTTTCAAAACTAGAAGGAAATAATTTCATTTATATGTTCTTGAGAGTCACGTTTTATATCAGTAAATAATTAATCATATATACAAGGGAAATTATTGCAATTGCATTAGGGCTACTAGTTTGCTAACATTAATTAAAGAGATAGTTACACCGATTTCTGTGGTCTTCTCACTAAATCCTCGCGCACAGCTTGTTGAATGAAGGTTGATGATTACAATTAAGGGCAAATTTCCTTTAATCTTTAGAGTTTATGTCAATTTCTCTGGTAGCATACGTATTTTTAAAAATGACACAAAAGGTCACTTTCGTTACTTCCATATCTCTTGAATCTAATTTTTCAAAGAGTAAAATAATATTTTTGTATGATATGACTTTTTTTTAAAATAAAAAATTGAATGACAGAACTTAAATTCAATGAAGTCTCAGCTAGAATAAGTGAAAAGTAGAGATAATTAAGTATGCTTTTAGGAAAACTTATATAAATAAAACCTTCAAAGAACAAGGAAACTTCATTAGATATAAAAAAAAATAAAAAGGACTAACTGAAAAAATTGACTTAAATTATAGGAATTACAAGACCATTATTTTCTCCAACAATTAATCCATATATACGAATAAGCCTTGGGGAGTAGGGAGGAAGATGTTCCCTATTAATTAGAATACAGTAACTCAATTTTGATTCGCTCTTGTAATGACAATTCTGTTCACCTATACGAGCTGCCATTATGAGTGTCTCTATATTTGTCTTTGAAGTTGAAGGCTCAAGTTTCTCTCTCTCTCTCTCTCCTGATCTTTAATGAAATTGGAATCCTTGTGCTAGGTTTATGGAGATGGACGTCATATTTTCAAAACGGGAAGTTACAGTAATCGAGATAGGACCTATTAGTCTAGTTTGCACTGGTGATGGAACTAAGATGTTGAGTGTACGGAAACTGTTGGCAAAGCCAAATGCAGAGATGTCATGAAAATATATTATTGAAAAATATGTAATTGCCACTTGATATGGCGAAAATGGTCAAAATTTTGTACATAATAAATGTTTCAACAATTTTGGTCATTGCATCATATATTGAATTTTTTTTAATTTAAATAGAAATTCTTCTGTAGACCCATAATATAGGCTCATGATGGTTTTATATAACTAATCTCTTTATATTACATCAATTTGTACACATTAATTTGTAGAAAATTATTTGTGGCTCTATTATTATTATAAAGTTAAGATTATGTCTGAAAAATTGACATCTAAAATAATAAATGGAACATTTTAAAACTTTATAACATGATTTAACTTTTGTTGTGGCGAAGATGATAATTAGCAAAAGATCTGGATAGGCCCATACGAAAGCCCAAGATTTGAAAACAAAGGTCTGGCCGGGCTTTGGTCCAAAGCCTAGGCAGCATTTTTTGCCCGATATATTAATTGAAAATTAATACGCGTATTTAGTTTTCATGTACCAGGTGTGTCTTTGGTTAAAATGCGCCGTTAATTAATTAATACACGTATTTAGGATCATTCTCCGATATTTGGATGGCGGTAACAAATTTAGGAAACACACAAAACTTTGGATTCCTAAAGCAATTCGGAAACTTTATGTAATCCTAATTACTCACTGATTTCTGGTTTCCTAATCTTAACCGGACACCAAAATAGAAGTAAAGTATATAAACAGAGCCTTTGAATTAAGATACCCATTTTCATATTTGTCCTATCTTCGCAAATATATTTAGTTACTTCTTCCGGTTTCACACAATAGAATTAGAATCCACCACCATGTATGCTACAATGAATATTAACGGTGTTGTTGCCAACAACAAAAAGTTTTGTTCTTGGACTGGTTCTGATTCACTGCCACTGCGGCTGCCGCTACTTTCAGTTTCAGAGGAGCACACAATATGTCAACATGCCACCATTCTCAATGGAATGTGTGTGGTATGTGACAAGCTTATGGACGATTCTTATGGCGTTTGTTTTGATTATATTGAGAAGGGTTTGAGGTACAGCATCGATGAAATTTCTCGCTTGAAGAAAAGAAACACCAAGAATTTGTTGAGGATGAGGAAACTTCACCTTGTTCTTGACTTGGACCACACGTTACTTCACTCTCGATTGATTGGTAAGTTAACATCTGATGAGAAATATTTGGAGAAGGCAGCAGCAGCCACAGGAGAATTTTCTTCGGATAAGATTTCGAGAGGGAATGATCTTTTCAAAATCAAAATTGGTGATAATGTTCTATTGGTGAAGTCGAGGCCTTTTGTTAGATCTTTTCTTGAAGAAGCAAGCAGACTGTTTGAAATTAGTGTTTGCGCAATGGGTAACAGAGAGTACGCCACCAGGGCCGTGAAGTTACTTGATCCGGATTGCAAGTATTTTAATTCAAGAATCATTACACGTGAAGATTTCAAACAAAAGGAGAGGAAGTGCCTGGACTTGGTGTTGGGACAAGAGAGTAGCATCGTCATCGTTGATGATACCGAGAGTGTTTGGGGTGGGCGTGTGGAGAACCTGATTACTGTGGGAAGTTATGACTTCTTTAAAGGTAAAAAAAAAGAACGATTGCAAGTCTTACTCTGAACAGATGAGCGATGAAAGCGAGAGTGATGGCGCTTTGGCTAACTTTCATCGCTCATCTGTTCAGAGTAAGACTTGCAATCGTTCTTTTTTTTTACCTTTAAAGAAGTCATAACTTCCCACAGTAATTGGCAAAAATTCGGAGCAGGATTCTGATGGGGTGTACTATACTGTTCGGCGATGATGATTTTGAGGAGTTACCATTAACATGGTCAAGAGCAGAAGAGATGGGAGCTATTTGCACATTAGTAACTGACGCCTCGGTTACACATGTGGTTTCATCAAATACACTATCTGAGACTTTTGAATGGGCAGAGCAGAAGAACAAGTGTTTGGTGCATCCGCAGTGGATCAATGATGCTTATTTTCTCTGGTGTAGGCCGCCGAACGATGTATCATTCTTTTAAATGTACCCATTTATGTACTAATGTAGCAGTAAATGCACTGATTTTTTACCACTTAAGGATTCTTTTTCTCAATTTTATGGATAATGATTCAATCAAGCACCAGCTGTTTTGATTCTAATTCTCAGTTCCACCGCTGTATCACAAGGCTTAAATTCCGATGATTAATAATGAAAGAGTTTAAAATGCCGAAAATTGATTATTTCAGCATTAAGTTTTACAAGTAGTAGCTTTGCCTATTGTGCAAGAACGTGTAAGAGTAATACAGGCAGCTGTCATAATTTGATCCAAAGGCCACAGATCTAATCTACATATGACTCATATTGTGCATTTAAAGCATGCTCCGGGACTTTCATCAAACTTCCTGCTGTTTTCATCTAACATTTGTCTAGCTTGCGAAAAACATTGGTGTCCCCAAGTGAAATAGTTTCCAATCTATTTGCTTGCTAATTGGGTCAGCTTAAAATCAGCTTCCTAATCAATCCAATGCAATCGCAAATCCGAAAACACAAAACAAGTGTTGTTTAAATTGATCAGTTATATATTGGTCTCTCATTCTTTGAAATTAAGATTAGGATTTTTCAATCGAATAGACTTTGGTGTTTTTACGCAAATTTCTTCAGAGATTTAATTTCCTGATAAGAGCATGTATTGAATGGTTAATTTTTCTTTAGTTAGTAATGATTTATTTTTACAAAATGAACTGGAAAAACTTTGATTAAGCGAGTCAGTCCTAGGTCTGTTTAATCCAAAACAGGAACAACTAGCTCTATTTTTCATGTAGTTGGAAACTTTCATTTCAGGGCACGAACAGCCAAATAACTAAAATATTAAACAATTTTTTATGCATCGCCTATAATGTACCAATTTATCGAAATTTATTTCACTTGAAGAAAATTGATAAGTGTTGTCCAGTTGCAAAACAAGAAGTGATAACAGCAAAATAGGAACGGGAACACAAAATGAGATACCTCACGTCAAGAAATAAGAAAATTGGGCATCCAAGTTGGGTGAAAGGAAAAAATCCCGTGATTAACTTAGAGCGTGCACGGAAGTGATAAAGAACTGACCTGAGTTCTTCTTTGGCCATCAATAGTTGTACTGAAGAAGAAGGGAATTGCATTTTCATAATACAAAACAAATTAGATCTTAAATCGGTATGATTTACGAAATAAATATGATTGGAAAAAATGTGATGACGATATAAAGTTGGAATTTTAAGTCAATAGGCCTGCACTTTCTTGCACTATTGCAGGGGCGGATCTTAATGGAGACTAGAACAGGTTATGGTCCCTGTAAAAATTTTAATTTTTTTTAATATATATGATATCCCCTAAATTATAATAGAAGTTAAAAAATATATACATTATTCACTCCGGCCTCAATAACCAAAGTTTTCAGTTTTCGTCCCTACACTATTGTACTTAATATATTCAGAACTTATCAATAAAATAGGGGTTTTAACATTTAAGCACAAATCTTGAAAAGAACTTATAAATTCTAGACAGAGGAAAGAAAGGAAGAAAGGTGTCTTATTGGTCATTTGAGCACACTATTTGTTTTTCAAATTAACTGGTTGCCTAAGCTTATGTATCTTTCTTTTGTGTGTGCATATATAGATATCATATGCAACCTATTAGATCTTAGATACTGTTGCTACGCCTTTCCCTAGAGAGCTTAAACGTTTATCTAGCTATAGTAGTTCTTAAAATGGCATCAAAGTCAAGTTGTGTAGTCCATATATCTTATATGTAAATTTAAATAACCCTGTTAGACGCTGAATTAAGCACAAGCTCAAGCTTTTGGATTCTGTGATTACTTGAAATAATCTATAATTAATTTTTTTACGAACTCATATTCACTGGCACTCTTTATGGTGAAAAAAAGTGATACCTACAAGCAAAAATCCTTAATATAAGATATAAGATTCCATAAAAAGAATGCAAAAATTTATAGTTGATACATCTTATTGTATGAGTTCGTGAAATATCAAAACCCTCTTATCAAAACTATCAAAACCTGAATCACATAGGTGAAAACATATCCAATGCCTTCTTACCTTGACCATCCATTCCATGACCCAATATCATAAAATCCATGATACCACATGATCTTTTTAGTTCATGAACTGTCGTACATATCAATCAAGGCATTCATAACTCAACACACATTGAATCATACCCCATTTTCACTACAATTCCATGAACCATCTCCCATTGTTGAAATATCCGGCCACTTTAAAGGACGGACAAAACCTATTCATTAGAATACATCCTTCAGTTAAAAGAATCTATCTATATATCTATATATATATATATATATATATATAACTGGGACTTGAAGAGGTGATGTGGCATCACCATTTTTCATCTTTGTATATTCTTTATTATCTAATAAATAGAGAAATTTTCTTTTAGATTTGACTTTTCATCTTCTCATAATTAATTTGATTGTTATTACACAATATCAATTATGTAAAGGTTTTAATGAGGCGTATTCTTTGTAATGAACATCCAAGGGAGAGTGTTATGAATTAATTAAAATAAATATAGATGTTCATAACATATATCTCTTACTCTCTCCACTATCTCTCATTAGCAACCTTTAACTCCCCTATAACTCCCACTATCTCACAAGGAATTATGATCCATAATTTTTCATTAATTTCATGGGGTGATTATGTAACCATAAAAGGAGAGTTCATCTTTTTGTTTTGTACACACACAATTGGAATGAATAAAATCACTCTCTAATATATTCTCTCATTTTATTTTTTATCTTGCGTTGCTTCTTTATTTGTATTGCTGGCTAATAACTTTTTTTTGTTTTTTATAAGACTACCTCATCGTAAAAAAAAAATCATTTAATATTTTTTATCAGTTTCATCAAGTGTAAAATAAGAAAAAAAGATAATATTAAATTTTTTCTTCAAAGCCGCGTGAAGCGCGGTTCTATTTTCTAGTTTTATAATACATCAGAGGTAATACAATAAATTAATGTATGTATGACATTTGTAGTTGAATATAACATAACCACGCTTTGTATGGAATTTTGTAAAATAAACGCACACATGTCATAGCATTATTAACTTAGTACATGGGTAACATAATACCTTTAATATATTCTAAAATTTATTTCTACACTCATCCTTTTAAAATACCCACCCTCAGAAACCATCATATTCCTATAAAGAACAACATCTATCGGCCACACATTGCAGAGAGGCAACACAGATGGCGAGATTAAAGGAATAGTTAAAAATTTGGTTTGTGGATGAAGTGGAGAAATTGAAACATTGCAAAATTGATGACCTTATTTTTTTTTTTTTTCATTTAACAGGGCTTATTGTTGTGAGTTGCTTTATGTTCTCAAATGTCACCTGACTCCTCTGTAGCGAGTATAACTATAACACTTAGAGTTTTTCTTCTAAATATGTTACGATCAAATGGTTGCTTCAGGCTACTTTGGCAAAAACTTCTTAGATGAAAATACGCCATACGAGAATGCCTGGTTGCTTGTAGATGCCATAATCAAATAAAGTCAATAAATAAGATAGCCAATTCGTAAACTTTACTTGTCCACCAAATATAGTCACTATTAAATTTCAATACAATCAACCGTCAAATTCACTGAAACATGAGATATCATGGCCTTTATTTTAGAAAAGAAATGAGATAATCGCAAGAGAAATTTAAAAAAAAAAAATCACAGCTCAATTTACGCCAATAAGAAGAAAATTACTAGAGGTTGGCAGCTTCAAGTCCAAATCAATTCGATCGAATAGCAAGTCGATTCGGACTAGTGAAAATTTCATTTGACCTAATACGAACTAGGGGTCGGCGATTCGGTTTCCGAACCCATTCGGATTCGTTTTAGTTGTAAAATTAACTAAAAACCGAACTTATTGCAATTTATCATTTCATGATAAAACGATAAATATTGTATAATTTCAAATTAATTTTTATTACTTTCTTTGCAGTTATTTGATATTTTTATGAACTTCTTGAATCTTTGTTAGTGTTTCACGTTTTATAAAAGTTTTTGAGGTAAAGAAGAAAAAAAGTGGAAAGGCTACAAATTGGTGTGAAGAATTGGAAAAGCCCAAATAGTAAGATTTCAGCTTCATGAATTTTGATTGCTTCTTGAATAAATTTATGGGCTTTATTCACATCATTGGGCTATATCAAAATTGTACTAAAGTTAAGGATCATATTTGACCCATAAATATTGATTCTTGAATGGCCGGTCGAATTTACTATTTGGGCCTACATTAAAAATATATTTTAAAACTATTTTAACACATAGGCCTACTTTCTAGGGCCCAAGTCCTATTTTTATTAGGAAAAGGTGAGCTAACACAAATTTTATAAGTCCTACGAGTATTAGAACTAAAGATCTATATAAATACTCGTTAAAAAAAAGTCTTGACATAGAAAAAATATAAGAAAAAAACGTGAAGTATCAATTTAGAAGAGAGAACTAGGCGAATTAGAGAGAAGAGATCGTTGTCATAACTTTAATTCAATCAATAAGTTTTTCTTTCTCTGGTCTTTTGTTAGTTTTCTTTAATGGAATTAATATTTGAATAATTTAGACATGTATGAGTGATCTTTTTATCAATCAAGGTTGATTTCAAAATCTTAGACATGGATTTTTATTGATAAAGTTTCAGATTCATAATTTCTTCATCTTTCTCTAGAAAATTTTATATTTAATTAATTTTAGTGTTCAATAATTGCTATCCTACTTGTTTAGGTGGCCAACTAGATAATTTTATGGTGATTTGATTGCTCGTTTAGGGTTTTGATCCATAATTGTCAAGAACTATACCTAAGTGGCAGATTATGAACAAATTTATGAGTTTTTGTTCGATTGCATGTGGGTTCAAGATAAATACACTAAGCTATTTGTTTCACAATTCAGCCTATATCTTTTTTTTTTATTTTGATGCTTTCATTAAATTATATTTGGAGAACTTATTCTAGGTTATTTCATGGAAAGAGATTGTTAAAGAGCATGTTTTACTAGATAGCTAAATAAAGAAAGATCAAGATATTGAGCTTGTAGTTATATTAGGATTGTTTTTCTCAAAAGAAAATTAATGATGATTCAAATAATTGACTAAAATCCAATGTTTAGTAGTGGAAAATGATTCTTTGAACCATATTTCACATCATATATAAATCTCTTTAAAATTGTTATCTACAATTTTCAGATTTTCACATCATATATTGCAAATTAAGTCCAAATCTCCTCTCCACAAAATGCTATGTATATGTTCATTAATATGTCCTAAGTAGATTTGGAAATTTTGAGTTAATTTCGTTAAGTTTAGATATGATTTTTATTTTAATTTTTTATTGCAAGCAAGTTTATGTGTTTTGATTAACAACTTGTTAATTGGTAATAACCTTCTATGAGAATGATCATTGCTTGCTTTTATACTCAATAATGTAATATTTAAGGTAAAGATTAAAGTGATATGCTTTCAAGCGTCATTATTTTGACATTAAAATTTGGTCTAGTGGTTATAATTGAATTTATAGAACGGAAAAGTTACAAATTTGTCATTATTGCATAAATTAGCAAGTGTACTAGTAGGCACAAATAATATAATGTAGAGTAGAGTATCGTCCCATAAACATTGTATATCTTATTAGCCATTGAAATTATTTTAACCCTAATTTATTTGAATAACCAAATAAGTGAATTTAGATTAAAAACTAAATAAAATAACTAAGAATTAAATAAAGATGCAAGTAATAACAGAAATCAGCAAGAAATTTAGACATTAGGACTTTCAATTTCACCATAAGCAATCCAATTTGGTCCTCCATCTATGTTATTACAATTATTACCTATGTTGACAATGAATTTCCCTAACCTGTTTAATAATCTCTCTCAAGTAATATCAAATACACCCTCATATATTAACTCACTATATCTCTATGTAAATTTAAATATATGCAAAATTTTGTTAAGCTCTATGGAAATTGTTAAATAAAGTTGCACGAATTATGTTGGCATATCTCAATCTTTTGTTGAATCCATAACATCTATTATGCAGAGTAAAAACACATAAATCTCCTATTGATCTCATTATGTATCCTCAAATCATTTAAATATTAGCTAGATATGTAAAAGTATTAAACATAATAATGAACACTTAATCATGGAATAATAAACTAAAAATAACATAGATTTATGGAAATAAATCCTCATAGTTAGGCTACATATAGTCCTAGCAAAATAAATTATTTCATGGGAATATAGAGAGAATTTATAAATTTAATTGAGAACATTCAAGTAAGATAATTGAAAAAGGAAAAGAAAAAGGTAAGAGCTAGAAAAAAAATTTTGGGTGGGCTAAATTTTTTTTCCAAATCTAAATGATATCCCAACTGAAAATATAAATCTTAATGAAAAATTCATTAGTATATAAGAAAATACATCAAATCCAATAAGCAATTCAATTACAATTAAGTACTATTTCAGTTGCGCCTATCGATACTTTCAAGAATTAAATTCATCTATTATCGAATCTGAATCGATAGTGTCTACAAATCCTCTTTTAATGTAGATAACCATACAATCTGATAAAAACTCATTCTTTATCTTATTTCAAAGTGGTGTCTTAATAAGCTTCATATATGAAAATGCTCGTTCAGTCATTGTAGTTGAAACATGAAGAGTTAGCTAAACGAATCAATATATTTATCAAAAAGTAAATTTAAGACTTTCTTGTCTTAATTAATTTTCGACATAATTCAGAAAGTGAAGAAATACAATGAAACTCAACAAGACGAAGCACATCAATTTAAAAACATTCTAACTATCTTCTCAAAGCAAGTATCTCAGATTAAGTAAAATCTCGAGGATAAAATCTCGATGCAAGATTACACATAGTATCAACATTAAATCATTTGAAAAAATCAACATGATTCAAAGCAGAACTCAGAGTAAGAAGTTCCATTATTTGATCTGTAAATCTATTATTTCACTCCATTAACTGAAAATCTATTACAGCATTAAACAAATCAATTTGATAATAATGCTCCACTGTAACATAATCTTTCTGCTGACAAGAACGCATCGTACCTTTCATATGGTGATCATTCATTCCAGACACATCAATATGATGACTTTCACATAATGATACCAAACTCTTAATAAAAGTATCTCAACCATTCTCCCTTAAGTTTTGAAGAAGTGATTTTGTAGCTGATATTAAATGTATAGCATTTAAAAAGTCTTGAGATTTCATTTGTAATGGTTGACAAAGTAAATCACTTATCCATAAAACCTTATTCATGAAATGCAAGATGAAAACAAATTTAAAGGTTGACATTGCATCATACACACCTTTAGCTTCCCCTCGTATGTCATTATTCGATCCATTGCAAATCAACTTTTCAAGATACTGATGAACAACACCAAACATACTGATTAACCTGCTGAGGGAAGCTCCAAAGAGTTGCTCCAAGTCGTTGTAATGAACAAATTTGATTAGCTCCTGTACCAGTTTCAAGGTCCCTAGAGGCTATCAGATCAATAATTTCAACCTCCCTAATAGATTTCAACTCAGAATGACGCTTAGGAGAGGAACCAAAAACATTGACAATGGAATTCAAAGTTGAAAAAAAAAATCCATATATCAGGCACATCTTTGGAAACTTTCACTAATGTAAGGTGCTGCCGATGAGTAAAACAATGTACACAATATGCATATGGACAGTCTTCTCAAAATAATGCTTGCAATGCATTCTATGCACCTCGTATATTACTAGCACCATCATATCCTTGTCCTTGTAAATCTTCAACAAAAGATTATAATGAATAAGGACATTACATATTTCTTTTTTAAGAGTAGATGCACTAGTTTCTTTCACATTCACAACTTCAAAAAACCGTTCACGAACAAATCCATCACAATCAATATATCTCAAAATAATAGTCATTTGCTATTTTTTAGATTCATCTTGTGCTTCATCAATAAGAATACAAAATTTTGCATCTCCAATTTATTCACGAATCTTTTGCCGCACTCTATTGCCAATGATATTCAAAAGCTCTTTTTGAATATCGGATGAAGTATATTTTGCATTGCCCGGAGCATTTTCCAAGACAACTTCAGCAATATCTTTATTCATCCTTGCTGAATACTTTATTATTTCAATAAAATTTCTAGGATTAAAGAATTTAATGGACTCATCATGGCTTTTAAAAGCACATGCTTGCTTTGCAAGCCATTTAACAGCTTTTATTGAGGTCTGAAGCTGCAATATATTCTGTAAAATCTGTTGTGATGATTGTGCATTCATGACTCTATCTGTATGTTGAGATGGATTCTTTAAACCACCCCACTTTAGCATAGCCTAAGTATGATGTGAATTAAGCCCCTCTTCATGATGCAAAAAAGAACATCTCTCTCCACTATTAATTCTCTTCCAACTCTTAAACCCTCCAATTGTAAACTTAGGATATTTTTCTTTTTTTCATAAAAAAGAAAACATGCAAAACAATATGTAGCGTCCATTTCTTTAGAATACTCAAGCCAAGGAAATTGTGCATACCAAGTGTATTGAAATTGACGAAATTGTTGTCCATCAAATGAAGGTGGAAACTCTTCTAACTTTGGTTGATATAGACCCATGCTGATATACATTCTCCTAATGTCATCTTGTTGATTAACATGATATGTCAATATTGATTTATGTAACTTTGGATCATGTTTTAATGAGACAATATTTTCACTTTGAGCTTCAACTCTTCGAGACTTAGATGTGGGTTGCTCATCTAATTTAGGATCATCAACGTCACATGAAACCTCACTTGATGACTGACCACCATTTTTTTCTTAAAAATGCAAAAAAGAGTTTTTGTAGGCTTTAATGATTGATTGTTTGACATTAATTAACGCCTGAAAAATAAAGAAGTAAAAATATAAAAGCAATTAAAAAAATCACTGATAAGTTTAATTAACAAATTAATAAAAGCATAGAACCGTTAGTTCATCACAATAACACATTGACACTATTCAAAAGTCAAAAAATAAGTTTAATTGACAAATTAACATTATATTTGGATTGAATTTATGGTCTCCATTTGACCTAACAATAATTTAATCTTATACAATCAGTTTTTCTAATCAAGTATAGTTGCAACCCCTTTATAGTTCTTCTAACTGAGATAATTTAGCTTTTATTACCTCACAGTTTATAAATATATTGTAAGTGATTAAACAAAAAATAAATTTTCTTACCAAGAAGAAGACGAAGAATTGAAGAAGCCAAGAAAAAAAAGAACGAAGAAGCCAAGAGAAGAGAGAGTGTACGTTTTGGAATCTAGAAACTTGAAAAAGGGAATCCCTTTTTTTTTAATTTATTCATATGAATTGGCCCTTTTTATTCAATAAACGGAATCCCCTTTTTCTTAGTTTATTTATACGAATAGGCCGAATGGCAAAGTTGTGAATAATGGAGTGGTTGCAGCTGTAAATAAAAGTACAAATAATGATAGTTTTGTAAACTAGGCCAATGGTATTTTTGTAAATTTTTTAAAATTTTGGACGGGCTATAGCCCACGCCAGCCCACACATAGCCTCGCCGCCGATTTGACCTAACAATAATTTAATCTTATACAATCAGTTTTTCTAATCATGTATAGTTGCGACCCCTATATAGTTCTTCTAACTGAGATAATCTAGTTTTTACTACCTCACAGTTTATAAATATGTTGTAAGTGAATAAAAATAAATAAATTTTCTCACTAACAAAAAGATGAAGAATTGAAGAAGTCAAGAAAAAAAAAAACGAAAAAGCTAAGAGAAGAGGTGCATGTTCTGGAATCTAGAACCTTTAAAAAGAGAATCCATTTTTTTTAATTTATTCATATGAATGGACCCTTTTATTTAATAAACGGAATCCTCTTTTTCTTAGTTTATTTAAACGAATGGGCCGAATGACAAAATTGTAAATGATAGAGTGGTTACAACTGTAAATGAAAGTGCAAATAATGATAGTTTTATAAACTAAGTCAATGGTATTTTTATAAATTTTTAAAAATTTTGGACGGGCTACAGCCAGACCCAAAATAGCCTCGCCCCCGGAATTAACCTCAGCGTCTTCCTCCAAATTGGTCCTGCTGCTCTCGACTTTTTCTTCTAATTAGTGCGGCTGCTGCTTATCTTTTTTTCTCTTTCTTATTCGGTTCTGTGGCTTCTCCTCTTGGCTTCCGCTCGTGCCCTCATATAATGCTTCAATTGTGGCCTTTATATAGTAATTGCTAGCGGCCTATGTGATTCCTCAGCCAACAAGAATTTTTGAAGCCCATCACATGCTTGCTATTTAATCTATCAAAATGCTCTCCACGTGCGTGCATGCATGCATGCATAATGGTTAATTTCTTTATTTGTTTAAATTAAATTCTTTATTCCCTTCTCTTTCTGATTCCTTCAAACAGATTTCTTCTTAAATGTTTCGATTTAATTTTTCTTTAATCTTATATTATATTTAAAAAAATAAAATATAAAAATTAATGTAAAAACTAACACAATAAAATATAAATTTAACATAAAATTAATTTAAGGAAATATTAAAATAATATATAAATTATTAGCACATGAGTCATCTTTGAGTCATGTATGTTTAGCATAATTTATCTAATATATATTTATTTACTTCTCAGAGTTCTTCTAAATTTTTTTGGTATTATTTGGTTATTTTCAAATAGAACTTTTTAAGGTCAAATCAATATGGCAAAAATAGATCTAATTCGGATATAATTATATTGGACCCAGATCTGGATCCACATTAATATTAATGCATCTAGATGCGAATAATATATGTGTTTGGGAGAAATACGTCGACGAGACCAGGCATGGTGAGCAGATATCTGATGGCAGAGTTCTGCGAACCGATATGTCCCGTAAAAGCCTGGTGCGCGGGGGAACAAGAGCAGAAATATCCTGCTCACCCACAAGCACGTCATCCACGAGGCCAATTTCCTGTAAGAAGCATAAGGCCATTCCGGCTAGAGGTCGAGAGGTGAGGAGACCCGGTCGACGGCAGTCGGCAAGACGGGCTCCTCAGCCCGAGAATCTAGGTACGACAGCCACGCTTTTCCCAGAACCGTGGCGTAACACGCAAGATCTCACAGAACTACGACAGCCACGCTTTCCCCAGAACCGTGGCGTAACACGCAAGATCTCACAGAACCACGACAGCCACGCTTTCCCCAGAACCGTGGCGTAACACGCAAGATCCCGCGTTTGCCCATAACGCAGCAGTCAGAGTCCCATACTGTCTCGAAAAAAGCGGAAGACTGGGATTCAGGGGAAGCCTATAAAAAGGTAGCCAACGAAGGTAAAAGGGTTAGCATTTTTTAGATTAAAAAAAGAACTTCAAAAGAAGAGAAAACCACGAAAAAGCCATAAGATCTGTGGCGAGCGTTCCCGGAACCTTCATATCTGACTTGAGCGTCGGAGGGTTTGCGCCGGGAAAACAACCGGCGTACTCTGACTTGTCTGTGTGCGCAGGAACCTCTGGAGAAGAAGCCTCACGAGAAGACCTTCTGGTCGTGAAGAAGTTGATCGGGCAGAAATCCTGGTCGTAGAACGAGGAGAACCGGAATCCCGCATCAACAATTCCAACCCCAGTGGTTCGAGTGACAGTTGATAACACAAACGTTGGTGACAGAATCTGGTCGGTCCAAGGGCGAGCAGATTTCCGCATCAACAATATGTACAGATTTCAGATGGGTTTTTTTAAGATCCCAATATGGATGGAGCAAATTAAAATGCTGGATTCATGAATCGATGACGAAAACAAATCACTACCCATCACAACAATTGATTCATTTCAATGTCTTTGATAACCATTGGACTTCATGTTGTTGTCACTATCACACTATGTTGGTTAAAGGCTAAGCTGAACCCGAAGTCGAGCTGAGTTCATGAAGCCAAAGCTTTTGGCATTAACTAGAGATGTCAATTCGTGTAACCCTATCGTATTTGTACCGTTTTATTAGTGTCGTGTCAAATCTACAAACATGGATACGAGTCATTTATCAATTATGTCAAAACATCAAAATATAGATATGATCCGTTTAACATATTTAATAAAAAAATAAAAATTAATTTAAAAATGATAAATATGTCAATATTATTTATAAAAATAATTAACATAACACAAATATGACATGAATAAATTTATAATACAATATGATATTACACAAATAATTAATTTACTGTTCAATATATATATTAATTGTTTTAATAATAATACCACATATTAACTGATATTCATGTTATAAAAATATAATCACGTTGAAGTGGTCCAGTATGGACACAGTACGGTTATTTATCATGTCATATTGTGTTAACTCCTTTTTTATTGTGTCAAATTTGTCAACAGGAGTATGAAAAAAATTGTGTCATATCTGCATCATGTAATCGTATCATAACCCATTTTGTGAGCATTAACACCAAAGAGTTATGATTGGAAAATTTTCCTGAAATTAAGGGATTTGGATTTGATAGTTGCTTGGAGGAAAATAGCTATCAAAATCACTATGACGTTAACTTCGTTTTGAAAAAAGCATTGAACTTTGATTAAAAATTGTAGCAGCAATTGCCATTGGATTATTCAATTTCAATTTTGTTTATTAATTCGTAAAAATAATGCGGACTCGGAACTTTCTGGATCCAAGTCATGGGATGAATGGATCATGATTCCAAGAATTCAATCCACATGTTCTAATAATGGGATCTTTGCTTACTTGAGTCGGATCCCCATTTTTACTTTTTAAAAAAAAAAAAAAAATCTACTAACACATCTATAAACAACTCTTAGAACCCCTTTCCTAAAAGGAACCCATAAATAATAAAAAGGTTTTTTTTTTAACACCTTTACTTTTAGTGCCCTAAATACTCTTAATTCATCCTTTCCTAACAAAGCCCCATATTAATGTGCTTCTTCCCCTTCTTCGAATAAAAAAAGTGTTTTTTTTTTCTCATTTTGAAAGAAAATTTGTTTAAAATCAAGATTATTATTCTAAAGAAGAAGCAATCTGAGAGCTCTTTTACTTGGGAATTGTTGTATAAAACAACTTTTATTCTAATATTTAACCATATCATTTATCTTCTAAAAGTAAAATAAACAAAAAAAAATCCATTTCTTCCTGATATATATGATATATAATAAACAATGCTAGAGGAAAATTTACAAATTAATGTAAATGTGATTCCCTCAGTATGCAAAAATGGTGACATTGGTGTCTCGTGATAAAAGTTAGGAACGGGGTGGAGGGTATTTGTGAAATAATAAATTTATTTATTTGTTCGATGGAGTATTTTCAGAAAAGGATTTTATAAGGAATTTGAAGACGTGCTAATTGTCCTAGGATTAAATAAATTAGTTTATCTCTACTAAGATGAACTCAAATTTTGAAATTTTGACAACAGCAGCTAGAGAGATTTTTTTTAAACGTTAAATTATTTAAACTGTCTATTATTCTTTCACGATCTTATTATTTTTTTGAATTTTTTATTTCATAAATTTTAATTCCTTTTACAGCAAATTTAAAACTTGTCTATTATAACAATTTTTTAATTTTCAATAAAAGTTCTTTTAAAAAACAAAAGTACTTGTAAAAATTCTATTAATTTATTTAAAAAATTATATCAAATAAAACTATAATTGTCTCCCGGACTTCACTCCAATAATGATCGCAATCTCACTGGGTCAGGAGGGGAAGGGGAGTGTGGTCAATTAGGACTGGCAAGAAATGCCAAGGCCCAGGCTTCAAGTACGCATGTCCACACTGGGTTGGCCCTAAACCTAGGCTTCCATATGGAAAAAAGAAAAAATTAAAAAAAAGGCCAAAGCATGGCAAAAGTTTAAAAAATATATATATCTTTTTTTAACTAACTGCAAATTTCTTTGCTCACATAATAAATTTCTTTTTCTTAATGCATCATTGATTTCCTCATGAAAAATTATATTTAGCCCAAAATTTAGTTAAATTAAATTTATCAAATCCTTTTTGTCTAGGCGATGGCCCATTTCTCACTTCCTTTGAATTAACGGAAAAAGTTAATTTCGGTATTTTCCATAGACGAAATTTTGAGCCTACTTTAAGTATTGTTTACTTATTCACCCCAGCCTATTTTTTAAAGTACGCATATTATAATTTTCCAGTGTTTCAAATACACCAAAAATAAATAATAATAACAACAATCGGGCCTGACCCTGTGCTCAAGCTTGGCCAAGCTAAAATGGGCTTGGCCTTTCCAACAACACAATGACCTGGGCCTTCTCTAGTCCATCTCTGGCCCAAGCCATATGCCAGCCTAGCCCATCACTATTAAGATAAAAAATAGGTCGGGTCGGACGGAGATCGGATCTGATGGCCCATGGGCATGGCCATCCCCTGCCCATTAACCCTATTGTTAAAATTTACGTTTGTTCTTTAAAAGATTTTTTAATATTTACTGTAACCGAAAATAAAAACAGGAAAGTAAAAGAAGGCCAACAATTTCTCTCTTGGTCGACAGGCATGCGAGATTAGGAAAGAAAGTGGAGTTTCACACGCAAAGTGGAGAAGATTCCATTCATACTTTGATTGACATTACACGGCACCGAAAAAGAGACCACGTGGACCATCACGCATACCCCAAAATTATTTCATCAATCAGTTTGTTAATAATCATCTTATGTCCATCTAATGTAAAAATTTATCTTCGGTGAGAAAAATTGATTATTTTACTGTCTCAACATGTTTAGTTTAAAAAAATATAAAGAGAGGAGAAAAGAGGAGAAAGAAAAAAGAAGAGAAATATTAATTTCATTTTCAATCAAATAATAAAAATGTGATTGATTCTCCTTTTTTTTTCTCATTTTTTCTCCCCTTTCTTTTGCATTTGTCTTCTCTTTATCATTTCTTCCAGCCAAACATAAACTAAGGGAATAGGAATTGTTTATTTTTCTAAGTCAATGACTTAATTGACTTAATTATAATTAATTAAGTCATTAAGTCTGTTTATTTTTTCAAATTAATGAAAATTTCCAGTCATACTCATTAAGATATTAAGCCAAATTTTTTTTATTTTCACTTAATCTAAAAATTCTAAAATGACATCATTACAACATATTCTCCAAAATGTCCCTGCTCAAATTAATTTATTTTCATCTTCGCCTAAATTAAACTTATTCGTTAGTGTTATTATTCATCTCTATACCTTATGATAATATAGTGAGAGATTGTGTTTATTTTTATCATTATATTTTCTTCAAGCTAACATTATTTATCTTTGTAAGTTTTTATGAATATTTTTCATACAAAACATCATAAACTACAATAAAATTGATCATCATATTCTAGTTTAGATTATTAAAGGGTGATATTCATTGGAACTTAATGTATATTATAATAAAATACTATATTATTTATATTCTTTGAGATGTTTATTATTTATTTAACATTAAATTTATGTAAGGGTGCAAGTGCAAACTTACTTGATTTAAGATTTTTTTAAGTTAAAAAAAATAACTTGGTACTTATTTTCAAACATTAAGAAAATACAATAAATGATATTCAGAATCAAATAGTCAGGTCCATCCAAAATTCATACCAATTCAAATATACTCAAATTTCAGACCAAAAGAAAAAATGCTACCTTAGTGTCTCGTCCCGTGACATTAGGCTCTATTATTTGGAAAAGCAATAGATTTTAATTTAAATATACGAACATTTTAAAATAAAATTTAGTGAGATTTACTGATAGTTCCATATTAGGACTCACTACTTTGCTTCATGGTAGAGTACGTGTGGCAAAGGTGATGATAGCCTATTCATCTAAATATTGATTAAGATGTTAGAAATAAAAGTTTTAAGGTATAAAGCATGAGGATTATGTACATTGAATAATTGAATGTGGTATATAGATGTTCAAGTAATTATGTAATATTGACTTATAATTAGTAGTCCTCAATAGCAATTCATTCAATGAGTATTTTTGTAATAAAACTTTTATAAAATTAGAGCGTTTATAGTAATTTTTAGAGTACAAAAAGCCCCACCCATTTTTTTGTTATAAATTATTAATTATTTGTTACAATTTATATTTGTAAGTATATTGATTCTCTATTTGGGGGGGGGGGGGGGGGGGGGGGAGTAACCGCTATCACAAAATATATGAGTTTATATAGAATTTCTTATAAATAAAAAATCTTGCTCTTGCTGGGCATGCTGGTCTCTTTTCAATAAGGATTTACCTACAATGTGTCATCTTTAATTAATAATAACCCACAATCTTTTTAAAACTGGTAACAAAATTTTTCGTATTGGTAAAAATATTTTTACGACCCTTCTCAAATGTTTTGTGATACATCATGCATATTGTGTGAATCTGATGCATTGATAGATTTGATTGAATAAAAATAAATTTTTTTATACCTAGAAGTGGTCTAAAGAATATAAATATTATTTTTATAATATATTTAAGAGTGGTGTAAATAACATAATATAACAGACATTGGGTCATTTATACTCTAAAAATTATTTTAAATACCCTTATTATATAATAAGGATGAGCTTATTTGAATCCATCAAAATACGAACTAAACCCACAATTTAATAAAAATTCATATTATTAAAACGCCCACAATATAAACTACTACTATAGGCAAATAATTATTATTAAAGAAAAAATTTTACTTTCTAGACCATATTTAACCCTATCTCTGAAATTTTTCACAATGAACATTCATATTTTCATAAACTCTTAAGTAATTAGTCAGTTTAAACATTTACATTCATTTCGAATTGTTCAAGCCTTAGCGAAATTGGACAAATGTTTCCTCAATTTCTGTTCAACTAAAAACCGATAGCCTGCAATTGCTTAGAAGTAGCTGAGCTGGTCAACAATATAAAGGGCAGCAGAACAGAAATCTTTTGGGTAATCTCCGAAATTCAAAAGCAGAGAAGAGATTTGCGGGAAACTATGGTTCATTATGTTCTTAGGTGCTGTAATGCTGATGCCAGCCCACTCTCTAGCAAAATTTACTCTTAGAGAGAATACATATACTGTCTGGTTGGGAACGATTCCAGCAGAAATTGAAATTGTACTTGACAGTGTGGTTGATTAATGAAAGATTTATTTTCCGTTAAAAAAAAAAAAAAAAAACCGATAGCCTGCAAAGTGCAAACCAGACAAAGAGAGGGCTTACCATAACATCAAGTCATCAATCATGCTCTTGATGACAGGCTTTAATAATAATCAGAAGCTATTGCCCACGTACTGCCTTTGCCCAATTATCTTCTACGGGTATTTCAATCTGGAATTTGATATCATTTGCAGTGAAATAACACTAGAGATGGAAAGAAAATTTATCTTCATCATTTTAGACTTCTCTAAAAATTGCCCTACTTAAAAAATTAACACAATAGTAAAATAGTTCTACTAATTTCTCCATGTCAATTATTTGACCATTTGTTTGGTTGCTTGATATCAAACGTGTAAAATGAACTCGGTATAATCAATGACTGCAAAAATAATTTTAGTGGGTTCGTTTGGTAAAAAATGTCGAAATAAGAATAAAGCTATTAGAAGGCATATTTGGTATTTCAATCAGTTTATTGAGTAATTTTTTTATTTTTTTTATTTTAAGGATTGATTTCTTTAGTAAATGGGTATAAAGTACTTTGGTGAGTTGAAATATCACCACCCTTATAATAAAATGATTTATTACAAAGATACCCATAATGAGAATTATTATTTAAAAAAAGTCTCTTATGAATCAATATACCATAATAACTTTGAATACTTATCTTGTACATCCATTTGTTTTATAATTACTTTCCTTAAACATTTCTTTTTGAATCTTAAACAATGCTGAGTTGAAAAATTTGCAATCCCATTTTGATTCTTGAAAATAATAATAATAATAATACTAGATGAAATTTCTTTGAAATTATTTTTTTAAAAGATTTTTTATAGCCGCACATTGAGACTACGTGAGTAAAGAATTATGCCGTTCAATACTTCAATTAGCTCACCGACATATCAATGGCTGTACGTAGCAAGCAAGCAAACAGACCAAGATGAGTTTTTTCTTATAAAAAGTCGTACCAAATCAAGCTCCTATGCCCTAATTAATCCGTTCACAAGTAGATTTGGTGTTATTACTCTTCATTTTGGGAACAAAAATTAATGCTTAAACATCTAAATCTCCATCCAATTTTAATTTGATTATCTTCATGTGGATGTGTGGAATAGTTTGAATAGTTTTATGATTGTGTAGTACAAATAAAAATTGTCAATCTAATATTTTTGATATTTTAAAGAGTATATTGAGTAAAAAATTAGTTAATGAGTAATATGGTATTGAAATAATTTTACGGCGTAAATAGCACTATTCATATAGCAAAAGCAAGACTAATAGATTATAGTATTTTCTTAAAGTAATGATATAACTCTTATACAAATTGATGTGGTATAACATTATTAGTTGAATAAAACCACTCGTGCCCCACATGATATATCTTTATTATTTTTATATTTTTAACTTAACTAATGATATAACACATCAGTTTATATAAAAATAATTTGTATAAGATTTTGTGACTCTATTACTACTAATTTTCTTATTTCTATTACGTTAAAGCTAGTATATTACGCAATTAACCATATATTTCACTGATAAATCATATCCATGGTAACAGGACCTTATAGGTGATGCGATGTAATGGGGATGGCAATGGTAATTTTGTAGGTCATGGGTGGGTTTGGTATTATAAATTGAAATCCACACTAGGTTACGGGTGGGTTTGGTATTAGTCAAATATCAAACCGCAACTTCTTTTTAATTATTTTTTAAATTTAAATTTAATTAAAAATATTTAAATCTAAAATATATTTATATACTTATTACAATTTTGATTGAATTTTTTTAACTTAATGCATGAATTATTTCATTATTATAATTTTGTTCTTTGGATTAATATTTAAAATGCATTATTCTTTAGAGAATATTAATCTTAATCATTATTGTTGGAATCGTATTGGATGGATGCTAATGGTGGTGATGAAATGAATATCTTCTCTTGGAACTTGTGTTGAATGATAATATGAAATGATAATTTTTATTTTTAGATATTAATTTGTATTTTTTTAATGAATTTGCGTATTTTATCCTTAAATTTGAGAGTTTGTGTTGGATTTATGTTGAAATTTTAATTTTCTATTTACATTGGTTAAATTTAGAATTGAGTATGTTATATGGAAGTTTAGGTTATTATCATAAGTTTACATATTAGACATTTGTAATTTAAAATGTGGAAACCCACAAAAAAATCTGCTAAGTACCATTGTGGCTTTGGTAATTGTTAAAATCCGCAGCATGTGGGTTTTCTTGAAAATATTAAAAACTGTAGCGGGTTACAAGTGGATTTGATAATTTAATTTTTTTGCGGGTACAAGTTTAGTAATAAAAAACCCACTGCAAACGGTATCCATTGCCATCCCTACAATGTAATCACGCCCTTTGACTAACTAATGGGGATGGCAATGACAGTTTTTGCAAGTTATTGCACAAACTGAAAACATTAGCTACTTCTTACAAGGAATATATTTACTTTGAAAGGAAAAAAATGAATAATTATAAATATCCCATTTTGAATTCTATAAATTTTATTTTTAAACCATGTATCATTTATTGAATGTTAATAATTTTTTTATAAAATTTAAGTGAATCAATTATATTATCTTACTAATTAAAAATATTACATCATTTATGAAATTTTTTTAAAATTTAAAATTTAAAATGTGTAATACTATTTTAAGAAATATCATAAATTTCGAGTTTTTATTAAGACATATCCTTGATAAATAATAAAAAGGAAAAGAAAAAAAAGAAGCTATTAAATGATGTCACGCACCGATAACGGAGCGAACCCGTCTCCATACGTGATTTTGCGTTTCCATAGCTTTTGTCTTGTTTAAGGAAGATTGTGGCACCAAATGATGGCATTAGCGGATCTCACGTAAATTGTAGTTTTTTTTTTCTCCTTTTAAATAAATCCATTTTTTTTAAATAATAGTCAGCGAAACACAGGGCCTTGGATTTGGGATTCAGACAGTGAGAGAGTACACAAGAAAAAAAAAATCTGCTAATTAGATTCCGCTAGGAAGGGCAAGGACGGCAAAGAAAGTAAATTAAAAAAATTAAAGAACTTAATTCTAACATATTTTTAAATTATTAATTATTATTACGGTATTTATAAGGGTAATATACCTGTACAATTTGGTCTCATAATCAGATAATTTAAATTTTTATTGAATTTTTCTGACTTATCTAACAGAGTCATAGTGCTAGGACTGTGGGCTATGTTACCCTAAGATAACGTATTGATTGTATCCCTAATTATTTGACTTAATTCCAATCAAATCTGTAGTGTCTGGAGACATTTTTCAATTAACTGATTCTCTTTCTAATAAATAGGCAATCGCCGACCGAAAAACAGAGAGAAGTGGGCAACCTGAATCGGTAAATCTAGTCACTTTCCTCACGTTATAAATGATTTGGATAAGATTGGAACAAGTGTACGACGACTTAATTATTAAATCAGATCAGTCATCCACAAGCTTCCAACTAACTTTTTCCGAGTTGGCAGGATAACGGGCGACTTCGCTTAGATAAATATCACAAACGCTCACACGTACTCGCTCGATGGCAGCCTCCGCGTACACAGTTGCCACAATGACAAAATCACCCTTATTGTTGAAAAGACTAAAATACCCCTCCATCTTCCACGCGTTCGATATTTCCGCCGTCAGCTAGTATTTATCTTCGCATCTTATGCTGCTGGTGGTGGTGAGTAGGATACTTCTTGATTCTGATATAAAAAGAAAATATCTTTTGTGCCTTTTTTTTTTATCTTTTCTGTTTAAGTTAAATTTTATAAAGGAACGAAAATTCAAGAGGCGAAGAAGGAGAAGAAGAGGTGTACTTGCGCGAGAAAATTGGGGGAGTTTTTTTTTTTTTAATTGAAGAAAAAATGATGGCGTCGTCGAAGGTTATGGCGACCGCGTCAACGACCAATACGGATCTGCCATGTCAGCAGCAGCCATCATCTATATGTCCTTCCTCTCTCTCCAGCATGCTCGCCGATGATCCGCCAAACTGCTTAGGCTCCATGAACATGGACGATCTTCTGAAGAACATATACGCAACGCCGACGCCGGATCAGCTCGCACTCGGCAGCGGCGCCTCGATTCCACGCGACGTCAATGACACCGGTAGTGCCAACGATAATTCTGGTACTAATAATAATAACAACAACAATAGTAGTAATGATGATAACAATAAATCGGTGGATGAAGTGTGGAAGCAGATCGTGGCGGGAGGTAGCGATCAGAGACGGGCGGGTGCAGCCGATGAGGAGATGACGCTTGAAGATTTTTTGACGAAAGCTGGGGCGGTTAGAGAGGAAGACGTGAGACCCTACGGAAACAACAACAATAACAACAATAATAATATTAATAATATTAATAGTAATAACAATAATCAGTTGGTGGTGGTGGGGCCAGGGGGAGGGGGAGGGGGAGGGAGAGGGAAGAGGCGAATTGTTGAAGAGCCACCCATGGATAAGGCAACTCAGCAAAAGCAGAGGAGAATGATCAAGAACCGAGAGTCTGCTGCAAGGTCCAGAGAGCGAAAGCAGGTTCTTTTTTTTTTTTTAATTTCTTTTAATTACAAAATTTATGAAACTTCAGATTAATTCGTGTTTAATTTTCATACGAATTAAGGAATGAATAATTGGAAAAATTATTAGTAAAGCAATATATTGCGCCGACTCTGTTGTTTAACTAGTTACAAGAACATTTGTACTTCTTTACGCGAGTGTTTTTAAACTTGGGGATTTTAAGTAGTTTTTCCTTTTTTCTTCTTTATGATCAGGCGTACACAGTTGAATTGGAGTCGCTGGTGACGCAGCTGGAGGAGGAGAAAGCACGGCTGCTGAGGGAAGAGGTATTTATCTTATGATAATTATGAAGAATTCTTTGCTCTGATTACCATAATTTGATCGTTCATAACATGGCTGTCTGCTGAAGTTGAAGGGCATTTGAGTTTTGTGAACCCATAATTTGATAAGTTAATAATAATGGTTATCTTGCTTTCCATAGAAGTGCATCATGGATAAGCTTTTTTGAGGATCTTTGTTTGGCGGGGGGAAAAAAAAGGCCCTCAAAAAAAGAGAAAAAACCATTTTTTTTTTTTTTAAAAAAAAAAAAAATCTGCTAATAGATTCCGCTAGAGGCAGACGCAAAGAAAGTAAATAAAAAATAAAGAACTTAATCTAACATATTTTTAAATTATTAATATTATTACGGTATTTATAAGGGTAATATACCTGTACAATTTGGTCTCATAATCAGATAATTTAAATTTTTATTGAATTTTTCTGACTTATCTAACAGAGTCATAGTGCTAGGACTGTGGGCTATGTTACCCTAAGATAACGTATTGATTGTATCCCTAATTATTTGACTTAATTCCAATCAAATCTGTAGTGTCTGGAGACATTTTTCAATTAACTGATTCTCTTTCTAATAAATAGGCAATCGCCGACCGAAAAACAGAGAGAAGTGGGCAACCTGAATCGGTAAATCTAGTCACTTTCCTCACGTTATAAATGATTTGGATAAGATTGGAACAAGTGTACGACGACTTAATTATTAAATCAGATCAGTCATCCACAAGCTTCCAACTAACTTTTTCCGAGTTGGCAGGATAACGGGCGACTTCGCTTAGATAAATATCACAAACGCTCACACGTACTCGCTCGATGGCAGCCTCCGCGTACACAGTTGCCACAATGACAAAATCACCCTTATTGTTGAAAAGACTAAAATACCCCTCCATCTTCCACGCGTTCGATATTTCCGCCGTCAGCTAGTATTTATCTTCGCATCTTATGCTGCTGGTGGTGGTGAGTAGGATACTTCTTGATTCTGATATAAAAAGAAAATATCTTTTGTGCCTTTTTTTTTTATCTTTTCTGTTTAAGTTAAATTTTATAAAGGAACGAAAATTCAAGAGGCGAAGAAGGAGAAGAAGAGGTGTACTTGCGCGAGAAAATTGGGGGAGTTTTTTTTTTTTTAATTGAAGAAAAAATGATGGCGTCGTCGAAGGTTATGGCGACCGCGTCAACGACCAATACGGATCTGCCATGTCAGCAGCAGCCATCATCTATATGTCCTTCCTCTCTCTCCAGCATGCTCGCCGATGATCCGCCAAACTGCTTAGGCTCCATGAACATGGACGATCTTCTGAAGAACATATACGCAACGCCGACGCCGGATCAGCTCGCACTCGGCAGCGGCGCCTCGATTCCACGCGACGTCAATGACACCGGTAGTGCCAACGATAATTCTGGTACTAATAATAATAACAACAACAATAGTAGTAATGATGATAACAATAAATCGGTGGATGAAGTGTGGAAGCAGATCGTGGCGGGAGGTAGCGATCAGAGACGGGCGGGTGCAGCCGATGAGGAGATGACGCTTGAAGATTTTTTGACGAAAGCTGGGGCGGTTAGAGAGGAAGACGTGAGACCCTACGGAAACAACAACAATAACAACAATAATAATATTAATAATATTAATAGTAATAACAATAATCAGTTGGTGGTGGTGGGGCCAGGGGGAGGGGGAGGGGGAGGGAGAGGGAAGAGGCGAATTGTTGAAGAGCCACCCATGGATAAGGCAACTCAGCAAAAGCAGAGGAGAATGATCAAGAACCGAGAGTCTGCTGCAAGGTCCAGAGAGCGAAAGCAGGTTCTTTTTTTTTTTTTAATTTCTTTTAATTACAAAATTTATGAAACTTCAGATTAATTCGTGTTTAATTTTCATACGAATTAAGGAATGAATAATTGGAAAAATTATTAGTAAAGCAATATATTGCGCCGACTCTGTTGTTTAACTAGTTACAAGAACATTTGTACTTCTTTACGCGAGTGTTTTTAAACTTGGGGATTTTAAGTAGTTTTTCCTTTTTTCTTCTTTATGATCAGGCGTACACAGTTGAATTGGAGTCGCTGGTGACGCAGCTGGAGGAGGAGAAAGCACGGCTGCTGAGGGAAGAGGTATTTATCTTATGATAATTATGAAGAATTCTTTGCTCTGATTACCATAATTTGATCGTTCATAACATGGCTGTCTGCTGAAGTTGAAGGGCATTTGAGTTTTGTGAACCCATAATTTGATAAGTTAATAATAATGGTTATCTTGCTTTCCATAGAAGTGCATCATGGATAAGCTTTTTTGAGGATCATATAATCAGTTCATATGTTGGTCAAGAGTTCTGCGTATGAGATATGACCTTGATCTATTAATTGGCTGACTTCTTGAACTTTGTTAATTGAATCATCTTAAGAATGAATTTTAGCATCTACTATCTGCTTTATATGCGTTAAGGTCTAATTTTATGTATAAACAAAAACTTTCTTTCGCTGTCTTTTCCCTTCTCTTGTTCATTTGTTCTAAATTATATCCTACGTAATTTTTGAATGGATAAGCCTTATGTTCTTCAGGATCTAAATCCTCCCTGGACATGACTGTGCCAACAGTAATCATTCATTTGAAACTTGAATGGTTCCAGATTTCATTTCTTGCATTTCCCTCCTTTTGTACTCAATTCCCCCTCCCCCCCCCACGCGCCCGTTTACAAGCTTCTTATGAGTTGAATTTATAATTGCAGGCTGAGCAGAACAAGCAGAGGTTTAAGCAGGTGTGTATTCGGCTGATCTATGCTTGTGTTTCCTAACTATATAATCCAGGATTTGATATAGACATCAAACAGAAATGTCATTTTTAACACTTATCATGCATTTGTATGTTTATGCACGAAAATGAGAGATGACATTATTGATCTTTTTAATGGTTAATTTTGATTATTTGTGGATATGATTTTTTTTGTCTGCATAATGATGTGCACATGTTTTGTATGCCTATTGTAGCGTCACTGCATCAGTCCTTTTTCTTGGGCAATCAATTTTCCAGTTGTCAATTTTGACTACCAACATGTCTAGAATCTAGATGCGACTTGGGTGGACAGAAATCATGCACATGCTTTTTGTTGACTTATTGTGCATGACTTGACCATATGCAAAAATCATCTAGATAGAAATTGATGAACAAAAGTGTTTTCATGAGCCAATATTTCTCGAGTTTATCTTCGGGTTGTCGAGTTATGAATTGTCGGATATAATAGCCAACATTCCAAGTTGTGTACGCAAACCCAGTTATCTTTGCACCATCCATGTTCAGGTTCCTTGTAAGGGTATCTGAAATGACAAATAAACTGGTTTTTATTGTTTTATTGCCATTATGAAGTGTGGAACACTTTGAGGAGTTATGAACTTATCCATAAACTTTGTCCAAATAGAATGGCTTTTTAATATGACTACTAGTTTGCTGAACTAACACACTCGTGGTTCATTCTTTGGTTTCATTTGTAGCTCATGGAGAATCTTATTCCTGTTGTTGAGAAGAGAAGACCACCTCGTGTTCTTCGAAGAGTGAACTCATTGCACTGGTAGGTGAGGTGTGTTATCAACCGTCAATTGTTAGCTTAGACTAAAGAAATAGTCTGGCTTTGCAGCTTACGCAGCCTGCCATTGAGACTATATCAGATAGAATAAGATGAAGATGGGGGGAAATGCTCGGGATTAATTTCCCTTTGGTAGCTGATGCAGCCAGAGACTTTAAATAATTTAATCAAAATTGAAGATGGATGTTTAAATCACTGCTTAATGAGATCCCTGACAAAATTTGTAGTGGATTATTTTAATTAGGGCACTGTAAAATTTGTTTTCTTTTTCTTAATATCATTTTAGGAAAGCTCGGGATCTCTTTATTTTGCTGCAGGAAGGAAACCCCAATTGATCTGTGTCCGCCTGTACTAATTAAATGTGTCGACCTGTACTAATTAAATGTGTCGTGTGTTTGTATATGTATATAAATCGATGACCTTGTTTAAATATTTTTATGTGGTGGTTATTCTAATCGTTTTCATGATTTACTACTGAGTTTAACTATACAAAACATCATTATATATAAACCTGGACAGATTTGATCATTTTCTTCTGATACAACCTTGATTTTTTAAAATTCCCTTTTTTCTTTTTAAAAAATACCATTTACATATAGATATATATAGACACAGTACAAGTGGAATAATCCTAGATCAATGAATTTTTTATACAAACTAATTTGATATAAAGATTTTGATGGGATGAAAATATTACATGACTAACATGATTTATTTGGGAAATTTACACTAATAACCATAAAAATTTTAGTTTTTTTCATCTTAACCCCTCAAACAAATTTCTATCAATATTAGCCATAAAAGAACCGTTGAGACCAAATTACCCTTCTCTCTCATCTCCCTTTCCTCTTCCTCTTGCCTTCTTCTCTCCAGTTCTCTATTAATTTCAACATCCACCTCTTTCTTCTTCTTCTCTCTCCTATAATCCTCGTAATCGTTCGGTCTAGCGGGGTCGTGCTCCTCGATTACGGTCGAAGTCACGTCGACCAATGCCGGTTGCGGCAGCGCTACCACGTCGTCGGGGGAAGGTGCGATTGCAGGTGAGGAATGGGGTCTAGTCGGGAGAGAATTTTGGGTGGTTTTGGGTTTGGATTGGGGCTTGAGGATGGTTTGTGGTGGCGCGAAAATTGACCAGACAGTGGTGGTCGTGTTGGTGGGTTTGTCCTCATCGGAGGGTGGAGGTAGGTATCCGTACAGCCCGCCTAGCATTTCGCAACGTGGCTTTTGATGGAAAATCCCGGGGAATTTGAATTCCGAAATTGGATTTTAGAGAATTAAAAAGCTGATTTTGTTTTGTTGTTTGGGTTGTCGGATGAGATTCGATCTGAGGTAGAAGAAGATATTACATACGAATAAGAAGAGACGAACAAAGACGAAAGGACTGGCGAAAACAAACAAATACTGAGGTAGAAGAAGGCAACCTGTCGCACGAAGCTTGGTGCGACAGGTGC